>NC_057831.1:44100000-44725000 GCF_910594005.1 Cervus elaphus
CTGTGGGCATAATTTATTTAGACTTTCTAAAGGCTGTGGAGAAGGTCTCTCTCATAGGAGGCTATTAAGGCCAGGCAGGCAAGTCGGTAACTACAGGGTGAAAGGTAAAGTTCTGTTGTGATTAAAGGTTTCTTAAGTGAGAGGAAACAACGAGCAGGAATAAATAGCCAATTCTCCACATGGGAAGCTAAAAATAATGGGGCTGCTCAAAGATTAGTCCCGGGGCCAGTGTTATGCTATCTATTTTTAATGATTTGTCAAATGAAGTACAGTAAATAGAAAAATGCAGGTAGCTAATGACAGGAGAGTGCACGGTAGACTGCAGAAAGCATTGAGCTGGTAGAGCTTTAAGCAGCCTGGCCCAGCCTGGACCTCTTAGTACATTTCTCTGGGCCTCAATTTCTTTATCTGTGAAATGACAGGATTAGACATGATATGGCCTAAGGGCTCTTAGACCTGTGAAAATAGTTAAAACCCTTCAACTTGAAGTTAAGTTTGAACCAGAAGGAAAAAAGAGAATTAACAAAATTGAGCAATCCTTGATCAAAGGGAACATCAGAAAAGGCAAAGGAAACATTTTTGTTCTGCTATTTTTGTGTCTTGATTGGTCCAGAATAAGTGATAACTTCTTCACAGAAAGCTATACACATCCCAGTGGACGGCTTCATAAGAATGCCTATTCTTAGCCTGGCATCATCAAAAGTGCCAATAAACCAAATGCAGTATTTTTTTAAAGCACTGAAGGATACACAGAAAAGTATTATTAGGCTATGGCCTAAATCAGCCTTATGTGCTATCTTTGTCTCTGATATTGTCAGAATAGTCTTTATTAAATCAAATAACAACTTCTGATTAAACCAAAGATGTGTCATTTTGGGGGAGCCCCTGAATCCCTTCTCTCAAGAAACGGCAATCTGGTTGATGAATTTACAAATACCAAACAGACAACGAAGTATCCGTGCTGTGTCGCAAAGTCTGATGAACTCCCCAGACAAGGGAGGATGTGAGCATCACCTTCAAGGGTAGATACTGTTTCCAGGGATGTACAGGAACAGGTAGATCATTCCAGATAAAAAAAAAAAAGAAAGAAAGAAAGAAAAGAAATCAATCCAGAGCAGAAAAGTAAAGAAGAAGAGATCAGAAATGAAGTATTCATTTGAGCAAAGACTTAGTTTGTCCTGAGATGAGAGTTAATTCATTGTGAAAATAGAGACGGTCAGGAAAAATAAAAAGTATAAATGAAGTAATTAATAAATGAGGGTTCATGAATATGCTAGATGGATACTTTTAGTTACCTTGTACCACAATGCAAGACCAAAGAAACACTCCATGAAACTAAAGAGAAAAAAAAAATTAATGGGTTAGGAAGCACTTTTAACATCACACAATTAGCTTTAGGATTCACTGCTGTAGGTACTCTCTTCCCAAGTAGCTTAGTGAGCTTTATTTTTAATAGAATTATACGTTCATACCAGTAAGAGTTCTATCTGCAGTTATGGCTAATGTTATTGATACTCATAACTCAAGGCAGACATTTGGAGTCGAGAAGAAATTTTTTCCTCCCATTAAATTGTTGCCGAATGAGTTGCATGCACTCTAAGAAGGATATGTTACTTTCCTCTAAAGTACCTGTTTCTATCCATGGGGCTATCTCTGATTTCATAGCAATTTTTGTTGTTGTTGTTGGTTACTTTTTCATGTTGTTGCTCAAAAAGCTGGCTCATCAAAAAGAAAGACAACTGCTAAGAGTCATTCTGGACCGAGGTGTGTCTCACATGCAAGATAAGGCCTCCAGAAAAGACCAACTCAAGATACCCAGAATGACAATCTCAATAGCATGAGCGCCAGAAGAAGGCACCAGAACACTGGAGTGGACTTCTCTTCATTTAATGGATAAACTTAAGTTTCCAAATAATGGATTTTCTTAGAAAATGTGAACTTCTTGTGAACCACTGCCAAAACCTTTCGATAAACTTCTTTTTTAAGTCTTTATTGAATGTGTTACAATATTCCTTTTGTTTCATGGGGGTTTTTCTGTTTGTTTGTTTGTTTGTTTTGGCTGAGAGGTATGTGAGATCTTAGTTCCCCAACCAGGGATCAAACCCACACCCCCTACACTGAAAGGCCAAGTCTTAACCTCTAGACTGCCAGAGATGTTCCTCTCCAGCATTCTGTTTCTGGAAGGTTTAGGCAACTGTTCTCTAAAATTATCCTCTATCTTCAACATCACAAAAAGGAAGAAAATGTTGCATCCCTTTTATAGTCTAGAATGAGCAATACAGTTTTCACAAAGAATAAACACAACTCCTTTACTAATATGCCTCAAAGATTCTCTTCTACGTGATTTACATTTCCTTAGTCAGGTCTGAGGAAAAGTAGACAACCTTAGCATTCAATATTAGTCATGATATACACACTCCTTCTCTTTCTCTCTTTTCAAAAACCACAACGCAATGCATTCAAAATGAAAACTTGGTTTTCACTCTTTTTGACATTTTTGAAGTATATTTAAGTGTTAGGAACTTGAAAATATTTTGCTGGGTAATGAACATCCTTTGCAAGCTATGGGCCTTCTTATTTAAAAAACAGAGATGTGTTTTGATGCTCAAGCCGGTAAACAGGTGTCTCCCTTGCAAAAAGCTCAGAGAAGCTCCTGGGAATATGTGCAAAGGCTTTACATAAGAATGCATCTCAGCGTGTCATGGAGATCATCCAGATTACCAGATTGTAGCCGAGAGAAACACACACAGGCAACTAGAGAAGCTAGATAATAAACTTTCTGAATACATGTTTGTTATTTTGACAAAAATTGCACTTGAGCAAACAATATCAGTAGCTAGAAAATGACTCCCCGTAAGTCTGCCCTAGTAGTCCTCTAAAACTAAACTATTCCAGCACTTTCCAAAAAGAGAAAAAAATCAGCCCTACAAGGCCACCAAGATATCCGGACCCCCATCTCCTCCCCCCTAGTCCCAGCTGTACCGACAAAGAGTTGCCAAATGTAGGGCCTGACTCCTCTTTGTGCAAGCCTGAATTATCTAAAGCAAGCTCTGAAGAAGAGGAAATTCATTTCTCTGCTAAGTCATCATGTAAAGCTTCCAAAACAGAGGTGCCCTTCGAATTAAATTTGCTGGTGTCGATTCCCTCATCCCAAAGAGACCGTGTAAGAAGGATCAAGTGATTAAAATGAAGCAAAAAGAAACCGAGGTCACCCAACACCTGGCTTTTAAAAACTAGGGAGATTCCAGGCCTCAGGATGCCTGGAAAACTAAAGCATGTGTGATGCAACCATCAAACCCAAAGGCCTTAGAACCTGTGTCCCATTAAAATGCATAATCCTATAATGATGAAGCTGGCAGCGCCTCAACAGTTTGACTCATTTCCCTGCTAAGTATAACTGAAGACAGGTTTTCCCACTAGGAGCTACTGTATTATTTTCTCCCAAGTGGAATCAGAAACTAATCTCAATATATAAAGAAATCAAAGCAAAAAGGATGACACAAGTATATCTTTGACTTTAATTTTTTCACAGCAGTACCCTGCTGGAACCACTGTTCCAGAGCCCAGGGAGGCACCAATAGAGATGTTTATGGATGGATCGGGAAATATTTGTCAGAAGCTGTACAAAGCAAAAATCACCTCTATCTGCTACAGGCGATTCGACGGAAATGATTTAGTCGTAATGCGTGATGATGGACGTTGGTTTGTCTTGTTTAGCTCTACAAAGGCCACTGCCAAAGAGACCAGTATTTCAACTGACTGCTATTTCTCTCCAATTCAAATGAAAAGAGACTTAAGAACAGACAACACTCAGCAGGATGCCTATTAGAATTCTTTGTAAGGACTACACTTGTTAGGAGCAACTCTGGACTTGTCCATAAAAGAAAGAGCAACGAAGTACTCAAATCAAAACTCTCACGGGGTGCATGGGATTGTTTTTCCTTCTAAAATAGATCGTGGATTAATGGAGAACAGTGACTTAATAAAAGAATCGAACATTTTTAGAACGTAGCTGCCCCAAGAAGCCTTGCAAGGAATTATTTCAACGTTGATGCTGTAGAATTCATTTCCCAGTAAGTTGAAATCAGTTCAAATCCACTCACTCTTATGCAGAATTTCTTGATTATAGCTTCCACTTATTTTGTCCACATAACAAATATGAAAATGGTTCTTTAAACTGGTGACTTTCAAGCTAGCTTCACCAATGGCCAGGATTACAAAATTATTTTCTCCCCTCAAATGAAGCATATTAGGAAAAAAAAACATTTGGCGAGAAATGCATTTTGGAAACAAAGGTTGAGTGGTAGCTTCACTACAATGGAGAAGCAGAAAATAATCAAACTGCAGCTTTCCTCTTGACAACCCTGATGGTTCATCTGGTAACACTTCAGACACTTTATTCCCAGCTGACTTGTTCTTATATGTCATTTTCAACTTCACATTTTTTTGGAGGGAGAAAAGGATCTCTCGGATGCATGTGTATCTGTGTGTATGTGTGCACAGATACTATTAAACTAGTATGTACCCACTTCAGACAGTGCTGTACCAGAACTGGTGTATGTTGACTTTTTTAAGAACAGATTGTTAAATCTGCAGAAATTCTGCAAGCCCATTGACATTATACTGGTGGCTTGAAGTTGAATGTTGTAGGAGTATTTACATTCCAGAAATCAACATTCACTATGAGTCGGGACTTAGTTACAAAGTTTTGTGGGGACAGAGTCAGTTGTTAAACATGTACCAGCCCATCTCTGACCACTGCTATGCCAGTTGTTTACATAGGAATGCACCCTGATCAGGTACACTGCCCACTTTGGTCACATTCGATGTTTTTAATATCACCATCATACATGTGTAACCAAATAATGTAGTTACAGTGACTACTTTTTCTTTGGATACAGTCATTGAAAAGTAGTTCATACAATCACAGCATCCATTATCAGAATATATATATATATATATATTTGGGGGGGTGCTGGGGGAGTATGGGGTTGGAGCCCAGGTACTCTACAGACTATTAATAAATTCTGAACAGCTTAACTGATGGAAGATCCCAAACAGATCATTTGAGAAGGAAGAAACCATGCTGAGCCTTAGAGAAAAATAAAGTGAGTCAGTTCTCACTACTGCCTTTGGCCAGCCCAAACCCTGAAGTTATCCAGCATGGGGGAGATTTTCTAGTCAAAGGCTGCAGCCACTCGTCTGCTCAAGCACATTGAAAGATAAATGATGGGAGGCTACTGACAACACTGAAGCCTCCCTGCTCCCCCTAAAATGGAAATTAGCAGGCCCCCAAATCAGAGCATTAAAACAAAGATCCACCAACATGTGATTTTAGTAAACAGAGTAATTTGGGCTTTTGGAGAGCATGAAAATTCTGTCAGGATTATAATGTCTTCTACCACAGACCTTAATTTCTTCTGTCATGGAGAATATGATTAGACTCAGTCCCATTTGATTGTAGGGGACGTCAGTTCCCATTAACAAAAGAAAAGAAACACAAAGAAACAGGCTTCACATTTTTAACCCCTTTGGGCAAGGAAGAGTTTTTTTTCAGCCCAAACTTCTCACTGGCAATATTCAAAGCTGTTAAACCTTCTCTAGCAGATAATTACAGAAGTTTACCTACTAAACTTCTACACTGCCCACCCACTCTATGAGAAATCCTGCTCCTTGCATGAATGGAGCTTGTTTTAAATGGTCTGATTCTTTGAGGTCAGTGGGAGGGAAGGAATTCGGCTACCTGCATTGCTTGGCCAATTCAGCCCATGAACTGGTTACTGCAGGTGGTTTTCACGGGTGCGGGGAAATTACAGTCCCAGACCCAAGCCTGTATCAGTAAACATCACTGCCTCAGGCTGGCCACTTCAATTCCACTGGACCCCCGGCTGTTCAAACAGGGCACCTGGGTCAGTCTGTGAGCTTAGCAGGCATGGCTGACCCTGGCTGCCCAGCAAACAGTTTATGTTGGGGAGCAATCTAGAGATTTCCTAAGATAAGGATGCTATTACAGGCTGACAAATGTGGAAAGGAGCAGAGTGGGCAGCTTTTGTCCAGACTGACCCTGGGTGAGCATGCTGGGATTATTGCTGATTGGGGATAAATGGCAACCGGTGATTTGTTTGTTCAAGTGAAACCAGCCAAGTTCATCCCTCAACACCATCTCCCATCTCTTTAAGATATTTTTTTTCCTTCTTCTTCAGGAAAAAAGACTTTGCAATTTTGGGAACTCTTCAAATACCACCATTCCTGTGAACCCCATTACCCTTAGGATAAAATCTGCAGTCCTGAACTAGCCTCTGACGGCCTGCACGATGGAGCTCTACCCACCTCGCCAACTCTCGCTCCTGCCCCTGGCCCCTGCAACCTACTGCATCAACCACGAGCGCTGCCCGTCAGGTTTCTGAGTTCTCTGAGCTCTGCTCCACTTCCTGCCTGACCCGGTGCTGGGCCCTCCTCCCAGGGCTCTTACCTGGCAATTCCTCCTTATCCTTCTTGTTTCGGGTTGAATGTTATCTGCAGAGGCTTGGCTAGGTCTCCCATTATGATCTCCTGGGGCCCTTAGAACAATCATAAATAGTTAATTATTGGTGACTATCAGTTTGAAAGGGGTTTCCCTGGTGGCACAGATGGCAAAGAATCCATCTACAATGCAGAAGACCCAGGTTCGACCCCTGGGTCAGAGAGTGGGAATATCCCCTGGGGAAGAGAAAGGCAACCCCCTCCAGTATTTTTGCCTAGACAGAGGACGCTGCTGGGCTACAGTTCATGGGGTCACTAAGAGTCACATGACTGAGCAACTAACACACAGACACACATTGGTTTGAAATTTCGCTCCCTCATTGGCAAGGACTGTATCCTATTCACCTAGCACTCTGAACATTTGAATGATCACCAAGGTCGAATGAATGAATGAATCAAGTAGTTGAGCAAGAGCTATCAACTGCCTATAAGAAAATCTAGCAAAAAAACAAACAAAAAAAAAACCAAAAAAATCCAGCGGAACAAAGTCTTCATTTTAAGCACACACAAACTAGGGAGTGAGTTTTCTCTCCGACCCCTCCTCTCCCACCATCCCAACACAAGGATTTCAGATAACCCTGCCACTCCATGAGCATTGACCTGTCAAATCTCCTGCCTGGTGTTCAAGACCCTCCCTTATCACCATCACCATAATAGTCAACATTATTGAAAGGGTTCTGTGTACCAAGCACTTTGCTGAATGCTCTCTACTAACCTATTTACTCCTCACCACAATCCATAAAACAATGTGGTGGATGAAAGATGGCTACAAATTCTTTTGATATTCTTCCCATTGAGAGGTGGGGGTCTTTGTCCCCTTACATCTAATTGGCATGTGACTGTTTTGACCAATACAGTGCACCGGAAATGACGTCATGAATTTTTCCATTTCCCGCCTTGCCCTGGGGAAGCTAGCTGTCAGGGAAGAAGTCTGAGTCCCCAGAGAACTGCCATGCAGGGAGGAAACCCAAGCTGGTCACAGAAAGTGGTCCAGGGAGAGCCATCAACTGCTGCATCCATCCCAGCCCAGGTGCCAGACATCCAAGTGAAGACACTATCGGGCACACTCAGCTCCATGGAGTCTTCACTTGACTCCTGCCCCAGCCTAGGTCTGACTGTGACTGCATGAGAATCCCCATGCAGGACTGCTCAGCAGATCCCAGTGGCCCCACAAAACTGTGAGAGGGAATAATAAACTCATGTGTTAGGTCACCACATTTAGGTGAAGATTGCCATGTAGAAATAGACGACCAGAGCACTCAGACACGGTTACAACGCTTACTTGACAGATGAGGAGAGTGAGACACACAAGGCCCACAGCTGCACCACTACTAAAGGGTGGAGCTGGGAGCCCAAGCTGGCAGCCTGACCCCAGACCCTGGGCGCTCTTCCATGACACCGCAACACTCTACAACGAGCCACCTTCTCCAGTCATCTCCTAGGCAGAGTCTCCAGCTCTCGACCCCTTTAGAAAGGTCTCCTTCCCTTTCCTCTGCCCACCAATCTAATCCCTTCCTCTGTCATGATCCCCTCCCCGAATCCTTCACTGATGTTTGCTTCCTCCAAATTCCTTAGAACATTTAAAGACAGGACACAGCCTCATCTTTCATTGCTCTGATACTATGCTCCATGCTACACACTCTCCTTGAAGGTCAAGACCAAATATTTTGTTTATGCCCATCTTTCAACAGAGTTGCTCATCCTTACACTGCCCAGAACAATGTACATGTGCTAGGACATTCTTGAGCCACCTTGCCCAAGTCCATTCCCTTCTGGTAGCTCTGCATCGAGAATTCTTTCCCTGGAATGTTCTTCCTTAGCTGTCAGCCTGGGCTGCTCCTGGGCAGCATTCCCGACCTCCCCTCCTCCAGGAGGCCTCCCCCGACACCCCGTCTAAATGAGCCACCCTCCCCCCTCACAGACAGTCATGTGCAGTGTATTACTTATTTATTATATATAACCCTGCAGTGTATTACTTATTTATCCCTTTTCTTATCTAGAAAACAAGCTGCAGAAAGACAATGAACTTGCCCATCTGCCCAACACTAGGATAGCATCTCAAAAAAAAAAATTGCTAAATAAATGAATGAATATTGTTTATCGAATCTTCGTTTCTTAGGAAGTTCCACTATGAGGCAAGCTTCTTAATGTACATAGTGTTTTCCCCTAACATGACAGTTGCATCTCTACTAAGAGATACATCCTTCCATTTCTCATTGAAGAAACACCTCCACGTGGCCTTGAAGTAAACTCCATGTTTAGCCAGATGTTGATTTGGGCAGTAGTTCACATGATGCTTTGTATGTCCAAGCCACCGTTGACTATCCTGTATGACTGAGGCTCTCTGGGGACCTGTGGCTTTAAAGCCAGTCCTCAGAGGTGTCTCCAGGATGATCCCAAGGAGGGAAGGAGGCTGAACAGGCCTACTTCACAGCACTTCATGCATTAATAAAAGCCACGTAATTAGAGATAATTAAATGACAATAACAAATCCAGTGGAGGTTGGCTGTGCTGATGACTGTAAACACAGAGATTCAACCCAGCATTGAGAGCAGAGTAAAACCTCAATAAACATTTGTTGAGTGAGTGAACAAAGAATCTTCGGTTTGTGTTTTACCTCTGATGGCTTATTTTGATATGTACAAGAACCCAGAGTACATCTCTAATTTTGTATATGTGAAACTTATCAAAGAATAGCAGTTGAGTTGTAAAATTATTTACACTAATTGGCACAAGGTGAAACTGAAATATAAATTATCATCTATGCTACCTAAAAGACATAATGAACAGGCAGTGAAGTCCATAGAGGAAGGGCTATAGCCTACATGGTTAAGAGATGTGACACCCTGTTAACATCAATTTTCTCAAGGGTAAAGTTCAGAAATTAGCCTAGTTTCACTGAGCGTCAGTTTCCACATCTGTACACTGAAGACAATCTCTTGCCTATCTACCAGTATGAAATATTCATAATAAGACTAACATAAAATAACAGATACATAAATACTTTACAGTTAAAAGCATGGCAGCAATGTGAGCTAATGACAATTTCTGTCTTCCCATCTTTCTAACTTTTCAAAGACTTCAAGTATCTCTGAAATATTAAAAATCTGATGCATTATTACTTTCTCTAAGTTTCATGATCCATTCAAAATGACAATTACACATTTATTCCAAATGTCCCATCAGCAAAATTTTCCCTAATCCTTTTATGTCTTCTCAAATATTTCGATTGTGTTTACCCAATTTTCTGCAAAGGATCTAGTGATATAGAGAGCTTCTCAATCTTACCAGAGGCAGAGGATAAATGAGAAGAGTAAAACAGAAGTCAAAACTCTAGAGCATCTAGTCTATGGATTGCATTATAGAGCAGAAGACCACTGGGTCTACCAAATAGTCACAAGGAAAGAAGTCAGCGCAAATGAAACAGACCTAGTGGTTCTCAAGTAGGCAGGGAGTGGGGGAGGGCTCAAAATCACCTGGAGGGCTTGTTAAAACATTGCTGATGATGTTTCGTCTCTAAGTCTGACTCTTTGCAACCCCATGGACTGTAGCCCACCAGGCTCCTCTGTCCCTGGGATTTCCCAGGCAAGAATCCTGGAGTGGGTTGCCATTTCCTCCTCCAGAGCATTTTTCCCACCCAGGGATCAAACGCCGGTCTCCTATGTCTCCTGCTTGGCAGGCAGATTCTTCACACTGAGTTAGCTGGGAAGCCCCAGGTTGCTGCATTTCACCCTGAGTCTCTAATTCACGGTGTCTAGGATGAGCTCCAGGGGTCCCATCACTAACAAGCTCCCAAGTGATGCTGATGCTGCTGGTCCAGAGTAAATGTGATCACACCCATTTTCTGTGTTAGCAAACTGAGGCCCCAAGTATAACTTTGGCTCTAATTCTGGCTTGTTGATTAACCAAATCAATTAACCTTTCCATGGCCCATTTTTTTCAATTACTGAAAAACCACTGCCTGAGACCTTGTGAGGATTAAAAAGACATGATGTCTAAGAATTGTTTAGCAAAGTCAAAAGCAGGTGCAGTTCCCAAAAGCTCCTTTATCACAGGACTCGAACATAGAATCCCAGGAGTCTCAATGAACAGTCATATTTTCTTCCTTTTCTATTTGTGTGGGAAATTTTTAGCCACTGGCTTGGCAAAGTACTCCATCATCCAAGCATTACTATCCACAAGGTTTGGGCTTTTTTTTAATTACTGAGTTTGTTTTCCCAAGAAATTTTCTTGTACGCTATGATGGGTATCGGGGGTTGCAGGCATGGTTAGGGGTCAGTTATTATATATTATATGTACATTATATGTCTTTATGGGCTTCCCTGGTGGCTCAGATGGTAAGGAGTCCATCTGCAATGCAGGAGACCCAGGTTCAATCCCTGGGTCAGGAAGATTTCCTAAAGGAGCGCATGGCAACCCACTCCAGTATTCTTGCCTGGACAATACCATGGACAGAGAAACCTGATGGGCTTCAGTCCATAGGGTCACAAAGAGTCGGACACAACCGAGCAACTTAACACACACATACATTATACACACGTTAAGGCCATCTCAGGTGGTACAGTGGTAAAGAATCCACCTGCTGAGGCAGGAGACACAAGAGACGTAGGTTCAATCCCTGGGTCAGGAAGATCTTCTGGAGGAGGAAATGGCTGTTCCAGTATTCTTGCCTGGAAAATTCCACGGGCAGAGAAGCCTGGCAGGCTATGGTCCAGCAGGTCACAAAGAGTCGGACGCGACTGAGCACATGAACATATACACATCACATATTAAATATATATAATGTATATATATTATAAATACAAATCAAACACTTCCCTTTCTAAAACACTTCTTAACCGAACAGCCAGTGTTCCCTAGGCCATTATACGCAATTATGTTGAAGGCTAGCGCTAGCATATCCTCTTTTTGTGTAAGGTTTTCTGATTCGGCTTTCAGAGGATTCAAGGTATTTGATTTCTATATTTAGAAACCCAGGGCTTTTTGGTATGCTACAAATCACGCCGAGGCAAGACTAATTGTAAGCACTTGTACTTAAAAATTAGTTTCAAGCATAAGAACCTTCAGAGGTTTCCATATTGTATTCCACTAGAGTATCATTAAGGAAGCAATTACTTATCAGGATATACTCAAAACAACTTTATTGCGTTCGGAGGAAATAATGGGAGTTGTCTGTCTAAATTACTAGGCAGGGGCCCTGGAAATCACTTAGCATAATTCTTGGCAGAAGGAAGGCAGTCAGTAATGGAACAGGAGTCACATAGATGACCACCTAATATGTGTTATGTGTCTACACATATTATGTCATGGGGTCTTCATCACAGCCCCTGCATTCAGTATGACTATCTCCATTTATAGATGAGGAAACAGACTCATAAAAATTAAGTGATTTTACCAGGTCATTAGGTAAGTGAGTTAAACTGCCAGCCCACAGCTGCTTGAAGTCGAAAGCAACTTTCTTTCCCCTACACTCAGCTATTTCCTTCCTCGCTTCTTTCCTTCTTTCCTTTTTCTCTCCCGTCCTCTATCAAGTTCCTCTCACAGACACCTTTGTAAATGCCAGCCAGTGACAAATGTTAGCAAGGCATTCCCATTTTATGGATTGGTTCACAGCAAGAAAAAGCGATCCCTCCAAGTCATCTCTGAAAGGTCTCAGAATAAAACATGGCATGCATTTCTGAATCCTATCCCTCAGTGCTCAGCCATAAGCACCAGGGTAACTTTCAGAGGATACTGTATTTAGGAAAACAAAGTGTTTGTGGGTAGACAAGAGTCACACGACAGTCCATCACCCAGAGCCGAGAGTCCCAGCTCAGTATGAGCCAGCCGCTCAAGGTGACAGAGATGCATGGGAGGAAAAATTGCTCGTGTTTCCAATTTGAATACAAATGCCTCCTAGAGACAGAAGTCAGGTGGATATGCCCACTTATTTGTTGCCTAATGATACTATTGCTATATAAAAATAAGGAGATAAAATAAAGCACCTATCAATCTATTATTTTACCAGAAAATATGGAACCCCAGGCAATACAAAGGACTCAGTTCAGTTCAGTCACTCAGTCGTGTCCAACTCTTTGCAACCCCATGGACTGCAGCATGCCAGGCTTCCCTGTCCATCACCAACCTAATTGGACAAAGGACTAATCCAGGGCTTTCTTCATATCCCCCCAAAACACCAGCTGTCTTTCTTTTCTATTTCTTCACATTTGCCCCATTCCTCTACCACCGTCCCTCTTTCGTCCTAACGGCTTGTTTTCTACATCCTTTTCTCAATCCATCTTTTTGGCCCTCCCTTTCAGAACTCTTATCCTCATCTCCTGAGCACCTTTTCCCTGGTATTTTGTGTCTGGTTCCAAGAGGAGATATCAGAGCTATCAGACATGCCCCTGTTGGCAGGAGCTATTGTGGCACGTCGGATGCGTCGATCCACCGACTTCTCCTGCTCCTGGGAGGAGATGGCAGCGGGGCTGGTATAGGCTATTTCCTCCTGAAAATCACATTGAAAACGGTGCCCAGTGTCTGCCTTTAAATGGATTATGGAAACTAAATTTTTTAAGGGTTTTGTTTTATTATTATAAAAGTAATAAATATTTCTTAAAAGGATAGAAAAATATGGAGAAAGTAATCACCCAGTATTATTGCAGTACGGAAGCAATTATTGCCACGTGGGCATTTATTTTATTTCTATATTGCTATTGTTATTCAGTTGCTGAGTCAAGTCCAACTATTTGTGACCCCATGGACTGCAGCACTCTAGGCTCCTCTGTATTCCACTATCTCCTGGAGTTTGCTCAGATTCATGTCGAGTCAGTGATGCTATCTATCCATCTCACCCTCTGCCATTCCCTTCTCCTTCAGCCTTAAATCTTTCCCAGCTTCAGGGTCTTTTCCAATGAGTCAGTTCTTTGCATCAGGTGGCCAAAGTACTGGAGTTTCAGCTTCAGCATCAGTCCTTCCAATGAATATTCAGGGTGGATTTCCTTTAGGATGGACTGGTTTGATCTCCCTGCAGTCCATGGGACTCTCAAGAGCCTTTTCCAGCACCACAGTTCAAAAGCATCAATTCTTCAGTGCTCAAGCCTTCTTTATGATCCAACTCACATCTGTATATGATTATTGGAAATATTTCAACACATATCTTAAATTTGCATATGTCACTAATTTTACCTATATACCTACATTGTCCATGCTATTACAATATTCAACATCATTTTTAATGGCTACATCTTATTTCAATATATGTTTATATCAAAATATACTGAATCATACTCCTTTGATGATTAAATAACTTAATCATCAAAGAAAAATAGTTGGCTCTTCTTTTTTTTTTTTTCAATTTTCCACTGTTCTAAATAATGCTTCTCTGAACAACTTTGTGCAAAAAGTTCTTTCTGAACCTTTCAATTATTACCTTAGGAAATAATTTCAAAAGTAAAATTGTTGGATCAAAGGTTATGAACATTTTTAAGGTTCTTTATATTGTTTAATTGCATTCCAAAAACTTTGTGCTCTCTCCAAATCCCTTTTTATGAATTTTAGAAATAAGTTTTACAAAGGAAAAAAATCACCTCCTGATTTGTCGTCTGGGAAAAAGCCCCCAAAACTGAGGTCCCTCTTCACTCTGACATACCAGCTGCTCGCCACATGCCACCTTCAGGGGCTCAACGGCTCTTGCACTCTCGGTTGTTGCAGGATAGGTCAAATAAAGCCATTCTCTTATTCATCCATCCGACCAGTAGTCGAACAGTAGTTGAGCTATTATTTGCCAAGCCCTGTGCCTAATGCTGAGGACATAAAGAGGAATAGAACGTCATCCCTAATCTATAGGAACAATGGTATTGTGGGGCAGACAGACATGTAAGTGAAGAACAGCCCCACGAGACAAGGGCTCCATAAAGAGGGGCCTGGGTGTCTGTCGATGGCAAGGGAGAGGGGGAGTCAGAAAGGCCCCCCAGTGGGGATTACACCTGATCATTCCCCCGACAGGGTAGTAACAGCCACTCTTTCTGATCACTTGCTCTTTGCTTACAAGCATTGCCTCATTTATCCTCATACCACCTCCATGAAGGAGATGCTATTGCTCTTTCACAAAAGAGAAAACTGAGGTTAACAGAAATAACTTGTACAAGATCATAGAGTTAATAAAGGATGAAGCCAAATATGACCCCAGATGTAACTTCAAAGGTCTACATCAAATGCAAGGGATCACATACAGAATGGATAAATCAAGGTCCTTCTGGATAGCACAGGGAACTATATTCAATATCCTGAGGTAAACCATAATGGAAAATAAAATTAAAAAGAACATATATACATGTTATCACTGAGTCACTCCACTGTACACCAGAAATCAACATGATGTTGTAAATCAATGATACTTCAATTTTATAAAAGCAACTAAAGTTATATTCCAAGTTAACATAAAAAACACTCTCCAACATAAATCACAGCAAGATCCTCTATGACCCACCTCCCAGGATATTTGAAATAAAAGCAAAAATAAACAAATGGGGCCTAATTAAACTTAAAAGCTTTTGCACAACAAAGGAAACTATAAGCAAGGTGAAAAGACAGCCTTCAGAATGGGAGAAAATAATAGCAAATGAAGAAACAGACAAAGGATTAATCTCAAAAATATACAAGCAACTCCTGCAGCTCAATTCCAGAAAAATAAATGACCCAATCAAAAAATGGGCCAAAGAACTAAACAGACATTTCTCCAAAGAAGACATACAGATGGCTAACAAACACATGAAAAGATGCTCAACATCACTCATTATCAGAGAAATGCAAGTCAAAACCTCAATGAGGTACCATTACACGCCAGTCAGAACGGCTGCTATCCAAAAGTCTACAAGCAATAAATGCCGGAGAGGGTGTGGAGAAAAGGGAACCCTCTTACACTGTTGGTGGGAATGCAAACTAGTACAGCCGCTATGGAGAACAGTGTGGAGATTCCTTAAAAAACTGGAAATAGAACTGCCATATGACCCAGCAATCCCACTTCTGGGCATACACACTGAGGAAACCAGATCTGAAAGAGACACGTGCACCCCAAAGTTCATCGCAGCACTGTTTATAATAGCCAGGACATGGAAGCAACCTAGATGCCCATCAGCAGACGAATGGATAAGGAAGCTGTGGTACATATACACCATGGAATATTACTCAGCCATTAAAAAGAATTCATTTGAATCAGTTCTAATGAGATGGATGAAACTGGAGCCCATTATACAGAGTGAAGTAAGCCAGAAAGAAAAACACCAATACAGTATACTAACGCATATATATGGAATTTAGAAAGATGGTTAATGATAACCCTATATGCAAGACAGAAAAAGAGACACAGATGTATAGAACAGACTTTTGGACTCTATGGGAGAAGGCGAGGGTGGGATGATCTGAGAGAACAGCATTGAAACATGTATATTATCAAGTGTGAAACAGATCATCAGTCCAGGTTGGATGCATGAGACAAGTGCTCGGGGCTGGTGTACTGGGATAACCCAGAGGGATGGGATGGGGAGGGAGGTGGGAGGGGGGTTCATGATGGGGAACAAATGTAAATCCATGGCTGATTCATGCCAATGTATGGCAAAAACCAGTACAATATTGTAAAGTAATTAGCCTCCAACTAATAAAAATAATTGGGAAAAAAATAAAGAAAGAAAGAAAAAATAAACAAATGAAAATAAATATAAATTTGAAGTGATTAAAAAAAATGTTTTAAGTTCTATATTAAACTGACGCCAGGCTCATTGCAAAGTCCCCATCAGCCCAAACAAAGCTCTTGAGACTTGAGCTCCAACTCCATAGTTCCATCTATAAAGAAAGATTGAGGTGGCTTCCCCCATGACCTGCCTTCTCCCAGGCAACCTTCCATGCTCCATCCTCTCCTTAGCTCTTCTATAAGCCAGGAGGACTTCCCTTTTGAACCTGGTATACCTGGAATGTCTCTCTTTGCCCAGCCTGGCCATTAGGGTATAAACATGTTCTAACTGCCAGGAAAACTGATGGAAAGAGGAAAGGATAAATGATGACTCTCTGGGCCCCAGCTTCTCTGTCTCTAAAACAAGGAGGTCAGAAATGATGATAAGTGACCCACCTCCTTTGCAAATCTCATGGTGTAAAAACACGCAAGCCTTCAAACCGCACATCGGCATTTAGAGCCACTATTAGAATGCAGAAGAGGGTTTGGTTCAAACTGAAAAGGCAGACACTTGTGGCCTCTTCCAATGAAGAAGAGAGAAAAAGAAGTATTTTAATGATGTTTTTTAATCATTTCCTCTGAGCACACAATAAGAATATATTTGCCAGAGAATGTAAAAGAACACAACATCAATTTAGTGCACAAAACTACTCTCAAACCTAAGGGCTGGTCTCACATTTTTCATTAATTCCAGGCTGATAACTTTCAGCATTAGGCCTCAGTGCTTTATCCAACTCAAGCTTCCTAGAAGCACATAGGCACATCAAAATGTCTTTGGGTTTGCCAAGAAGTCTTTCAAATATGGGGTACCAGCTCTGGCTCATTGACTTGCTGTCCCAATTTCACTGTCAACTATACATTCTCCATGAGAAACTTGCATCCATCAACTCTGTTAGTTTTCTCATGAAATTGCAGAGACTGAATGCTAATCTTCCTATATGATGGCAACAAAAATGGTCTCAAACATAGCTTGTCAACAGAAGTACAAAGTTAAAAAAAAAAAATCAGGAGCTTAATTCTAAAGATGACATTCAGAAAAAAACACACAAAAACAAAGTTCCACTTGGTCTTATCCTGCCATTCACCAGAACCTTCAGTGCTGCTCACTGCTTACAGAATTCAATCCAGTACTTTTTCTTTAAGCTTTTATTATAGTATAACATACAGAAATATATGTGTGTGTGTGTGTGTATATATATATATATAACATACAATATACCATTTGTCAGTGTGCATTCCATGGCAATAAGTGCATCCATATTGTTGTGTAGCCTTCCCCACTTTCCTGTACTCAACCCTCCCTCCTCTCAGCCCCTGAAAATTTCCATTCTCTTTTCTGTCTCTCTGCATTTGATCATTCCAGGTCCCTCATATAAATAGAACCACACTATAGCTGTCCTTCTGGGTCTGGTTTATTCCACTTAGCTTAATATCTTCAGCATATCTCCATGCTGTGTATGTGTCAGAATCTCATTCCTTTTTAAGGCTGAATAATATGCCATGTATTCAGTCCAGTACTTCTTGCATGTCATTTTAAGCCTCCACATTCTGTTTTTTTTTTTTTTCCTTCTTCTTCTTCTTCAGACTTATTTTCCACTACATAGCTCTGATGCTCTGGGGTAGAAAAGATCAGTCAGGCATTCCTTGCCTCTTCCCCAGGAATCTCAAGCCTCTTCCCTTTTGCTCACACACTGGTTCCTCATCCCAGCACACCCCCCACCCTGCTTTCCCAATCTAAACCCTGGCGGTTGCCTGAGCTTGATTCAACGCCTGCTCCACCACAGAGATCCATGGGAGCACAGACCAAGAGAGATCTATTAAGCACCCACTAAGCTCAAGGACCCTTCAATTACAGTCAGACCAGCTGTAAAATATGTGCTTTCATAACAGAAAATGGAAGTTCAAGTGCCTCCCCTAAAGCAAGAGAGTTCAGAATACATATTCATGTTTTGGCAGTGCCTGTTTTTGTTTTTAAAATGTTTCTTAATGTTTCTTATTCATGCCCAGGTAATAATACGGCTAATGTGTATTGAATACACATATACAATAAAAGATATTGCATGTATAACCTCAGCTTTTCAATGAAGTACTGAATAGCCTTTGGAGCAGTCATCTATTTCTAATGTAACCGTTTTGAACTGAAGAGAGATATCATTTTTGTTTAAAGAAGAGTACAAATATTCTTCTCCACTTGATTTTCCTTCCAAGTTATAGATAAAAAATATTTTAAACGGCATAAATAAACTGACAAAAAAAGAAGTCACAGCCGTACCTCTTATTATTTAAACTACTTCCTGAAAATTCTGACTGGATATTTCTCTTTAAGATTTGCAATGGCTTAAATTTTAAGTATCTTTTCTTGTGGTTAATTTAGTAATAACAGTATTAAAATCTTAAGAACTGTATAGTACTATAGTTAATTATCTTCTCTCATAATTACACTGATTAAACACAGCATCAGAGACCATAAAGATGGATAAAACATTATGGCTACAAAACTTTTTTTTAATGTCCATAAAATGACTATTAAGCCCTAGGTGACTAAATTAATATCACCCATACAATTTTATGGGATTTCCGTCCACATTCAACAGCATCGTTTGCCATGATGGCAGTTTTTTGTTTTTTTTTTTCTTTTGTAACACTATTGAAATCTGAACTAAAACTTTTCAAAAAGATGGGAACACAGTGGACTGGTTTTTCTCAGCTTCGCCAAAGTAAGAGTTTCTGTTTGACCATCCCTGTAGTCTAATACCAGCTGAGGACATTTAAGTCCAGTGACCACCCCACTTCCCTTCCCATCTAGTCCTTGCCCCAGCAGGCAAACAAAGAAGTAACATTTGTTTGGTGCATTAACCACTTCTTCATTTTCTTCTAAACGTTATCTCCAGAGATTTGGGCTTACGCTGACAGCACAGGCAATCAAGGAAGCAGATTTACATTTTCCATCTGAAGAATGAGTCTCTGAAACACCCAAGGACGTTCATACTGAGTGACCTGTGCTATTATAAAGATTAAAGAACATGACAAAATCCCAAGAAAAATTCACTCTAAAAGCTAATCCTGTGGGGAGGAAAAGAAAACTATTTGAAAGCTTTTCAAACATAAAGAATAGCTCCCCAGGATCATAATTTAGCAATTAAAAAATTATATATACATATATATGTATACACATATAATCAGTTAACAGAACCAAAATAAGCCTACTGATCTAAATGCATTATCACCATTAAAAATCTGCACAGATTTTTCCGTCAATGCTTGTAAAATGAAAATAGAGTTTAATACTAAGATGATTCTTTTATTAAATCAACAAATATATTTTAAGAATCTATCGTGAATCAGCTAAGTCCTAGATGTGGCAGATAAAACTGTAAACAAAATCAACACAGTCTATAGAGAACAGATTTGTCATCGCCAAGAGGGAGAGCGGGTAGGACAGAAAAGTGTTGGGAGCTTGGGATTAACAAATGCAAACCATTATATATAGGATGGATAAACAGCAAGGTCTTATTCTATAGCACAGGGAACTATATTCAATATCTTGTGATAAACCATAATGGAAAGGAATATGAAAAATATATATATATATGTGTGTGTGTGTAAACTAAATCACTTTGCTCTATAGCAAAAATTAACACAACATTGCAAATCAACTATACTTCAATAAAATGTTTTTAAAAATCAACACAGTCTGAGACTTTATGAAGTTGACGGTCTAGTCAGTAAACAAACAGTAATACAAATAAACTGTGATAAGGACTTTCCTTATCCAATGGTTAAGAATCTGCCCTCCAATGCAAGGTACATGGGTTTGATCACTGGTGACTAAGATGCTACATGCCACGTGGCAACTAAGTCAGCACGTTGCAATGAAGACCCAGTACAGTCAATAAAAGTTAAATTAAAAAAAATACTGTGATAAGTGTTTTGAAATAGAAGTTAAGAATATGTGGAGAAAAGATAACAGCAAAATTTAATTTCGATTGGATTGGGGATGGGAGACAAGCAAGGCCTGTCTAAGAAAGCAAAATTTAAGACATGAGGATGTATGGAAGTTAGAGTGAAGAAGGCATCAAAGAAAGAACATTCTAGGTTGAAGGGACACAAGATTAAAGGCCCTGAGGTGAGAAAGAACTTAGCATGTTTGAGATACTGGCAGTGCATACATACTAGCAAAGCAGGGTTCCAATTCACTTTAGTTACTACTTACTCATAGAAGTGTCTTGCTCAAAGAAGGTGCTCAAGAATTATCTACGAAATGGTTGCTGAGTGAGTAGATACGGTCAGTGTACTTAGAGTTTAGTGAGCAAGAAGGGAAGCAGTCTGAGATGAGACTGTTCACCAAGGCAGGAGCTACATTAGGGAGGGCCCTGCCGCCATTTTGAAGACAGCTTCTTCACCTCACCACCTTCCCAGGTGGCGCTAGTGGTAAAGAACCCACCTGCCAATGCAGAAGAACATAAGAGACATGGGTTTGATCCCTGGGTTGGGAAGGTCCCCTGGAGAAGGAAATGGCAACCCACTCCAGTATTCTTGCCTGGAGAACCCATGGACAAACGAACCTAGCAGGTTACAGTCCAGAGGGTCACAAAGAGTTGGACGTGACTGAAGTGACAGCACAGCACACCATCACCTCACCACAACACCCAACGAACCCACAACCAACTCGTTTCTTCTTTTAGTGACTAAACCCACAGACTTCTCGTGCCTTGTAATATTCACTTATTGCATGGTCCTCAAAGGCAGAGGTCATTTCTTACTCATTTTTGTTGTCTCTGTGCCTTGTATGGAATAAAATACAGGAAATAAAAGGCACCTGAGTACTCAATGACTGCACTTCCATGTATGGAGTCTTGGTAGGGACCAGGTAGTTTCCTAAGCACTCTGTATGCATTTGTTCACTCAAGTTTCAAAAAAAAAATCTTCAATAAATGTGTGTGCGTGTGTGTATACATAAAAGAGAAAGAGAAAATTTTTTCGTTTGTTTGTTTACAATCACAAATGAGAAAATCAAGGCCTACAAAAGGTGAGGGAACTTGCCCAGGACCATGCTGCTGACAATCACCAAATCTTCCACCTCTAGAATCTGTTCTCTTAACTATAACCTATGCTGCCTCCCTCAACTAAACTATGAAGAGAAGAACCCCATTGATCTATCTTCCAGAAAGAAATACACATGATGGCTACCAGCTTATATATCAGAGAAAGTCTTTCCTTTATTATATCACCAAGATTTAAATTCATGATGCAAAAGGTATTTTCTTCATTAGGGTGTTATAAAATAAAGAGGATTGTTCTTTAAAGTGAATGGGTGAAGTAGATTTCTTCTAATTATAATAGGTTTGGGAACAGTTCAAAAAATTCAGACTCCATGACTGAGAGCCTTTGACTTCTTTATGAGGGTTTCATTACGAGCATCCAAGCCAGTGTGATCCATTGGGATGCCTTGCTTTGCTGACTGCTAGGGTAAGCCCCTGACTTCCTGAAGATAATTCTGTGGTAGATCTCTGACATGCTTTCCTACACACACACACACAAAAAAATACTTTCCCCCAATATTGGTGACAGAAAACTGGGCCAGAGAGACTAAGACTCTGACCCACTATGGCATTCTCCCTTCCCAATGTTGTCAATGAACTTCAAACTAAGCTCTGAAGGTCAACTGGCTCCTGGGATTTGTCTGGAGGGAGTGCAGCCAGGGAACCAGAATAGAAAGTTTCAAAATAGCAAAAATCGCCACAAAAACACTTCACTTCTAGACTCCCCTGATTCAAACCAAACCCTTATTCATAGATAAATTATCCTGTACCTATAGTCCCCATGCTCAATGATATGGCAGTGAACACAAAAAAAGTGATGCAAGCTTAAAACTTATTTGACTGCCTGGATTAAAGATAACACCTTGTATGCATATGCAAAGAGTTAGGGCCAAGAGTAGAGATTTGGTGCTACTTTTTAGGAAAATTGCTTAGTCTACATATTCTGAACAGGCAGAATTGTCCTGAAATCTGCCCTGTCTCTGAAAAAAAAATATGAAAATAATAATAATAATTAAATGTTCCAAATGATTAAACCCCAATTTCATGTTAAACCAAGAGCAAGGATATCTACACCTGAGATGTACAGAAAAAAGGAGGAACAGGACAAAAAGTTTCCTTGCCTAAGTCACCAATCCTCTCACCAGAAGAGGGTGTAAAATAATAGCTCACTATAAGGCAGGTCATATTTTTAGCCCATTAAACAGATGAGGAAATTGAAACAGGCAAGTTAGGCAATTTGCCAAAGTTTTGAAGCTAAAAGATACAACTCAAACCCAGGAACTCTGGCTTCAGAGTCTTTGTCACCAACTACAACAGAGCCTCTAGTTCATTACGAGCAGAACATGGAGAAAGGACTACAAAAAGAACTATTTGAAAAGGACAGATCAGGTGGGGTCAGGAGCAAGTAGACCTGGAGAGTCAGACGCTCAAATTTAGATTAGAAGACAAAGCGATTAGCAAATAACCCAGAATTTCCAAAGCAGAGTTGTGCTGTGCTGAAAGCAATGTTTAAGGAAGATTATTCTGATTACAAGATTTTTTGCTTAATATGGAGCATTTATAAAAAGTCATCACAATGCACATTAAATAATTGAATATAAAAACTTAGTTGACAGAAATAAGCCCAGATACAATCCAAAAGTCTTTCCAAAGAGACACTAACCACCCAATGTAAGAAGTGTTTAGTCTTTAAATATTTTTAATTACTTTATTATAAGAATTGCGGGGGCGGGGGGGGGAAGAAAACGCTTTCATGGTACAGAAAACATATAGCATTCTGATTTAGGGCATAGTGTACTCTGAGACTATTTTCTAACCAAAGAAAAAAATCATTTTTTTTTCTTTTTTTTTTAATATGGTCTTCTTTAAAACAGGCCTCCGCAGTCAACAAAGAAGAGAGAGGTTGTGACTTTTTTTTTATCTCAGTAAGGATTTTATTCTATCTTGTGGGGCAGTTCCTGAGCAAAGCTGCAGAGCTGGACACTGTGCTGGTCGGGCTCCGGGATCGAAGTTACAGCCTCAAAGGGGAGTTATAAACCCGACGGGTGCAAATCAAGGAGGCACCAGAGGGATGAATTTGGGGTCCATTCTGTTGCTATTCCAACTCCCAAAGGAGGCACTCTGGGATTTTAACAATACAGCCACGAGAGAGTGGAGGGAAGAGGCCAGGAGAGGCCTGGGGTAAGAGGGACAGGGGGATGGAAGCTGACCCAGAGCAGAAAGGGTGGGGGAGAGCTTTGAAGAGCACGTTACAAACTGGGGAAAACAACACGAAGACATCCATCCAACAGAGAGCCGTGTGATATCAGACACTGGCCCCAGCCAGGAGCTAGGAGAGGGAGCAGCTAGGACAAGAATGGCCAAGACAATGCGCGGAACTCCAGCAGCTGATGGAAGAGAAGGTTCTAGAAGCATGCTCTTGGGAAGGGAATTCAGAAGTGCTAACCGACTAGCTAGGATTCTACATCCATGGACGAGGGCAACCAGAGGTGCCAGTTTCACCCCCCAGATCAGCAGCGGGTGCACACACACACACATACACACGGCACACACACAGCATACACACATGTACATGGCACAAACATGGCACTCACATGCACAACACACATATACATGGCGCACATACATGACACATATATGTGGCACAAACTCCACACACATGGCACATATGTGGCATGCTCATATGTGGCACATGCATGCATGGCCCACATACATGGAACATGTGCCACGCATACACAGCGTGCACGTGCATGGCACACACATGCATACCACATGCACACACAGCACACACACTTGATTCTCAAGCCACAGAGGGTGCTGGGGCTGCTTTAGCCATCCTTCTCAACAAACCCATAAGCAAACACACACCATCAACAGCCGACTGCCAGCCCCAAACCTGGGCATGTGCTCCAGGTGCTTGGCATTCCCCCATCTGCAGAGCATAGAACACCGTGGTTAAGAAAAACTGTTGGTCTTTTTGATCAGCATCCTTGCTCCCTCTACAGAAGATGCTCCTCAGAAGCAGGAAGCACTCTGTATGCCTCTTTCCTACTTTTGTGGGACTTAATGCTGCCAAGTGAGTGCTTTAAAATCACCCATTAAACAAATCCAGGTCTCCACCAGCCTTAAGCCGGAACTGAAAGAAACCGTCTCCCAGCACAAGGTGGGGCTGGGGCTCGTTAGCTGATAGTTGGCGCTCTCTCTGGGCGACACGCAGGACTGTTTAAAGGCCGGCAGAGGACCCTGGGATTTCAGAGTCGTGTTGCACAGGTCTAATCCAACCAGCATGCCAGCAATAGAACCAAGATCTGGCTTAAGGCAGTAGGATCTGCAAAGCCAGTTCCCAAGTGATCCTTTAAAATAATCAATCATTTTTTCAAATCCTCTTTCTCGTTAAATACCAACCTGATTCCTTTGCTAAGAAACTAGGTGAGTATTCTGCAAACCACAAAGCATTGCTGCTTAGTAATCAGAGAAGCCAACTACACAGATGGGAACATGAGTGTACACTGAGAGATGCCCCAACTGGTCTGGGTCCCCCAGTCCCACTGTGGGCTTTTGTAAATGGCCTCCATCTTCATCAATATTTTAGCAACCAAAGAAACAAGTGATTCTATTTTCTTGTTTCCAAGAGCAGAAAATGGCAAGTGATTCTATTCTCTGGTTTACTGTGGTGGAATCCTCGGTCACTACACTTTTGATTTCCTGACTCCTGAGGTCAGCCTAGAAGGATGCAACAGTGGGGCAAGAGATGGAAAGAATGCATTTTTTAGAGGTTCAGAACCTCACTATGTCACTTATTACTTCTTTAAGCTCAGAAAAGCTGTTGAATCTCCCAGAAACAGTTTCTTATCTATAAAATATGATAACTGAAATCAGGTTAAGTAGGATAATCAATATTCTGGAAACACTGAGGATGCTCTATTAATATTCATTCACGTCCTCTCAGCTCCCCATCATCCAAGTCTTCTGACATTCCAGCCACCCAGGATCACGGGTTGGAATTCATCAAAACACTGGAGCCAGAGCTTTTGATTTTGAAAAGAAATGATTCAGCACTTCCTGATTGGGCTCAGAAGCCACCTTACCGTTAGGAAAACTCTAGACCAGAGAAACTGAGATGTATTGGTGTGCTATTGCTGTTATAACAAATTACCTCAAGCTCTGTGATTTAAAGCAATATAGATGTATTACCTTATAGTTCTGTCCATCAGAATTCAGGTCGCACCAGGCTAAAATCAAGGCATTGGCAGGTCTGACTTCCTTTCTGGATGTTCTAGGAAGGATGTTTTCCTCATGCACTGGGGCTGTTAGCAGAATTTAGTTCTTGGCACACAGCCCTAGCACCTCAGGACCAATAGGCATGCGTGCTAAGTCGCTTCAGTCAAGTCCGACTCTTTGCAATCCCATGGACTGTAGCCCTCCAGGCTCCCCGGTCCTTAGGATTCTCCAGGATCAGCATAAGGCATCAAAGCCTTCTCAGCCCACCTTTTCTTTCTCACTCACCACAGCCAGGAAAAGTTCTCTGATTTTAAGGATTCACGTGATTAGATCCAGTCCACTCAGACAATCCAAGAGCACCTCTCCATCTCAAGGTCTGTAACTGTAATCATATCTACAAAGCGCCCTTTGTCTTGTCAGGTCACTTTCATAGATTCTGGGGAGTCAGGGTATGGACACGTGAAGAGACCGAAGCATTATTTGGCCTCCCACACAAGAGGATTAGTTGAACATAAACAATTCATTAAAGTACGCACCCATTTACACCTAGAATGCCCAGACCTGGGTCAGGGAAAATTATTTGTGAGGTATTTCCACCATTTAGCTCTCTTCTGCATGCATTTGTGCTAAGTCACTTCCGACTCTTTGTGACCCCATGTAGTCTGCCAGGCTCCTCTGTCCATGGGATTCTCCAGGCAAGAATACTGGAGTGGGTTGCCATGCCCTCCTCCACGGGATCTTCCTGGCCCAGGGATCAAACCAGTGCCTCTTATGTCTCCTACATTGGCAGGCAAGTTCTTTACCACTGGCGCCACCTGGGAAGCCCAATTATCTTTTGGTTAATTCAAGCTTCCCTAGATAATGCTAAGGAAAAAAAAAAAGTGACATATCGTTTAAAAGTGTTTCTTTGTTGTTGACTTGAACTTTTCATAGTAGGCAGATTCAGCTTAAAGCAAAATGCAAAAAAGTGCAGAGGGAATCTGCCCCCAGCAAAGAAAAGCCAGCAAGTGTTTTCGTTGTCCAGGATCAACTCTCCTCTGAAAGCTGCAATGGCTTTCTAAAGCTACATCTGTCACGACCTCATCTCTGCTCCTATTCCACAACAAAGAGAAACAACTCACTCACAATGCATGACGGATGGCATAGGAAACAGGAGCCAAGTGGATCTGAAAAGCCTTGTCCATCATCCTTTCTATAGCTTATGAGGCATGGCCAAGCCTCCACCTTATTAGTCAAGGGACATTCTAAGTAACTTTCCAGCCGAGCTAAGTAGGTGCTGACGCCATGAAAAGGCAAGAAGTGTCGAGTGAGAAGACAAACCCGACACAATGAACCCCATGCCTTTCATCATCAGAAAAGAGAGCTGCCTGCCATTCAGATCTTCATCCACGGCAAGATGCCCCTTCAATCCGTGCCCTCTCCCCTTCTCCAAATTGGATTTATAATCTCCAGGCCCTTATACAGCATCCCTGGTATGGGTCAACAGTTGTCACTGTGAAAAACAAGAAAGAGAAAAGCTTACCACTTCCTAATGCTTTTTAGCCCCCAGGCACAATAGTACTCTTTATATATACATATATATATATGTATATATACATACATATATATATTCTTCCCCCCAGCAAATGCCTCACATGAAATGATAATGTTAATTTGTCTGAGATTATTGGCTGGATAAGAGTAAGTGCCAGCACCCGGCAGTCACACACTAGCAAAACAGCACTTGAACAGCATGGATGGGGTGGGGAAGAACTGATTCTCCTATTGTTACATTAGAATCCTATTTATATTTTGACCATCAGTTTAACACAGGCCAACTGAAGTCGGCATCTTAAACTTATTGTAATCCTCGCTGCTATCTCTGTGAGAGATAATGAGTTTCCCAAGCATGTGTGAATTGCACTAGAGAAGCTACAGGGAGTCCCTCTCAGTCAATATTTTCATAGAAAGTCACTTCACGGGAAGGCCCAGGGTCTGACCTAAGCTAATAAATGATTATCCTTCGCTACTAAAATCAGGACCCTAATTAACTTGCTAATTGTTGGTCTCTGTTCACAGACATTAACCTGAGTTATCCCACCATATACACCTGTAAGTAAATTACAGGCTCTATACTCAAGATGAACCCCCCGTCCAAGAGGATAAATGTGACTTCAGCGTGTCAGCCACACATAATTCTTTTAAGTGACCAAGTGTAAAAGATTCTATTATGGGCACTTCTCCAAGCAAATTAAATGGACGCAAACTCCCTCTAATAATTTACTTCCTCCGTAGAATCTCTGGGCACTACTCTTTGAAAGGCACAGTCTCCTTGTTCATACATTTCTATTTTATAGCAATAAAAGCTATCCTTGTTGGTTTTCCAAGCAGCCTAAGATTAATATTGTAACATTAACATTATTAACATTAATAATTGATAATTATTCATTATCACCCTTAATCCCCCCAAATAACTATGGTGTATATGTCATTATTACGCCCATTTTATAGAGGAAGAAATGAGGTTTAGGGAGTTCAAGTGACTTGTTTAGCACATACCTTTAGTATCTATGCAAATCCACTCTGCAATGGACTGAATATTTTGTGCCCCACCCCCAAATATCTGTGCTGAAATACTAACCTCCAAGATGATGGTGTTGGTAGGTGGGGCCCCTGGGAGAGAATTGGGTCATGAGGGTGGAGCCCCCATGAATGGAATTAATGCCCTTATAAAAGGACCCTAGAGAGCTCTCTCAGCCTCTTTCTACCACATAAGGGAAGAAGTTGGCAACCTAGAAGAGGGCCCTCATGAGAACTCAACCATGCTGGTAACCTGATTTTGGACTCTAGCCTGCAGACTGTGAAAAATGAACTTCTGTTGTTTATAAGCCACCCAGTCTATAGTACTTTGTTACAGCAGCCAAGCTGATTGAGACACCCTCCATACTCACCAGTTAGCATCCCTAGCTTCTTCTCAAAGCCCAGAGTCTGCCCCAGGGCTTTGTCTAGTCACAGGAGCACCTGGGCCCAGGAGTCAGTATGGAAGTGCCAAGGAGTTGCTATTCCCCATCCCAGGAGCAGTCCTCAAACAGACAGATGGGAGTTGGTGGGAATATTCAAGCTTCCTTGCCCCTTGAGTGGGACAGGCTGAGGCAGGTCTGCATGGTGATCCAGAGGTCCCAGCAGAACTGGGTTCCTGGTGCCCACAGCAGTCATCTGCTTACTAACATACTTGCACTGGCTTCCTGCCTGTCTCCCCCAAAATAATCGAGGGCATCCAAATAAATGTGCAGCCAAATAAGTAACGCGACTCAAATCTAAGACTTAGGATCAGGGACTTCCCTGGTGGTTCAGTGACAAGAATCCATGTTTCCACTACAGGGAGCATGGGTCCAATCCCTTTTCGGGAACTAAGATCCTGCGTGCTGCATGGCATGGCCAAACAATAAATAAATAATAAATTTAAATATATATAAAAGACTCAGGGTTAGCTTCTGGGAAAAGCCAATCTACAATACTTGCCCAAGGCCATATCACCAACAAATAGCACAGTTGAAATCAAACTTAGGCTGGCTGATGCCAAATGCAGACTCCTACCCCCTAAGTTAAACTATCTTCTTTTATCACAGACTTCTGGTGTCTTTACAAAAATTCACCACCCCACATCTGGCATCATATTTAATCAACACATTCATGTAATGAATTGAAATTAGACTTTTCCATCTTTTTGTTATATATTTGTTATATATGTATGTTCCTGCCCTTGTTTTTACTAGCAGTTCTGCTTGCTAAAATAGTCTGTATTGAAAGTTGTAAAAGGTATTAACTCTGACCTTTCTTCTGATGCAACCATTTCCTCTCTACATCCCTGACCTGACACATGCGAACCCCACCTGTCATCTGAACAATCTCTAGAGATGGTTGAGTCCTTCCTGTTGGTAGAGAGCTAACATTTATGAGTGTTCATGACATATCAGGGGTGTCACACATATTATCTCACTAATCCTCACAATAGCCCTTTCAAGCAGGTATTATTATCTCCATTGCACAAATGAGTAAATTGAGGCTGGTAACCTCAAGGTCATACAGTTAGTACGTGGTGAGTCAGAACTGAAATCCAGGTCTCTCTGACCCCTAAGCCCAACCTCTTTGTATAACAAATAATGTCTCCTTGTGCTATGTACTTAAAATACTAACTTATTTAATCTTTAAAATAACCCTAGGAAAGAGATCCTACCTATATAAGTATTCAAAGATGGTGATTCTGTTTCTTCTCATGTGGTCTCCATTCTTTAACAATGCCCTGACTTCCGAACCCTTCTCTGTATCTTCCAGGCCCTATGAAAACTCTCCTTTCCTGTTGCCAGTTTCTCAGAGCTGAGTTCCCCCAGGTGAGGCTGGACCACAGAACAGCAAAATGTGGAAATGACTTCCCATGCCCCAAGGCAGGACTTGGATTAGTGACACCTGAGGATGGCTTGACCTTTCTCAGCAGCTGGTTCCCATGAAGAATCTCAGCAAAGAAGACATGGGCTCATTCTATTCCATCCTCATTTTCACACACCCATCCTTCTTCTATGGGCTTCCCTGGTGACTCGGGGGTAAAGAATCTACCTGCAATGCTGGAGACATAGGTTCGATCCCTGGGTCAGGAAGATACCCTGCAGGAGGGCATGGCAATCCACTCCAGTATTCTTGCTGGGAAAATCCCATGGACAGAGGAGCCTGGAGGGCTATAGTCCATAGGGTTGCAAAGAGTCACATAAGCATGAATCCTTCTATAGCAGGCTGGCAGCATGGAAGAGTGGGCCATTGCAAACCCATTGGGTTGGCTACAAACAGGTCAACACCCTCATTTCCATTGGTACTATTTTCCCACTGATGTTGTACATTTATTTAAGGTTTGTTGCTGTCTAGTCACTAAATCTTGTCCGACTCTTTGTGACTCCATGGACTGTAGCCCACCAGGCTCCTCTGTCCATGAGATTTCCTAGGCAAGAATACTGGAATGGGTTGGCATTCTCTTCTCCAGGGGGTCTTCCCGACCCAGGGATCAAACCTGCATCTCCTGCACTGGCAGGCATATTCTTCACCACTGAGCCAGCAGGGAATCCCTTTAAGGTTTAAAGCAGAGTAATTTCCCCATTCATCTGTTTAGCAAACATTTATGGAGAGCCTCTCTATGTCAGCACCAGTGCCAGGAGCTGAGAGTATAAGAGAAGGTGCTGCTCTCCTCCTTGTAAGAAAGGCAGGCACAGTCAAATGAGCTTCACCCAGATATCCCTTCCCGTCTCCTCACCTCTACACACTTTCAGAGCTTTAGAGGCTCAGTCCTTACACCTCATCTCTTGAAAACCCACACTCTTCCTCAGAGATGCCCAGTCCTGCAGCTTGAGCTACCACCTCCATTAAGATGCCAGCCCTGTGCACCTCCAACCCAGACTCTGCCCTAACTCCACACCCCTGTGTCCAACTGCCCACACACCATTGCACCTTGGCTAACAAAAGGTATCTTAAACTCAACCTGACAAAAACCAAATTCTTGATCTCTACTGCTATGAGAATTGTATCCCCCAAAATGGTATGTTCAAGCCCTAATCCCCAGTACCTGTAAATGTGACCTTATTTGGAAATAAGATCTTTGTAGACATGATCAAGTTAAGATGAAGTCATATTGGATTTGGATGGGCCTTAATCCAATGACTTGTGTCCTCATAAGAAGAGGAAAATGGGCACAGACATAGAGAAAATGCCATTTGACCATGGAGGCTGAAGTTTGAGGGATGTATCTACAAGTGGGCTTCCCAGGAGGCACAGTGATAAAGAATCCACCGGCCCATGCAGAAGACATGGGTTCGATCCCTGGGTTGGGAAGATCCCCCAGAGGAGAAAATGGCAACCTGCTCCAGTATTGTTGCCTGGAAAATTTCATGGACAGAGGAGCCTGGTGGGCTACAGTCCATGGGGTTGCAATGAATCAGACATTGCACACATATGCGACTGAGCACACATATGCATCTACAAGCCAAGGACTGTAACCATGAGAAGTTAGAAGAGGCAAGGAGAATCCTTAAAGTCATCAGAGAAAGGATGCCTTGCTGACACCTTAATTTTGGACTCTAAACCCTCAGAACCAGGAGGCAATACACTTCTATTAAGTGTATTTAAGATATTTAAGATACCCAAGTTTGTGGCAATTTGTTACAGTAGCCCTGGGAATAGAATATACCCCCTAAAATCCACACCTTCCAGCTGAGTAGAAGGTAAATCCATTCCTCCCACTGACCAGGCCAATTCTCACAGTTCACATTCAATACATCAGCAATGTCAACATTCAAATACATCCCAAATCTGACAATGTCTCACCACCTGCACGGCCGCCACTCATTCAGGCCACCATCAACTCTTCCCTGGATCAAAGCAAAAACCTCCTAACTGGCCTCCCCACTGCCACCCTTGGGCAGCTCCAGTCCATTCCCCACACAGCCACTGGGATGCGTTTCTAAAAACAGAGATCAGATGATCTCACTCTGCTCAACCGCCCTACGACCCCAGAATAAACTCCAAGCTCCATCTATAGCTCACAAACCCTTGTTGTGCTTCCTTCTCACCTCCTGGAACTCATCCTGGTCTCTCTCCATCCTTCGCTCTGCCCTAGCCACACCGACATCCCATGGTCAGAGGCCGTCTGTATGGCTCCCCCCTCACTGTCTGTCCCTGCTTATTGGTCTTCTGAGCGCTGACCACCATTACCATCATCTGGTTTGTTCTGTATGTGCTTGTGTATTGTCAATCTCCCTCCCTAGAGTAAGGATATGGTATTTCAGCACCACTGGAAGAATATCTGGTGCATCAAAGACCTTCGGTACATCTGCTGAAGCAGCAAAATGCTGGAGAGAGCATAGACCCAACCAACAGCTGTGACGTCGAGGGACCAGGACCTACCTCCACCCTAGAGCCCAATTTGCCTTTTCATAGGGCTTCCCTGGTGGCTCAGACCATAGAGATTCCGCCTGAAATGCAGGCAACCTGGGTTGGGAAGATTCCCCGGAGGAGAGAATGGCAACCCACTCCAGTATTCTTGCCTGGAGAATTCCATGGACAGAGGAGCCTGGAGTGCTACAGTCCATAGGGTCACAGAGTCAGACACGAGTAAGTGACTAACACTTTCACTTCTCTAAAAGAGGAATGATAATAACATCTATCTCCTGCGATAATGCAATGCTTATATATAGCATAAGCCACAGAATAACTTAAATCAGCTTTATTTCATAGCTTAAATATGCATGCATAGATACATATCTTATATAGAGCTTAAATACAGATAAGGAGTGTCTAGTGAGCAGTGTCTAGCGCAGGGTAAGAATTCAATGGAAGGGAAGAGCTTCACGAAGGAGGTGACCCTTGAACTAGCTCTTGGTGGGTAAGGAATCACGGATGGATGAGAGTGGGTAATGAAGCTGGGACTTGCATGAGGTGTGCAGGCAACTATCTGCCAGTGGTTAGTGTGGCTGGAACATAAGTGAACCATGGAGGCCAGAGAGGGGCAGAAAGAGAAGGACGTAGCGGCAGGGGGCAGCTGATGAGAGATGTGGCCAGGACCAGAGCCTAACACGGGATAGGGAAAGACAGAAACTGATTTAAATGACAAACAGGAAAGCAGTATATATGAAATATTTCAGGGATTCAGAGACCAGAAAACTCCCCAATATACCTCCAAGAGTCGAACTGCTAAGTTCCCACAGCAATAGAGCCAACAAGCCAGAAAGGGAGAATTTTTTTTTTTCTTTCATAACTAATATCAGCAAGAATCGCATGTGTGTGTGCATACATGCTAAGTTGTTTCAGTCATGTCCGATTCTTTGTGACCCTATGGACTGCTAGGCTCTTCTGTCCATGGGATTCTCCAGGCAAGAATACTGGAGTGGGCTGCCATGCCCTCCTCTAGGGGATCTTCCTGACCCAGGGACCGAACCCACTCCTCCTGCAGCTCCTGCACTGCAGGCAGTTTCTTTACCGCTGAGCCACTGGGAAAATCTCCTGAGCTCTCCCCCAAGGAGATTAATTCATTCTCTCTGTGTGTCTCTCTCTCCCTGCCTCTCTTTCTTGTCTCCCTATCTCTCAATCCTACTCTATAGATGGGTTTGCATATGTGTTACCCTGAGATTGACCATCTCCTGTTGGAATGCCTCTATTTTAGCTTTCAGGCTTAAAAAAAATCAAAGAGAAAAATCTAATATTATTTCTAAATACAAAATATCCAGCTGAAGTCTAGAGAAATGTATACTCAGGACCCCAACACAAAGAAAGAAGTAGCATCCGATCCCATGGATAACACCCACCTCCTGTTGTTAAGCAGGCAAAGATCACACCATCAGCCAAAGAAAGCCCATTCCACCTAGTGCAAAGTCAAGATGGCAGCGGAGGGGAAAGGGGACGGCTCACGGCAAGAACATAAAGCGTGTTCTTCCCCTTGGACCAGTCTCCTCAAACACAAGCAGTGCACTGTCCAGAAGAACTACCCACATGGGAATAAAGACAAAACAATAACCTAGATTCAGCCCAACCCTGACATTCAGAGGGAGTTTTCTGTCAGAATAAAACTTGAAGACTAATAAGACCAAGTCCCATATAAAACTCAGTATTATACTCCTTCAGTATTGCAATTTATCCAGAATATTCTTCACATTCCTGTCCCTGGTGTCCTATTTTGAAGAGACTCCAAGTCATGAGTACCCACCTCCCAGTGCCTGCCCTTTGAGAAGCTCACCCATCTCAGATACTAGCTATCCTTTTGTATCTCATACTATCTCATTCGGCTGCCTCAGATTCCCATTGCCGGCTCCAGTACAATTCCTGAGACCTAGCAGGCAATCACTGGTGGTTCACATGGTAAAAAGTCTGCCTGCAATTCAGGAGACCCAGGTTCAATTCCTGTGTCAAGAAGATCCCTGGAGAAGGGAATGGCAATCCACTCCAGTATTCTTACCTGTAGAATCCCACAGATAGAGGAGCCTGGTGGGCTGCAATCCATGGGGTCACAAAGAGTGGACATGACTGAACAACTAACACTTCCGCTTTTTTTTTTCCAGCAGCCAATACAAGCATGTTGAACCAGTAAATGAATGAATGGGTTCATTCATGATCAAAAGATCAGAGACCTGCTTTTCTTGGGGTTCCAGAAGAAGTAAACTCATTTAGAGTTTTTTTTTTTAAACAGTATGCAGAGAAAGATGAAATGATTAGGTGTTTTTCCCTCTACAAATTAAATTTCACAGCCAAGAAGTAGCAATTACAAGCTGTATTGCCTTAAAGTAAAGAGAGGATTTATTGGCCCCATTCTCCTCACTTCCAGGAAAGGAATGAGATCCTTGCTTTTAACTTTCCAAGAAATGTTTAGAGGTGGTTTCCAAGTCTCTTCATCCCAACAGTTACACTCATCTCCCTGAGTTGACATAGTCAGACACAGCCTGTTCCCAAGGATCCTGGTTAATTAAGTACCACTTGCTTCTCCACTTGGATTTTAGTAGAACGATTCCCAGCACACAATTTCCTTCCATTTATGAGACAAAGGGAGGCATTAGAAAGCACAGAGGCCCCTTTCAAATATCAAGCCTGCAAAACAAACAACAACCAAAAAATCTCTAAGATGTCCTAAAGCTCACTGGAAAAGAATCAATAAAAGGACCTTCTTCCAAAAGGTCCCAATAATCATTAGGAATTTCTATTTCAACAACTAAGAGTAGAGACCCCAGGGCATCTCCTCACCTGGATGTCATTCTCCCCTACTCTCACTTCAAGTTTTTCTCAAACACTGGGTTCTTTCCAGGAAATGTGTCTGGAGACAATGCCTTTAGTTTCGCATGACAATGTGACCTTTGCTGAAGAGTATGAAAGTCAATCTCATTCACGTACTCAGAGCATTTATAAACCTTGTGTATGTTCCAATTATATAACATATTTCGCCAAAGAAAAACTGGGTTGACTTATCTCGGCCCCAATCTTTTATTCAGACGCTGGGCTCCCTTAAATGTTGAGACCTAACATTCATGTTGGTTCAATATAAACATTTGGTGCCAGCTTGAAGTAATTGTATCACTAATTACTATGGAATTATAGTGGAAATCATATAGAAGTACTTATAATATTCAGACTAGGACAAGAATGAGTCCATGTGATTAATGTTATTAACATAGCATTCAGTTCAGTAATATACCATAATGATCCAGCTATTATATTAAAGTGTTACTAAATATTCACTTAGCTCCAAAAAACACAGTGGGTGTGAGGTTTCTTTGTCGAATTTGGAATTTAAACAGCGCTTTTTGTCAGATTTGAGCCTGGTATGAAGCCCCAACAAACAAAGTCTACCTACTAAAGGAACGTTTACAAAGACACAGAAAATACCCACAGAAGGAACCAGTTTATCATAAACAATACAAATATTTACTTGATTATTTAATGGGTGCCCAGCATGTCTGTCCTTAATGTAGCATTAGCTGACATCAGGAACGCACCATATGTGCAAATAATTAATTCAAATTATGCTTTTCTTCCAGTGAGTTCTCTTATAAAGGAGGAGAATTAATGTGGAGGCATATTCAGAAGCAGGGAATTGGAGGCACTTTCTCCATGTCTGCCTTTATGGGTACCTAGTTTTTAATACTTCATCCTCATTGTCATTCTGCTGCCAAGAGCTGATGGCATTTGAAATGCTCCTACAGTGTTCCTTATGTAATCAGTAGGATGACTAACACAGCGATTAAAAACCTGACTTGGCTAAAGATTTTCTTATGAGATTAAGCTTTAGAGGCCCAAGATCGCAGGAATAAGTCCACCTCTTTTAACAACCGCCACAACTGCAAAATAATCGGCTAGCAAATATCAACAGTGGATGATCCATCATTCCTAGTTTTCAGGAGTGGAAAGAGAAACAGGCCATTCCGATGAATATAAAGTGTTTCCAGTGAAGGCGCTTGAGGCTTATTTATAATAAAGACATTCAAACTCTAAGAAGGGGTTTCCTGTGGGCAATTACACCATCCCTTTTCACTATGAATTAATACATGGCAAACTTTGGTTTGCATGACATTTCAAATGGCAAAACCTTTAGCAGAAGGGATGCTCAGACACAAAGTGCAACATTAAAAGTTGTGAGCACTTAAACCGTACATTCTTGTGATATGGCTTCCAGGGAGGTTGGGTTGCCTCAAGGGCCGCCCCCCTCTCCCCCCAGAACAGCCCTCCAACTCCGCAAGAGGTGAGGACTCTGGCTTCTCCCCGACTCTTGCGACATCACATTCTTATACATTTTTTCTCTAATTGTTCAGGTGAGTAATATTTGAGACCTATTTCTTTATAAGGATAATGAGAAAAGAAGATAGAAAACAGTCAGAGAACTTTCAACATCCCTCTGACAAGGAAACTGATCTTTCTTCAGAGCAAAGCATTCCAGGCCTATTATGTAATTATTTACTTTTATATTTTGTATGTATTGTGTGTGTTCACTTATATACATCCATGTATTATAGAGTTGCTGTGAGGACTGAATTAGATAATATACATGAAATAGCATAATATCCAATACCTAAGCTCTCAATAAATGTTAGCTACAATTACAATCCTTGCATTATATCCAGAGCATTGGGCACAATACTTGGTACACTGTCAGTTCTCAAATACAGCAGATAAATGAATAATTACTAATCCTCATAACATACCTCTCTACTCAACAGAAGCCTAAGGCTCACTGAAGTTATATAGCTTGGGCAGGGTCACACCTCTGACAAACACTACATCTAGGATTTGAATTAGATCTGTCTGAGTCTAAAACCCTGGCCCTTTTCACTACATCCTGCTGATTGTCAAATACCTACAATAACAGACTAATGCAGAGATGGCACTGAATAATTGAAAAGTTCATTGATCTATTTCAGATTTCAATGGGACTTCTAAACAAAATAAGCCCTCCCATCAAAGTAAAGAAAAGACCTCCCAAATATTTTCACAAGATTTCTCAATACTGTACAGATGACTGTGAAGAATTTAACATTCAAAATCATAAACTTATTCCCTGCCCAGTGACATTTTCTTCTTTTCTAATGAATCTGTATTTAAGAGGAAAATTCCAAAATTGAAACAATGGCAATGATTGAGTAATTCATGGCTCAGTGCTATATTAGCAATTAATTAAATCTCTCCAGCAATACACAGAAACCAGTCATCTGCCCTGTATTTATTTTCTTTCATTTCATTTCCTGTATCTTGTATATTCCCCAAAGCAATTCTTTGCAGTCATTTTAACTTCTATGCACAAATCTAATAATCCCTCTTGTTCTTTAGCTTCGTGGGTACACAGCATTGTTATTATATTATTAAATGTACATCAGATAAATTCAGTTGTGCTGCATTCTCCAACATACCTTTCTCCCCCCAATCAGTTATTTTCTACTTCTCGTTAAGTAAACATTGAAGTCTTTATTAGTGGTAGGGTTTTTTTATTTTTTTATCTTATGCTTCAACTTTTTTCCTTATAAGTTTTGTTGCTAATCACAGATTTAGTCAGTCTCCTATGCACATTCACGACTCTGTAATCTTAACAAGCTATATGTAGATGATTGACAGGTAATACTTGACAGGTTCAAAATTAGAGAATATACAATGAAAAATTCAGAACAGCCAGATCACTTAGTATGCTACCCTTTTCCAATTTGGCTTCTCTCATAATCATCAACTTGGGAGAGACAGGAGGAAGGGAGAGAACAGATCTGAACATTTCTTCCCTCTCTGATCTCCTGGATGAAAACCACTGGGCTTGAACCACTCTGAAAGAGCTATCAGTCAGAAGTTACCTAATCGAGAGTTGAAATTCACACCATCAAAATATGAAGTCAAAAATATAATTCTTTGGCATTTAAACCAAAACACCAGCCTCTCCTTCCTAGAGCAGCCAAGATATTCTTTTCACATGTTTTACTCAGTTTCATTCATTGAAGAGAGTTATCATTTACGTAGCATTACTCCTTAAATCTTTAATGAGAAAAGAAATCATGTCATGTTTATTGAAATGATTAGGCCAATTTTTATTGACTCTGCACAATTTATGTGAGAGCTGATATTTACCTGAAGCTTTTCGATCCCGGAAAGGATTGATTGGTGACTTTCTTCCTTGGTGGCTCAGACAGTAAAGAATCTGCCTGCAATGAGGACACCTGGGTTCTATCCCTGGGTCAGGAAGATCCCCTAGAGAAGGGAATGGCAACCCACTCCAGTATTCTTGCCTGAAGAATCCCATGGACAAAGGAGCCTGGTGGGCTACAGTCGATGGAGTCACAAAGAATCAGACATAACTTTGTGACTTTAACTTTCACGTCACTACTTCACCTACCAGTGATCTAGGTAAGAAAAGGAGTTTTGTTTTGTTTTGTTTTGTTTTACTACCCTTAACTCCTATGTTAAGCCTCCTCACACCACAACCAATAGCAAACATTTTTCTCTAGTTTTCAGGAAAACTAGGTGACACAAAACTCACAGCATTCAAAGTTTGGCAAGTGCCAGAGGCCATGTCTACCTGAGCAGATGTTGCTCCAAAGACTTGACCCTGGTTCAAAGCAGACTACTCTGCCCTCCCCAAGATCTAAATTGATGCTATTTTCAGTCAACAGCTCATTGTGATGAATTAGGATCCAACAAAACCTAACTTGGGCAGGCCCTTCTCAGAGGCCATTCATAGGAGAATTCCACTGGCACCAGTCATGGGTAGGACTTTCTGTTCCCTGAAATAAAAATAAGCATTTTCCTCCCTTTTCTGTTACTTTCCAACTCTAATCATGCTCACAAGATGACAACTATGCTGGGATTCCATCCAGGAACATTTTAGGAGAGGAGAAATCAGTGTCTGAGGGATCATCAGTTGACGTGCACACTTAACAAAGAAAAAACAGGGTTGTCGATGTTATCATGTAGATCCTGCTCTCTTCTGATGTGGCCATTCAGAATAGGTCATAAGGGATAAAACTGTAGAAAGGCGGCTTTAATCCTTTTAGAAAGCAACTGCTGTCCAGAGAAGCATCTGGGTTAGTGGTTGGTAACCACTGGCAGAGGAGCCCAACAATTAGTAACTACTCCCATGGAAGGAAAAGTGAGCATCCAAAGAAGAAATTGGGAGGGGTCCTAAGGAAAATCATAAGAGAAGAGGAGAACCCTGACTTTCCATCAACACTGAAACATACACTGGACAGCCATAATTAGGCCAAATTCATCATGAGGATCTAATTGTTTAATTCAGGATCGAGGTTGAAAGAGAAGACCCAGAAAGAAAAGTTCTGAGCCTCAACAGCCATCTTGACTTAAGAGGCACTTATGCTTCACATGCTAGAAAATTTCAAATGAAATGGGCTTTACAATGAACAAATGCTAATCCACCCAACTGCAAACAACTCCAGGAGTTTCAATTATGAAAGAACAGAACAATTCCAGATTAAGGCAAGTAATAAGTAATTTAAAGGAAACACTGGGAGGATATCAGGAACGTCTTAAAACTGCCTTAAAAAGTCTTTACTCTTATGCTTTCTTCAAAAGAGCAGTTAATTTCTATAAACATTCTTGTTGAGTAGATATATGTATCAATGTCTATACTGCTTTAATGAGGGTATTGTTTTTGTTGTTGCTATAGACAAAAAAGTCCCAATCTGGCCACTTTCAGACTCCTTTTGCCCTTGAAGAGGTGGGTGGTGCTTTGGAACATCCCCAGAAACTATAAAACACTCCAATCAACAGCGACAAACACTGTTGTCATATTCCACGAGCAGTGTGGCTAGGAATCGTAGCCCTTTCTTCAAGAGACATGAATGCTTTCCCTCTTCAAAATACCATCCTTTTGTATATTCACCTATGGTTTCTACATGGAGAAGAAAAAGGGAAAAGACATCAAAATTACATTATATAAGTAAGGTTTTCTAAAAATACCTTCCCGCAACTTGCCAAAATGACTGAGATATTTCTAATTCACTTTCAAGTCCCAGAAACCTAAACATGCCGCTGTATGTTAAGATGTCAGATGTGAATCGTCTTAACCAGCCAGGTCAAAGGTGATCTAGAAACTGCAGTAAGGAGTGAGTTTTCTCAACTCCATTTGGATACAAGCTGGACGTCTCCAACTCCAACTTAGCAATCTGTTAAAGGAACAATTTGGAAGTTCTGTGCAATTTGAGGGAAGCATTCCTGAAATATCACTATGGATGGGACAGCCACAGAAGGTTAACAGATACTTCCAATAAGTGATAAAGATATTTTGTAGTCATGGTAACCTGCATGCAAATTTAGAACACTTATTTTAAAAGTCTTCTCTCCCCTTTCTCCCAATATCACTTCTAGTTTTCTTTTTTCTATATTCTTATCTGAAGTTGGATAACTAAGATTCCAACAATAATGGAATCTTAGAATCTTAAAGTTTCTCTGTTCTAGATGGAACTTGGTAATTTTCAGGCACATCCTCTGAACAAGGGCATTTCAAATACCCATATATTACTCTGTGCTTTCATATCATAATTTATACCACACAAAATGTAAAAAAGACCTTTAAGTGTCCTGTTCCCAATGGGCTGTGTAATAAACTGATTAATATAACAATTAATTTTTTCAACATTAAGTGAAAGGGAGGAAGTTGAACTCTCACGTGTATGAAAGACAGAACTTCCCCGGGAACAAAAATTGGAAGGACGCTTATCCACCAGGAGATGCATAAGAAACAAGAGAGGGAAAAGTCAGGAGATGGCAGTTTTCTCACAGCCTGTTAACTCAGTTTCTTTCAAACAGTTTTATTCTCTGTTTTCAAATGAGAAGCCAGGCAAACTCTCACGATGGACTGGAGATAAGCCTTTATGCCTGGTCTTCATTCTGCCGTATCTTCAACCCCCCGCTAGCACCCCAGCTGGCTCTGACAAACACCATTTCAGAAGAGGACTGAAGCCAGGCCAAGCTTATTACCTCTTCCTGAGGCTACTGCGTTTAAAGATATAGGGTAATTTGATATCAGTACTGAAGGAGAAAAAAGTCCAAAAGGCCGTGAGAGCATGGAACAGCATTACTTCCTTCATTTTGCATATTTCTGTCCTGTAAATGTTGTGATTATACATGCACATCCCTTTTACACTCAGGCAAAGGCCTCAAACTTATTTTTTAAAAAACAGAATGAAAATCTAACAGCTTCCCACCTCCCATTCAAACCCTGAGATCAAGGGCAGAGGAAACAGTTTCCTCTAATGGTTCATGTTCACTGATAAAAGCAAGCGGTGGGGAGAGTACTGTCAGTGACATGAAAGTTACAAGTAAATTAATCCGAGTCAGAATAACGCCAATACCTTACATGTTGAATGCACATTCCAATCACTGTCCCATTTGTCCCAATTACAATCCTGGGAAGGCGTAGGTGAGAAAAGTGGTATCAGCTCCAAGTCATATGGGAGAAAACCGAAGCCCAGAGGAAACAGAAAAATTGCTCAGGGTCACACAGAGAAAGAAATATAAAACATCCAACTCATTCACTTTTTACGAACACCATAACTGGTAGCACGCCATGCTTTTTTAACACCCTGCAAAGCTGTAGCTATAAATGCAGCAGGAAGAATTTTGGCATATTTGCTGTTGCATAATTATTCAAGAAGGTACAAGTGCCCTGTCAACACCTTCGACTCAGTTACAATGAAGAAAAGCAGCGAAGACTTGCATCTTTCATGCCCGCCCACCTATCGAATTAGCAGGGGCTGAGCAAGTCACGACCACATCTTAAGGTACCCACGACACCAGACAGCTGATGTTGTCAGTCCAGCAAGGACAGCATTAAACAACGTGGTAAGTTCCTTTTCAATCCTGTTTTCAACCACTGTGATTCCATCAAAGAGAAAGTCTTGGGTTGGAGATAAAAAACCTTTACCACCTCTCTTCGCTCTCCTAGACTAAGACCTCTTTTTAACAAAAGAAAAACAGGTTCAGGCTCATAGCCTTCACCAGGCAATAGCATCTACTAAACATATTAATTATTGATGTTCTCTTAATCTTTATGAGGTATCCTTCTTCTTATAGCAAGTGATATGGTTTTCCATTTAAATGGGAACATAACATTTCTTCTAGGAATGTATTTCTGAAGGTAAACAAAAAAAGTGAGATAAACATACTAGGTTAAACCAGGTGAAACCACTGGCGGCATTTTTTTTTAGATCAAAAATGGTCAAAAACAACCTGAAAAGCCAGGGAAACCCTCTCTGTTCCTCTCTATAGAGCAACTGATCTTGCTTGGATGTGTGGTTTAAATAAAGGGAAAATGACTACTAAGGGGTAAGTCTTTGCAACTATTGTACTTGTTCCTTTAAATATTAGGAACTAAATTAGCAATGCCCTGTATAACCTTAAAAAATGAAAAATGTCTTTTTTCCTAGCTGATGTCTGAATAAAAGAATGTAAGCAATTAAAAAAAAAGGTAAAAAATTGGTCCTTTCATATGACTTGGCCTAATGGTGTGTGCGTGTGTGTGTTCAGTTGCTCAGTCAGGTCCAACTCTGTGACCCCATGAACTGTAGCCTCCCAAGCTTCTTTGTCCATGGAAGTTTCCAGGCCAGAATACAGGAGGGTGTTGTCATTTCCTTCTCCAGGGTATCTTCTCAACCCAGGGATCAAACCTGCATCTCTTACATCTCCTGCACTGGCAACCAGATTCTTTACCACTGTGCGACCTGGGAGGCCAGACACATGGTAGGTGGGGAGTGACGGTATATAGATATGAGAAATACAGATAAACTTACAGAGAGAGAGATGACATATATGTAGACATAGTTAGATATGACTCCAAAAATTATAGTAGATAAATGACTTCAATTTGAGAAGCCTTATTATTAGGACTGTCATCACATTGGTTGGGCTTCCCAGAAGGTGCTAGTGGTAAAGAACCTGCCTGCCAATGCAGCAGACATAAGAGACTCGGGTTCAATCCCTGGGTCGGGAAGATCCCCTGGAGGAAGGCATGGCAACCCACTCCAGTATCTTGCCTAGAAAATCCCATGGACAGAAGAGCCTGGTGGGCTATATATAGCCCATAGGGCTGCAAAGAGTCAAACATGACCCAAGTGACACATGTAAGCACGCATATTAGGTTGGAATCTCATTCTTCAATAGCAACACACATAACCCAAGCCGATGTGACCCTTGATCCAGTCACAGGCCTTCTGGTTTTGCTTAGACCGGACCCTACTGTGGCCCAGGGCTGGCCACAACAGAGAGGCATGTGCTGCAGTTCACTCCACGCATGAGCCAAAGAGACAAGAGTACATGACATACATCCCACCCCACTCTCTGTCCTCACCTGCCCCTTGCCTTCCCTCACCTCCAATGTGGAAATTGTGTTAAACCACCATAACATATGCAGATCACCTTCATCCATCAGGAACAATTTCATCCTGCCTCCATCCTTTACACACACCCTTCTGTCCCTATTATGCTTCCTCCAGAACAATCAAGCTGCTTAAAGTCCAGTGATGACACCTACCCTTACCTGCACTGGCCCCAACTCCCACCCACTGCCTTCTCCAGAGGAGAAGTGATGGAGCATCTCTGGAAAAAGGGATCCAAAAAGTCCATGAGGAAAAGGAAGGAGTGGGGGCAGGGGGAGAACCCATGAGGCAGGCATGAACAGGGGTGTCTGCACCTTCTATACCGAGACCATGGAAAGTCAGGAAGACGGGCTCATCTTTACAGAAGGTTGCCTCTCTTCAGAAACTCACTGGTGCCACTTAGGAGACCTAAGTAAGATACATCTCTCTTTCAGCCTCCAGAGGGTGAGAGAAGCACATTTTAATGCAAAGCTCTGGGCTTGTTTCACTCACTTCGAAGCAGCAGCTACACTAAGGACATAAGCTACCATCTCCTTCCCAGTCTTTTCCTAACCAACGTTGTGACCTTGGCTGTGTCACTTAATCTGTTGGCTTTGGGTTTACTTAGGTACCAAATGGGGGGATTTGCCTAAATCAGTGGTTCTCAAAGTTGGCTCCATATTTGAATCAAATCACCTTTCTAAATAATAAAGAGAGCTTTATAAATAATGTCCAGTTGGAGCCCACACCTGGAAAATGTTTAATGGGTTAGCACATGCTGCTGCTGCTGCTGCTAAGTCGCTTCAGTCGTGTCCGACTCTGTGCGACCCCATAGACGGCAGCCCACAAGGCTCCCCCTTCCCTGGGATTCTCCAGGCAAGAACACTGGAGTGGGTTGCCATTTCCTTCTCCAACACATGCGTGCATGCTAAGTCGCTTCAGTCATGTCCACCTCTGTGCAATGCCGTGGACAGCAGTCCACCAGGCTCCTCTGTCCACGGAATTCTCCAGGCAAGAATACAGGAGTGGGTTGCCATTTCCCTCTCCATAGCACATGCAGGACATTTATAGTTTCCCAGTTGGGGCCTAGCTTGAGGATTCCTGGCGTGGAGCACCCCTAAGGACCTGACCCAGCTCTGACATTCTTGGGGTCTCTGAACCTTACCTAGGAGCTGGTGGCCTTTTCTGGTATCCCTTGGTGCTACCCAGCCTTTGTCTACAAACACTAGCGCTTTTGCTGTAATTGGAGTTCTTAGCCTCATCTGGAGAACTACCAACACCAAAGAGGTGACGTTTATGCTTCTACAAAGGGGGTTTTGTACTTAGGTGGAAAACTGGCTTTGCAGCTATGCAGACTTGATTTTGAATCCTAATATGGTGGCCTTAAGCAAGTTTCTTAACCTCACTAGGGCCCAGGTTTCTCATCTTCAGAATGGGGATGACACCCTTTCATGGACCATTGTGAGGAGTGAATGCATATGAAGCACCTAGTATGGAAACAGTGAATAAGTGGCAGTTACCCCTCCTTTCCTGCCATTTGGAGGTGACAGGGGTTCTGTGTTCACAGACGAAAGAGCTGGATGAAGGCCAGTCTGAATTTTCAGAACCCCAAGAGCAGTCTTCGGCTGAGCAGATCAACGCCAGCCGGAGAGACACTTAGAGCTTCAAAGCCCTGCCTCCCGCCATGAGCAGCACCGTCCTCCCTCCTGTCAGCTGCCGAGAAGCAGAAACACAATCCGGTCCTCCGCCCTGGAAGGGGGAAGCTACAAGTGTGAACGGACAGAACTGCAGGCCACGAGATAAGTAGGCCAGTCTTGGACTCCTGCAGCCAAAAGCTCAGGAAGAGAGAGGCAACCAGTCAAAGGAATGTAATGAGCAAACAGTGGAGTCTAGCGATACTGGGGCAAAGAGCTGTCCGCAACAGATGGAAGAGGGAAAAGATGAGAAAAAGAAAAGAGAGTTGCCCTTTGCAGCGCTGGCAGGGCCAGGGAATGTATTTCCCACACCACTGAGAATAAGGGCGGGAGAAATGTTCCGCGCTGCTGTAAGCAAGGTTGCTGGGAGAAATTAGCTTTCCCCTTCCCATGCATTCAGGGCAGAGGAAAAAGACTGCAAGGAAACAGGAAAATGTTATAGGGTTTGTCTTTAGGGAGTGAGCCTGTTGGTCCTTTCTAGTCTCTTCCATATACATGTCTGCAGATTGCATATCTATAATGAATAGGAATGTCTTTTATTTTCAGGGAAACACATGGAAGGAATAAGTGAAGCATGTCATGCAAGTTTATAATGAGAGGGTCAAAAAGTGAAGATAGCAAGGGGTGGGGGTGGAGGAGGACACGAGATTAAAATATCAAAAAAGAGAGCAGGGTTTTTAACTCGCAAATATAACATAAAAGCAGCAGACTCACAGATCCAGAGAATAACTTAGTGGTTACCAGTGGGGAGCGAGGAGGGGTGATACAAGGGTCGGGGGAAGGTTCAAACTTGTGGGTATAAGATAGGCTCCAGGATGTATTATAAAGCACAGGGAATAGAGTCAATATTTTTTAATAACTGTAAATGAAAAAGAACCCTTAAAAATTGTTTTAAAAAATTTTTTAAAGAGAGCTGTGTTTTTAAGAAGAGAACAAACAAAAATTTGGTGGGGTAACCATTCATGAGACCTTATTTTCTAGGAGACTGGGATCAGACTTTACCACTGCAAGTAGCAAAGAAGGCGGTAGTCCATATTTTAACCTTTTTTGCTTGCAGTGTTGACACTGGCTTTTCCAGTGTTTTGGAACCTGGGAATTGCTCTGGAATAGCAAACACAAATAAATCACTGAGGAATGCTGATGCAAATGCTCTGGCAAAAGAACCCAGCATTGAGCACAGACCTGCAGAAAGCAAAACAAAACCAACAAGGTGATTATAGTTGGTAAAACATCACTTGTCAGTATTTTTTCAATCTAAAAATACATGCAACCTCATACAGGATGTCATGGATTTCAAAGAGGCAATCCCAGATGTCAGAGTTAAAATTTTCCTACAATGTTCAAAATGCTTCCTATGGCAAAACTGTGACAGTTAACACCCCTGGGGAAGGACAGCTTCCTTGTGGGAAAGCCTCTCTGTTCCCTAAGTCAAGGTCAGTATTTCTTTCCTTCTACCTGCCTCTACCACTAGTCTGCTGGCACTGACCACTCAGAGAACACATAATAGCAATCCCACTTTAGAGGTGGGTCGCTTTATCTTTAGAGGTCTTCCCATGGGGCCTGGCTGCCGGAAGTCATGAAGAAACCTCATGTCTATCATCAACCCTGTCCAGCTAGGGGATGAGGGGCTTTTAGAAAAACAGCTAAATAGCCATCACTAAAACTCCTTCGATATATAGTCGATACTTTACAATAACTATAAATGGAGAATAAATAACCTTTAAAAACTGTGAACCACTGTACTGTATACCTGTAACTTATATAATATTGTATAGCAGCTATATTTCAATTAAAAAAATTGTTAAGAGGTTCTACAAAATGTTAAATATTCTTGACATGAATAAATACTAACAATAAAACAAAAATTTTAAAAACATCATTTTCATATTAACAGTATTATAAAAACACTTCTACCCTAGCCTCATAGGTTAGGTTTTGAAGAAAGCAGTGTTGTTAAAAAAGGAAATAGAGTTGGGGGAGGTTAAGGTTAGGATTAAGGGTACATGAAATTCAAACTCCACACATTTCAATTAAATAGTACATTGACCCATGTACCAAACTGTACTGAAATCTGCTCCAAGTCCAATTTGTCAAGTTTTATCTGCCACCAGTTGGATTCAAGATGACAGAGTGAGTTATAAATCCAACCCAAGATGAGACTTACACTGAGCAGTGTACCAGGTCTTGTCAAAGTCAGTCAGCTTCCTTAAGAGCTGAACACAGCATAGACCAAAAAGACAGCTAAAGAGGAAAATGGCATGTCAACTAATTGAAGTGGGAATTGTTCTTAAATTGTGCTTAAATTAAAATTAACTTGTATATCTACTCATTCATTCAACAAATATTTATTGAGCACCTACTTTATGTCACATACTGCAGAAAAAGCCAGGGATATGCAAATCACGGGACAGAGTCTTTGACCCTGTAGACCTTATATTATGCTGGGTAGGAGAGGGAACAGTTAAATAAAATCATGAAAAACTGAGATTAGAGTCATCATGGAACTAAAAAGGGAACACTGATAGATAAAAATGAAGAAAGCCGACTTTAGACAGGGTTGCAAGAAAGCCTCCTCCAAAGGGACGTATTTAGGTTGAGATGGAAGGATGAGAGGGAAGCAGCTGTGTTAACAGCTCAGGACGAGTGCTCCACAGACAAGAAAGAGCAAACCCCAAGGTCCTCAGCGAGACTTGTCATGGCCACGGACAGCCTGAGACCAGACGGTGCGGAGGAGACACAGAGCAGGCCCGCCATGACCTGCAATGCCAAATGGTTACTGGTGATCTTAAGAGTAACACTGTCAGAATCATCTGCATGGATTATATAAAATGGGAGACATCATGCCTGAAAGAAAACTACACACTATTTCTTTCTTTTCTTTAAGGGTTTTCCATTCACACATTAAATAACAACTAACAGTTCATACATGTTACCTTCTTTGGAAAAGTATCGCTATTAAATATTATCATCAGCCTCACTAAGGAACCTGTAAGCATAGTCCTTTAATGCATTTAGCACATAAGCTTATCAATTTCCCACCACCAGCAGTGGAAGAGCCCTCCATCAAATTGGTTAACTGCAAAATCAGTCAGGTATTTACCACATGTCCTATGGAGCACATGGACCTTGAGCACTTCAGTCCTGTGTGGGGCCAAGAAAGAGAGATCATAGAAGCCATTGGATCTCCATGAAAACCTGTCACATTTGGGATAAACCCAATTTGCTCTGTGGATACAGGTCAGCACTCAGAAAGACAAAAAGATATGTACAATTGTGTACAAAGGATCCTTCCATCTCCCAATCACCAGGAAAGTTATAAATTTTATGAAAATCTTGTAGTTCTCTTGATTGCTTTTACGTCATTTGGAAAATAAAATAAATGCAGGAGAGTTTTCCTAACTAGCTCACTGATCTTTCCATGTCATGTCAGGATGAAAGAATTCACCATCTGACGAAAGGTCAATGTTCTAGAAATATTGATGGATGACTAAAAGGGGAAGACTATTAGGGAAACGCTTATCCATTACTCTCACTATTGCATGGTTAGCTGCATGAGGTTCTAGACACGCCTTGGCTACATCCTTATCCACCTTCTCAAGTTCACACACCCATCGGTTATGTTCTTAGGTGCGGGGCGTTGGTGGGGGGGACAGGGGGAGTATTCTTATAATGAATTTAAGGACACTCCTTTCAAAAAAATGACTAAATGTTGGTTACATTTTAAGTTGTGCATGATTTTCCTTCTCTCTGAGAAACGTTTGATGGATACATCTTTTAAAAATGGTCAAATGGCCTAACCTTTTAGCAATAAAATGGTGTGCAATAAAAATGCTAGAAGGTACCCGTTACCGAACTGTCATAGGTTGGAGAATTACTAGCTCCCATAATTCTGTACTGCAAAACCAAATTTGTAGATTTTTTTTTCAAGTGGAAAAAAAAAATCCAGGAAATTAAATGGAAAGACCTGTAGTAATGAAATATTAAATGCAATTTCAAGTGCACAAAAAGGTCAGAAGGCGAAAAAAAAAAGGATTTCGAGAATAACATTAATTTTCTCATACCTCATGTATGCCTGAGCTTAAATATCCCTAGAAACTAGCCAGATCCAGACAAGGGCAGAGGTGGAGATGCTGGGGAAAGGTAGGAAAAAGAAACCCAGAATAGAAAGAAGTAAAATCTAAGAATGAAAAAAAAAGTCAGAAAAATATTTCATTTGTTTTCAATTTCCAAAGTTGAAGTTATATTGCATCGATGCACATCAATACCAGAAGGAAGGCATAAAAGCAAAAGCGAAGTTACTGGACTTCAACCATGACATTCCCATGGTGCCCAAAGTTCGGATTTTTGGTTCCTAACACTGTAATAGTTCTGGGTCCCTGTCTTTACCTCACCATAATTGTCTTTCAATTCTGGCCAAAGAGGACACATCTTATAGGATGGTGTGGTGGGCATTTGAACTCAGTGCATTGAGATGTGTGTCTGTGAAGAGTACTACTGTCACTAGAAGCAATCATCGAAAACCTATAGCTTCAGTTGCAGGACCAGCAGTAATAATTCATTTTGTACTTAGTCACTTCAGTTGTGTCTGACTCTTTGCAACTCTATGGGCTGTAGCCTGCCAGGCTCCTCTGTCCAAGGGATTCTCCAGGCAAGAATTCTGGGAGTCTGTAAAGCAACTACCCTTCAATTAAAAAATTAATTAATTAAAAAAACAGAATACTGGAGTGAGTTGCCACACCCTCCTCCAGGTATCTTCCCGACCCAGGGATCGAACCTGCATGCGAGTTCTTTACCACTAGCACCACCTGGGAAGCCCATAATTCATTTTATTAATATGTATTTAGGAAGGGATGGGGTGGGGTGCAGGGGAAGATCAAGAGAAATTGTCAAGGCAATATTTTAAAATGAAAATCATTCTGTGAATAATAGGGTCAAATGTTAACATCAGGATACCATCAGTTTAGGCAGGACATTTTGTTTGTGTGGAATATTGTTTCAAGATGCACACAAGGAAAATCCTTATTTTAATATTTGACTGACTCTCCAGGTCCATTTCTCCCACAGTCTGTACACTCTCTCTTTAAATAAGCTACAGAAATCAGATGTCCATAATTTACAATTGTTACAACTTTAAAACCTAAACAACATGTGATGAAATCGATTTCTTTAGGATACCTATCTGTGCAGTTGCAGTGCTGGATGGCAGAAAGAAAGATTTATATTTATGGCCAATTTTTATTTATTTTCACCTATTTATAAATTGGGCTCGAACTTCAATAGCCATGGTTAAAAAGAATAATGTCATTCCTAACCACTGCCTTTGACTATAAAAACAATTTCACCGTAACAGATAGCACTAAAATACTCCAAGGATAATCTATAAATGAATTCTGGATTACTAGTCTAAAGATGGTGGTTATAAATGATTACATGAAAGAGTTGATGTTACTTTGAAATTCTTAAAGTCTGTCTATGGATTTTCGTATTTTATATGTAACATTTTTATGAAGTGATTTTGCCCTTACATAATAGCTTTCATCTTCAAAGCACTTCACAAATATGAACTAGTTACATAAAAAGCTGTATTACTGCAAAATCAGAAAATGGAAAAGCTAAGGTTCTCCTAGTAACAGTCATTGTCACATATTCTATATGTTTAATCTACAACAAAGGTTATGTTTTTAAAACATATTTAATTATAAATACTGTTAACAAAACCATCTAAAAGATTAATAGACCTTCACCATATCAAAGTAACTACTACTATTCATAAACATCTCCCTTTTACTGAATTTTTAAATTTGACAAAATTGGACTTGTATTATGGTAGATCTTCTTTGTCCCCTCCCCTTCTTCTAGTTCACGAAATCTGTTAAATATCAGTAAAAAGCAAAGTTTGACAATGCTATAATACAATAAAACTGAAAAAAAGTAAACACACATCTTGGAGAACGATTAAATAAATTATGGTATGTTTATAGGATATAATATTATCAAATACAATCCAGCCATTAAAATTAAAATTAAATTTTTGTAGAATATTTAAATACATGAGGAAATTTACACAATATATTAGTATTTTAAGGGCTACAAGATTATCTATATCCTATCATGCCAATTTTATAAGAGAAATAATTATACATAGGCACATATGCAAATTGGATGAAATAAAAATGAGTGATGGGGCATTGTGGTTTTAGTCACTCCCTTGGACTTTATTATTTAGATTTTGACAATAAGATATATTTTTAATGGGACATATATGTTATTGAAAGCAAAACAAAACCACAATCCCTGCCTTCAAGAACTCACACTCCACTGGAGAGGTAGAAATTATAAGTCAATGTGATCATCTCTTTAAGAGTAATCAGCTCAGAGAATCATGGGAGTATCCCAAGGTAGACGTTCAGAATAGGAAGAGGAGAATCTTGAACTGGCTCTTGAAAGGTAAGCAGGTATTTAATAATAACAGAGAAAGCAGTCTATGTAGAACATATACAAAGGCCTAGAAGTATGAGAGGGGCTTCCCTGGTGGTTCAGACGGTAAAGAATCTGCCTGTAGTGCAGGAGACCTGGGTTCGATCCCTGGATTGGGAAGATCCTCTGCAGAAGGGAATGACAACCCACTCCAGTATTCTTGCTTGGAGAACTCCATGGACAGAGGAGCCTGGAGTGCTACAGTCCATAGGGTTGCAATGAGTCAGATACAACTGAGTGATTAACACTTCCACTTCCAGAAGTATGAGACACTTGGAAACAACAAGAAAAACAAAGAACTTTATTGGGGCAAAGAATATAGCCAGGAATCATAGAAGATGATGATGGAGATGGCACAGGCTAGATCACAGAATACTTTGAGTACATGGGAAAAGATCCCACTTCAATCTTTACACATGATGGATAGAGACTGCTGGAGAAGAAGATGTGGAGAGAGATTAAGTCAAGAAAGCCTTAAGAATAGAGGAGTTCTTTGAGATCACTGGCTGTGCTATACACCTGAAACTTTCACAGTTTTGTTGCTGTTGTTGTTGTTAAGTCATCAGTTGTGTCCAACTCTTTGTGACCCGATGGACTGAAGTACACCAGGCTTCCCTGCCCTTCACTATCCCCTGAAGTTTGCTCAAACTCATGTCCACGGAATTGATGACGCCATCCAACCATCTCATCCTCTGTCACCCCCTTCTCCTTCAATACTTCAATACTGTACATCAACTATACACCAATAAAATGTTTTTAAACTAAAAAATAAATATTATAGTCATACAGCCACAAAACAAAGATATGACAATACATGTCCAAATGTTTGCTCTAAAACATAACATTTTTCAGCTAAAATTCACACTGGCAAGATCTTTTAGTCAGTGTGAAAAATTCCTGAGACCCCATTTCCAAAGTCGCATCTTAAATTTTTCTGTTACTCAGGTCATTGGAAGAGTTTGCTACCATGAGGAATACAACTGATAGCTATACATAATCTGGGACCAGCAATGAATTCATCTGGGGCTAAATTATCTACTAAATGAGCAAGATGTTTTGGATTAAATGAATAGCTCTTTCAACATTAAGTGGACTTGAAGTTGATTAGATAAAAATCCATTTGTGTAGTTGAAGAAGTTTGCATAGAAATTTAAGAAACCTCATTTTCATTGTGGTTCTTACTAGGTTAATTTAGTGTTAGGAGCTTTGGCCCATATCAGGGTCAAAGTGTTTACCGTTCTTCCCTTCATCTAAAAATATCAAATTCATTATATGCATAAGATTCACAAAAAAGATTCATGATTCATTATTTCTAACCCAGTAATTCTGCTCTTAGGAATTTATCATATGATATAATGAGGAAGGGATGCTATTTGCACAGATGCGCTCACTAGGATATTATCCAGAAGAACAAAAACATGGAAACAACCTAAAAATTCAACAATGAGGAGAAAACTACATCAATTACGGACATCTGCTTAATGGAATCATATACAGTCATTAATTGCGTGAAACAAAGCTGAATAAAATTGTTCACTTGACTGCAATCATATAATTATAAATTATGTGTGCAAACCAAGAAAAAAAATCCTTAAGGGTAATGTAATACACACACACACACAAAGTAGAAAAAGAACGATTTTTGTTTCTTTATTCAAATTTTCCTTGAAAGTTCCTATAAGAACTTTCAAAAGTTAAAAGGAAGGAAGACAGGAGGGGAGAGAAGAAGGAAGGAAGAAAGGGAGGAAGTAACCAAAAATCAAAACCAGTGGAAAGAAAAGTTAAACAAGAAAAAAAGAATTCTAAAACGTATCTTGACATGTTTGCAGACTGTTTGTCGACTGTGACTCATTTGTAGATTCTGAAGCACTGTCTAGAACTTATACAAGGTTAAACAGAGTTACCCACTTGGAAGTATGACTCATTTAAATGATACCGATGGGTACACTGTCATCTCTACAGTCAGAGTCTAGAAATGTTAAATATATATTTTTTGACCAATTTTACTGAAAGTGAAGAAAGAAAGATGACAGACAGTTCCAGCATAGTAAATTGTTGATGAAGTGCTAAAGTTACCAAGTTTCTCTCCTTTCTTAGTTGAATACTATCTACAACAAACTTAATTTTATTTTTTAAATATTTTCAGTAAAATTTTGAATATGCTCAAATAACAACACTAAGGCAGAGTAGGGTCAGCTTGAAGTTACTCACAGGCCTTGCTTCAATTTTAAGCAATTTAGGTTAACAAAGGCTATTTCCCAACATTTCCATGAGAACTGAACTTCTTACAGCCTATATTACTGCTTCAGATGGCCATTATTCATTTCGCTTATGATTTCAAAGACTGTAATAGTTAGAAGGGGGACTCCAGACTCAGAGGGGTTTGAATTCCGGCTCCAACATTATTAGCTTGGAGACCCTCAGCGAATTACCAGAATGCTCTGTGCTACTGGTTCCTCATTTACAAAATGGGGATGATAGTAGCAGCTCTCTCATGAGGTTTTGTGAATATTAAGTGAGATTAATGTACACAGAGTACTTAGAGATATGCCTGGGACATAATAAGCACATAATAATAGTAATCATTATTATTATTAGATGCTGCAACGATACACAGAAGCATCAGTGCTCTGGCCATGAGGGAATGTGTCCTTATTAATATTAACAATGATGACATAAATAAGCTTTTTGTGTCAAAAAGCACAAATGTGGATTCCTTGCTACTGACCTGTTCTATGGACATTCCAGTGTTTCCAGTGAAGTCGCAGCTGTATCACTTCATTTTCCCACCAGTGACGTGTGCAAACATGGGTATTTTTAGTGAAAATAATCCCATTCCCCAGCTCCACTGTGGTTACATAAATCAAACTGGTCAAACAGAACACATGCTCTTATTGGCTTTGTTGGTATATAACCCTGTTTTCTTTGGAATCCTAACTCTATAATTACAGTCACTAAAATCTTCCTGCAATGCAGGAGACTTGGGTTCAGCCCCTGGGTCAGGAAGATCCCCTGGAAAAGGAAATGGCAACCCACTCCAGCATTCTTGCCTGGAAAAATCCCACAGATGCAGGAGCCTGGTGGGCTATCGTCCATGGAGTCGCAAAGAATTAGGCACAATTGGGACTAAACAACAGATAAGGGTAATGTAATACTATTATACCTTTCACAGGCATGTCATCATTTCCATCTATTAACTCTTCTGATTTCACTACGACTCTCTAAGACAGGTCTTAGACCCATCATAAAACTCAAGAAATGGAAGTCCAGGAGAGCAATACAACTGACAGACTGCCCACAGATAAGGAGGCTAATAAGGGTGGATGTAGGACTTGTTCTAAAGCTGCAGATAGAAGTAGCAACCCTTACAATATTACCCAGGGGTGGGAGGGACTGGTTAGAGTTTATGGTCTGCCTTTTTGTTGACAAAGCAATTTGGAGAGCTTTACAGTTTTAAATAGTACAGTAAAACTTGACTAATCATTACGCAAAGTATGAATTACAAGTAACTTATTTTTTCAGAAAAATGAAAAAAGCTGCCGAAATCAGCACTATAAAGCACTGTATTTTAGCAGCAATTCCCTAAAAGTTCATGGAATATGATCATTCCTCAGACAAGTCCATGCTTCCAGCTTCAAAATGAGATTAGAGTCACAACACAGCAAGTTTAGCCCTTTTTTCCCCTCAAATATGAATTAAGAGAAGACTGCTATTCAAAAATAATCATGCTTGCAACAAGAAGGTGGCATTTTTAGCAATTTATATAATAAATTCTGGCTCCTTTTATGCATTACTTTACACAACCAGATGTATTTTTATTAGTCTTTGGTCCCACATAAAAACATATGTTTACTGTGGAAAATTATGAAAAAGAAGCTGAAAAAATCATCCTAAATTCCACAAACTTCTAAATAAATCTTCGATGCTGTAATGTTTTGTAGCTGTGTGATATGCATATGTGTACAACCACTTCTTGACATGCCCTCAATATAAAATTTTATTTCCAACTTCCTGCAGCTCATATTATAACTTTCCAATGTCACACAAAAACTGCTCCTTCTGTTGTTGGTGTACTATATATGCAGTTTTTTCTGGCTTGCTTTTCATTTAACATTATATCAAGAGCATTTTCTATGTTATTAAACACCATTTGAAATTGTACTTTTACTGATTTTTTAGATTTGGATACGCCACCTTTTAAAAATAGCACATAGATTCAAGAATGTTCTGCAATTCAAACCTCTCTGACATAATATGGAGATCTAAGTTTCATGACCTCCTGCTAACTTCAATTAACACATGTTAAATTGTCTAAAGCAACTTAGGAATTTAATAATTTTATCTTAAAATATCTGGGAAAAGCTTAGGTGTAACTCCTTATGTTTGCCTTTTAACAGACCTCTTTTGAATATTTCAAATCTTTTGGGTATAACAGCTTTCCTCAGCTTTGTGTTTTTCCCTGCCTAGAAAGTAAAGGTAAAAGCAACATATTATTATGAAGTTCATATGCCTTTATTTATTGTGATTGGGAGCCTTTAAGGACAGAGACCACCTCTCAATTCATCTCTATGACTTCTCCAATGCCTTATAAAATGAATTGTACCAGATTGTTATTATTTTTCTAAAATACAATTCTGGGTGAATGTTGTCCATAATATTGTACTTTGAAACCAGTAAACAGGTATATACACAGAACAAGGATCACTCTAAAATTTGAGTTTGACTTGGCCATGCCTCATCACAAGAGGTGTATTACACAGGCATTCAGTTTACATACATCTCTGACTACTCATCCAAGTAAAGTTGGGTCATCTTCACCAGAAATCATTTCCCTAATGGGGGCAAATACACATCTAATCCTACAAAAATTCTGTTAGCACCAGTTATGTTGTAACACACTAATGAACACTTTTCTTCTAATTCCTGACTCCCCAACTAAAGAAAGTCTTTGCCAATCTGGTTGGCATTTGAGCTATGTGTAGAAGATATGCTGATTTTTGAAAAAAAAAAAAAAGGGAAAGCAAAAGAACTACAATAATGGTGTGGTCTCCTGAGAATACATTTATTTCTGCAGCATAAAACAAAATTAAATTCTTCAATCTCAAAAACTATTAAAAGGTTGTATTTAAAATGCATGAAGCATTAAAAAGACATCAAAATTAAAATAATCTCATAAATCTCTTCATTTAAAAGACTTATTAGAATACAGATCGAGGCAGAAAACAGCTGCCTGGCACTCCGGAGCAGTAAATTATGACTATTTTAACTTTTTTTAATTTTCATCATTGAAAATTCTTTTCCAGAATAATTGTATTGCTGTAGCAAGACCAACTGTCCCATATATTTAACATGTGAATAGTAAATTGCTTTCAATGGACTCTGAAACAGATCTGCTATAAATTCTTTCAAAGATCAGCAGACCACAGGGTCATACCCTGCAAAGGATACAGAAGATACAAGCAGAAATTAGCTTTTAATGTAAAATTGATCAAATTAATTACTATTCCAATTCAGTTTGCCAGAACACTAGGGATACCCTTGGAAAACCTCATAGCCTAAGAGTTTGTTTTTTACTGTTCCCTTCTTCCCTACCTGCCAAATGAAACCCAAGGAAAAGTCAGCCCAGGAAGGACAGTGAGATGTGTCCAATTGCCATCAATCATTAAAACTGGACTCTCTTTTGTAAATGACTGACAGCTAGATGAAGATTTTTTTTTTTAATAAAGATTCTCAGTCCAGAGATCATCATGTGTCAGTCATGATTGAACTAGAGCATTCCTGGAGTACAATTAAACTATCATGCTGACTGCACCTCAGTGATGTTGAAGCCTATAAAAGGAGGAAAAGAAAAGTCAGATGGTTAACCAAGAGGCGTGCACCACTGCCTCCCTCGTTATACTCTTTAAGAATATACTAGGAACTAAGCAGAGCTATTTTTGATGGAAACAGCCAGGTATGCGTTGAAAGTCTTAGAAGATACAAAATGTGTCCCAGAGAGCTGCCTCCCATTTTTATCAACCTCCCCTTCCTCTGATGCACTCTGGCCTCATTCTTCCTTCACAGAGATAAGATTAGCAAACAGTGGGTTTTATTAGGAGCTGTTTAGAAAGTCAATGAATCCAACTTGATTGATGGTGCAGTGGTACCCGGTCTTTTTCTGCTCTCTCTTTTCAAAAGACGACATTAGTAGAGGAATTGGACTTCCTTCCAGAAACAGCACCTATCTTTGTAATTCTGTACACTTTCCCATTGCCTGGGCTCATGCAAGCTGAGCAAAGCTTCTTATCTAAGACTCTGAAAAGGATAACAGGGCTGTTCAAGTATAAAAACTGCAAGTATTTTATTTATCTTTCTGGTTAGATTACCATTATCTTTGGTCACTGAATTTTGTCTTTTGGGCTTCAAATGGAGAGCAAAGTCAACCAGAAGGTACAACTCTCAAGTCAACCGATTACTGCTCCATCGGCACCCATGCACACACAGACACATACACACAGAGGCACACACACAGACAGACAGACACACACACACAGGCACACCTCCTGCCAATCTTTCTTTGGCTTTACTCTAGGCTTAACCTCTTCATGAATAGTTTCAGGTGATTCTATGACCTCCTTTGCAAAATATTTATGCCGAAAAACAATGCAGGTTCTACAAGTGCCTCAGTAACTACTACTTACACTGAAGCTGAAAGGTAAGCTGAACAAATGAGCTGTCTAAAAACCAGGCTAGGTTTCTGCAGAAGGGGGGAAATTGCATAAAATAATTGCTAACATGAATTTCAAATCCATCCATTCATTCTTTCCTATAACTGCATATAAGGCCTTTAAGAAGCCATGGAGATGAATTAAGAAGTGGTTGCTACCCATAAAAGGCTTCCAGTTACAACAAAGATGGTCATGTGAATATCTATGACAAGAAGATTAGAATACCAAAAGAACTAAATCGGGTTTTAAACAAGGTCTTATGGGCACGCACAATTAATTCTGACTATAGAAATCAGGGAAGGCTTCCAGGAGGAAGCAAAGGAGATCCATCATTAGTGCGTGGGGAAAAGAGTCCCTACAACTAAGGAACAGCATGCACAGACACAAAGAGAAGTGATCAGAACAGATCACGCTGCACACGTCTGTCACATGAGGACCACATTCACAATTCTTGCCATATCTACATACCATCTGCACTAGTATTTGCTTAATTTTCTTTAATTGGCTCCATTTTTACTGAAATAAATTTATGTTTTTCAAAGGAAATTTTTCTGTTCCTACTATAATTGGAAAACCCAGTGCTGCTTGCCCCAAGGACAAGATAACTACAAAAGTAAATAAATGAAAACAAAACAATTAAATTCTAGCTAAATACTGCTGGAACCTGCCCTCTCATTATCACAAAGGGAAGTTAGTGTGACAAGATGTTAAAGATGCCTCAGCATTAAACACAAACTTTCTCCTCATAGTTCTCTGAAGGGTTGAAAGAGCTCTAAACTCTTCAACATTCTAAATTCTGGTGGGGGTAAATCACTCATGGGTTAGCTCAGGGTTTTCACCCATGTCAGTGGGTACCACCTAAAATCATTTTGAATCATTGTCCTACACCCTGGGAAACACTGAAATAGACAAAGACCTGACCCCACCCTTGTACACCCTCTGGTTATCTCTCTGTTTCTCCACACTGCCCTATCCTTTATATACGCTAAATCATCATTACTGCATCTCATCAAATCTAAGATAATATCAATTGTGAGATGCACCATTATTTTATGTGCCACTGAGAAAGAAAAATGCTGTCAATTAAACAATACACCATCACTTATAAGAAGCATCCAATTTCAGAGATGCTAAAATGTGGGGGGAAATGCTTGTTTTGGAATCAATGAGACACATTATTAATCACTATTGCTTAGAAGCAAATAATATAGAGCTTGGAAGTTAATTGGTTTTCAGAAAACAATGAAAAAGCATATCTGGTACAATGTCCTACTTGATGTAACTAGAATAGCAAATTGTCATCCTTTTAGGACAAGACAATATAAAACAGTGATTCAGAGCAGAGCCTGGAAGACCCTGGGTTCAAATCCTGTTTCTGTCACTTACTAGGACTGACACATTAAATGAGTAACAAACTCTGAAAGCTCCCATTGGTTCATCTGTAAAATTCTCCATGTATTTTCAATATTTTAACATTTCCCTTATGGAAGAAAGCAAAGAGGAACCAAAGAGCCCTCTTGATGAAGGTGAAAGAGGAGAGTGGAAAAAGCTGGCTTAAAACTCAACATTCAAAAAACTAAGATCATGGTATCTGGTCCCATCATTTCATGGCAAATAGCTGGGAAAAAAGTGGAAACAGTAACAGATTTTATTTTCTGGGCTCCAACATCACTGCAGATGGTGACCGCAACCATGAAATTAAAAGACGCTTGCTCCTTGGAAGAAAAGCTATGACCAACCTAGACAGTGTATTAAAAAGCAGAGACATTACTTTGCTGACAAAGGTCCATATAGTCAAAGCTGTGGTTTTCCCAGTAGTCATGTATGGATGTGAAAGTTGGACCATAAAGAAGGCTGAACACAGAAGAATTTGTGCTTTTGAACTGTGGTGTTGGAGAAGACTCTTGAGAGTCCCTTGGACAGCAAGAAGATCAAACCAGTCAGTCCTAAAAGAGATCAGTCCTGAATATTCATTGGAAGGCCTGATACTGAAATTGAAGTTCCAATACTTTGGCCACCGGATGCAAAGAGTCAACTCATTAGAAAAGACCCTGATGCTGGGAAAGATTGAAGGCAGGAGGAGAAGGGGATGACAGAGGATGAGATGGTTGGATGGCATCACCGATGCAATGGACATGAGTTTGAGCAAGCTCCAGGAGATGGTAAAGGGCAGGGAAGCCGGGCGGGCTGTCAGACAGTCGGACATGACTGAGCGACTGAACAACAATTTCTCTAATGGAAGACTTAAAATAAGAACCCTGAATATCTTCCTGCCCAGATTTGTCAGAACTGATTTTTAATAAAAGCTAAGAATCATTTGTAACTAATAGTATCAGTGCAATATACTTAGTAAACAAATTTTTCCTCTCATTTATTAGACCCAAAGAACCAGGGTGCTGGGCTGGTTTTAGATCATCGTTTGCACACTTTACTGATGCTCACCTACATACAACAGAACCTGAAGACTGGTCATCACAACTAGTGTTGGGCTCCATAGAGGTAGGTTCCTTTGAGTTGGCCAATTTATTATACAACCCCAGATTCCAGTTCCTTGTGGCCTTCTCTTCCAAGGCCCCTCCAAGACACCAAGTCTGTAAATGTGAATTGTCCTCAAGAAAAAATGTGGAATGATCTTCTCCAGTGCAACTCCTGAGAACAGCAAGATGCTTCTCCTATTGTCAGAGTAGCATCTCCTTAGTTTGTGCACTATTTCATTAGGTGCTTTTAAACTACAGTACAATCTGAACCTCATATCAAACCTGGACTTTAAACAGGACAGATGTTATTGCTGCAAATCATGGAAGTCAAAAATTGAGACTCAGGTCCATCCACATCTCTACAAATGACCCAATTTCATTACTTTTTATGGCTGGGTAATATTTCACTGTATATATGTACCACATCTTCTTTATTCACTCACCTGTCCATGGACACTTAGACAGTTTCCATGTCCTGGCTATTGTAAATAGTGCTGCAATAAACACTGGGGAGGGAGGTCCAAGAGGGAGAGAATATATATACACATATAGTTGATTCACTTCGTTGTAGAGCAGAAACTAACACAACATCGTAAAGCAATTATACTCCAATTAAAAAAAAAAAAAAAAGACCCTGATGCTGGGAAAGATTGAGGGCAGGAGGAGAAGTGGGCAACAGAGGATGAGATGGCTGGATGGCATCATCAACTCAATAGACATGAGTCTGAGCAAACTCTGGGAGATACTGATGGACTGGGAAACCTGGTGTGCTGCAGCTCAAGGGGTCACAGAGAGTCAGACACGACTTAGTGACCGAACAACAACAACAAAAAATCAGACTCAGAGAGGGCACGACAGGACTTGCCTAAAGTCACACCATTGTAAGTTACAGGGATGGAAGGAAGCCCAAGTCTGGCTCCAAATGTTCTACTCACTCCATGCTTTCACATCATAAAAACAACATTTTTTAAAAAGTAACCACACCACGTTGCTGTTCATCTGCATTCTATCTTCTCTCTTTTTTGGCTCATAACCTGTTCTTCATTGGTTCTCCAAGCTCCTACACTGCCCCTAAATATCTCGCTATCTTTCTGTTAGTGCCCTGGAGATGAAGCAAGTTTCTAGGAGACTCAAACTTTCATCATCCCAGCACTTTCTGGGGCTGAGCAGTGCAGACGAGGGGACCTTAGGGGGCAGGAGAATGCTGTCCTCCCTGTGGTAAAGCCACAGGGGGCAGATGACTCAGGATGCAGCCACGCCTGGAATTCCTGGGACATCAGGTAAAGTGGACTGCTCCAGAACGAGGGTGCAGTCCAAAGCCTTAGGGCAGGTGCAGGACCATGGCGGAGGTGCAGAGGCAGCTGGAGTTACAAACACAGAGTTCTACATTTGCTTCCACAGCCACCAAGCTGGGGAATGTTAGGTCAGTGGCTTCCCTTGTCTGTTAGTTGGGGGGAGCGGCGAGGGGAGTAATGTCTGATCTAGTCATCTCTAAGAACACACTCGCTATAAGCTGTGACTCACAACCTCTACAGTCTAGTGCCAAAGCACCCTGATAGTATTCTCACAGAGTCTGGAGTGCCTATGCAGATTAAAGGTGACAGAGACAGTGTTGACAAAATGCTCTCAATGGATAGAGCGCCAAGATGGCTAGCTGTAGTGCGTCCTCTAATGGATAGGTGGTATCATTACAGCTTCCTCTACCTTGAAACAACAAGAGAATACATATCTTGGCATGGGTCTCAATGTTTTTCCCTCTGAGTCCTAACAATGCAGGATTCAGGAAGCCCTGGCAATCCTTTTAGAGGTCACAGAGCACTGCATTCATTCCCAGAGCTTGCGCTTCAAACATAGTGCATGTAACTCTCCCTGTCACTCCATGCCCTTCCTGGCTTTTCTGATTACTTCATAGAAAGATACTGTATTTTGGCAATTAAAACACTGCAGAAGCACAATTTACAATAGCTAGGACACAGAAGCAACCTAGATGTCCATTAGCAGATGACTAGATGAGGAAGTTGTGGTACATATACACAACAGAATATTACTCAGCTACAAAAAGGAACACATTTGAGTCAGTTCTAATGAGGTGGGTGAAACTGAAGCCTATTATACAGAGTGAAGTAAGTCAGAAAGAGAAACACAAATACTGTATATTAAGGCATACATATGGAATTTAGAAAGACAGTAATGATGATCCTACATGCAGGGCAGCAAAAGAGACACAGATGTAAAGAACAGACTTTTAAACTCTTTAGGAGAAGGAGAGGGATGATATGAGAGAATAGCATTGAAACATGTATATTACCATATATAAAACAGATGACCAGTGCAAGTTCAACGCATGGGCAGGGCACCCAAAGCCAGTGCTCTGAGACAACCTGGAGAGACAGGGAGGGAAGGGAACTGGGAAGGGGGTTCAGGATGGGGGGATACATGTATACCCACAGCTGATTCATATTGATGTATGGCAAAAAGCATTACAATGTTGTAAAGTAACTATTTGCCAATTAAAATAAATTATTTAAAAAAAAACACTGCAGAAGAATGATATTAACTTAAACATGTAACTTTTGCAAACCCTTTTCCCCTTACAGTATGAAGAGAGCTCTTCAGTACACCACCACAATTAGAAAATGATACACTCATATATCCCTTATTCCAGGACTGTCAGAGACATTATTTCTGCTTTATAATTAACAGGATCAATAACCTTAATACAAATGTTTAATGAACAGTTAAGAAAAACAAACCAAATTGCTCCCTGGACTTGGGACATAAACAAAAAGTTCAGGAGGATAAAATATAAATGGCTAATAGACAATAGAATAAAAATGCCAATTCATGCTAGTAATCAAAGAAGAATAAATTACAACATGACATAATCTTAACTGACTGCCAATATTATAAAATTCATTATGTTCAGTGCTGATGAGAGTGGCATAAGATGGGCATTTCCCTACTCTAGTGCGCTCTAATTGGTACAATCATCCTGAGAACAATATAGTAGAATACATCAAAAAGTCTCATTTGAACTCATATGTAAAAAACATGAAAAAATTATTAATGTACAATGGTCCTCTGATATCTGTTCTTCCCTCCCTCTTTAAGAATGGAATCCCCAATTTGTTTAGCTGGGCACATGTCCACTTGTAATAAAGATTATATATCCCAGCATTCCTTGCAGCTAGGTGTGGTCCTGCCTAAGAAGTGGAAAAGAGTAATACAAATCCCAGGTAAAGAAATACTTCTTCACCACTTATCCTTCTTTCCTACTGGTTAGAATACAGCTGAACTTCATTTTACATATTGAGGTGGTTTGGGAATGGAAGTCACGTGTGGTGGGGCAACAAAATAGAGTTGGACAAACCACTTCCAAATGTCTATAAATTCAGAAGACAAATTTCTATTTTGTTTAAGCTACTATAATTTGGAGTTTTACTTGCAGCCAATTCTAATCCCAAATAATATATGCATTAATACCAAATGTACTGCAAAATATTTGACTGAAAAAAAAATAAGATACAGAACAGTGTGTAATACCCTACCACTGTGTTATAAAGGAAAATAAAAACATTATGTACATGGAACCTAGGTCCCTAATGAACCATCCCCCTCATATCCATACCCTTACCTAGATTTTCCCCACATTGAATCTTAACCTGCCAATGACTTATTTAAACAAGTAGAACATGGGAAAAAGTGACACTGGGCCAGTCGCTAGCCTAAGCATTAAGAAGTCCTGGCAGCTTCTGCCAAGATGTTTTTTGCAAATTAAATAAATAAATAAATCCAACTATGTGCCTGCTTAGTCGCTTCAGTCATGTCCTACTCTTTGCAACTCCATGGACTGTAGCCCACCAGGCTCCTTTGTCCATGGGATCTCCAGGCAAGAATACTGGAGTGGGTTGCCATGCCCTTCTCCAGGGGAACTTACCAACCCAGGAATCAAACCTGTGTATCCTGTTATCTCCTGTGTTACAGACAGATTCTTTACGGCTGAGCCACTGTGGAAGCCCAAATCCAACTATAGAGGAACATTTACATTATGGCATTTCCTTACTCTCATTTTTATATAGTACAATGATTGGAAAATGCTTATTATATAGAAAGAAAATGATAGCATAAAATAATACTCATATGAAATATAATGTCTATTTTGTAAAAATGCATAGAAAAAAAATGAATGAATTACATGAAGAGTATTAATACTGCTTGTGCCCTCATGATAGAATAATGTTTAATTTATGGGGTTTCCCTTATTCTTTCCAAATTTCTTACAAAGAGCGTGTTTTACTTTTAATTTCAATAATTTGATTTTCATTTCTAGATGTTCTACTTGGGCTCTTTAAAAATCTTTCTAGGTTTTTCAATAAACTTTTGATACAGAAGTCCCTCATCTGCAGTTTTGCTTTCCATGGTTTTAGTTATCCACTGTCAAAAATATTGAATGAAAAATTTCAGAAATAAAAAATTCATAAGTTTTAAACTGCATGCCATTCTGAGTAGTCTGCTGAAATCTTGCACTATCCAGCTCCATCCTGCTCAGAACATGAATCGTCCCTTTGTCCACCGTATTCACACTGTATGGGATACCTGCTCATTAGTACAGGAAAAACATAGTATATATAGGGTTCAATACTATTTGTAGCTTCAGGCGTTCACTGGCGGGTCTTAGAATGTATTCCCCCATGGATAAGGGATGTCCTGGAGTGTATTAAAAAGCATAGACATCATTTGCTGAAAAAAAGCCTGTATAGTCAAAGCTATGGTTTTTCCAGCAGTCATGTATGGATGTGAGAGTTAGACCATAAAGAAGGCTGAGCACCAAAGAACTGATGCTTTGAACTCTGGTGCTAGAGAAGATTCTTGAGAGTCTCTTGGACAGCAAGATCAAACCAGTCAATCCTAAATGAAATCAATCCTGAATATTCATTGGAAGGACTGATGTTGAAGCTCCAATACTTTGCCCACCTGATGCAAAAACCCAACTCATTGGAAAAGACCTTGATGCTGGGAAAGACAGTGGGCAGGAGGAGAATGGGATGAGAGAGGATGAGATGGTTGGATTGCATCATCAACTCAATGCACATGAGTTTGCACAAACTCTGGAAGTTAGTGAAAGACAGGGCAGCCTGGCGTGCTGCAGTCCATGGGGTGGCAAAGAGTCGGACACAACTGAGCTACTTGAACAACAACAAACGGATAATGGGGGATAACTGTTCCCTGGTGGCTCAGCAGTAGAGAATCTGCCTGCAGTGCAGGAGCCATTAGAGATGTAGGTTCTATCCCTGGGTCAGGAAGATCCCCTGGAGGAGGACATGGCAACCCACTCCAGGATTCTTGCCTGGAGAACCCATGGACAGAGGAGTCTGGCGAGCTACAGTCCATAGGGTCACAAAGAGTCGGACACAACTGAAGCAACTTAGCATGCATGCAGTTTGCTCTTTTCTCATGTTTTCAGTTCTATCATTTAATTGATCATCTTTAACTTATTCCTGAATACTTTTTCTGTATCATCATAGGTCCAATATTTGAAGCACTTGAAGATCTCATTCTCCTATTTGTTTTTTCCCTTGACTCTTAAATACATAACATCTACATTCTTCATGTGTTTGTTACTCTGGATTGTGAGATAACATGAGAGTAACCTGAAGCTGTGAAGACGCCACAGGGTCTACGATTAAGGTGCATTTCTCCAGAAAGCATTTGCCCCACATCTTCCAGGCACTAAGGACCTTTAAGATCACTCAGCAAGTCTAAATTCAGCTCCCAAAGTCAAAGGAGGGCAGGACTGTTGTTAAAATGTGGGGAAAAAGACACTTTTCCCCCCAGTGAGAGCTAAGTCTTTCTCTTGGCCAAAGGGAGGATTTTTTCCATAACTCCCTTTTTCGTGGAACGTGTTGTCCTTTAAGCGGCCAAGCTTTACAGTAGGCTCACAGTTTCAACTTCCCACATCACACCGGGCCAAAGACTGGTTTCTGGTCCCCAGCACAGTATGTGCTTATGTGCTAAGTCGCTTCAATGATGTTCGACTCTCTGATTCTGTGGACCCGGGGCCCACCAGGCTCCTCTGTCCACGGAATTCTCCAGGCAAGAATACTGCAGTGGGTTGCCATTTCCTCCTCCAGGGGATCTTCCAACCCAGGGATCAAACCTGCATCTTCTGTGTCTCCTGCATCGGCAGGTGGCTTCTTTACCACTGGTGCCACCTGGAAGGCCCCAGGACAGTACTCAGAGCTTAAGAATCTAAGTTTCTGCTCTCAGCAAACACCCTCAGGGCAGGCTCAGTTTATGCTTTACACCCACTTTCCATCTCTCTCTCTATTTTTATGCCCTGAAGACTCTGCTCCCTTTCTTTGCAGATATCATTAGAAGATGTTAGTTACACTTTACCCATCATTCTTAGGTTATTTGAGCAGGAAGATGTATTAGAGCATCTGGTCTACCCAACATGTAACCAGAATTGGAAGTGTGGGCTGATACTACTTTCATGAATCAAAAAAAAATTTTTTTAAGTACAAAAGAACCTATCCTATAAAATGGGGAGAGTCTTCGCTATTAACTATCCTGGAAACTTTCCTTACAAAGGAAGCTGCTAAAAATTATTTGGCACTGAGAGGTAGCTCTAGGAAAATCCCTGTACCTCGATGAGACTGAAATTAACTGTTAATTCATTACTAACACAACGAGACATTATATATAAGTCAAGAACTTCCACAAGTAAGCAGAGAAAGCAGGGTGTAGGGGACTACTAAGGCTCCAGAACGTAGTAGGTACTCATTACACAATTATATCACAAACTGAAAAGACCTATGCCCACTAGGCAATATTTTGGAAATGGATACTAGCAGTTTTTTAAATAATTTTATATTTATCATATCTTATTTTTCTAAGCATATAGACATTTACACCAAAGGAATCTCTTCAAATGTTTTTGTTACAATTCTTAAATATTCCAAAAGCTGAGATATATTTATCTCCCCTTCCTTCTGTTTTAACTATCGCTAAGCAACTGATATTTCCACAACATTTGCCTTAATTTGTAGGTGACTAACTTAACAGAAATCTTCATTTTATGCTTTACTGTGAGAATTAAATGAGATGATTCAGGCAAAGCACATAGCAGTTAGCACATAGTAAGAACCTGTTATGATGATGGTGGCGAGAATGATGAGAATGATGATGGTAATAATGATTTTTAAAAGCATTCATGTAAATTTGAGGCAGATACACCAACTGACTGAAAACTAAAATCAGCGCAAAACAAGTGGAACATTCTTTGTTTTGGTCTTAAAACTCCAAGAGGGGCATGATTCAGGGTTGTTTACTGTATCTGGAGCATCTGAAAATGCATCAGGTGTAAGTAGACACTTAATAAATATCCCATATTTACGGTAATGTTAGTGTTGCTATGAGGGTATCACAGTCTCATAAGAATTAGGTTTCAGGTTTCCCTGATGGTTCGGTGGTGAAGAATCACCTGCCAATGTGGGAGACACAGGTTTGATCCCTAATCCAGGAAGACCCCACATGCCACAGAGCAACTAAACCCATGCACAACAATTGAGCCTGTGCTCTGCCCAGAAGCCACAACTACACCCTACAGCCTGTCCTCTGCTACAGGAGAAACCCATGCACCACAACTAGAGATGAGCCCCCGCTTGCTACATCTAGAGAAATCCCAAGCAGCAAGGCCCAGGACAGCCAAAAATAAATAAATAAATGAAATTTGTTTACAATTAGGTTTCAAATTTCTATCACAAGGCCAAGATGAACACAGGTACCAATGAGTCTGAGATCTCTGAAGAATGCCCACCAGCCAGTGTCCTAAGGCCCTGCTCCCTACTGCTCCAGAGACCCACGCTCACCTTCAGAGCTGAGGGTGATGGTTATTATCTACTCTGCACATACTATTACCAGGAGCTGGGGGAGAGGGAGTGGGAAGATGTTAATCAATAGGTATAAAGTTCCAGTCAAGCAAGACGACTAAGCTCTAAACAGCCTGGTGGTCACCAAGGGGGAGGAGGTTGGGGGAGGGATGGAGTGGGAGGTTGGGGTTAGCAGATGTAAGCTTTTATATATATAGAATGGATAAACAACAATGTCCTACTGTATAGCACAGAGTATATTCAATACCTTATGATAAACCATAATGGAAAAGAATATTAGAAAAAGAATACATATGTGTATAACTGACTCACTTCACTGTACAGCAGAAATTAACACAACATTGTAAGTCAACTATACTTCAATTTAAAAACTTAAAACTGAAAAAATAAATAAAAATTACAAAATAAAAAGATGACTAAGTTCTAGAGATCTCCTCTACAGCATTATACCTATAATCAATCATAACATATCACACACTTAAAAGTTTGTTAAGTGGGTAGATCTTAACTGTTCTTACTACTACAAAATAACAAATAAATAATTAAAATTTTAATTTGCTCTTTGTGGCCAAAATAATTAAACATAAACATTCAAGAGATTTAGTTAGAAAAAAGGAATTTTTAAATATAAAAATAATTAAATATAAACATTCAAGAGATTAAAACATCAGTTAGAAAAAGGAATTTTTAAATATAGCTGAAATGTAAAAGACTAACTGATTTCCAAGTTTAAACGATAAGAAGAAATTGTAAAGAAAGAAGTACACACTTGATAACACAAAATTAAAATTTTTCACTTGAAATAAAAAAAATTTACTAAGCACATACTGTATGCCAAGCTTCATGCTTATTATCCCATCCCATCCGGGAAGGAGACAGTAGAGTGGTTAGGCACACAAAACTCCGGGTTCTAACTGCCTGGGTCCAAACCCCAGGTCTGTCATTTACCTTGAGCAAACCTAGTTAATTAATCTCTCTAAGTCTCAGCTTCCTGGTCTTCAAACAGGTGTACCAGTAACAGCTAACTCAAAGAGCTGGTTGGGGATGGATGAATTGGTATATGGGAGGTGCCTTGAACACAGTAAATGTTCTCTAAGTCTTAGCTATTATTATCCTACTTTTCATGAAGAAACTGGGGTTGACAGCAGTCAAATTACTTAGCTCTTAAGAAATAAAGCTGGGACTTGAACTCAGGCAGCCTGACTTCAGACACTTGACATAAGGTAGAAACTAGACATACAGCACCCTCTCCATGGCAGCTCTGAAGCCTCTTCCTCAAATATAAGTGGTCTCACCCCACCAGCCAAGGGCAGGACTGTCAAACAGAACTGTTTCGTTGAGAGGGAACAGAATAGACCAAAGGAAGACCTGTCCTAATGGCCTGCCCCCTCCTCATGACCAGCCTCAGCCCAGCACAGTTTTTAAACAGACGATATGGACAAATAGCAGACAGGTGGAAAGAGGACACAAGCCTCTTGGACTCGTGTTCTGATCCCCTGGCCACAGAAAGGACAGCCAAGAATGCGAAGCAGGAGCGAATATGCCCTCCCTACCCATGCATATGCCATTTGAGAGCCCAACTAACAATAACATCCACTGTGTAATAAACACTTCCTGATGTGGCAGGTACTGAGCTCGGTACTTCCCAGAAATATCATCTGATCTCCATGACAACCTGTTGAGGCAGGTGCTGTCACGGTGCCCTCTCTGCAAATTAGGAACCTGAGGATTCATGAGATGAAGTAAATCGCCCATAGGCAGTGGGTCATAACCCACCTCACTACACTCGTAGACTGAATGCTTCTGACCCCGCCCCCAAGAGTCATATGTTGAAACCTGATAGTGCTGGGGCCTCTGGGAGGTCGTCAGGATGGAGTCCGCAAGAGTGAGGTTGTAAGAGACCTCAGAGAGCTCCCTCACCCCTCCTGCCAAGTGAGGACTCACTTGGAAAGGCTGTCCATGAACTCGGAAGTGGGCTCTTAGCAAATATCCCATCTGACAGTGCCTTGATCTTAAACTTCCCAGCCTCCAGAACTGGGAGAAACCAATGTCTGTTGCTGACACTCCTCTCTGGCAGGGCACAACAGGGATGATGACCAGAATAAAGGGGCTCAGGTCACAGCCACAGTGAGCTTCCCTTCCCCAAGGAATGGACAGAGCCAAAGACTCTGAAATCTGAGCTCAGTCCCCCTCTGCTCTGCACTTACTAAGGAACCACTAGGCTGGTTGTTTTGAAACAACCACCGTTTATTGAGAAATTACTCTGTGCTCCATATTGTACTTGGTACTGTAAGCCTAATGAGGGTAGGAACAGGGTCTGTCATATTCACCAATGTATCCCCAGAGCCTGGCTCTCAGTGGGAGCTGAAAAAATATTTGTAGAATAAATAAATAAATGATTGATGGGTAGATGGATGAAAATATTCTCTCTAATCCTTATAATCACTCTGTACAATAATATTTTAATTTTCTGTAGGTAGGGAGAGAAATCAATTTAAAAGATACTGTATTCCTGTTCAAGACCACACAGTATCTGAGTTATACTTAATGCTCAAAACCAGCATCTCTAGCTCCCAAATCATAGTCTTTTCCTCTGTATTTATTTTTTCCCCAAAGGAGACAATGCCACTCTCCTACGTCACAGAGCTATTATGAAGATCACATGGATAAGGTGTAGGAATGTGTTTTGCCAACTCTGCACTTGAAAAGGTTGATAACTAATTTTTAACATAAAATCAAAAGCCTAAAGCCAAAACAGCACAACTTAAGTGGAATTTTAAGCAGTGAGAAGAAATGAGTTATATTTGAGGGACAAGTGAACTGTCACTAGCTTTGAAATCAAACCATACTGCAGGCACACCACCACCTTCTCAGGAGGTGGGTGGTGGATAGAAACCCAGATTTGGAACTGCAGAGTTGCAAGTTATGCAAAAGGCACCCAAACAACCTTCCACCCAATGTGGGACCCTCAACAGATTGTCACCTCAATTGTGATGGAACAAGAAGGTAACATCATCACACCAGGAAGAGGTATACTGGGGGCAGGGCCCAGAACCCACTGCATATATTCAGCCTGCTGCATACAATCCCTTCCCAGAATGTCTCCTGCACCAGAGCTGTTTTTAGATTCCTGGATGATCTGTCTAACCTGTAGCTTCCATGGTTAAATCAAGTGATTTAATTACACTTCTGCAGTAAAGTAGAATTTAGCAACACCTTATATCTAAGTGTTCAACACCATGATTATCTCTCAATTTATTTCTTACAGTAGCCTTATCCTCATTTTCTTAATAAGAAGAACCTATATTCGGCCTGTGGAGAAGGCAATGGCACCCCACTCCAGCACTCTTGCCCGGAAAATCCCATGGATGAAGAAGCCTGGTAGGCTGCAGTCCATGGGGTTGCTAAGAGTTGGACACGACTAAGCAACTTCACTTTCACTTTTCACTTTCATGCATTGGAGAAGGAACTGGCAACCCACTCCAGTGTTCTTGCCTGGAGAATCCCAAGGACGGGGGAGCCTGGTGGGCTGCCGCCTATGGGGTCGCACAGAGTCAGACACGACTGAAGCGACTTAGCAGCAGCAGCAGCATATTCAGCATGAGGGTTTCTCTGGTGGCTCAGACAGTAAAGAATCCACCTGCAATGCAGGAGACCTGGCTTTGATCCCTGGGTCTGATCTCTGGGTCAGGAAGATGCCTAGAGAAGAGAATGGCTACTCCACTCCAGTATTCTTGCCTGGAGAATTCCATGGACAGAGGAGCCTGGCAGGCTATAATCCATAGGGTCGCAAAGAATTGGATATTCAGCATAGAAATTTGCTCAACAAAAACTGACGCCCACGTGTCAAAGTGAAGCCTAGATAGACTTCTACCTTCACACTCTTTATCCCCCAAAGATAGCTTAAAACAGATCAGAAAACAGAACACAACTGAATCAAATAATATCTACAAAAGCCTTTTAAAGAATACAAGCAGAACATCAGCCTGCAGTGGCTAACAGAGTAAAAATCTCTTGTGAGTCTCCAAATCCTAAATCATCAGGATTGGGGGCCTATAGGAGATAATCATTTTTGAAAAAGCTGAAAACTTACCACTTTCTTTTAAAGCCAAAAAATTGAGGCAATGGAAAAATGAAAAGATTATGTTAAAAATAAGTGCAAGAATGATACTCCCAGGGCAATGCACCCACATCCCTGGTCTCTGCCAGATCCAGCAGAGGGAGCAACTCAGAGCTTTCTTTGCCCAAAGCTGGTAACTTAAGTGAGTGACTTGGGCATAAGTATGGGCCATACCCAGTCTGATGGAGCAGACTTCAGTTCAGTTCAGTCGCTCAGTTGTGTTCAACTCTTTGCGACCCCATGAATCACTGTCCATCACCAACTCTTTGCAACCCCATGAATTCCTGTCCATCACCAACTGCCGGAGTTCACTCAAACTCATGCCCATCGAGTCAGTGATGCCATCCAGCCATCTCATCCTCTGTCATCCCCTTCTCCTCCTGCCCCCAATCCCTCCTAGCATCAGGGTCTTTTCCAATGAGTCAACTCTTCACATGAGGTGGCCAAAGTATTGGAGTTTCAGCTTCAGCATCAGTCGTTCCAATGAACACCCAGGACTGATCTCCTTTAGGATGGACGGGTTGGGTCTCCCTGCAGTCCAAGGGACTCTCAAGAGTCTTCTCCAACACCACAGTTCAAAAGCATCAATTTTTTGGCGCTCGGCTTTCTTCACAGTCCAACTCTCACATCCATACATGACCACTGGAAAAACCATAGCCTTGACCAGACGGACATTTGTTGGCAAAGTAATGTCTCTGCTTTTTAATATGCTGTCTAGGTTGGTCATAACTTTCCTTCCAAGGAGTAAGCAGACTTACCTTGATGGAATACAGGCTTGGTGTTGTCAGATGTTAAGATTTTTTTTTTAAAGAAGCCAGAAGTCCTTTCTTTTGAAGGGTGGAAGATGCAGGGGTAAAACTTTCTGATTTTTCAAAGACAAATTAAAAGGTTTGGCCAACACCTCTAAGTTGCCACTTTGCAACAGCAACCTTTCCCCTCCTGAGTGACATCATGGTACCCCAAACAAGTCCAAACGAGACTCTGAAGACCTGTTCTCAATCTTTCATTCTTCAGTTGAGCACACTTTCAAAAACTTCTCTGAGCCTCAGTTTCCTCATATGCAAAATGGACCTAATGGACCTAATACCTTATTTATTTCACATAATTTTCCCCATGAATCAAATAAAATAAGCTTTTCAAAAGCAAAGGCCATTCATTTTTATGTCCCCAGGGTCTATGTCCATTCAAAATAAAATTTAAAAACATATTAAAAGTTTGTTGAACTAAAAAGCATATTGAAAACTGTGAAGCATCCATCAAGTGTCATGTCACACTAAATACCAGTCATCAAAATATTTAAAACTGTATAGAAAGTTTCTGTGTCATTTCTCCAAAAATTAATGTATTTTCCCCTTCCCCCCCACCCCAAAAGCTCTCCCAACAAAAGCAATTGACAGTATCTGTTTAGTAACTTAAAGAGAAAGAGAGAGAGAAAGAGGGAGGGAGCTTTTATGCAAATTTGATTTCCCTATAATAATCTAGAGCTATTCTGCTAGAAGGAATTATCTCTGCAGGCTGGCAGCTGTGGTAGGCAGTGAATTAAAAATGGCTCTGTATATGGGAAAATCTGTTCTATAATCAGTGCTATTCTTGGAGGGGACATCAATCTATTCCAGCTCCCATGATGCTCCACTCCTGTGAATGACATAGAAGCATGAGGTAGAAGCTCTCCTTACATCATGGCTGAGGATGCTGCCCTGCCGGAGACTTGGCACCACCACTCTGAGATGGATGGAGAGGGACCTAATGCTGGCCTCCCACCAGTCAGTGCAGCCAGTCACCTTAATTTAGGTAAAAAACATGAGGGGAAAAGACAAATCTTTCAATAGTGACTTATGCAACTCAACTCTAGTGAACCGGCCAGTCTTCGGGTCATTACAAAGTTTCCGCCTCTTTTCTTCCCCCCTTCCTTCCTTCTTCCTTCCCTTTTTCCTTTCCTCCTTCCTTCCTCTCTTTCTTCCTTTTCCTTCCTGCTGTTCTCATATAAGCCTCTATTCCTGAGTCATAAGACACCAATCCAGGAAACACTATTAAGGACTCTGTCCATGGGAAAGGCACATGCACAAAAAGTATTTTAAAAATAAGCAAACACCACGGTGCTTTATATAAAAGGTCGTCATGCTCTTAATGAGATAACTGCTTGGTCATTAAAAACGCTCTATCCCTGAGTGGCTAATTTAACTTGGAATCTCTACAGGGCAGGTTCAGCCCTTAACCTCACAAAAAGAAATTAGGCTGCAGATGAATTAAAGCCATTATATGCCTCCGAGTGAAGCCTATCTCCTTCATCAGACCATAGAAAATTCCTGGGTGTCTGTGCCTCTGTCTTACATCTGAGGCCGCCGCCTCCTCCTTTCCCTGAGTCAAACAGCACCATCATTGTGTCTGCTTGGGAGGGATGTCAGTATATCAAAACATTAAATTGTGGGTGTGTCTGCATGTGTGCTTGTGTCTCTTTCTTTATAACAAGGTGTGAACTCACCCTGATTTAAGTCACTTCGTGCCCTTCAAAATAACCAAGAGCCATGCCCAGGAATGTCAAGAAATTGTATCTTCTAAACGGAAACTAGTCTCTCCCTTTCAAGCACTATTAAGAAATTGGCTTTATCAACATGCATGACTGGTGAGCCCAGAGACCCACACAGCGTGAGTGCATTTATGACCACTGGGATGTGGGGGGTGAGGGTCTCCAGATGGGGGGGTCCTCCAGGAAGGGCAGAGCTGGCCCCAACGGTGCACGGGTACCTGCTTGAGACCGCGGAGGACAACCTCTCCAAGGTGACAGCGTGGAATCTGCTTTAGACCACGTGAGACTGGGCAGCCGTACCAAGACGGCTCTAAATAGCTCCACGGAGATGCAAGAAATGCTGCTGTGTCCTTCAGGAATGTTCCCCGGAGAAAGTGATGCGTTCTCGCTACCCAACACTGCCTTTCAGGGTTCGGTCATCCGGTCCTTGCGGCTCATTCTCAGTAGCCATTTCCCTATGTTTTTCTTCAATTCTGTTCTTTTGAGGCTTCCCCCCCGCCCCAACACAGCAGCCCTAGATACCCAGCATACCGGGCATGCATCTGTCTGTTAGCGCAACTCCACTGCCTCTGAAGCTCCAGAAGTTTCCAAACTCCCGACGAACCGCACCAAAGCTGCCTACATTATCACTTCGGTAGGAAAGCAAAATGGGTGACGGCAGGGTTAATTTAAAAGACAGCTGCATCTGTTTTGCTCATTACTCTTCATGTATAAACTGCAAATTGCATTTGAAAATATTTTCTTTAAAATAAAATTGTCGTTTCTGAGCCTCCTGCTGGCACCCCGTGTCTGGGTAAAGCAAGTAACACAAATATAAAGCAGGGGGACATCCCGGCATCCTTCGCGGAGGTAGCAGGCCACGCCCTCCTGGCCCTACTGCACAATGAATAATGCAAAAGGGGGAAACGTTCTTGTTCAATAAATCATTCTCCTACACTAGGAAGCTGGGACAGAATTTGCCTCACAAGCCTCAGGATTCAGTGACTCTGGATTTCAAGTGGAGACAACTGAATGTGTGACTTCCTCATTTTGCCCTCCTATAAGCCCTCTTTCCCTTTCTCAGGAATCCCGCAAATGAGGGTGAATCCCGCAAATGAGGGTGAATCCCTTTTGTGATTGAGAATTAATCAGAAGGCATACACTGTCTGGATGTCAGGAACTAGGGGTATGTGTCTCAGTTTCCTTCTCTGGAAAATGGGGATGCTCATAACACCTCCTTTATAGGGCTGTTATGAAAAATCAATCACTTAATTCATAGAAAGAATCTGATATGATGTCCAGCTCATGGTTAGCTCAGGGTAAATGCATAGATATAGAAATGTAGACGCTACATTTCCTAAGACTGTAAAACATGAGGCAACTATTTAAAAACTTTTCCTAAAAAGGCACAATTGGAGTAAGGTGCTCTGGATTTAATACCTGAAACCACAAGTCAGTTTCAACATCACCAGAGAGATAAAACTGATTTTGCGCCTCCTGGTGTGATGCAATAAGAAGTACACATCACCACCTAGGAAATGTTAAACCTAAACTTGATCAAGCTTCTGTACCTAACAGTTTCCAAGAGAAAAATAAAAGAGAAAGAGGAACATCAGGGTTTGTAAGCAGCAAAATTCAGACTGTAATAAACTTAATAGGACAAATGACCTGCCTCTTCCACAAATAAATTTCAAGCAAAGAGTAAAAAGAGAGGGAGTATCTTTGATTAAAAGAAACATAAAAGTCCATAAAATGTGGACCTCATTTGCTCCTCATTTGATCCTTGTTTGCACTGAACAAACCAAATGTAAAATAACCAGTAGTTCGAATGGGTCCATTTGAACACTAGCTGGATATTTGTGATATCCAGGAATTATTCTGAATTTTTTAGCATTTCTTCCCATTGACAGGTAGAGTCTAAATCTCCTCCATTAATCCTGGGGTGGCCCCAGTGACTCCCTTCTTCAATGGAATGTGATGGAAGCACGACCGTAAGCTCTGAGACTAGGTCATAAGAAGCCTTACAGCTTCTACTCAAATGTCTTGAACTCTTGCTCTTGGGACATTCCTTCTTGGAACCCAGCAGCCATACTAGGAGAAGCCCAAGCCACATTGACAGACCATCGAAAGGAACTAAAATCAACAGTCCCACCTGAGTTCCCAGCGGATGGTCCTATGAGTGAGCCCTCTTGCAAATCCAGCCCAGATGTATCTTCAGCTGCATTAGAGACCTGCCCGGCTAAACCCAATGAACCCACAGACATGTGAGAAAGAATAATAAACTATAGTTTTAGGGCATTAAGTTTAGAAGAGATTTGTTATACAGAAAAAAAAAAAAAAAAAGAATCAGAAAACATCATCTCTTAGAGATATATTCTTAAGTATTTACAGAAGAAATAATATGATACCTAGGATTTTTCATTTAATCCAGTTGAGGTGGGGGAAAGAGCTAAAACAAGCTTGCCCATGTGCTACTAATTATTAAAACTGAAAACTTGGATCATAGGGAGTAATTATACTCTTCTTTCTAGTCTTGAATGTTTTTGAAATGTTTTCTAATGAAAAAATTTTTAAGAGCTCTGGATTTATCTAGACTATGTTTCAAGACTACAGGGAAAAAGAATATTAGCTATTAGGTGATTCTATGTGGTAGCCATCACAGATGTCATTTAAATGCGTAGTATTAATAAGTTCATTGTTACCTGTCCAACTACAGGATGTCCATCTCTCAGAAGGCAGCAAATAGAGTTGAAAGAACCTGGAGTCAAGAGTGGACTTCAAACCTCAGCTCCACCTCCTTCTGGGAGTCCTTGAGCCTGTTCATCAACACCTCTGGGCTTCACTGCTTTATTTGCAAAACACTTTTCTCCTGACCAAGTTGCCCCATTCTTAAACACTTGACCCAGTTAAAGGGACAATGTACCCTATTAAGTGCTATAAAAGTATAGATATTATTGTTGCCAGCTGTAATGGAAAAGAAATCATTTATTCTCAAGGTTTTGAGAATATTATATCACTACAGATTATCTGCCTACCAGTATAAATTTCTGTTCTTTTATCACATCACATTCAAGAGCTGGACAGACCTTTCTCCACGCTGGAGCGTACATTTGCAATGGCCTGGTTAAAAGAGAAGCCAGCAGGGTATGTAAGGTTCATTTAGGGGGAGGGGCACATCTTGAAGAGATACGCACTCATTGCCCAGGGCATCAGAAATGTGGTGCTATGTTTGGAGCAGAAAATCAGATGTACAGCAAAGGAGAGGTCAACCAAATTGCTTCTTGCTATGGGCAACTCCACAGAGCATCCTGCAGAGTGAGCAGCTCCAAAACAGTTTCAGAATACCTGATTATTCTCCCAAACAACACCAAAGAGGCTAACAAGTTATTCAGTTCAGTACAGTCACTCAGTCTGTGACCCCATGGACTTCAGTACGCCAGGTTTCCCAGTCCATCACCAACCCCAGGAGCCTACTCAAACTCATGTCCATCACGCCGGTGATGCCATCCAACCATCTCATCCTCTGTCGTCCCCTTCTCCTCCCGCCTTCAATCTCTCCCAGCATCAGGGTCTTTTCCAATGAGTCAGTTCTTCACATCAGGTGGCCAAAGTATTGGAGTTTGAGCTTCAGCATCATTAACTTCCCTATACATCAATCCACAAATATCTATGCTGCTATCTTGAGAACTAGAACTCTATGTATACCTCTCTTTACAAAGTGAGTATTTTCTGCATGCATGCTCAGTTGTGTCCGATTCTTTGTGACCCTATGGACTGTAGCCCGCCAGGTCCTTCTGCCAGGGAATTCTTGAGGCAAGAACACTGAAGTGGGTTGTCATTTCCTCCTTCAGGGGATCTTTCTGACCCAGGGATCGAACCCATGTCTCCTGTATTGGCAGGCAGATTCTTTACCACTAAGACACTACATGGGAAGCATACATAGTGAGTATGGAGGAAAACAAATTGTAACTGAGGCAGACTCCTCCATTAACTTGCCTTTCCATTTCAATAATCTGTTACTATTGAAATAAATTGTGGGAAAAATTAACAAAGTCTAACTGAAAAAGGTGACTTAAATCCACACATTTGCCAATGACTCATAACTTTCCAATCAAATATAACAACACGTTAGGTACTATCAAACAGCAATAAAACAAATGTCAGTAGAAAACAATTCTTGCCTTTTTCTCTCTACAAGAGTTGAAGCTTCATGAAGGTAAATTCCTCATGTGTTTAGCTTCCCTATGGTATTAACTGAACCCTTAGACTAGCATCCTCCAAAGAGCATCTGTAGACCCCCACAGAACCTAATATTCTTGGTGTTGGATGGGTCAGTGGTCTCTGGAGGCATGCATGTGTCTGGGAAATGCTGAGTTGAATAACTTTAATCAAGTTTTTGCATTTGGTGGTAGTTTTTTAATGATAAGCCTTGGGACAGTCCCTCTCAGAAAGCAGCAGCCATGCTAGGAGAAGCCCAAGACACATGGAGAGACCATGTGCAGAAACTAAAGCGTCAACAGCCCCACCTGAGTTCCTAGAACCCAGAAGTTAATGCCTCCATTGTGCATTTCCAGGAGGTACCCAGAAACGTTTCATGCTGGAAACCTCTCTCCAGACTCCTACTACTCAGAACATTTCAAAGAGAAGAAGGCAGCTGACTTCTATTCAGTAACTAGCTTGGGGGTAGCAACACCTCTTTCCTTAGTGTGTCACAACTAACTCATCAGATCACCGGGCTATGAGTTAGATTGAGCAGATATCATTAACCTTATTTTTTAATGGACTTTATTTTTTACAGCTGTTTTAGATTCACAGCAACATTGAGCAGAGAAATCCTATATACTCCCTATCTCTACATGCTTACACAGGACAGCCCCTACTCCAATATCAACGAAGTGGAAACTTCATTACATTAGATGAACTGACACTGATACATCATAACCATTCAAAGTCCATAGTTTACATTAGGGTTCACTCTTAATATTATGTATTCTATGGGTCTTGATAAATGTACACTGGCATGTAGCTACCATTGTAATAGCATACAGAATAATTCTCAGCCCTAAAAATCCTCTGTGCTTCATCTGCTTGCTCTCCTCTAACCCTGGCAACCACCCGTGTTTTCACTGTCTCCATGGTTTTGCCTTTTCCAGAATGTCATATGGTTGGAATCATACAGTATGCACACTTTTCACATTGGTTTCCTTCATATAGCAAAGTCACTTACTATTCCTCCATGTCTTTTCATAGCTTGATGGCTCTATTCCTTTTAGCACTAAATAATATTCTATTGCCTGGATGTACCACAGTTCATTTATCCATTCACCATGTGAAGGACATTTGGTTGCTTCCAAGTGTGGGTAACTATGAATAAAGCTGCTATAAACATCATGTACAGGGTTTTTTGTGTGTAGGTGTGGATATAAGTTTTCAAATCATTTGAGAAAATACCAAAAACCATGACTTGCTAGATTGTATGGTAAGAATAGGTTTTGTAAGAACCTGCCAAACTGTCTTCTTAAATGGCTGTACTGTTTTGCATTCTCACCAGTAACAAGTGAGAGTTCTTATTGCCCCAGATCTTCTCAGTGCCTGTTTAGTTGCTCAGTCACGTCCAACTGTTTGCAACCCCATGGACTGTAGCCCGCCAGGCTCCTCTGTCCACGGAATTTTCCAGACAAGAATACCGGTGTGGGTAGTCATTCCCTTCTCCAGGGGATCTTCCAGCCCAGAGATCGAACCCACATCTCCTGCACCGGTAGGTGGATTGTTTACCATCTGAGCCATCCAGGAAGCCGACATCCTCTCTAGCAGGTGGTATCATTTAACCTGATTTTTTCTGAATGAAGAAACTGAGTCTAGACTCCAAATGAAGTGATTGGACCCAAGCACAAGTACAATCCTTGTGCTTTTTCTAATTCATTAGAGCAGGAGTCTAAAAGCTAACCCCCAGAGCCAAATCCCACCCACCATCTGTTCCTCCACAGCCTGTGAGCTAAGAAATTGTTTTCACATTTTCAAATAATTAGAGAAAAAAGAAAAAGAAGAATACCATGATCTCTGAAAATTATATGGAATTCTAATTTCAGTGTCTATTTAATAAAGTTTTATTGATACACAGTCACACCTGTTGTTTTTCCATTATCTGTGGCTGCTTTTGCACCTTGCCAGCAGAGTGAAGTAGTTGCCAGAGAGAGAGAATGGCCTGCAGAGCCTAAAATATTTACTAGCTGGCCTTTTACAGAAAAAAATCTGCCAACCTCTGCCTAGAGGAATCAGGCCCAATTAGAAGTATCATCTCTCTTAAGACAATCAGGCTTTGTAAAGGTTTTCTATCAACAAACTCAAAAATGTATTCAAAAATAGTTTCTATCTGCAGCTCTCCTCCCCATAGAACTCCCCTTGCTACTTCTTCCAGACATTTTAGCATTGTTTGGGCGGTGATGCTACAAGTGGAAAGTATTGAATTTTGACTGCTAACAGTAAGGTGCACCATCTCTAAGATTTAGACTCTTTTCCCCTTCAAGGGAGCAACATCCTGCCTGCCTTCATTTTTTTTTTTTTTTTTTTTTTTGCCTTAAGGTTTGTTTACACTCAGCAGGAGGAAAGGTAAGGAGATAAAAGCAATGCAGAATGAATAAAGGAAGACAAGGCTACAGCAAAATACAGAGAAGGCAAGATTAGAGGAACGAGCCCCAGGGAAGAAAGTTTACAAGTTAGCAGTGAGTGGATGGAAAGGGAGATTACACCTGGAACACAGTGGCCAGAAGGAAGAATCACTGGAGACAAAATCGCCACAGGCAAAGGTTATTTCAAATGCACAAATCTCCCAATGCGTGGATCAAGTCGCTGAAATAATGAATTTAATTCTGGCGATTAGCTGCTCTAGTCAGCTGGGAGCCCCACTGGTGGTTCAACCCAGACCCTTGCTGGGGGGTCAGTTAAAACAGAGGGCCACGGGGAGGGGAAGGACAGTTTGCATCCGCAATTCCTTCTTTCTGCCGCTCGCCTCCCAGCCAGAGGGGAGGCAAGAAAGGGCTCACAGGCAGTGACCAGCTGAAAACACCCCTGACACTTCAGCACTTTAGGCTCTTGAAAGGCAGAAAAGATGAGCTTTTTTTTTTTTTTGCATCCTCCGAAGTAATCTTTTGAATAATAGAGAATGGCCAATTATTGAACGTTTACTATAAGCCAGGCCTCAAATTGAATCCTTTCTTCGTATTAACTTCTTTAATCCCTGTAACCCTTTGAGCTAAGTAATATTCTGGAGACTGAAGACGTTTAGAGACGTCAAATGACAAGGCTGGAAAGAAGCTGGGATTTGAACCTACAGTGGTTTTATCAGCCTCCAAAGGCCACACTCAAAAGGCTCTGTGAGGACTTCCCTGGCAGTTCAGTGGTTAAGACTCTGCACTTACAATGCAGGGGTGAGGGTTCAATCCCTGGTTGGTGAACTAGGACCTCATACGCTGCACGCTGCCGTCAAAAAACAAAAAATTAAAACCTCCAGGAAGCACTGACTCCCAGTGAACTAAGAAAATGATTTAAGGCTCTAAATTAAACGTATGCTGAGCCAATCCAAAGTGTGTTCCTTCTGGCCATGAAATATGTGTCCTAAATTATGATTTTATTTATAAACACATCTCTGAAATCCTGTACCTTACAAAGTGATTTTATGTACATTCATCTCATTAACCCTGCCGAAAAACTTGAGTAGGACCCAGAGAGAACCCTGAGAGCCTTTAACCGGTATCTTTTCTGCCATTCTATTTTCTCCTTCCCCATCAGTAGGAAAATACATGCCGAGCCACCTAGCAGATAAGGATAGAGGATAAACTCCAATCTGTATCACTGTACCTCTGGGTGTGCCCAGGACAGGCTCAGTTTAAGCCAGCTGTCCCTCTTTCATGCTGAAGTGTCCCCATCTGGATTATCAATTATATAGTCACCCCACCTCGGGCATCCTCAACCTGAGTTATGCAACTGGATTACCTGAGATTATTTTAAAACATTGAGTCCTGAAGCCGAACCATGAAGGTTCTGATTTATTTGCAGTGAGGCACTGACAATAGGCAGTTTTTTTTTTTTTTTCCATTTATTTTTATTAGTTGGAGGCTAATTACTTACAACATTGTAGTGGTTTTTGTCATACATTGACATGAATCAGCCATGGATTTACATGTATTCCCCATCGCGATCCCCCCTCCTGCCTCCCTCTCCACCTGATCCCTCTGGGTCTTCCCAGTGCACCAGGCCCGAGCACTTGTCTCATGCATCCAACCTGGGCTGGTGATCTGTTTCACCCTAGATAATATACATGTTTCAATGCTGTTCTCTTGAAACATCCCACCCTCACCTTCTCCCACAGAGTCCAAAAGTCTGTTCTGTATTTCTGTGTCTCTTTTTCTGTTTTGCATATAGGGTTATCATTACCATCTTTCTAAATTCCATATATATGTTTTAGTATGCTGTAATGTTCTTTATCTTTCTGGCTTACTTCACTCTGTATAATGGGCTCCAGTTTCATCCATCTCATTAGAACTGATTCAAATGAATTCTTTTTAATGGCTGAGTAATATTCCATGGTGTATATGTACCACAGCTTCCTTATCCATTCGTCTGCTGATGGGCATCTAGGTTGCTTCCATGTCCTGGCAATTATAAACAGTGCTGCGATGAACATTGGGGTGCACGTGTCTCTTTCAGATCTGGTTTCCTCAGTGTGTATGCCCAGAAGTGGGATTGCTGGATCATATGGCAGTTCTAATTCCAGTTTTTTAAGGAATCTCCAAACTGTTCTCCATAGCGGCTGTACTAGTTTGCATTCCCACCAACAGTGTAAGAGGGTTCCCTTTTCTCCACACCCTCTCCGGCATTTATTGCTTGTAGACTTTTGGATAAGCAGCCATCCTGACTGGCATGTAATGGTACCTCATTGTGGTTTTGATTTGCATTTCTCTGATAATGAGTGATGTTGAGCATCTTTTCATGTGTTTGTTAGCCATCTGTATGTCTTCTTTGGAGAAATGTCTGTTTAGTTCTTTGGCCCATTTTTTGATTGGGTCATTTATTTTTCTGGAATTGAGCTGCAGGAGTTGCTTGTATATTTTTGAGATTAATCAGTAGGCAGTTTTTAAAAGTACTCTTGTGTTTCAAATATGTAACTACAGCTGAAAAGTACTGTGCCAGCTCTGAGCCAACATTGTTGAGTGTAACTTCTAGAAAAACTCCTTTAAACTATTTAAAGGGAGCTTACTCAACTAGGAAGAGGTGGCATTGGTCCCTTTCTCCTCCTTGCTGGGAATGTTGATAAGAAAGCTGGAGCTCAAGCAGCCATTTTGGTCTCTGAGGCTTCCTTGGAAATGAAAACCACACACCAAGAGGGAAAACAGACAGCAGAAGCTGGGGTCATCGACAGCTATAGCACATAAAAATCTTTTCTCAAGCCACCATATCAAATGTCTGTTACCAACAGCCAAATGTAACTCTTAAGTAATACAGTAGGCATCACTATGTCACAAATGAGAAAAGTTGCTCAGGGTCACACGGTTTACCAGTAACAGAAGTCAAGTGTAATGACTTCAATCCTATGACCTTTCTGCTAGAAGGAATGGAGCAGAGTATATTTTAGGGTCAGAGAAAAGGGTTCTCACTCTCAAAAGTATATCTATCCAGACAACTCTACTGACATTCTGACCACTTATTTTTGAATCCCAACCGTATGTATTTCCAGAACACTGAACAAGGAGAAGATTTGATAAGTAGCAGCTAAAAGGCAAACACAACTGAGCAACTGAGCATACACACACACACACACACACACACACACACACACACACACACACACAGAGTCTGTTTTGCTTTAAAAACAGCAAGCCCTTAAAATTCGTTTTGTACTGTGACTATACTTCTGATAAATGTACGTTAAAGTTCTTAAACCCCAAACTCTTTATTTATTCAACAAATACTTTCTGAGAACCTACTATAAAGGAGACACTAATTTTATAGGAAAAGGGTTTGAGAAAGTGTTTGCAGGGTTTAGAGGAAGACATGTGCTCCTCCCCATGAGGAGCTGAACATCCAAGTGGGACATAAGATGTACATGAATAGCTACAGTGGCTGCTTGGTGTTGCCCACAAAGCGATGTGGTCAAAGAAGGACAGGATCACCTATGACTCAAGGAACCAGGGGAGGCTTCGTGGAAGAGGTGGCATTCATCTTTTTAAGATCTCAAGAGGCCAATGGGAACAGGAACTTCAGGTCCAGGAACTGGCCCAATCAAGGCTCAAAGTCAGTTATTAGGTAAGTGTGTTAACAAGGAGTCCAGTTGGACTGAAACACAATGTCCATTTGAGAGAAAGAGGTTAGATGAGGCTAGGAAGGTAGTTTAGGGTCAAATTACACAAAGTCTTGAAGGCCAGGCTAACAGTTTTGGAATCTGTTCAGAGATAGTGCGGGTCAGAGCAGTGACCTCAGTAGATTTGTCCACCAAGCCCAGGCAGGATGAATTATCCAGGGAGAGAAGAAAGGCCGGGGGACCATGTAAGAGGCCGTGGTCACAGTCCAGGCAAGAGGTAATATGCCTCAGAATCAGGGCAGAAGGAGTGGGAATGCGGAGGGAGGCTGAGTGCCAGAAATAGGACTGGTGAGACTTGGCAGGACGTGGGAGGTTAGACAAAGGCAAGGGAGGAATCAAGGTTCCAGCCTGGGGAAACGAGTGGCTTTCATTAGAAGTGTGGGGTCCAGGGATACAAAGTTCTAACAGTGGGTAGGAAGTCTAGGACTGGCCTTTGGGAGAGACACCATGAGAGAAGCTTCAGATTTGGGAATCATTTCTCTAGAAGTGGTAGATGAAGCCATTAAAACAGGGAAATAGTAGAAAAGAAATGTGAAGACAGAAACTCGAGTAATATCAATACTTGTCAGATAGAGGGATAGAGAAAAGAAGAGTGGAAGGGAGGGAAAGGGAACCGAAGGGAAAGGAAGGGAGACAGAAAAGAAGGACTGAAGGGAAGGAGGGAGGGAGACAGAAGATCAGAGAAGAAGGAAAGAAACTCAGGAAATACAACATCATAGAAGAAAAGGAAGAAAGGACTTAAAGAATTGTACTAACAGTTTTAAAGCAATAAAGTAATGCTATTTGTCTGTTTTTAATTTGACTTTCTTCTTCTGGGGGTAGCTTAGCCCTGATGCTGAATGAGCCCCAGCACCAGCCACAGATTCCTCCCTTTTCACAGGAGGGTGTAGACATCACCACTGGACACTGCTGGCAGCCTCCACTGATGTAACAGGGAAACAGGTCCTCCTAGGCAGGGACCTACAATCCCGGAAATCTGGTCCTGGTTCTGCCTCTCAGATAAATTTCATAACCTCTCTGGTCTCTGTAGATTCATCTATGAAATGATCGGTCAAGATCAATTGCACAAAGATATATATATATATACGCTCAAGGGCATTCACTGTAGTATTGCTTCATTACAGTAAAAATTTGGAAGCAACCCAAATGTCCAACCATAAGAGGCTGGTAAAATACATTATGGTCTGTTCATATAGCAGATCACTTTGTAGCCATTAAAAGTGATGATACAGAAATAATTTATTGACATATAAAGATGTGTACCATATTAAACTTCAAAAGAAATTATAAGACTGCTCTTTTTTAAAAACATATATGCATAGAAAAAAAGGATAGATGACATGCTTGTCTCTATCTCTAAAGTAGAGAAATGATGGATGATTTTCACTGGATTTCATTTTGCTTATCTGTGTTTTCTAAGTTTTTTAGAACAAGTATTTATTATAGGTAATAGTTTTTTAAAAGATATTTTTAAGTGAAATTGCTTCTATATAGTTATAACACTGACCTTCTCCCTCAGACTACTTGTTTCAAGTTTTCTGTAGAAATGCTTACTCATACACACATAATAAAAAATAACAGGAATGTTATTCCTTATATATGATTTTAATTCATAAAAACTTATGTGGCCATCCATGGAGTATGAGGCTGCAGTAAAGATCCTTTGGTCTCAAGCAAAAAATCTGAACTCAAGAAGTTTGCTTATCCCCAGGGATCTAGCTTCTCCTTTCAGTCAAATTCTATGATACTTCCTACTCTAGTGAGGCTTCCCTGGTGGTTCACTCGGTAAAAAATTGGCCTGTAATACAGGAGACGTGGGTTCGATCCCTGGGTCAGGAAGATCCCCTGGAGAAGGAAATGGCAACCCACTCCAGTATTCTTGCCTGGAAAATTCCATGGACAGAGGAGCCTGGTGTGTTACTGTCCCATGGAGTCACAAGAGTCAGACACAACTTAGCAACTAAACCAATCCCAGTGAATTCAGAGTCTGAGATTAGTTGAGTGAAATAAAGTATATGTCAGGCTGTTGGAGGCAGTCATTGAGCAGGCATGTCTGCCAGCTGACCCGGGCTGGACCCAGGCAATCAGAGGTGCCTCACCCCCTCCCCTGTCCATGGAATGTACCTTCCACCCACCATTCCCACACTAGGAGTTGATTCAAGGACGCAGCCTTGAAAAGTAAAGTACCATTGAGACCATCTGGACTGTGTGTGTGACTGAACACCAATGAAGGCCTCTTTGTAAACTTTTAAGGTTCTGGTGGGTTGGGTGGGGGCAGAAATCTACCATCTTGTGCTGCCCAAGACAATCTTCGTTTCTAAGTTTCCTTTCCTATAAAACCCCCCACCGGCCCATCTGGGGTGGGTTTCTCTCTCACCCATCTCTCCTTGTCCTTGGTGTACAGGACCAGTTTCAGATTTTACCATGGGAAGGTCCAAGGGTGTGAAGCCACCCAGCCCTAAACTGTAAAGGGTCACCCAAATAGGAAGTTATCATTACATCTTGAACTTCAAGGGACACATGGTTTCCTAATTCAACACCATGGACTACTCTCAGTCCTTTGGTATTTTATCTGTTGGCTGAGCAAATGAATTCCAAAATCCTACTATGCACTGGGTACTATGCCAGGTCCTAGGTATGCAATGGGAAGTGGCATAGACATTCTGTCCACCGTAATGGGATATTATCAAGTCACTCCCTAGACACCAAGATACAGTGTTGAAGCCCAACATACTGAATTCTAACTAGAGCTCTTAAAGGTGTTAGGACACAAGCCACACTGCCATTTCTTTATGTGCCAAATAAGAGTGATAACATCCATTCCAAAAACCTATTCTAGGGCTTCCCTGGTGGTCCAATGGTTAAGGATGTGCCTTGTAATGCGGGGGACATCGGTTGGATCCCTAGTTCAGAAAGATCCCAAGTGCTGTGAAGCAACTAAGCCTGCAGGCCACGACTACGGAGACTGCACCCTAGAGTCTGGGCTCTGCAGCAGCAGAAGCCACTTCAACGAGAACCCCACGCACCGCAAGGAGACGGCAGCCCCTGTTCACCGCAACCAGAGAAAGCCCACGCTCAGCAACGAAGACCCAGCGGAGACTAAAATAAGTAAATAAGATAGAGAAAACTTTAAAAACCTAAAGACCAAGCAATTATATACAAAAGTGTCTGGCATACGACCTGGCACAGAGTAGGACCTCAAAAAACATAGCTACTATTTCATGATGAATCCCATTGTTTGCTGATTTAATTGCCAATATACCCTGAGCAAATGTCTTGAAGTCATTAGATAGCAAATTTAATTTCACTAGGCACACTTCAGTTTTGATCAATATACCACACTTTTCACTCTTTAGGAATTAGTTTTGCTAATCCTTTGCCAGAATTCTTATTTTAGAGAGCAACTTGGGTTGTGTAATTCAGTTTTCACTCTTTGACACTTAGACTTGGTTTCTTTTCTTCTTTGAGGCCATAGAGGGGTGTCTAGTTTTCAAATACTTGGCTTCTGTTGGAGGAAAAACAAGAACAACAATAAAAAAAAATTCTTTTGGACAATGATTTCTTTTCCCCAGTGGTTAAACAGAGAGAGAAAAGAGCTAAAAAAAAGGAGGCTGGTGTAAAGAGAAATGCTACGAGGCTGACGACTGTCCAGAAGTTGAGCTGTGTCTCTACTAAGGGAACACTTCCCCCTTGAGCAGATGAACACCAAAGAAAAGGGCATTCCTTCTCACTCAGGACACCATTTGTTGCTCAGCTGGAACAACTATACTGCCTGGAAACCATGGAAGTATGATATTTCCTTTCACTTCCTCCTCCACAACCAACGGCAATCTCTAACAAATCTTCAACCTGTATCTATGTGTGTGTTACAACGCAAATGCAGAAAACACCGCACCCTAATCAGAAAATCCTCTCTCTTTCAGCAGCATCCTAGATGCACAAAGTATGCAGGAGAATCCAGAGAGCTCACGACCCAGAGAAGCCAGAGATCCCAAAGCTATTCTCTCCCAATTCCAGCATTGTGGAACGTCCTTAACGCCACAGCCAAACTGTGTAACTGTGACCACACTTCCTAATGACTGCAGCGCCACCTTGTGGCCAGGTGAGCAAGGCGTGCACTCATTCTCATCAACGTGAAAAAGCAGCTTCCATCCTTTCCAGAGAAAAACAAAAGTAGCTGCTTCACAGGACGGCTAGGATTAGGAATCACCAGGGTTCTATCATATTCAAATTATTTCCTGATTATAATCACATCCAAATCACTGAGAAGAGACCAGAAAATAGAAAATTCCTGCTAGCATTAGATTTTCATGTCCAAATGCAAACTCACACAAACTCACAAACTTGCACAAATATTTAGTCTAAATCCAGGCATCTTTGTGGCCTGTAAAGTCTTCAAGGCCTGCAATTATAGACAAAATCTTTTTAAAACAAAAAGGAAGATGAAAAATAGGTCTCTAAAGACCTGTAATGATATTCCTCTTTTCTCTTTTCCACAAATGGCTGTCAGCTGCTGGCATTTCTGATGCCATCAGAAACTGACAACTGAATTGCAACTTTACCCTGCAGAGAACAACCAAAAGCACGCCTGAACATTGCAAAGATGGCAGTTTAACTAACATCATTTGTTCAGGACTGAACCTGGGGATATGCAACCTAGTTCAGTTCATTTTAAACCCAGGCTATTCCAGTTAATGCCCTGATGGAGCACAGAACAGAATGTGTGCGCTGCCACTGAATATTCCGTATTAAAAATAGTTTGTGATGGGATATGCTTTTTTTAATTAAAAGTTTAATGTACATTAACATTTTTAGATGAAAACCTGACAATCTGAGAACACTTCTAAATTCTCCTTTGATGATTTTTTCCGAGCATTGTAGGCATAATACAACTACAGAAATAGGCTAACAGTAAAGTTTCTCTGCAAGATTATTTTCCATCCATGTGCTCTCCAGTGGTTTTTCTGGTACAGAAATGGATCGTGTGAAAACTCCCGGCTGGGACTCCGAGTCACAAGAAGTTGCCTTAATTTCTGACCCAGACTTCCTGGTCAGACCAGCTCACTGTCCTCTGCTGAGACCCCCCTGCAGAGCAAATTTTCAGTAGGATAAGTAACTTCTTTCCTGCAACCTTTCTTCCCCCACCGTACCATCCAGCTCCCACCATTCACATGCCCTGGCACTGACCCCATGCTTTGGACCAGGGTAAAAGAAAGAAGGGTAAGACATTCAGTCTTATACTAAAATATTATGTGTTGTTCACTTGAAGTTTACATGTAATGGGTGTTCTGTATTTGATTCACATCCCCAGCTTAGGAGCCTTCTTGGTGTGTCACATGGTGATCTGGTCTTCAACGCAAGAATCTTTTCCTCAGCCCCGTCTTCCTGATGAGGGCTACCTATCTACCTTCTTCTAAAACGTCTAAGTGACCAGTCATCACATCAGAGAGGCTAACATTTAGCTCCCTTACTTGGTTCTGACAGCAGCCTTAATCAGTAGCTCCCAAAACATAGTGTATGTACAATCAGTAGTACATGACTGAATACTTTTATATTTTTTGTTTTTTCATTTTCATTGTATTTACTCGTTTGGTGATCCCTTATTAGTAACACTTACACCTGAAATTTTTGCAGCATTGTTAATCGGCTGTTGTTCTTTAGTCACTAAGTTGTGTCCAACTCTTTCGCCACTCCCATGGACTATATCCAACCAGGAACCCCTGTCCATGGGATTTCCCAGGCAAGAATACTGGAGTGGGTTGCCATTTCCTTCTCCAGAGGATCTTCCTGACCCAGGGATCAAACATTCATTTCCTACATTGACAGGCGGGTTCTTTACCACTGAGTCACCTGGGAAGCCCTAATAGGCTTTACACTTCAACATAACTTAAAAATTTTAAATATATGTATTTCTGAACAACCGAAAAAAAAAACAAAACCCTTACTACTGTTCTCCCATTTATGGTCATGATACAAAGTTCCTTTTAAAATAAATTTAAAAATTAAAACAAAAAGGTAAACAATAGAAGGGAGAAAATTAAATAAACAACAGCACAGATGCTACTCAAGGTGAAGTGGTATCATGACACTATATCACAACAGTGGCAACAGAAGAATCTGACATTTGGGAAACAATGACCTGAAACCAGGTTGTAAATAAAGTTTTATTGGGACACAATCAGAGTCACTCATTTATGTATGGCCTATGGCTGCTTTCATGCAACAACAGCAGAGCTGAGCAGTTGCAAAAGAGACCATATCACTCATAAGGCCTAAAATATTTACTCTCTGGCCCTTTACAAAAAAAGTTTGGGATCCCTGCCCTAAAATATCAACTCATCCAAGACAGACATAGGAAAAGATAAAACTTTCAAAGTCCCCATGACAGAGATATTTTTGGACAGAGCGTATACATGGCCCAATCCAGCCTAAAGCCGACACGGTACTCCATTTCCCATTTCAGGTTCTTTTTATTAACCTCCATCCCATGCTTGGATCTGGAAAGCTTTCATCCTTCATTCTCATGCTTAAGACTCAGAATAATATCTGCTTCTTCTAGTAAGCCTTCCCTTATTAACTCAGACCCACCTACACTCTGAACTAGGTAACGGTAAGTGAAATACACCAACATGCCTTTTATTCGGTTCTTCTTAAAATACAAAAAGAAAAAAAAAAAAGCCATCTGTTCCTATAGAGAAATATGGCCATATAAGGAAAACCCTTTTTAATAACTCAACAACTCAATTCTTTAGTACAGAATGTGTTAAAGTTAGCCTAAATAGGTAACACAGTAACTTCCATAATCATGCACAAATTACTTCTGAAACAATGGGTAGGCTCTAGAAATAAAGCTTTAATCAGCTACAAATGTCTGAGTAAGCATAACTGCACCCAAAGTTAAGCATCCTTAAGCATGATAGCATTCTGATCTTACAGGTCAGCAGTATTGGAGCACCTCAAGCCAATTCACTAAGATGACAAGACAGATACCTTAGGTTTGAAATAAAATAAAATACAACCCCTATTGTGCTGTTATAGACACTGAACATTTCTAGAAAGTTTTCCAGCCTTAGAAAATGCAGATAGATAGATAGATAACATGAATTCCAGCTTCATGTCATCTCCTTGATAAACTTTTCCATGCCGGCCCAGACAAAATTTGTTGCCATTCCCTCTGAATATCTATTCACTCTGGTTGCTCTTGAAAGTCCAATAGTCACCAACGTGCCATAATCATGCACCTGATGACAAGTCAGTGACCTGGTTGTGTCCAAATCATGGCCTATATTTAACTTGCTTTCTCCAGCTTAACACACGATAAGGTTTGTTAAGTTCTGGCTAAAGGGATGAAACCCTCAAGATGTTCCAAATGAGATCCAAGGAAAACATAACAAGTTTCTACTAAATGAGCAGACTAAAACACACCTAAGTATATATTTCTGTAGTAATCAAAGAAACATTCTATTTGTAACCCAGTTTGGTTGACAAGTTGACTCTCAAGGCAAGATACACAATAAGTCATGTTGGAGAAGGGCTGGATCAATGCCTCTAGCCTTTCCCTTGTTGTATGCTTTTTCTTCCTGTCAAGTTCTCCTCATTTGCCTATTGCTGCTCTTTTTCTCTTAGAAAAATAAGCCTGTATCAGTCATTTGCACCCTAGTGTGAATAAGATAATTAGTTACCTCTCCCAGCCTCACTTCTAACAAAGGAGGTAAAGTCATTATCCCAAATTAAAGGAACTGGGAAGATGTGCAACAGGCCAAGGAAAAGTCAAACACAGCCCAACTCTGCCTGCAAGTCAAGCCTATTTGGATGGAATGTTGTTGTTGTTGTTACCCAGTTGCTGAGTTGTGTCCGACTTTTTGTGACCCCATGGACTGCAGCATACCAGCCTCCTGTCTTCCACTATCTCCCAGAGTTTGCTCAAATTCATGTCCGTTGAGTTGGTGATGCTAGCCAATTATCTCGTCCCATGTCATTCCCTTCTCCTCCTGCCTTCAGTCATTCCCAGCATCAGGGTCTTTTCTAACGAGTTGGTTCTTTGCATCAGGTGGCCAAAGTATTGTTTGCTTTAGTACAATCTGTACTTCAGCTTCAGCAACAGTCCTTCCAATGAACAGTCAGGGTTGACTTCCTTTAGGATTGACTGGTGTGATCGCCTTGCAGTCCAAGGGACTCTCAAGAGTCTTCTCCAACACAATTGAATGCTACCATGGCTCAAAAAGAGATTTACAAAATGATGACAGTGATGGTGGAGATTCGAATACATACAATGATGATTTTTAGCATTCACTATGGATCTCAGAGTCAATTTGTTTATTTCAGAATATAATAATATATTGTTTGAAACTATCTGGTATGTGTTTAAAAGTAGAGACCTTAAATAGAGACCAAGGAAAATTTTACTATATTCATTAGAAAGACAAAAACATCCTTAAAATGTTCTCTATGTAATTTTATTTTTTATCTTTACACATCTATAGCTGTTTTTTTTTCTTTTTTTTAAGAGATTTTGGGGGAAGCCTCATTGATTATGCCAAATAAAAAAAGACAGGAGAAAAAACTATCAATGAGTTGTGCTGGCTGAGCAACCTATTTAAGTAACCACCTGGTAACAGGGCAGCAGAAGAAATGTTAAGCCCAGAGGGAACTATATACCATGCATTCCAGTATTCATCCCAGTTAGAATGCCACAATCCCAAGGGAGAAGTGCTATAAAAAGCATAATTTGAGTATCATCTCTCATCATTCAATATAGTTTTTCAACCCTTTCAAAATTACATTGAAAAATCTATATAATGTGCGCTTAGATTAATGAACTGTTTGAATGTGGATCAATAAGCACTCGAGGCTCTGTGCCGTTGACACCTGCTGGGAACATCTAGAAGAATGCTTCATGGAGGGCACAGCCAGTCAGCACAGTGTAACTACAGGGGTTCCACTTAATAAACAAGCAATCTAAGATATGGCCTCTGCAGATTAATTTCCTGAGAGCAAGTAAATAATCTGGATTCGAAATTTCCCTGATTATGCATATAATTACAGTATCACTTACCAATTAACACATTGATTTAAACCTTCTTGGGATTATGTATTTAAGAGTATAAAAGAGATCATCCTGTCATCCTCCAAACACTCAAAAATGCTCTAGCTTGGCAAGGAATCACAGGGAGCATCAATCCCCACCCATCTCATTTCTCTCATGGAAGAAAAACTATGATGGTAGGATTATAAATGATACCTTAAAATATCACAGACCATAATTATTATCTCAATAACTGGACCACAATGACACCCATTAGCAAAGGTTTGTACGTGACAAAATAACAAAGTCTTGGTGAAACTTCATCATCTCCTGAAATATTTCTGTAGAACCATAGATTTATAAAACTGCTTCTCTAGCTCGGATTATTATTATTTTTTAATTTACTGCGGCAACAAGGGTATAATTTATCCACCATTAGACAGTTACATAAATAGACAAAGATATATGGTGGGGATTCTTCTCTACTTTGGACAAGTATAATAATTAATGTTAGTTTGTTTCTTATTCCTACATAAAATTTCTCATTAAAAATGTTAATACATCCTTTCATAAGGCCACATAGTGATGGGGAAAAAGATACAGATGAAATTGTTACATAGCATGCATACATATGTAAAAGAAGCTAAAAATAATAAATCAACATGGCAAATATAATGAAGCCTGCTGTCCAACAGTAAAAGCTGTCAAAATGAGGTTTTATTATTAAGACCTTTATATCCAACTGTTCATCTGAATAAAATCTTTCATATCACTTGTGCACTTTCAGGGAGAGAATTCACATCTGGGATCAAATTGCCATGGTGCCGCATTTCTGATTCCTTCCCCTGGTATTACTTTCTGAATAATTATTTGAATCTCCACAGAAAATGAAAGTTGACTGAAACTAACCACAAAATAACAAGCTTCTACACACAGAAAAGCCACTCTGTGGTGTTTTCTCTAACGGTAAATATTTCAAAAAGGAATGTTTAAGCATTGGAAAAATAAAGATCTCACCAGTTCAAATGGCAGAACTACAGTTTTCTCAGTAAGACCACAACAAAAACAATCATAAATGTGATTTAAGATTACAACCCTGGTATAAATATTTAAAGCACAGTCTTAGAAGTTTCGCGACTCTACCACACATGATCATTGTATGATGTTGCACAGTGATTTAACTTCTTTGTACCCATTTTCCTATCTAAAGGAAAATTCTATCTCATAGCTTCATCAAAAAATAAAATAAAATTACAACTCTGGGGAAACACAGTCAGTTAACTTTAGACTGCATTCTTATGTCTTATCCTAGGGAAGTAAAGCCCCTAATATAATGCTTCATGATTCCAGAATATACTATATTGACACTGTGATTATTTCAGAGACATAATAACTAATTATTCAGAAACAGCAAGAAAATAAACCAATCCAACTCCTCCAACCTTAATCCCTAATTTAAAGGAGAAAATAAGGCTTCACATGATGGGAAGTCCCAAGCGCCACCTCAAAATAAAAGGAACATTTCATACAAACTTCAGTCCCCTTGATGGCACACAAAAGCAGCAGTTACACACCAGCTTCTCCCCCCAAAACAAAACCCTGTGAAAGGACTGAGAGCTTTCTGTGACCATAACCCAATTTTGTGAAGCTCTGGGGGTGTCAGCAGCTACTCAATAAAGAGGAAAACTGAAAATAGTACAAAAATGGCTCCTAATAGCAATAATGTATACTTCTGCAGTCATTACCGGTCAGATAATAACCGGCAGTGACCTTCAAACCATACATTATGGTTTAAGTATGGTCTAGTGCTCATTGCAGATGTGAAGCTTAGAAATAAACAGTAAATGCTTGAACTGCTCCAAGGCTGCCTTGCACGCATGGGTTTTTCCCTCCCTAGCGTTATCACACCAGGAATCTTATAATGATCTGAAAAATATGTACCTTAGGGTAATAGTGCTATACTGAAGAGATAAATACCCAGACCAACGTAATCAAAAACACACACAGAAGACAGCTTTCCTGTAATGCAGGTGAATGTTTTTATAACACGAAGTCTCGGGGAGAACACTCTGACCTTTTTAAGTCTCAGCTGTCAGGAAAGCTGCAAGGATCTTAGTTAATATATTCATCCCCTCTGTGAAATGGTATAGTATTAACATTCCCATTCTGCAGGTCAAAACACTGAGGCCCAGGTAAACCAAATGGTCTGTTAGGGGAGGATGCAAGGTAATGGCTCTGAGAATTAACTGCTTCATAGCACAGGCCTGGGTTCTTACATTAAGATAAATTTTTCACAATTTTGAATGCCTTCATCACAAATCTATTTGTATTTCCTTCCTGCCTCCTATAAATGAGGGAATAATGCACATGAAAAAAATTTATTTCAGATATATGGGAAATGTTGCATCTGTTTTCTTCTTTGTAATTTTTCTGTTCAACAATTTTTTTAACATCAATGATCTTCGCAAATGCACCTATGGTCAACACAGAAGAAACTGTACTATCTGGGGACCGTGTTTGCTCTAAAGCCTTCTTGAACATTCCATCCCATAACTTGAGAAAAGAGTTTCACACTTTATCAAGAATTACCCTTGGTTATTTCTTGGCAAAGCAGTAGTGGAGAGAGTACAGAAAATTGGGCACTACCTAGAAAACATGAAATGAAACCAGTTATAGCAGGTTTGTTTGTTGTTTTCTCAGTAGAACAAAAGAAGGAAAACAGTGGCCCTGTCTTCCCTCCTCCTCTCCATTTATTCCAAGGAGCTAGTTCCTCCAAAGGGGACATCTGCCCAGGTTCCTCTGAGCCATGGTTCTCACCCCTTGATCACAACTTCATGCCTAAAGGCAAGAACCAGCTCACTAATGAAACACAAGGCCTCTTTTGTTCCAAGTTTTCTTACTGCTGGCAGTCTCTCTCTCTCCTTGCCCTCCTGCAAAACAATCTCACTCAGCTTATTTTTGGTAGGGTCTTTACTGAAGAAGCTGAGCGTCAACTTTCTTTTGAAGCTCTGTTGGCTTCATCTTCCCAGTGGAGAGCTCAGGGTCTCTGCTGATGCTGGTGGTATTCTGCCCAACGCCGTCAGAGCTGGCTCACAGCTGACTAGGCCATAGGGAGGGGGGCAAATACCTGTCTAGGACAGTGGTTCTCAACAGGGGTGACTTTGTCCCCAGGGGACATTGGTCATGGTCTGGAGACACTTTGGGTTCTCATAACTGGAGAAATGGGCGCTGGCGATTCCTGGCATCGAGTGGTTAGAGGCCAAGAAACACACAGCAAAGACACACACACACATAAGGAAGAATTATCCAGTCCCAAATGTCAACCGTACCAAAGTCGAGAAACCTGGGTCTAGATGCCTTGCTGTATAGAACAGGGGTCCCCCAGACTCACACGTGCAGCCCCAGCACTTCCCCAGTAACAAACACACAGCAGGTCCTCCACCCTCACTGGTAGAGATGCAGGCAATCAGCAAAAGAGCCGAACCACGGGCCCGTCTTTCCCATCCCACCCAATGTTCCAGTTTCTTCTGTCTTCTTTCTATGTCCCATTTCTTTTCCGTCGTTCCACTCTCTGTTCTTTCTCTTTGCCCCCAAACAGCTACATGTAGAGTGCTTCACAGTTGCCAAAGCAGCTTAGCCTATGTGATCTCCAAAACAACCCAACAAGGGCGCTGTGACATCCTTACTCAGTACAGGGTAACAGCGAAGCACCCAGGATACAAGTAACTTGTCAAAGGTCACTCAGGTCACCTCACTGAAAAGAAGACACCGGATGTGAATCCAGCTCTGAGAGTCCTCTCCCAGCAAAGGACAGGCTGGGGTACCACCCGGCCATGCTGCAGAGTGGAAGCTGACCCGTGGTCTAGGATGAACTCCAAAATGTTCCTAAGTAATCGGGGAGAAAGAATAATGTGACAGGAAAGAGACCAACTCCACTTCAGACCAGCACCTCCCGCCTCTAGCCTGTGGTGGTTGTAAGCCAAACGCATTCAGGGGCTAAAATATGAACGCATGTCTTCCTTATCATTAGTTATACAAATGCCTCAAACCATGGGGTAATCCCAGGCCTTATGAGATCCAAGCCATAAGACACTGACCTCATCAGTATGGAAAGACCCAACACAAGGACAGAGACCAGTGTCACACCTGCTGCAGGACATGACAAAATACACATGGACTTTCACTGCAAATCCCCATCTGCTGAGCCTGGGCCAAGGGGCACAGCACAACTGTGGCCAGTGTCTGGCCTCAGGGGCACTGGGCTGAGGTGGTAAATACCTAACAGTAGTCAAAGAACTCGAAAGTCACCTGTGGGCACATGCACTCGTATAGTCATAACTGCCGTAAAATTAATAAACACACGTTCTCCCCCATCTCCTGAATTCTTTTGTGTTCCAGACCCTGTGCTAGGTAGCAAAGACACAAAGATGAAATTGGCCTGACTTTCATCCTTCTCAGGGCCTAATGAGGGAAATAAGACATTTGAACAAGTGAGTCACTATCCAAAGAGACCAGCACCACACTGGAAGATCAGGAAGCTTAGGGATTGCCCCACGGAGGAAGGGCCCTGACTAGAGGAGCGATCCAGAAGCTGAAGCACCAAAAAAAAAAAAAATAATAAAGGAGAGGTTTGTCCATGGGAAAGGAAAGCAGTGCAGAGACAGCATGACCAAAGCCATGGGATCGACAGAACCAGACCTGCTCAGAGATAGTGAGCTGTTTTTCCTTACATGTGAATTGAGGAAGGTTTTCTTGTGACCGGCCTTGTGTGAGAACCTGCAGAGGGGGATGGAGGTGGGACTGAGGAAAGTTTCATAGGCTAAGCAAAGGAATTCATATGATATTCCAAAAACCTGCACTTCTTTTCGTTTTCACATTTTCTGGGGCTGCCCAGATAAGATACACATTTTCTATCACAACTGTCCTTCCTGACCAGATTTGCAGCTGAAACAAATGTTTTACAAGACAGTACGCACCTTTTCTACGTGAAATTCATTCTATTCCTCTTCGTATTTTTTAATGTTTGTTGCAAACCACATAAAATGGCTTCCTAAGCCACACAGGAGTTTTATCCTACAGTTTTTAAACCCTGCTACAGGCCACAGGGAAGCAAGAGGGTTTTTAACACTGGGAACTGACAAAATCAGATATATTTAGGATGGTAATTTGGGCAGCAAGGTGGGAGGTGGACTGGAGTTGGGCACCTTGGGATTAGGGAAGCCTGCTAGAAGCCAGAGCCCGTAAAAGACATGATCCGAGTCTGAACTAAGGTAATGACCCTGAAGATTGAAAGTAGGACAAAGTTCTGGAGCCTCTGAGTCACAAAATCAACCACCCTGAGTGACTTATTACGGGGACAAGAGAAAAACTTCTAGATGGAAAGGCTGATGGGATGATCCTCAGTGGAAATGTCCAGGAAATGGCTGCAAAGATGCCTCCAAATTTCAGAAGCTATGTCTGGGGATGGAAACATGGAAACAGATGTAATTAGCAGAGATATGATCATTAAAGCCTTGCGGAGGGGGATTCACTGTCTTAGAAACAGCAAAGAGGAGAACAAACTTGGAAATACCAAACTGAAGAACCAGAGAGACTGTCAAAGGCACTGGAAGAAAGATCAGTGGCCAGTCAGGGAAAGATGCTCATCATCATGGCCTCATCACTATCCAATGCAATACTTTATATCCATTTCCATATTTATTTATTATCTGTCTCCTCCACTAGAATATGATATACTTCTGTATCTCCAGAACCTAGAAGAGTGTCCTCAGCACATATTAGGACTGAACGAATAAAGAAAGGAACACAAGCCAAGGAAGGAAGGAGAGTATCTCAAAATATGGGAATTGTCAACACAGGCAATTACTTAAAAGAATCAAGAAAGAAGACTGAAAATAGGTCATTAGTTTGAAAATTAGGTCGTTGGTAATCTTAGCAAAAGCCCTTTTAATAAAGAGTTGGGATAAAAGCTAAATTAGTATGGCTTCAAAGAAAATGGGGGTGAGGGCAAGGGAATAGAAGGCAATATCAAGAGAAGTTCAATTTGGGAGAAGAGATGGAAGCAATATGAGATCATGTATAGGCTTAGGTGAATAAGCCAGAGGGAAGAAACTGAAGATAAAGAAAGAAAAAAGAAATGGAATAAGCCAGTGGAAAAGGTAGACAGGGTTAGGGAGACAGGCATGCAAGTGAAGAGGTTGTCTTAGTTCATTATAGCTGCTATAATAAAATGCTATAATTCAGGTGGCTTATAAACAACAGAAATATATTTCACACAGTTCTGAAGTCCAGTAAGTTTCAGACCAGGGCACCATCAGGTTCAGTGTTTGGTGAGAGCCCATTTTCTGGTTCATAGTCAGTACCTTCTGGCTGTGACCTCAATGGTAGAAGGAGCAAGAGATCTCTGTGGGGTCACCCATACAATGGCACTAATCCCATTCTAAGGGCCCCACCCTCCTAACCAAATCACCTCCTACTACTATCAGTGGTTTTAGGATTTCAGCATATGAGTATCGAATGGACACAAACATTCAGATCATAGCAGAAGTTGGCTTTAATAAGCCTTATCTGTTACAGAAAAGGAGAGGAGAAGGAGTGGGTTGCCACAGGTAAATATTCAGATATATGCAAAGAAAATGAGGGAACCCCTAGTTGGGTTCATTTTTCCTTTGTGAAAGATGAGGTAAGATTAACTGCATAATCTGCATAAGGTGAGGAATAGCTTGTTTTGAATGGGCTGCCATGGGGAATCCAAAGGCAGCTAATTTGGGAAGAACAAAGAGATTTCAAGAAGCACTGAAGATCTAATCAAAACTGGAAACCATAATGTCATGGTTACGGTGTCCATCAGCATGGTTTTGGATCTCCCTTTTGTGATGCTGAAAGCCCAGAGCAGAAGCAGAAAAAAAAATTGGGTTCACCATGCATCCACAGGGTGGACTAGTGAGGACTGTTCTGGAAGAAAGCCTATCCTCCTCTACCAATAGGAGCAGTCTCTGTCTTAGTCTCTCTGTTCCATCGAGGCTGCTGGGTCCTGAGCACGTCATCATACCTCTGTGAGCGTCTTATCAATAACTGTGGATCATAGTATTGTTCTAGTCTCACCAATGTATGAAGGGGCCTAACTAGGAAAATTTATCTGAACAACTTTTGCCAACTCCTAAGGAATACTGAGGTCACCAACCTTGCTGTTTTTCGGAATAAGTCTTGTGCCATCTTTTTTAATATAGCTGAGCAAGGATGTATTGAACATCTACTAGGCTTCTGACAGCCTCCTTCTCTCTATTTCCCCTGCCTCTTGGGAGTCCTATTTTTGATCTATGTGTGCTCAGCGCTCAGTTGCTCAGTTGTGTCCATCTCTTTGCAATCCTATGGACTATAGCCCACCAGGCTCCACAGTCCATGGGATATTCCAGGCAAGAATACTGGAGTGGGTTGCCATTTCCTACTCCAAGGAATCTTCTCCACCCAGGGATCCAACCTGCATCTCTTGCATCTCCTGCATTGGCAGGTGGATTCTTTACCACTAGCACCACCTGAGAGGCCCTTTGACCTATAGAATACAGATAATTTACATAGTAGACTCTGAACTCATTCAGTATCTATTTAAATTACTTCCCCATGAACAGAACTTCGGCCAACTCTAATGCCTTAGAGATACAACCAAGGAGAGAGAAATTTGCTTTTGTTAGCGAACTCCATAATTACATGGAGATGTGTCCACCTGGGTAATAGCTCATGGGATTTTTTTTAATGTTTTATATAAATATTTCAGTTTCTTACCTTGCTAGATTGACTTTTTCTTAATATTAATTGCCTCCACAGTCTTAATCTATAGTAACATTTCTAACCAGTGTCCCTGTACATTTTTATTTCTTTCTCAGGAGGCTGCTACTGGATAACTTAATTTAAAATTTTAATACCATGAATAAATATTATTTGCCTCACTCTAGGAGGGGGACAAGTGACTCTCCGGAATGTGGCAACTCTTCGATAGTTTACTTCATGAAATAGGTTACTAGGCTTCAGTTTGGCCCACAAGTTTCATAAACTAGGAAATCCATCTCTCCTTTAACCAGTGCTGATCACCATCATCTACAAAAGGAACTTATAAACCCTCACCTTAAATGGTCCTGTCTATAGACACTGAGTTTATGAATGTGGTGTCTTTCCAAAAAGGATTATTGGCAACCTTTTACATAACGAGTCTCCTCCTCTGTTGATTCACAGATTCCAAACAACAGGGTCACCTGGGAACCAAGTTGCAGCCATGAATTATTCCTTTTTGCATTGTTGGAGCAGCTTCTCTGACCACACAGCCCATCTCTCTCTTGTGCCAATACAGAAGGTGATCTTAGGGCTGGCCCCCTCACTTTTTAAATAAGTTCTAACTCCTCCTATTCCTGAGCACGTGTTCTGTTCCCTGGATAGCCCAATTTCTACTGCTGAAACTCAAGAAGCTATTAAAGTCTCCTCAACCTGGCAGAGCCCCAGGACCAGATGGTGTTCTCCCGATTCTTATAAAGCCTTTATTAACAAAATGACACCAAGCCTCACTGGCCTCCATAATGACGGCCTTTTCCCTCCCACGGAAGACCCTGGATGGGAGGACGACCTGTTGATGGCTGTGCTTGTCATTGTTGTCAAAACATCTCTTGACCTCCCAGTTGCTCTGAATCTTCACTCGCGTCCCTCCAATCCCTTGCAGGGCATTGATAAGAACCTTTCTCTCCCCCACAAAAGGAAAGAAAGCCAAAGCAAGCGCTCAAAGCTAATGAGAAGCATAAACAACAGACTACAGAGTGGGGCTTGCTAGGAACTCACCGCCCCTCTTTCGGGATTTTGAACAGTTTGGCAATGATGAAGCTCTCAGCAGCCACTCTCAGGAAAGTCAGAGCTGTTAATTGCGAAGTTGGCCTCGTGGGATTTGCATGGAGGACTCGCTTTCTGTCGGTGTAGTTTTTCATCATGAGCCGATGCAGCATGCCACACATGACCCTGAGTGTCGGGCTACATCAGGGTGCCCGGAAGAGCTGAGGGAGTCAGTAATGGAATACGGAATTTCTCACCTCCAGGTCACTAGTTCAAATGCAAAAGGCCATGGAGAGCCGTTATCTTCCCGTGGACTCTGGGAATGTTTTCAGGCACTATCAGCTGCCGTGAATGACGCTCGCGTGACAAGCACTCACTGCACAGCCCCTCAGGGAAGAGCTTGGAAACTCACGCTCTCTGAGGTCACCCGGGCTTGGGAAAGCTGAGGCTGTAGCAGCCCTTTTCCACCTGTTCCGTGACCTTTGCCAACACCACTAAATGATCCTCATGCAAATCCCTCCTCCACCCGTTTTTCAAATTACTTTAATGTCCCCCAGTTTTGGTTGCTCAGACTGTAAAGAATCCGGCTGCCAATGCAGGAGACTTGGGTTCGATTCCTGAGTTGGGAAGATCCCCTGAAGGAGTGCAAGGCAACCCACTCCAGAATTCTTGCTTGGAGAACACTTTGGACAGAGGAGCCTCTTTGTTCCATGGGGTCACAAAGAGTCAGACACAACTGAGCAACTAACATTTCCCCCTTTTCCACTTCCACAGTTTTACTCTCACCTAATGTTTGTCCATTCATGACAGGCCTATGGAAATAGCTTAGCAGCCGAAACTTTTAAGATTCCCCCGCAAAATTCAACTCCCATGTCAGGGAAATGGGCAGAGCTCCTGAGAGCTGCTTGCACACTCTGCTCATAAATGTGAACTCACCAGGGAATTTTTCCTCAGCTCAGGACCTTTTCTTGCTGAATACTGAAGTTATTTCTGGAAAAACAATTCTTATTTCCAAAGAAATATGGCTGGTGACACAGAAACGTCCCTTCTTGTTTATCCACTGTCCATCCTGAGGTCAGCTCTTTGGGGTTTAACTCTTTGCCCTCTTTCTTCACCCTTACTGAGAAGCTGTCCTCCCCCTTAGCTCTCACTGGAACCTTCTCTAGAAGGCTCCTCAGACCCGGAACTCAATTTCTGCTTTGAAGGCAACATGGTCTTTCCGGCAGGTGGCACAAGTAGGCCAGTGAACCTTCTGGATCCCATCCTCCCCGTATAACCCAGGAGAGTGGCTGATACTGGTAAAAATGACAACGTGAGTTACATAAAGCAACACTCAGCACGGTGGCCACCCTGGCATGTGTTCATTTCTGCACACAGGTCATGCCCTTCCCCAGGCTGGCTCTTTGGACAAGCTGTTTCCTCTTCTTGGAAGCCCTTCCAACTTGCTATGCCTCCTGAACACCTGTTTTTTCCCCTCACATCTCACCTACATCACTGATTCTCCTCTCCTCTCTCTGAGAAGGACAACACGTACCAATGTCCCTACAGCACAGACACTGGCATGTGTGACCCGGGTTCATGCCCACCTCCCCCTCTGGACCACAGACCCCCACAGGGCGAAACAGATCCTTGTTTCTCCTCTTAACCTCTGAATCCAAGGCTGAGCACAGAGCTCATAAGTCATGGGCACCTCCGAGGTCCGTATCAAATGAAGCAATGACCCTATTTAATATTCACAACCCAATGAGGAGATTTTTTTAATCTCCTTTTTACTGAGGATGCTGAGGCTCTGAGAAGATAAAGCACTTGGCCTAAACCACACAGATAATAAGCTGGCAGAAGCAAGAGGAAGCAAGGTTGGAACCTGAGGCCATGAGACTCCCAAGCCCTGCTCTTTTCTACCATTTTATATGACCTAGCTCCCAGGCCTCAGTCAATGCTGGGCTATGAGAGTCTCGGGTAATTTCCTAGCTTCTGACATATCTCAGTCAATTTAGCAAGGCGGACACCTAGGTTGCATCCATCCAACTCCACACACACCACTGCCCACAGTACCAATCAATCACTCTTCCACTGAGCAAAGTAAGACCTTTGATTCCTTATCTACACCTGTATAATCATGATCGATACAATGCTCCCAGCCAGGGCCAGGACTAGGACAGGGGCAGACTTTCCTTGGGTGCCACTTTTCTTGGGTGCCAAAGTTAAGGGAGCATCAATATCTCAGTAACTTGTTCTTCCCTGGTGGTTAAGGCAGGTTAAGAATCTGCCTGCCAAGGCAGGCAGACATGGGTTCGATCCCTGGTCTGGAAGGATTCCACATGCCTCAAGGCAACTACGACGCTATGCCACAACCACTGAGCCTGTGCTCTAGAGCCCAGGAGCCAAAGTGACTGAACCTACGGGGCATGGCTACTGAGTCCGCATGCCTCAGAGCCTGTGCTCCACAAGAAGAGAAGCCACTGCAATGAGAAGCTTGCACACCCCACCTAGAGATTAGACCCTACTCGCCACAACCAGAGAAAGCCCATGCATAGCAATACAGACTCAGTGCAGACAAAAAAAAAAACCCACTCAGTAACCAAGATAATATTTTAATGCAATATGTTTAAAAAAAAAAAAACTGACAGAAAAAAAAATTGGTGATGAGTGAAAAGTCAAAATCTTAAGTCAGAACAGGAGGGGTACTACCAATTTTTCTCCCACCTCAGGCTTCAGTGTGGCCTGGCAAGGCAGCACGCTCTGCAACTCTCAGAGGTGAGCAGAAGCGGTAGATGAGCTGACACCTCCTCGCCACCCACAGTGTCTCTGCCTGGCGAGGAACGTCTGCCTGACTTACCTCACGGAGAACTCAGCAGAGCAACGTGAACACCTGGCATTTTGTTTGCCAATATGTGATGGTATCTGTCCTCCCCATCAGACGCGGAACTACAAAGCTGAAAATTATAAGAGCTCTCTTAAAAGACTGGGCTCTTTATTTAAAATTTATTTTATTGATGTATAGTTGATTTACAATGTTAATTTTTACTATACAGTAAAGTGATCCATTTATACACATACATACATTCTTTTTCATATTCTTTTCCATTGTGGTTTATCACAGGATATTGAATACGGCTCCCTGTGCCAAGCAGAGGGACCTTGTTGTCTAGCCATTCTCTGTATAACAGCTTGCATCTGCTAATCCTAAACTCCCGTTCCACACTTCCCCCGCCCTCCCCCCTCCACCTCGGCAACCACAGCCCTGTTCTTTATGTCTGTGAGTCTGTTTCTATAACATAGATAAGTTCACTCATGTCATATTTTAGACTCCACATATAAGTGATATCATATGGCACTGTCTTTCTGACTTACTTCACTTGGTATGATAATCTCTAGGTCCATTCATGTTGATGCAAATGGCATTATTTCACTCTTTTATGGCTGAGTAGTATTCCATTGTATATATGTACTATATCTTCTTTATCCATTCCTCTGTTGATGGGCATTTAGGTTATGCCATGTCTTCACTATTGTAAATAGTGCTGCAATGAACATTGGGGTGCACATATCTTTTCAAACTAGAGTTTTCTCCAGATATATGCCCAAGGATGGGAGGGCAGGATCACATGGCAACTCTATTTCTAGTTTTCTAAGGAACCTCCATACTGTTCTTCATAGTGATTCTACCAATTTACTTTCCCACCAACAGTGCAGGAGGGTTCCCTTTTCTCCACACCCTCTCCAGCATTTGTTATTTGTAGACTTTGTAATGATGGCCATTCTGACTGATATGAGGTGTATCTCATTAATTTTTATTTACACTTCAAGACCGAGCTTCTGTTTATCAAAGCAGTACACAAACATGTAAGATGATGTCAGATAAGGTCAATATCTGTGAAGGAAAGAAAGGAGAGGAGGAAGGATCATTTTCACTACACAGCTTCCAAGGCCATCTCTTACCCCATAGTCTATGTGAACAGTGCCCCCTAGAGGAGTGGAGGCCACATCTCAGGTGCAGAGATGGGCAGTAACCTAGGCCCATAGTGGCCACTTTAGCCAGGTAGTCAAGGAGGGATGTTTCAAGGAACGGACATACATAACTTGAAGACTAGATGTAGGCAGCTTAGAGCTGAGGGAACTAAGGCACCAGGGCTGGCAAGCACTTGGTGTCTGTTTTAATCAGCTCTTACTGCCATAATGAAATACCACAGACTGTCTGACTTAAACAACAGGCATGTATTTCTCACAGTTCTGGCAGCTGAGAAGTCCAAAATCAAGGGGCTGGTTGATAGGTTCCTGATGAGGGTGCTCTTCCCAGCTTTCAGCAGGCCATTTTCTTTCTGTGTCCTCATGTGACAGAGAAAGAAGCAGGTTCTCTGGTGTCTCTGTATCAGGACACTAATTCTGTCATGAGGACCCCCCACCCTCATGACCTCATCTAATCCTCATTATCTCCCAAACACCCTGACACCTTTAGAGGTTTACAGCCTCAACATGTGAACTTGGGCAGTGGGTAAAGTGACCCAATTCAGGCCAGAGCAGAGTCTAAGAATTAGAGGAAAGACATGAGTGTTTAGACATAGTGACCCAGGGAGAGGACTGCAGGGAATGAGACTGGACATCCTGCAGGGTCTTGAAACCCATGGTAAGGAGTTTGGGTTGGAATGTGTCAATAAAGGAAAGCCACAAGACGGTTGATCCAATTACCATATGGCAACATTCACTCTGGTTCTGGATGGTAGATAGCTGGTTGGAAGGGAATAGCACAGAGGGTGGGTAGTTTAGTAGGAGGTCCAGGATTGGATCAGGGGGAGGCAGAGAAGATGGAGAGGAACAAACTCAGAGTCAGAACTGATAGCACTTGGGGATGGATTTGGAGAAACAGGGAAAGAGGACAATTCTTGGGTCCTGTCTTAAGCAACAGGATAGAATGACTGAAGTAATAAAAGACTGAGTAAAAGACAGAGGTGAGGTGCAGTTTGAGCGAAGGGAGCATTATTCCATTCTCTATGGAGCAGGGATTTTCCACCAGAGATGAGGGTATGACACTGGAGGGAAAAGAAACCTACGTTCCTGCTGAACACCACTGGCTGAAAATAGTCATCCAAAATTTGAGTCTCCATCAATCCTCCCACTTGTGTCTTACTCATGGCAATAAAGTTTATTCCCAATAATACTGCTGCAATTTTTTATTCATCATACTTGTGTTTTAGAATTACCATAGCAGTGAAATTTATATTCAACAGCATTATTACAATTTTTGGCTGCTAATGAAATTATTGTTTCTGCTTGTGATGTGTGTTGGAGCTATAATGATAAAAATTTCCTCTCAAAAATACCACTGCAATGTTGATGTCCTAAAAACCTGCCATAAATGACAAATTGCAGAATGCCTGTAAGCAGTTAAACTCTCTTCTCTGAAGAGCTGGGCATCCTGTTTATATCACAATGGGATCTAGCCCCATTAGTAGAAGAGAATTAAAATACTGAAGCTTGAAACTCACAAACCAGGACTGAGGTTTCCAAACATTATTTCCACTAGTAAAGTAAAAAATAAAATTGAGCACAAATCCCCAGAATATTTTTTAATTCATAATTATACATTACTTCTGCACTAATATACTATATATATATTATAGGCCATGAACCAAAAAGAACTTGAAGAGGATGAGATAAAAAATAAAAAGATATTGGGAATTCCCTGGTGGTCCACTGGTTAGGACTCGGCCTCTTCACTCTCTCAGGGAAGGCTCAGGTGCAGGGGATGTGGGAAGACCATCTTCATCTGTTCTAAATTGGGAAATTTTTGAGTGAGAAGTTTAACTGAACTGGGCTTTGCAGTTCATAAGATCAACTTTGAAAGCCACCACTCTGCAGAGCAGCTAGGATTCCTTGGGCACACCAGTTATAAGTTATCCATACGGGTCCTTCCATTCTCTGTACTTGTCATTTCTTCCTGTTTCCCTCTTGACTTCCTCCAGGTTCCAGGTTGGAGTCACTAAAACAGCCTCCAGTGATGACCTATTAAGTGTTCAACTGGTATCAGGCAGACACTCAAACCTAGGGACGTGGCCAGATATGGCCACAATCTGGGTGTTCCCATAACCACTTTCACATGAAAAAAAAAAAAAAAAGATTTCCAGAAGAAAATACGAAACTTTTCAAGACAGGATTAGATAGAGTCTATCCTGCAGGCACAAGGACCCCAAAGTCACTCAGAGAATCCTGTTATAAATGCTCTGATCTTTCCCATCAGTATTCTGGCCTGGAGAATTCCATGGACTATAGTCCATGGGGTCACAAAGAGTCGGACATGACGGAGCAACTTTCACTTTCTCATCAAAGATCCAAGATAGACCCCAATAAAATGACCCATTTACTCAAACAGACCCTGGAGTTCTAAGCCTGGATTTGCCATGAATTTACCAACCAGTCGTGGGCAGGTGACTCAGCCCCCTGGGTCAAACCCCGTACCTCCATGGAGACTTTTTCCCCAGAAGGAATTCTTCCAAAAGAGGAGCTGCTGCTGTATCTCACTCTGACTTCTGCTCTTCTCTCCAGCCTGCTTTGGAGCATCTTCCCAATCTTTGGATGCCTGTTCAAATCCCTTGCCCAATAGCAAACTCAAAGAGTGGTCTCTAGGAGTTCCTAGAACAATGATTATCTGCGATTCACTTGACAGTTAATCCTGGGAGGCCATGAAGAAGTGTTGCCCTGAACTGTTATTGCAGTGGTGGTGAAGTTTTATACATCCTTCCTGAATCCCGAGGTAGACCAGAAATATCTGCAGAGCAGGACCTCTTTTACATCTTCCCACAGGGAACAACATAGCATTTGGCACAGAGGAGGTTCCCAGGAGACACTTGCTGAATTCCACATGCTTCCAAGGTTATTGTCAGTTTCCTTTAAATCCTGTGAAAGGGAAGAGAAGTACCCACCTGGTGGGGCCAGGCCAAGGAGTGAGTCGGCCAGCTGAAGCCCAGCATGGGCCATAAGTCAGAAACTACCAGCTCCAGACACATTCATCTCATAGATGCATTTGATAGTGTTAACCAACTTTAAATTTTTAAATTTTGTTGCCAACATTCAAACCTCCAGGGATGCCTCTCATATACACACACACACATAAGCAATCAAACATGGAATGCCTACTTGTTGAGAAATCAGAATTCACCACTCTACGTGCATTCCTACCTGGCCACAACTGGTGAGCTCTTCCCTGGTAGCACTAGTGGGAACCCACCTGCCAATGCAAATAGACCTAAGAGATGTGAGTTCAATCCCTGAGTCAGGAAGATCCCCTGGAGGAGGTCATGGCAACCCACTCCAGTATTCTTGACTGGAGAATCTCATGGACAGGAGCCTGGAGGGCTATAGTCCATAGAGTCGCACAAGAGTCAGACATGACTTAGCACGCGTGAATGCAAGGAGCAACAGTCTCCTCTGAAGAAGCAGAGATTTTCTTGGTTCACAGGGTCCTCACCATTCACAAGGTATTTAACACAATGTTAAGTGGAGATCTGAGACAACGTAAGGAGTCTTGTTTCCTAAAATCAGTCGTCACTCATTTGTCAGAGAGACAGTACGGAGTGGTGGAAACTGTGACCAACTGAAAGGACGAGCTCTAGTCACCACTCACCTGGTGCGTTTCACTCACGTGCATCCCTGCCTGGCGCCTGTAGTCACGTGCGTGTCTCGTCTTCAGTAGGTGCTTCGGAAACAGTAGTTTCCTGACCCACTTCCCCTGCCCTTATGTTCGTCTTCTAGCTCTGATTTATTCTGTCTTTCAATAACCTAATTGTTTCTCTTGTGTCCTTTTATTTCCCTTTCAGATTTGTATTCCCCTGCCCCTTTCTGCCTGTGGGATTCTGCTGGTAGGACATTGGAATCAGACCTTACCTCATTCTTGGAGTCTCAGCTACCGCAGCTTGACCGCTGGAGAGCAAGTAAATGAGCAGTCCAGTCAGGGAAGAGCTACACCGCCCAGGACAGAATTAATTCCCGGGGCTTGCGGGACCTGGCAGAACCAGAACCTCACTCAGTCACAGGACCAGGAGGCACGGGAAGGGGAGGAGGGGCAGCTGCCCTGGATGTGGACTTCGCTGCTTCAGCCCAAGGTTGCCTCACATCTGTTATGCCCACAGCCCTGGCTATTTGCCAAAGGAAAGGAGGAAGGAAGGAAGGAGGGAGGAAAGGAAGGAGGGAAGGGGAGGGAGGAAGGAAGAAAGGGAAGGAGGGTTGAAGAGAAGGAGGGAGGGAGAAAAGGAAGGATAGAGGGGAAAGGGGAGAGAGGGAGAAATTCTGAGGTCCCAAAAACATGCTCATCATGGAGACAGTTGTGAGCCCAGGAGTGTGGCACTACCTGATTTTCGCAAAGCTACAAATGCAAAATTCAGCTTGTCCTTAAAATTCAGTAGCACTAGAATGAAAAAGAAATGCTTGGTGGAGTTGTGACATTTAAACGGTCATGCATTTTTCAGCGTATCAGTTATGCAAAGATGTTTATATTCACTCTCTCCTCAGTCATGTTTCATTGAAATGGAGTGGGGGAAAATGTCTTCAAAACGTTTAATTAAATAAAATAGAATCAAGGAAGTCAGCATTCACTAAAGCAGACTTTAAAGGTGAAAAAAAAGTAGAAACATAAATTACATAAATAATAAGGGGAAAATAAAAGCCAAAGAGTAAGTTTAATACATATTCTTGTTATCTGTACCGCTTGCTGCTTCACCTCCAAGTGAATTTTTATTTTGTATTATGTTTCTAAAAATCCAGAAAGAAAAATGTCAGTAGACGGCAACATGAAAAGGTTCATGGGAGGCTGAGTTCGTCTAAAACCTTTAGTGGTAAGGAAAACATTCTACATTTAAAGAGGCAGTTTCTCTTTTTAAAAACGTGGGGCTGCATGGACAATTTTCAGCCATAATCTTACGAACATGCAAAATGTAGTTCTATAAGGTCTAATGAAAACTCCAGATAAATTCAAGATCATCCGTTTCATCTCTATGTTCAAACATAACAGCTTTCATTCTTAAGATCAGGACAGCAGTGATAATGACCTGAACTTGGGTAATTCGTTTGTTGACAGCAGGTGATATTTTGGCCTTCCTGACAGTAATCTGTTTTTTGGAAACAAGGGAGAGGGCTATTTGCCACAAACATTTATTTTTATGGGGAGGACATGTTTTATAAAGCTGGATAAGGGACAGTACAGGTGTGGAATTAATTGTCCAAGTGGCAAAATATGTTAGCGATGGTATGTTAAATCTATGGCACATAGTGGCCCTGACATGATTAAATGTTCACTTCTATTAAGTAACCACAAGTCTGTATTTCCAATTATGGTGGTGAACTGCTTTCTGCTGAGTGGATTAGCTTAGTACTTCATTCTGCTGGTAGTTTTATGATCTGAGATCTTTAATTTTCCCAATTTAACTCTTAGGGCTGCAAAGACAAGCTGCCTGACTTTTAAATAATATATTCCCCCTTTAAATTTCTGCCTCCTACCATTTCCTAGGAGTGCCATTTCCTGTCACCATAATTATAATAATTTGTATGTAGTTCCTGGGATCACATTTCTAATTGAGTCCTAAATTGGTTAACCTCATGAAGTTATTAATATGCTTTTTTAACCTGCACAAATTATATATTTGTCTGGTTGGTCAAATAACGTTCACTATTACATACATTCTTTGCCTCTCTTCCTCAGTTTGAATGTCACTATTTTAGTTTGCAAAGTGTACATCATTTTTTTTTATAATATGCTAAAAATTACAGAACAGTATGAGTTGGAAAGGAAGCTCTAGGTTAGGGATGAGTAAAAGCAAAGTCTCAGTGGAATAAGAGATCACACTGCATCGGAACACTGAGACACAGCTGTGGCACTGGGGAAAAGTTGGTGCAGAAGTGGTGAGAGGTAGGAGGTGAGACTTCAGACTGCCCAGCCAGGCCTCAGGGTCTGCACCAAGGCTTGTGGGAGCAGTAGTCAGCTCAGCAAGCCTTCTACTAAGAACCCCTCCAGAAAACACCCCATGATCAAAGGACTTACTCTACACAAGGCCCCCATACATATTAAGACATTTGCTCCAATTGTGTAAGTCCAAACCCTGTGCAGACATGGCATTCACAGTTGTGAAGATTAAATAAGATCTTGAAAATGTATGTCTCTATCTTGAAGATTCATATAATCCCCTTTTTCCGACTGGCCTTTTATTTAAATGTTTCCTGAATCATGTGTCCAAAGGCCCATGTTGATATAAAATCAGTATCTTCAAAATTCCTTTTTGTCTCTGATGACACAACTAGATTGTTGGTACTGTATTACTATGTTTTGTGGGGACTCTGTTCAAAATACCAGCAGTGGGTTTTATCGATATAAAATCATAACAATTTGCATCCATAGAATTCAACTCTTCCAAACCTCTCAAGAAGGTTTTGATATTTGTTAAGCCCTGAACGTAAAGCATTTTAGAGGTATGAATGCATCTGTAGTTCTTTTAAGGTCCTCAAACCTGGGCGAGTAAAAGGGATATGGAACTGTCAGGAAATTTCAGCAGTATGTGTTTCTGAGTTTACTGGGCAAGGAAAGATTGCCCACATTTGCCAAATTCATTCTGATAATCTGGAGAATATTGCTGGTTAGAAGACATTCATTCAGTATCACTGAAATGATTCAGTCCATATTGCTATGATATGAATGTGTGTGTCTCCCCAAAATTTATACATTGAAATCTTAACCCCCAGTGTGATGGTATTTGGAGCTGGGGCCTTTGGAAAGTGATTAGGTAATGAGGGTGGAGCCCTCATGAATGGGATTAGTGCCCTTTATAACGAGACCCCAGAGAGCGCTCTCACTTTTTTCATCACATGAGGACATGTTGAGAGGATGGCCAAGTATAAACCAGCAAGCCAATCACTCTACCAGACACCAAACTGCCAGCAACATGACCCTAGATTTCCAGTCTCCAGAACTGTGAGAAATAAATATTTTTTAAGCCTTCCTGTTTATTGTATTTTTGTTGTAGTCCCTGAATGCACAAAGGCAATGGTGAAATAGCTTTGTCTTACATAGCTTTTATGTCCCAACAACACCTGATTTTGGAACCTGAAGTAAACCAAAGCAGGGATAAGAAAGGGAACAGTTAAATTTCTCACCAACGCTTTTTTTTTTTTTTAAATAATAGCCATCCTACAAAGTGTATTATAACATCTAATTGTTGCTTTGAATTGCATTTCTCTGATGATTAGTGACACTGAGCCACTGATACATCTGATAGTCATTTGTATGTTTTCTTTCGGGAAATGTCAATTCAAGCCTTTAACCCATTTTTTAAAACTCTGGTCATTGGTTTTTTGCTATTGAGTTGTGAGAATTCCTTACATATTTTAATTTCCTCAAGAAAAGGGACGAGACAAGGACATGTTTAACATAATGACCACACAGAGGACTGCTAAGGAGAGGGTTGTATTGCCAGAACGGAAGGTAAAACTCTCCCAACAGACAAGGTGGTATCAGACTGAATGTTTGTGTCCCCTCAAAATTCATTTGCTGAAATATAATTCCCAGTGTGACTGTATGAGGAGGTGAGGCCTTTGGGAGGTAATTGGGTCATGAGGGTGAAGCCCCCAGGACAGAATTAGTGCCCTTGTAACTGGAGGAAGAGACCAGAGGTCTGTGTCTTTCAGGCCCGTGAGCACACACTGAGAAGTCTGCAGCAGGAAGTGAGCCCTTACCAGTATCTAACCATGCAGCGCTCTGATCCAGGACTTCGAGCCTCCCGGACGGTAAGAAATGAGTTTCTGTCGTTTATAAGTCATCCAGTGTACGGTACTTCATTATAGCAACCCAACACACTCAAACAAGTGGGAGAAACTGAATTTACTAGTCAGCTGTCTCATATCTTTATCTCATTTTACAAATGGAACTCTGACCAGTGCATATAAAACACTCCCCTAGAGTAGGTCCTTCAGCCACTGGTAGAATCTCTTGTCTGCCTGTTGCTCCCGGCTGCCACCTTCCTCCAACCCTCTGTTGGAGACAATCATGAATTCTCCAGAGGCAGCCACCCATCCCAGCACCAACACTGCCTTCTTACCCTCTCCATGACATGACTGCAAACACTCTCCTCCCTTTCCTGCCAAGTGGCCCAAGGATGCAGAGAAACCAAAGATGGCTCTTCACAAAAATGCAGTTCTGGACCCACCTGTCCTTGTCCCGCCCAGCACCGCTGAGTAGATGGACGAGGGACCATGTTAGCTGGCCCCCAGCCACTACCACAAACCAGGACCAAGCAGATGACTCCAGGGCCTGAGCCAAATAGAACTGTCCCCTTGGAAACCAAACCAAGAGGCAGAGAAGGAACATCAACTGGGATGGGGCACGGGGGCTGAGCGCCGATCATGTATCCGGACTGGCAGCCATCTAGGCAGGATCTTAGGCCACAAAAGTCAAGGAACCAAGGGGCTCCTAAGACAGTGAGGGCATGCGGCCCCTGTCCCAACACTGCAGCGCCCAGTCCTGCTTCACACGACACGTGGCTTCACTTCACTTTCTGACCTTGAATCCCATGATGTGTCTGGATCCTTGCCATACATCTGCCTCCCAACTAAAGCCTTGTGTGTGTGTGAGTGAGTGAGAGTGTGTGTGTGTGCTGAGTGGGTTTTCTTCCATGCAAACAAAAGGAGGAAACATTGGCACGATACAGCCCCAGAAGACACCTTTCCCCACAGAACATCTAGGCAATGACTGGCAGCTTCTAAAGACTCCAGCACCAAGCCCTTCTTCAAATTGGGCAATTGCTCTCTGCAGGAACCAAAAGCACAGAGGACTGTTCATTTAAACATTTTAAACACTTGTTTCTAAAATCCCCAGAGCGTTGGCAAGGGTAGAGAGTGTGTCCACTGGAGTTGCACTCTTCTCATCTCTCTGAATCCAGCCAATCAGAGAGATCCATGGGCTTCTGCCCTTAAGGTGCCACTGGAAATCTGCCCACCATTTAATGTTTGAGGAGCCCACTTCAGATCTATCATCCAACTACTTACCAGACACTCTGATGTCCTTACAATGCTGGGAAACTGAGGCAGCTGCCCAAACTCTTCTTTGTTTAAGAAAACAACTCTCCATCTTCAGTCCCTGCCTCCACCATCTCTCTTTTACAAGAACCACCAACGGTTCATTCTTGCCCCTGATTCACCCCTGTCTCTACCAGAGACCCCTTCTCCCCCTTCTCGAAGTGGCCAGAGTGATCTTTTGAAAACTTAAATCACCACTGTGTCCCTCCCCTGCTAATACATCTCATGTGAATCCTCCTGTTACTGAGGATGGATTCTAAACTCACATCCACCTGCAGTCTGGTGGGATCCAGGCTCCACATCCTCTATGTTGATCTCTGGCCACATCACCTCATTCACCTAGCTGCAGCCACATCAGAAGTGCTGTCCATGGGAGGTCAGCCTACAGAAGCTCCACAGGGGTCTCCCCTTGATGACCCTCAGCCTGGCCACCCCCTCCATCTCTCACACACAGTGTCCCCGTCACTGTTGATCCCATCATTTTATCCTTTTTCTCCTTTACCATCATCACAGCACTTATCACTTTCAGAAATTATCTTGTGCCTCCATGTAATTTTATTGTTTTTACTCTGTCTCCACCTGCAAGATGATAAATGCCACCCAAGCCCAGGTTTTTGTTTTTTTCTTTCTTGCTCATTGCTGTCTATTCAGGTTCTAAAACAGTGTCTGGAACATGATCGAGCCTCCAAAAATATCTGTGGCGAGAACAATCCTCTAACTTGAGATGGAAAGAGTTATAGTTTTTCAGGTAGTTTTGTTCAAAAAAATTTTTTCCCATTTATAAGTTCAAAATACTAATTTCTACTTTAACATTACTTTTTCCCTGATAATGGAAATAATAGTCACCATTTGGGTTTGAAATACCACTCTGTGTTAAATACCTATGCAATCTGCATTTATTATAGGTCAACCAAAAAAAGAACTGGATATTACCTGTCTCCTATAATTGGATTGTATTTTCTGAGGAATCATGTTATTCTGGAGTTTTACCTTCTAATTTTCTTTGGTATTACATGTTTGTATTTCCTGAAAATAAATGAGCAATTTTTTTCCATTTTATTTGCAAACAAGGGAAAAAAAAAAAAAAACATGAAAATCTGAAGAAGACAACAGAACTTCTAGACCTGATCTGACTCATATGTATTATTAGGGCATAAGGCTTCCCAGCAAAAGACTAAATATGTTTGTCTCTAGAAAATATTTTATTGAAACCTACCATTACCAACATGTTCTGTGGAGACAAATACAGAAGGGGACAGAGAAAATAGGGTCAACTGGATATGATGGTTTCCCCAAAACTGTCTCTTGTAATCCTGGTTAGCATCTGTTCACCTAGCTGCACTTGTCTCTCTCTGTCTTCTTAAATACTAACATCACCATTGAAGCTTCTGATGTATCCCACACGAGCACTAAGCTTTTCATCTGTATTATTTTACATAACTTTTACAATAACCTCGGAAAGCAGATGTTATAATGTCCATTTCACAGATCAGAAAACTTGCAGAACTATAAAATGCCAGGCCTTCACCATTCCACTCTACTTAGGTTTCCTTTTAGAGCTTCTATATGGATAGATTTCAATCTGGAGAGGTCAAAACTTTGAAGCCACACAGAATCCTTTTACAAATCTGCCTGAGAAGATGCAAATGTTGCAGAGATTCTTTCCTTCCCAGTAAAAATGGAGAAATCTGAAGGCTGAATTATACTCACTAGTAAAAATGATGACAGAATTAATAACTACAGTGTGGAATTCATCATTACAAGTAACCTTTCTCGCTTCCCTTGATTTCATAAACACTGCATATTAAGTCTGGGCCAGATGCCTACAGACATCTTTGAAGACAGTATTTCATCATCTGAATATTCGGCCATTTGAAGAAAAAAATAGCTTGTTCCAAATTCCTCACCCTTGTAAATGTTTTTAAGATTTAATGGAAATATAGCTTCATGCCTGTTATTGCCTCTTAAATGACCACCCACAAAGGCCTCTCCTGTTATGAAAGACTTTCTCAGAATCCAAAAACTGTCTAAGAAAATAATTATTTCTTTTCATAACTCTTCTGAGTCTGTTTAAAGACAAGAAACTACACGGGATTTGATTAGAATCACAAATAGATCTAAGAGTAATAGTAAAGGATGATAACTAAGCTATAATAATCAGCACTCCAACTTGGGTTTCTCAGCAAATAATACTTTGATTTTCATGATTTTGTTTAATCTATAATACTCCTTCTCAGCATATAGCATAAACTTTGATTTCATGTTTGCATAAAAATAAATACAGTAGCCATATTTGTGTTATGTCTTATCAACTGGAATTAAATTCATCATAAAATAAGGATTTTAAAGTTTTCTTAAACACTCAGGGCTCATCATATTTTCTACTCAAGCTACAGAAAATCATATGACTACTCCTTTTTAGATTACAGAACATCTTTTTCAAATGCTGGCTAACATCTAAATCAGGCAAGACCCTCACGGCATTTTCAACAAGAGTCTCTCCTGTTATTTATTTTGTCCAATCCTCTGCCTACATTCTGGTCATTATATTCATGGAACCAGGTTAGTTTGTATAAGTCAAGTTGGCTGGTCCAGATATTTGGCCAAACATTATTCTGGATGTGTCTGTGAAGGTGCCTTTTAGATGAGATAAACATTTAAACTGGTAACCATGAGTAAAGCAGATTACCCTCCACAGTGTGGATGGGTCCTAACCAATCAGTTAAAGGCCCTAATAGACAAAGACTGACCTCCTTGTACAAGAATTTGCCATCAGATGGCTTTGGGGCTCCAAGCTTACAAATTAAGTAGACCAGCAGCTGAAGATAGGAACACGTTAGCGTGTTATCATAAAGGCATAACCAGCCTAACTTGATGGCTGACTAGAAGTGAAAGGAGAAGGAAAGCAAGAGATGCTGGCAGACTTGGGTCATGAGATTAGTAATGATAAAAGTGGCCTCTAATTCCCTTCCACTCACCCCATCTCCAACACCCACCATACACATGCATGTTCTCATGGTGTGGCCTTGAAGCTCCTCCTATCAAGAGGCAGAATATACTTCTCCACTCCCTGAATCTAGGCTGGCCTTCTGACTTGCTTTGACCAACAGAATAAGACAGAAGTGATGTGTTCTATAAGTTCTAAGCCTATACCTCTAGAGATCTTGCAGCTTCCTCTCTCTTCCTTTTCTTGGGAATCCTGTGGTCACTACTATAGGATGACCCTGGGCCAGCCTGTTGGAAGATGGATACAAGGACACATGGCTCATATCTCTATATCCCCAATCAACAGCCAGCCATCTGCCCAATGTATGAGTGAGGCCATCCACAGCTAGCCGACTGCAGACATAAGTGAACCTAGTTGGACCCAGCAGAAGAACCACGCAGCTGATCGCAGCCTACATTGCTAATCCATATAATTATGCACTTTAAAATGGTTGTTTGCTTGAAGACACAAGGTTTTGGGTGGTTTGGTATACTGCAAAAGTTAACTGATATACAGGATGAGTATAATTGTCTTTCACCCAAATAAGGAATTCAAGAGCAACACAATCTGGATAAAGAATCCTATCTTTTGACACACCATGCTTAAAATATCATGTTGTTCCTGTTTAGTCACTAAGTCGTGTCCAACTCTTTTTGCAACCCCATGGACTATAGACCACCAGGCTTCTCTGTCCTTGGGAATTCCCAGGCAAGAATACTGAAGTGGACTGCCACTCCCTGCTGCAGGGAATCTTCCTGACTCAGGGATCAAACCCGCACCTTGCATTGGCAAGTGGATTCTCTACCATTGAGCCACCAGGAAAGTCTGGGACAATCAAGTAACCAATTGGTTAAACAGTCATGGAATTCAGAAAGGAGATGTTGCCTGGAAATAGAAATCTGAAAGACAGGTATGTGACTGATTTCCATGGGTGAGGAGATTGCCACAGGACAGCAGGAATACAGTAAAAGGAGGGGAGATCGGGGTGGGGATCCCAGGAACATTATATTTAAGGTCAAGCAAAGCTCGAGAGTCAATGAGAGGAGAAGATGCAATGAAGGACAGGAAGATGCTACAGAAGTCAAAGGAACTTCTCAACAGAGTCACAGAAATATATATATACACACATAACTAATAGGGCTTCCCTCATAGCTCAGTTGGTAAAGAATCTGCCTGCAATGCAGGAGACGCTGGTTCGATTCCTGTGTTGGGAAGATCCGCTAGAGAAGGGATAGGCTACCCATTGCAGTATTCTTGGACTTCTCTTCTGGCTCAGCTAGTAGAGAATCCACCTGCAGTGCAGGAGACCTGGGTTTGATCCCTGGGTTGGGAAGATCCCCTGGAGAAGGGAAAGGACACCCACTCCAGTATTCTGGCCTGGAGAATTCCACGGACTGTATAGTCCATGGGGTCGCAGAGTCGGATACAACTAAGAGACTTTCACTTCACTTCACTTCATATAACTAATAAGAGTCCCAGTATTTGGGAATTATGAAGTCATTCCCAGGAGAGGGGATAATGGTAGTGATGGTGGAGCCCTTATCAGAGGTCATTAGAAAGAGTGGGAGAGGAGGGAAGGATTTGGAAACAATGCTTATCTACAAGGTTCTTGCTGAGGCTGGCAGATAGGTTATCTGGCCTGGATCACTATTTGCCTCTTTGCTCCAGGAATCTGTGAACCACTAAGAGAAACCAGCCTCGCTGTCATGTGAATTCATGACTTTGAAATGTACAGTCACATCATCTGAGCTCTTCAAGCCATCCAGCAAAAGAAGGAGACAGGCACCATCTAAAGGGAAAGGAAAGGTTGATGGGTGAATTTTTCAGGATGGGAGTGATAAATTTATTCCTAAGTGTATGGAATCACGAAGCCACAACTATGGATCAAAGTCCTGGAGAAAATGAGAGGGGAATGAAAAGATGGAGATGGCCAGAAATGAGACAAAAGGCTGAGGGAATTCACAGTGGGTGGCCACAAATCCTCACCTGGGAAGGGAACCAGTGGTAGGCGGAGTTGAGGAGAGTTGGCAATGTTTGGAGTTGCAGATACAGACAGTGATGACCCCGACAGAGCTTGGTGAGTGGCACTGAACTTGAGTACAATAAAAATCACATTCGTTAGTGTGACTGGGTTTTTCCAACAGCCTGCAACAGTTTGTATGTAGAACAAACAAGGCAGTTGGCTGGACTGACCCAAGACTGGGATTTTGAGGACAAATATAGAAGGACAAGGATTACGGGCTTTGAGGTTTTGGCAAGAGAGCGGTTAAAGTGATATATCATGGTTTCTGTGCTGGCTTAAAAAAAGAGAGAGAGAGAGAGGGAAAGTTTGACTGATGAGCTGGGAGAAAGGGAGGGTAGTACTGGGATCAGCAATCTTGGAAATAAATGAGTGAGGGAGCAGAAAGCTATGAGGCTGGTGTCATGTACAATGACGCTGGAGTTTAAGGTTCCAGGAGCAGAGCTATTCCAAAGGATAAGGCCAGGGTGTGGGCGAGATAACTGGGTCACCAAAGCATTGTGGGAGGTGAAGTGTTGCAACTCTGAGACTAAGCCACTGAGTCCATCCTCCATGCACAAATGCTGAAGATCACCCTGGTGATGACAGCTGGGGGAGAGGGAAGACATTAGCCAGGTGCGTGAGCCTTCAGGAGAAAGGGGGAAGGGACAGGAAGATAAGATGGCCAGGAAGAAAGGCAGGATACAGTCTCTGGGAATTTCCCTGGGGGCTACAGGAATTGCATGGTTTTGTGTTATAGTGGCCAAGTAATGTTCTGGAAGCAACAATGACCACAGCTCCTCTGGGCCTAAGGGGTGTGAACAAATAAACAGCTACTGCCCCCCAAAATTGTATTCTCTTAGTGAGGAATTCACTTATAACAAAGGCAAGATTTAGAGAAAGGGAATTTATATTGCAATAAACCAAGGGTCCAAAGAAACCCTATGGAAAAAAGTTTGAAGGAGATCAACAGATGAAGGCAGTGGGGAGAGAAAGTCTGAGAGAAATGATAATGTCCTTCACTGGGGAATTGAATCATTATTACTTTCGTATAGGAGTTTTGTTTTCACAGATATCTCTAAGATTTGTCATATTTGGGTCCAGGCCAATTTGTCATATTTGGGTCCAGCAACAATGATGCCTTAGTATACAGTCAACATTCCTCTTTCCTTGGAATTATCTCAGGCATGACCAGAGATACTGTTTAGCATCTAGACGTATTCCTTGTTTTGAAGTTTAAGTAGTTCCATGAGTGGAACAAGAAAGCTTTTTCTCTGTAGATCACAACAGAACACAAGCCAGGAGGTTTTACAGGGATAATATGCCCTAGAAAGAGAGGGACAAATGCTCATCTGATAACCAGAGTTTTATTCTAGCAGCCCAAAGAATCTGAAAAACTAAAGATGAACAAAAGTCATCATATAAGCATGACCTCTTGACTGACATGGTCATTCAAAAGGTTTATTTTGAAGTTTTCAAATGGACAAAGACAATACTGTCTCACAAGGACTCATCTGCTAATAGCCTCCATCTGACACATAGCTGCCGGGAGTATAAGCGAGCGCATCTCTTCCAAGAAACAATTAACACAAAAGTCTTAAAAAAGGCCTGTCCTTTCACCCAGCAGTTCTATTACTGGGTGTTATCCTAAAGAAATAATCATAGATATGCCCCAGGTTCAGCCATAATTGTCAACAACCCCAAAACCCAATATTTAGGAACACAGTTAAATAAATGGTCCGATAATCATACAATGAAATACTACAGAGACAGTAAAAGGGACATAGAGGCATATGAAATATTATGTGGCAAGTTAGTTATGATTTATTCATCTAAAATCAGGCTATAAAATTGTTTACAAAAAATAAAAATAAAAAATTTCTTATACATGATACCAATTTAAAAATGAAATATTATGTAGGCCTAGAACAAAGACTGAAAAGATATCCATTAGAATAGTATCTGTGATTATCTTTAGATGTTTGCAATATATATGGTTTTGATTTTCCTCTTTTCTCTGAACCTAAGAAAAATCTCCAAACCAAAAATGTATCATATCTGTAATAAGAAAAATTAATACCATGCTTTTATCAGTTTCCAGATATAAGATATTCCAAAACAGTACCTTAGAAAATCAGGTTTAAATATATTTTTTAAATTAGGCAGTGAAGTATAAAGGAAGAAAGTATTCCCTGTTCTTGAAAATGCAGAACAAAAGAAGTATTTGTCCTCATTTTGAAGAGAAAACTCTCTTTTTAGCAAAAGTCCTTTTTGGGTTGGTGGTTAAAGGAATGTTCCTACCTCTATGTTCTGATCCTTTTTGAAACAGGGGCTGATATCTGTAAATTCCCAGAAGGAGTCAAAGGTTATTTTTCTTTTCAAATGATCAATAAAGATTTTAGCACATATTCTGTGCCCTGCACTGTATTTAATATGCAGGTTATCCAAATAATGTTTTTTTTTTAAACTCAAGGCATTTATAAATCAACGAAGAAAAAGCTGCAGCTATTTAAATATAGCAGACATATAGACCTTATTAGATCTTATTAGCAGACCTTATTAGATCTTATTAGAACAATAAGCATTCAAGCAGTGTTACTATTTATGAAGACTTCTTAAATACCATATATGCCCAAATATAAGAATAGGCATTTTCCCAAAATTCTCCTGAAAAGAGGGATATTCGAGTATTTCTAAAGGCTCTCATATTGCAGGACATTCTCTACTTTATTTAAACAACTCTGTAATGCTTGGGAAAGACTCATTACCCTAAAACGACCTCAGTATATGCTTTTCTGAGAAACCGTCAGAGGTCACATGACAGAATCAGTTACAGAAGAGATAGAGATTTAAAACAGATTTTGTCATTATTCCTGGAGTGAGGCCCCATAACGCAAATGTTTAATATCACTATAAACAAACATTTAAAAAATAACTACCTAAGTGAGTGTAATGCATATTATTTAACATTTACTTTATTTCTGGGTGTGTATTCAATGCTACTGTAATAAAAAGAAATGGTTTCAGAAGGCAAGCTCCCCTTCCATCATAATGATAACGACTAAGAGAACATTTTATAGTTTATAAACACTCCCCAAAACATCATCATACTCAATTTTACTACTTACAGTAAAAGGATGAATTTGGGAAAGAAAATTTTGGTAAGATGAAACAATATTTATTTTAATGCACATAAATAGGAATCAACTCATTGAATTTTTTTTAGAAACTTGTTTTTTAAGACCAGTTTAATTGGGGGAAATAATTTTAAAATGATTCCTAATGAATCTGTTACTAGCAGAGTAAAAATATCAATTAGCAATGGAGGCCTACTTCCTAAAACAATAAGCATTTGACATTGTAAAGATGATTCCACTCTCTTTTACATTTTTTTTTCCCAGCTCTTTGCACACTATGCAACCCTTTTAGTTTGGCATCACAAGGAGAAAGAAGTAAAGGATTTCATTAGCACTGCTACATGGGCCTCAGAGTATGTTCCCAACTTCAGAGGCTATTTCACTTTCTAGCTTGGATGATTAATTTTAATCCAGAAAAAATTTAGCCATCTAGTAAAGGGCTATAAGATCCAAAATAAAACTTAATGTTTGATTTACTAATTAAACTGTTCTCTTGACATTGTCAACAGAGCAGATCTTAACCGATGCAAAGATCTGAACTTTCAACTAAATTTGAAAGCTTTATTGCTTGCTCCTGACAGAAGAGAATGGAAAGCAGCTCTCCTATTGAGACTACTAACTCACATCTACCCAACTCGGCCAGCTCCCTGCCCCTTTGCTAAGCAAGAGACAGGGAGGGAGATCACTGGTGGGAGGAGGTGAATTCACCCTTGGAAGATGCTTTGTGAATTTCTAAAGTTGAAATAATGAGTCGGGCAGACCCCCGCCCCCACCAAGCCCCTTCTTCTCTATATATAACATTCTTTATTTTTCTTTCTTGGCCCCTCACACAGTTTAAAGGAGATGACTGACAGCTGCAAGGAAGGAAGGAAGGATAGATGATAGACTGATATATGTGTATACATACGGAGACAGATACAAAATAATTTATATGCAACATATATTACATATATTTTAAATATATATATATCATATGTTATGTGATCTATGTCTCTCCTACTAAATTAAAGCTCCTGAGGGCAGGGACAAACACAGTAAAGTGTAGGTACCCAATAAATTTCATTGAATGAAAAAAGAACTACAACAACAACAAAAAACCCAACCTTGACAAATTCCTCCTGTGCTTTCCTTCTATCTGAAACGTCCCCTCTATCTCATTCTCACCTGCCCAAATTCTCTGTTTTCCAAAGCCCAAACCAAATGCAACTGCCTCCTCAAAATTTTCTGTGATTCTTCCAGCCAAAAAGAAACTCTTCATCATCCAGATGACCACAGCACGTTGTCTGATCTCTTCTCAAAGTTCTACCCATCTTCTAGCCTACTCTCCATAGAAGAGAGGCTCTATCTGAAAGCCACATTCCCGCTGAAGGTGGCAGGTTTTTATTCATCTTTGATTTCCTTGTCACCCATCGATTCATCCACCTTAAGGCAGCCGAGCATGGTGGTTAAAATGAAAACATGGGCTCAGAAGTTCGACATGAGAGACACAAATCCTAACTGCACCGCCTACTGACTCTTACTGGCTGTGTGATCTTGGTTAAGTCACTTCACCTCTCTGAACCTCGGTTCTCTCATTTTTAATAGGTAATATGCAGCACTGATAATAGTACCTACCTCTAGGGTTATTTTGATGACAAAATGAGTTAATCTACGTAAAGCACTTCGAAAGTCTTCTGAAATGTTATAGTAAGTGCTCAATGCAAGAACTCTATTATCGACTCAGTCTAATGTACCGAGGCTCTCCTATGCGCCAGGCACACTGCTGGGCTAGCATATCAGTGCGTGCTCAGAAGGGACTCTATAAATATTTGAGGATTGACGGATAAGACTGAACATTGACTCAGCTCTTTATTAGTCAATAGCAAAGGTCTTTCCAGGTCCAAGGTCTCACTTAATTTTAACAACCATCCTAGAGGATGGATGTCATCATTCCTACTTTTGTGCAGAAGCAAATGGAGTCCCTTCTGCTTTGAACTACACAAGCACATATTTGATGGGTGAGGAGTCTCTATAGTGTTCACCTCACAAGCCCTCCAACTTCTAGAGACTTTTTTCCGTTCCCTCCTGCAGCTCCCTTGACTTCACATGAAGCATCTTTTTTAGCATCTGTTCAGCCTGACTCCTGTCATTAGATACATTCTTGTGTGTTTATAATGCACCACTGATTTGTTTCAGACTAAATCGTGGGATCTAAAAATAAAGTGATGTTGAACATATTTCTTTGCATATTAACTTTAAAGAAATAGATTAATCTTTTAGAAATAATCAAAAATGAATGATCCACTCAGCATGTAGCAGTTACCAAAAAATAAAAAATTAAAATTACAATGCCTCAGATCCCCACTTTTCTGCCCTTATCTTTTCTGAATTTATTAATTTAAGTATATACTTCATAACTTTTCATTTTAAAAATTAAGAGGTCTAGTGAGCCTACGGTAAACCAATAATCTTCTTCCCTGGGGACGCTTCAATGAAGGCAGGATTCATTTACTCTCCAAGTCAAATTCCCATTTTCAAAAATGACACTGTAGAATTGTCCTCATTATCCTAAGAGGTGGAGCAAAGAACAATAAATGAAGGGACAGGGACTTCCCTGACGGGTCCAGTGGTTGGGACTTCACTTTCCAACGCAGGGAGTGCAGGTTCAATTCCTGGCCAGGGAGCTAAGATCCTACACGCCTTGCACCCAAAAAGCAAAAACGGAAAACAGAAGTAGTGTTGTAACAAATTCAATAAAGACTTTTAAAAAATGAAATAAAAATTAAACAAAGGGACACATAATGGTATAAAAGCTTTCTGAAATTTCAACCATTTTCTAACACATCTGTTTTGTCCACAACAGGCCAGGCGTGACGAGGGATCCTGAGGTGAAGAAGGCATAATTTCTTCCCACAAGGAGCTTCTGAATGGCAAGGGAGCTGAGATTTACAGAGAAAGAACAAGTCAGGATGGAAAAGGAATGGGAAGTACAGTGATGGGAGTGGGACAGAGAAATGAATTCTTGCTGATGTAAAATGATGCCTCATCTATTATTTGATAAATCATTTAAAAGTTTCTCCTTACACACAGACACGCAGAGATACACACATCCATTCTGGCAGTATGCTTCTTTTTCTTCTTTGCAAACGGAAATCACTCTCACCCATGAGCCCTTGGGTGTTTATCTTAAGTCACCAACCAGGCTTGGCGGCATCATTTTAGTCAATTCACTGTTTTCTTATTACTCAGAAAGGGTTACATCTGCAAAAAATATACATTCTGGTTGCAACACTAAATAATGAAGCAAACTGTGGTTTATAAAATGCAGTCATTCCACGCCACATTTCATTTTGGAAGAGGGAGGGCTACCGTTGACTGTGAACAATTACCAAATCGTCAATGGAATTCAATAAATGTTGTTTAAAAAAACTAATTATTTCTTACAATAACCAGCTACTACTGCCACTTCCGTATTTGGAGGTTTGTAAACTACTTCCATTTGAAATGTAATTGATTCCATTTTTATCATTTGTTCAAGTTTATGTGGTTGTTCTCATCCTAAGAGATGATAACATCTATTTTCAGCAAATTATACATTATAATTCCTCATTCAAAAGCTGTAACAGAAAACAAAATGCTAATTTATGCTGTAAACGAAACTACAGAATCATAATCATTCATTGTTAACTTTAGGGACTGAACTGCTACTGGAAATAATAAATTGGATCAAAATGTGGTAGGGGGTGTTGGTGCGAGTTTTTCTTTTCTTTGTGCTTTTTTGACTTGTTTTGTTTCGGTGTTACACAACTAACACACTTTCCAATACGCTTTCAGGCAAGAGATTACATGGATGTTTCATCTCCTCCCAGATATAAGCCAGACATTCTTAGCCCCACAGCTATTACCTGCGGTTCGATATTTCAAATCTACAGGAAGATGTGCTCACAAAGCAATCAGAATCACAAGCTAAAGAGGGCCAGCATGTTAGAACCCCACAACTGGTTTTGCATATTTCATTAAGCTTCCACATCTATACTGCCCTTAACCCCAGGGATCACCACCCCCTTCTCTGCTCCTCTCCCATATAAGCATCCTTTGCAACACCTTGTCAAGGTGAGCCTTGCCCCATGGCAAACTTCCCTTCTGTGTCAAGGAATACATGGACTAAACAAACAAACAGAAATTTGGCAACTCTAATAAATCAGGTCAATTCTTAAACAAAAAAGAAGGGAGTGGGGGACGTAGTTCCCCCATTCCAGACACTCTGCTTTCCTTAAAAAACAATCTTCAAGTGAAAAGACGATAGCATCACTTAATGGTATTTTCTCCTTTCCTTTTTTTTTTTTTTTTTTGCCAAAATATAACTCAAAAGAAAGAAAGATTTTAATATAATTATGTCAAAGATGTGAATTCTTTGAAGGAACCAAAAAGCCACACTGACGTCTGGAGTAAATCACTTTTCTGCTGCCTTTTGATTTAATGCCGTCTGCTGTCCACATTTACCTCTCCGCCAGCAAAGTGTGATCATTGATTTCCTATGGTCTCTCTCTCTGGGAGGAAGTTCTGCTTCCTTGATGATGACTACGAAGGGTAGGTGACCCCATTCTCATTCCAATGCAAACCCTGCACTTCTACATTTCCGCCAGGGCTGCCGGAACGTGAAACTAGAGAGAGGCTCTTTGCCCTCTTCGTTGAGACGACTGTCTTGCTGTAACTACTGACATTTAATGTTTTCCCTCCCCTTCCCACAACTATATTTTGGAAGATCACAATACAAGGGATGAACCACTAAAAGGCATTAGTTCATGATGGACATAAATGTTAGGTTCATGAATTGGTACAGAAAACACCTGTTATAACATGGCCGTGACCAGAAAGGTAAATCTCAGTCTTAATATCAAGCACAACTGTATACAGAACAAACCCAAAATGATATGAGTTTGCTTATAAAAGGAGAGTTATGACTCAAAAATATGTGCACCACACATACATAACTATACATATATATTATGAGCTAGGGTTTTGGTGCATCTAAATGATTATTTATAAAATTATTGTATTCAAGTATCTTAGAATTACATTTCTTCTATAAAGTTATATTTTCCTGATACCCACATACATTCAGAAAGAGCCCTCCACTAAACCGTAATTATCTGCAATCTGAAGACCCTGTCTATCTCTCAACCTGGATCAACTATTCAAACCAAAAGGAATGGTAAACTCAAGTATTTAGTCCATCACCAAGAAAAAAAAAAAAAGCATCCGGTAGTTATGGCTGATTTCACCAAAAGAGAAGACTCCACCTCATTCCCAAACAGAACTATATCTGGCTATATATTAATTAAGTGAAAGTCACTCATTCGTGTCCAACTCTGCAAACCCATGGGCTGTAGCCCGCCAGGCTCCTCTGTCCCTGGAATTCTCCAGGCAAGAATACTGGAGTGGGTTGCTGTGCCCTCCTCTAGGGATGTTCCTAACCCAGGGATCGAACCTAGGTCTCCTGCATTGCAGGCGGAAGATGGCCCAGTTTTAACTAGCACTGAGGTCTGAGGCAAGGCACTTAACTCTATGCCTTACTTTCTTCATCTATAAAATGGGAACAATAATAAAAGCATCTTACTCATATGTTGTGGAGATTAAATGAGTCACATACTTTATTTGGAACAGTATTAATAGATGGTAGCTATTATCACTGCACTTTGGTTCCCAAGTTTTAGGCTAACAAAACTTTATGCAGAAAAGAGAACAATATTTTCAAACTGGTGCCTTAAAAAAGCTACCTTTACTGGAAGATCCACAACAAACTCGGGTTATTCCAAGTCTCTTTTACTTTTCTGTCTACATAGCAGAGATTCATCCAACGATGAAAAAAGTGGAATTAGGTGAGCTGGATTTAGAGCTAGATTTCAAAAGTGTATTTAAGGTAAATCTATAGAAATGTACCTAAAAACTAGTTTGTAGTTCATACATTCATCTTCGGGAGAATTTAAAAAAAAAAAAAAAAAAGAAGCCGAGTTTACATTTTTTCAACTTTAAGATACTGGCTTTCTCACACTCTTGCAAATGGAGGACATTCCCAAGCTCTGGCTCATCTCAGCTGTGTTATCACTTCAGGAATTAAGAAATACCCAGAAAAGGGGGGGGGTGGAAATATTGAGTTCTTTACAGTACATGGACTGGATAAAAGAAATGTTCCTAAAAAAAAAAAAAAGAAATATTCCTCAGTGGACAGCTTCTGCTTCAGCTATCCATATTCATGGAAGGAGTGCCAAGCACCCTCCCCCGCCAAAAAAATAGACAGCACAAGCGCTCAACAACTTACCCAAATCCATTAATGATTTTGCACTGAAACATCTATCCTGCTTGAAAAGATAGAATGAGTATAAAGAATTACAGGTCTTGGCTAACAAAAGTCCCAGGGCTGAATTCAAAACAGTCACTCTCTACTCTGAGAAGATAGTCTGTGTCCTTATAAGGATGCCATTTTCTATTTCTAGTCTGGCAATTTGAAGGAGTGGTGGGGGGAGGGGACAGGAGAGAAAGAAAAGTTAAAAAGCACAGTCAAGTCTGCTGGTGATGATGCTTTTTTCGCAAACTCAGGTTTAAGCTACCCTGTAGCTAAAGAAGCGGTCAATCGGGTGAATAAAGTCAGATGTCTGCCCTCGTGGACACCCAAGCAGTCAGCTAATTGGCTTCATTTTTCACTTTCCGTTGATTGCTTCAATATCATAATAGACCTGGACTGCTTCAATCTGGGCTTATAGCAGGACAGCTAAAGAAGGTGACCCAGGTCCAAGCTGCCAGCAGGACCGACCAGTGCGCGGTCAGCTTCATGATGGAGTTGGAAAGCTTGAACAACTATGGGAGAGACTTGCAGGTTGAAAAAGCACAACCTAGAAAGATAGAGTTGGGTTCTGGAAGCTTGCACTACTGCCATCCCTAGGCGTGAAACTGTAAATTAAAGAATGGTCTGTTGTCTGCTACGCTGAGCCAAATCAGAGACATTTCACATACACACTTTAATTGGGGTTTTCATTCTAATTGAAGAAATAAATTCCACCTAAGCAGATGCTTCCCCGCCCCCACTCTCACTGTGGTATGTTTTGCACGTTGGCAAGCGGGTGCAAAATTTCTGCAACATGGTCTCTTCAGATATAAGATGGAATTTCCCAGTTTTTAAATGGTAACAGATGCAGTTTCGGCTGTAATACACATTGGGCTCTCTCCAAAAAATTCACCCCAACCCAGCCTCCCCCTGCTTTAATAACAAAATGTCACAGGATAAGTAAAAACCTTCCAGTCAGCAGTGATTCGTGTTTGGGTTTTCAGGGTTTGGGTTTTTGTGTTCAGTGATGAATAAACGCCCCAGTTGTTCCCAAATTTCCAGGTCTCTATATGAAGAACCCCCATCTTCATTATTTTTTTCACTTGCTTGTTTATAACCAGAGGTGTCATAATCATGTTTCTTGCGAAAATGAAAGCAATCAAAATGCCTTGTAATTCCAGGAAAAGAGCTTCTTAGGGAGACATGCCTGCCTGCTATTGATGTTGTAAAAAGGCTCCTTTTACATGGTATTAAATGTTGAGAGCATATCATATTGATCTAGAAATAAAAAGCTTGACTTTTTTTTTTTAGTACAGTGAACCCTTACCTTCATAAGCACTTTCTAACACTAGGAACAGGGTTTTATGTTTAATTGAGGTGTAGTAAACAAATTATATTTGAAGAACATTGCTATTTTTAGGTAATGGAGGATTTGTAAGCCTTTTGGCAGCAATTCAGGTAAAAATCATGAATAAGTCTCACTCTTTCAAATTTGGCCCAGGCCTCCCCCTAGCAGCTCTGCCTAGAGTCCAAGATAGGAGTTAGGGTTGCCTTTGTTTAATTAATCCTTTTTCTCCGAAGGTATAGTTCAGGAGCAGGTTTCATAGCCCTTTGCCCATGTTCCAATGCTGAAAATGCAAACTAGCGATCAATAAGAGACTAGGTCCTTATACCTATATATTCTTCATCCCTGAAAACGGTGATAGGGCCAGGGTAGAAGCCGCAAATCCTGGTAGGACGCACTGCCTGAATAACTGCCCCTACCACCAGATATTAAAGCCTCGGTAGCACTTTGAGGGCACCTTTCTCTAATGATGTACCTCTCTCATTTGTTTCTGTACTTTATCTTAAAGTTCATACCGCACCACTGGAAGAAGCAATCAATATTTCCGATAACCTCCCTTTCTCCACCGTGCAATTCACTGCGCTAAGGGTAGCGCGCCACCCAGTACCGGCCCGCGAGCTAATCACCCTGCACAAAGCAGTTGCTTTGTCAGAAATTCTTTCCGATTTTCTTAGCAACGTGAGTTTCCCTTTCCAGAAGAAAGATCTTGCCTTTTGGGAAAAGGTTTTTCCAAATTAAGTTAAACTAACTTCACCCGAAGAGACCGCTAGTTTTCCTCTTTTCTTTTTAAAACGCCACCCCCGCCCCTTCTCTGGTTCTCTCCTTCTTTTACTCCAATCCTGCCCCGCACCACCACCCTCTCTCGCCCACCTCCTTCGGTTTCCAAGGAGTTTGCACGTGATTGCCTGTCTTGCAAAATCCGGCCGTAGCCCTTTGCTACGCTCTCAAACCACTTGCTTCCTATCTCGTTAAAAATGTTGCCAAACCTCCCATCGCTGTAAAGCTGTATCACTCTGAGCTTCCCTACACCCAAGTCTCCTTTCTCTCTTCCTTGGGAGAAAAACCAAGTGCCTGACTTTCTCGGCCGGGAGGTGCAGGTCGGAGGTACGCGTCTGGAAACTTATCCTAATGCATCTGACTCCAGGACTGCGGGAGGCGGGGTGGGGGGCGGGGAAGGCGCGGCGCGGCCGAGGAATCGCGAGTCCCGGCCGGGCTTGTGCGGGATGCACTGTGGCTCAAGCCTTTCCTACACCTCTCGGTCCTCAAAGACCAGCTGGGGTTGGTTTCTGACTCATCGACAATCACACACACACACGCACGCGCACACACACATACGCACACGCGCACACACACACACACACACACGCAGGCACCCGGACGCCAGCTCCTGGAGACCTGGAGTTTGCGGAGCCGGAAGGGTCGTTGGCTCTCGGCAAATCCGGAGCCAGCTCGCGAATGAATGGAGAGCACCCGAACCCCACCAGACAAGGCAGGGTGGCCTGGAGAAAGCACCCAGCGCCGGCCTCGAGCAGCGGGGCCCCCCTCGAGCTACCCAAACCCAGCGCTCGCCCGACCACCTCGGCAGTTTCTCCAAGTTTCTACTCACAGCGGGGGCCCCCCCTTTCCCAGCTGCCTCACCCTGAACCTCGAACTTCACGCCCCTGGGCCGCCCCCCGCCCCTCCGCCTTCCGTAGCTCCGCGCCCGGTCAGGGACCCGCGCGCTTCCCCGGAGCTGCCCAGATGCCCCCACCCGCGGCGGCAGCCCGGCAGTCTGGCCAGAGCTCGCCGCCGTCTCCCGCTGCTGCTGCCGCGGCGACAGGAGCCTCTGCGAGGCTCCCGGGCCACCCTTATGTATTATTCACTCGATGGCCACGGCGCTTTCTGGAAAGCCCATGCCAGAGATGCGAGGTCTTCGCCCGGCGATTACGAATTCGGCGATTTCAGCTTTTTGGAAACTGAGGGTGCTGCGGGGGCGGCGGAGCTCGTTTTTCGGTTGTTTTGCTTTGCGGGGTTGGCTTCTGTTTTTTGTTTTTTTTTTTTGGCCCGGAGCTCGCAGGAGCGCGCTGCGCCCCGGGCCCGAGAAGGAGCGCGCCAGAGCCGGCGAGTGCGGCGGGCAGCCGGGCTAACCGCCCTGGCTGGCGAGCGAGCTGGGGAGAAGAGACGCCCCGGTGGCCGGGAGAGATGGGCAGAACCGAGTTCTTTTCCTCGACGCCCCCGCCCCGGCACCCGCCCCTCCGGCCCGCTCCCCCGGCAGCTCTCGCTCTGCGGGCCCGGGAATCCCCCGCGCCCCGGACCGCCCACCGAGTTGCTGCTGCCTTTCACCGTTGCTCCTTCACCTCTCCTCCCGCCCTAACTTTCCCCAGCCTGGACTCGTGCGCGTACACACACACAGACAGACAGACAGACAGACACACACACACACACACACACACACACACACACCCTCTCCCCTCCCTGGACTCCAGCTCCACTTCCCCGTGTAGTTTGGAAATGACAGATGCCTGTAGACTTTCACCAAACAAGCGGTGGGGGCAGCAGACTACAACAGTTATTTAATTAAAAGGCATTTTCCCCCCTCTCTCTTTCTCGCTCTGGCTCCCAGAATAGCTTTTGCACCCCTAGACCCTGAGCACACGCCTGTCTCTCCAGGTTACCCGCGGCCCGCTAACACCCATCTTCCACGCCCCCCCTTCCGGCGTCTACCCCCAGCTTCTCCGCGCCCCCCAAGTCACACCGACAAGCACACCTGCAGGCCGGCAGCGGGGAGCGTCGAGGGCACGATGCAGCCGGACTGCATTGCACAGTCATCAAAGTTAAGTGTGTGTGTTTGTGGGGTGCTTGTGCACGCCGGGGGAGGCGTGGGGTCATGGGCACCGGAGCATCCACTCTGCACCCCCTCCTTGGGGTCAGGGGACGCCTCCACTTGAGATTGCAGCCATTTTAGGGAAAGGGGTGGCTCGGGGCCCCGGGGGAAGTGGAGGGGGAACAGCACGTCGCGGGGGACTCACAGCTCTGCAGCCCCTCGGCGCAACTGGAGGGCGGGCAGGCGCCGGGCGCACAGGGGCGCGGCGCCCGCGGCGACTTGGGGAAGGTTGCGCTCGAGTTCCCTGGTTTTGCCTGGAGTTGTTCGGGGTAACGTGCCGGCTCCTGCCTCGCTCTCCGGTTCCCGCTGGGTTGGGAGGTTGGAAGGGGAAGGTTTGGATGGCAGATTGGACAAGGGAGGGACGCGACAGACCCTGGAGACCAAAGAGCTAGTGCTGGGGGAAGGGGGACACCTCCTCTAGCTGGTTGGCACTGACCCAGACGGTGCGACCCACTTGGCCCCCCAGCCTCCCCACCCCCTCCCAAGCCTCTGCCTCCCCGCCGAGTGCCAAGTGAGCGCGCGGCGAGGGGCACGGGGCGCGACGCCGCCAGGCACCGAGCCAGCCCTTACCTGGTTGGAAGGGGTTTCCCAGGAGGAGCCGTAGTTGTAAAAGAAGGAAGAGAAGAAGGTGTCTTCCGACAGCCCGCAGCCCGCCATGCTCTGGATGCAAATAAAATGAGGAAAGGGGGGGTGGTAAAAAAAAAGCACACACACAAGCAACCAAAAATTTTCAAAATCAAATTAAACCAATAAGCGAAGAAGAAATTCTCTCGAAAAATAAAAGGAGGGGGAAGGGAACGGCAAAGGGAACGGAAACTCTCAGCGGTGCTCCCTCTCCGGCGGAGGAGGGATGCTCCGGCTGCCGCCGCCGCCGCCGCCGCCGCCTTCTCAAGAAGGTACCTAGAGAGGTTCGTCCTGACTTGAGCAGCCGCCGCCGCCGCCGCCGCCGCTGCTGCCTGTGCCGGCTGCGTGTGTGCGCGCGTGTGTGTGCGTGTGCGTGAGTGTGGTGTGTGCGCGCAGAGCGAGAGACCGCAGGGGAAGCGAGAGGGCGAGAGAATGAGCGAGCCGGGATGGAGGGCGCAGAGGCAGAGCGGCCGGGCGTGTGCGCGCGAGGGTGCGTGCGTGTGTGTATGTGTATGTGTGTGTGTGTGTGTGTGTGTGCGCGCGCGCGCGCGCGTGTGGCTGGGTGTGCGTCTGTTTGGGGAGCTCACCGGAGAGCCGGGGCCGTCACGTGGGCGCGCTGACTCCGCCGGCTGCCGGGGACAGCCTGTACTACAGCCCCGGCCACTAAATCAGCCCGCGCCACCAGACCTTTGCAGCCCCCCCACGGCCAGCGGCCAGCCATCCCCGCGGGGCCGCGCGGGCCGCGGAACAGCAGGGGGCGACGGATAGGTGGGTGGTTAAGGAGGGGGTCGCCCCAAGCCTGCACAGGAAAAGAAAAGATGCCGGTGAGGAGGCACATGTCCCCCGCTGTGCCCCGCACCCTCCTGTCCAGCCTTCCTCCCAGCCTCTTTGAAGATTTTTTTATTTTTAATTCCTAAAATTGCTTTCCCTTGCAGAGACCACTCGTACAGCCACGGGGAAATTATTTTCACATAGTTGCTACGTCTCGATTTTTTTTTTTTCCTTTCCTGGTGCCCCACGTCTCCCGCGCGCGCGCGCCCGCAATCACGCAGGCACACACACACCCGTGGCCGCCTCCTCCCATCCCAAATGCAAACCCACTTCCTTTTGCCGGTTGCTGTAGTTAAGCTAAGTCAATGCTACATCAAACTAGGCTAGGCTGAGAGAACTGGAAAGTGGATTTAGGGGACAATACTGCCCCAGCAGGAAGAAAGGTTCTAGTTTGGCATTCTGTTGATTTAACAGTTGAAAACGCAGAAGGATTTTGTAGTTTCTGCATTGAAACTCAGGCCCCTTGAGTCATAGTTCTTTAAATGGAGCAATTTTCTTAAGTCTATTGTATGTTATAAAACTGTAAACCGATAAGCCCGCCCCCAAAATGGTATTTTACAGCCAAACCTTTTTCTCAATTTTAATAATTGAATAGCCAATTTTTCCCCCTGCAAAAAGCCTGCTCTCTCCAACTTTTTTCAGATATTTACAGTAAGTAGAATTCTAATAAAAATCGGCGTATCAGTGTAAGGTACTCCTACAAGTGTTTGGATCCTCTCAGGAAAACTTGGAACAACCTGTAATTTATACTGTTTTTTTCTGAGTCTTTCTTCCAAAAATGCTACCCATTTTTATGCAAACCAGTTGTGTTTTTCCAAGACTCCATGCTTCCTCTTTTAAATTCCCCCACTTGAGGTGAAATCCTCTGTGAAATAAACATTTCCACAGCAACCCAGTGATGTCACAAACATTGGCTCCTAATTTCAGAGGGGAAATAAAGCAAGAGAAAAGGATCTCTCTAGAAAGACAGGTTCCGTTTTCTTGCAAATAGCATTGCTCCTGGTAGAGACTGAGAAAACAGACTCGATTTCTGGCTAAATACTTGTTTTCTTCTTCTGAGATTGAAAGAAACATCAAATGTTTTTCAAAGAAACATCAAATGATTCTTAAAAAAAAGTCACCATCCTCTTTCCTGGGTTCATGAAGAATGGTGTTTCAAATCAGTGGTACCTAATCACACTGACCACTAGAGATTTTAATAAAGGGGGAAAAGATTTTTTTTTTCCTAAAAAATCATGTCAGAATGAACATTGAGGGACAAAATTCAATGTACTAACTTCAGATCCAAATAATGCCAAATGACCTGGCTTCATTAAATACAATTGTTTTTAGGAAGTGTTAGACCCTCAGTAAGTCTATTCAGTTATCAAAATTAGTGCTGATCTTGCCAATATTGAATAGAGGGGCTTCTATTCAATATTGGCAAGATACTGAATAGAACATTCATCATTCAATCTGTTGTTTCCTGGAGCTCTGGGCTGGGAGAAAGAGGGAAACATTCTTCATGCCCTCCTGCCTTTAGCCCTGTACAATCTCATGCTTATCCATATTAAATGTAAAGGGGCTAGAAAATAGAAATTAGGCCCAATGCCTGGGCTTTCTTAGTCTTCCTATCTAAATTAAGTCCTTTAGATAATCTTTCTACAGAGTACTGTAAAGTGTTTTTCATATACACTTTAGCTCAAGTTTACATCCTGTTCCTGCAGCCACTTATGATTCCCTGTTTGGGCTCAGGTCCCACCTCCACCCTAGGAGAAGTTAATTCTGTCTCTGTGATCCCCTTTCCTATTTGAATGAATAGATTTATTCCTCATGACAATCCTGGAAGAATCAAGACTCTAAACGCACTTCATAGATATGGAAATAGGCTCAGATGTGCTAAATAACCTGCCCGAGATCACCCAGCTACAAAGTAGTGGGAGTTAAACCCAAACTTTGGAACCCCCACCTGCCTCTCACATAAAGATCTGAGCCCATCAGAGCACTGCTGTTCCATGACCATATCTTTCATCCCCCCAAAAACAAAGTCAGTGCTTTCTCCAACTGCCCAAAGTTGTGATATGTATACATCCATGAGATGTGTTCATTTAAAGGTTGATTGCACATTCACCAGCTCATCCACTCTTTGTGGGGACCCTGTTGTTGTTGTTCTTTAGTTGCTAAGTCATGTCCGACTCTTTGTGACCCCATGGACTATAGCCCACCAGGCTCCTCTGTCCATGAGATTTTCCAGGTAAGAATACTAGGGCGGGTTGCCATTTCCTACTCCAGGGGATCTTCCTGAATAAGAATACTAGGGCGGGTTGCCATTTCCTACTCCAGGGGATCTTCCTGACCCAGGGATCAAACCCAAGTCTCCTGCACTGGCAGGCAGATTCTTTATCACTGAGCCTCCAGGGGAGCCCTAGGAGCCCTGTTAGGAGGCTATTATTATTTTTGTTTTAGAGATGAAGGGACTAAGGATCAGGGAAAAAGACTCAACTTCCTATCCTATCCAGAGCTAGTACATAGCAGAGCTAGGTCCTGAGCCAGAGATTTCTGGTTCGTGACTTTTTTCTCTTAAAAAAGTAGTCTCTCCCAACTCCAAACACACAGGAAAGTAGGTACAGGTATCCACTGAGTAGGCTGAGGACCTACAGACATTGGAGGTGGGGAGGAAGAGTCAGGAACAGGTGGAAAGAGTCTCCTCTGAGCAGCAAACCAGAGAACACTTGTATAAATGAAGTCTGGCCTCCAGCCACAAACATTTGGCTGCCCTCAAATCTCCAGCTCTTTCTTTTTCAAACAGGGCAGGCCCAAGGAGGGCCACCTGGATAGACTTCTGATGAAACACCTTCCCTCTCTGCCCAGCTTGTCCTCTCCCAGGGCAGCCCTGACACCCTGAAAGAATTATCCCTCAATAGGTTTCTCACCAGGCAGAAACGCAGTAACATAGACCTATGTCTGCTAGTTCCCAGCAACATAAAAACAAGCCACCCCTTCTACCCCCACTGGGACCCAGAACAGATGGAAACAACCCCTTGGGAAGCTGAGGGAGCCACAAGCTCTTTGAGAAAAGATGGCCCCAGCCACCTTGCCAGCTCTTTGCTGTGCAGAAGGCAGAGATCTGAAACACAGCACATTTGATTTCCAGATCCACTGTGGTGGGTTCTCTCAACTTAAACCAAAGTTTCTTCTGCACACATTGCTCAGTCACACTGCAAATGTATGATTGCTAAATTGATATCTTTCTATTAATGAGAAAATCCGTCTTTCTTTGTAAATACTTTCCCCTTAAGAAATAACTTCTGCATTAATTTCATATTGGAAATTGGTTAATAGTCCAGATGATGCTGGGGTGTTTTCCTTGTTTATAAATGAGATGCATTAACACTCTCATACCACTAGGGTATCATTTAGTGAACAGTTGCTCCGCTCTGCAGATGCAGGAGGCCAAATTGTTGTGGATGTGGATAAAAAAAAAAATGATCATTTTGGCGAAAACTGCAGATGGGAAGCAGATGTAATGTACAGAGGAAGTAGATTTCACTCAGTCTTTTTCCTTTATTAAAATAAAGTCTGCTAATCTGTCTTATTTTTAAAAAGCCCTCTGAATCCAAATTCATGTGTTAATTCCAGGCACAGTGAAAACCAACATTATTCCTACCTTCATGAAGTGGACAGTCTCAACACATGTTGTTTGGTCTACCAATTGTGTTAGTTGCCAATTTTCTCTGTAATTGTTTAGAAACTTACATTCACTCATCAAAATTATAATTACCCTGGGGAGAGATTAAAATTAGGAAATAGACGAGGAAAAGTTGAGAGGGCAGAGGGATGGTATAACATGAGAGAGAAAGGGAGACCCCGTGGGAAGTGCAGAAAGATGAGGGCAGGAAGAAGGATGCAGCAGTTCATGCAAAGCCAAACTGCAGCAGAAAGTGAACCTCCGAATAACTAGGACAGTGGTAATAACAAATGTGTATCGAATGCTGGTAATACGGCAGGAACGATGTTAAACGTAGGACATTCTTACTTTGGGCTTTCCTGACCAAAGGGAAGTGCATTTAAGTACAAGATGTTTATTTGGGAGGGCATCCTAGGAAACGTGGGTAGGAGAAGTGGGAAGTGAAGGAAGGATTAAAGGGTGTACCTGTGGGCCACTGGAGCTTAATCCTATCTGAGAACCTCGAGGGGGCACATTTCAGAGTTACCCCATTCAGTGGGTGAGGGGGCTGAGCAGCTGAAGGCTGCTCCCAGCTGTTGTTAACCACACCCTCCCCCCCAGCACATCCGACCTGTGGCATGCATTGGCAGAGTGAGGTCTGGCAGCCAGAGAAAGTTATCAGGCAAAGGGATGCAGAGGCTGTTGTTAGGCTCTGGGGCCTCATACTTGGAGACGGTAAGAGCTGTTGGACTACGGGTGGAGCCCTAGGAGCATCTGCCCCCCAGACATTAACTTATTTCATTTTCCCAAAACCTTTTGAAGTGGGAGCATGTCCACATCTTCCTGAGAGAACACGGTCTGGGAGAGTAAGGAGGGGCCTCTGTTGTTTTCACCCAGTTAGCATCAGTGCCCTCTTCTGCCAACAGCCCAGCCCCCCCTGCTTTTCCTTTGAGAAACATCCCCCACCCCCACCCCTGCCATCTCAGTGATTCAACCTAAGTCCCTCAGTCCAGGGATATGCAGGTGAACCAAGCTGACCTGATAAAATCTAACTACCTCGGATTTTCGCTGCACCTACAGGACTACAGGAGCTATAGAGGTGTGTCCTTTCTGCCAGGAGAGCAGAGTTGGGAGCTCTTCCATCTTCCATCCACAAGAATGAACCCAACTGCTTGAAAATGAAGCCAGTGCAGGGGAAAGCCAGCACTGAAAGGAAACACCACAGACTTCTGACTTAACATCTTTTGAGCGACTGGGTCCAGCCCAGCCTGAAGCCAAAGACACTATCCTGGACTTTCCAAGTATATAAGCCAATAAACTCTAAGCCAGTTGGGGCTATATTCATAGAAGTTAAGCAGCTTTGCCAAGATCACACCACTAATGAGTGTGGAGGTAATAATCAAACCCACGTAACCCTAATTCCTTTTGGTGCTACGGCCCATGTTCTTAATTCATGCTCTGTGGTGGCAATTAGTATCTACCTCGGACAGAGCTCAAGGCCACAGCACCTTTCTCATTGTCTGGCCCTCACTTGGAACCTCTTTCCTTCCAGAAACAGCTGCCAATTTGTTTAAGAGGATAATGGATCAGGGTATATCTTGGCTGCATTTGAATTTTTTGTTCCATCAAATCATTAAAAGTGCAACATGTGTTAATGATAGTCACTTAAAGGCTGGGAGTGAAAGTGACAAAAAGCTGAAAGAGAAAACAGAGAATTAAGACCTTCAGTTTTTTGGTGAGCTAGTCAGGAACTACTAACAGACAATTCCTGTCTTAGTTATGACTCTTGATTTTAAGTGACAAAAATCCCACTTCACTGGTTGAAGGAAAAAACAAATAAACAAAACCTTTATTGACTAACCTAACTGAAAAGGCCAAGAGTAGGGCTGTGTTCTGGAAAGGCTGGATCCCTGCAAGGCTCAGCCTGTGTCAGCACCACAGTTTCTGGTTTTCACTTGCCTTTGGGTTGACCTCATTGTCAATCCTACACAGAGCCTCCAGCAGCTCCTGGCTTACCTCTTGCTTTTTATCAGTAGTCCCAGCAGAGTAGACAGATGTCCCTCTCTCTCAACCATCCCAGCAAAAACCCTGAGATTTCCAGTCACTGGCTGATTGGATCACACACCCATCTTTGCACTCATCATGGTCACCAGCAGGAGGCAATGCTCTGACTGACCAGGTTTGAATCTCACAGCCATCCTTGGCTTTCTTGGTGGAGTTACCCTATCAGAGCATCTGAACTGAGACTGGAGAAGATAGGGTTCCCCAGAGGAAAGCTGGGACACAAGCGACTAATCTCCTCTGCTAGAAGACTGATGCTTGGCTGCCCAGCAGACAGAAATGGCAGTCATCCACAGCAGAGAGGACTCACAACCTCGTCTTTGTCTTTAAGGAGCCCATGTTATGTTCAGAAAGGAACACTGCATGTAGAACAACAAAGAATATGCGATAACAAATGAAGTGAACTGCGGCTTCTTATTGGCAGGCAACAGAATGTACTTTCCTACACTTGAAGCAGACAATCTGAGGAAATTCCTATCATTCCTAGGAGGGCCAGAGAATTGGGTTCGGATACTACAAATAGGAGCAAAGCAGCCAGAAAAAGAAATGATATGACAGTAGGGCCTGGGACATCAGAGAACTTGAGCACCCACTGTCCCAGAAGAACAAAGGTCTTGCCACCTCATTGGCCAGAGTACCTGATCTCCTGCACATGGCAGCCACCACACACTGATCACTTCTGCCCGTCAGTCCAGAGCAGGTTCACTTGGGGCCCCTTACCTGCAAAGGAGTCTGGGAAATGTAGTTTTCCACTTTCTGGCTTCTAAGTACCAAAAGGTTGATTAGGAGGGGTTGCAATGGATACTGCATGAATTTACAATACCTGCCATAGAGCAGATGACAGGAGTTCAGTTAGGAGAGAAGACAAAAAAGGCTGAACTCAGTTCACCTGTCACACTGGTTTATCTGACTTGGTTCTGACATTTGCTAAAAAACAGAGAGCGAGCAAGAATCTCAATGCCAACAGGTAAGATGTCCACAGAAGCCTGTATTCTTCAGACCACTCCTGGACCATACCTGCAAGTCCTGGGTGTCATCTGAAGGCAGATGATGGCACATCATGTTTGTCTCTGGGAGGCAGTTAGGAAATATGGATTGTGATGAAGAAGCACCTTGACTTCGCCTTCCCTTCAACTCCTGCCTTCACTGTGTATCCTCCCTATAAACCCTCCACTCTTCTCCATTTCCTCCCATCACCCCAGGCCAGGCTACTTTCCTCTCTTGCCAGGACTTTGCAGTATACACTTGTCCATTCTTTTTGTCTCCATTCTTGCGCTTATACCTGCCATTCAAATAGAGTAAGCTTTCAAAGCCATAAGTCTGATTGCAGCCTTCTTCAGTGGCTTCCACTGCTCTTTGGATCAAACCCCAGATCCCTTAACATACACAGACTACTATATATAAAATAGCCAAGCAACAAGGACCTGGGGTACAGAACAGGGGACTGCACTCAGGATCTTGCCATAACCTCTAATGAAAAGAATCTGAAAAAGAATATATATGGATGTATGTGTGTGTATACACACACACACACACATATATAAAATGAATAACTGAATCACTTAGCTGTACACTTGAAACTAACACAACATTGTAAATTGTTCAGTTGTAAATACTTCAATTTTTAAAAAAATAACAATTTTTTAAAAAGCCCAGATCCTTAAAAAGACCCCTTCCAACTCCTTCAATCTAGCGGCCCTCACCATCTCCAAGTCTAGCATGATCTTCTTTGCTCCCACGTGGCCTAAGAAGCCACTGGAGCCCTGAAAGGGATCTGATTCCTACCACCTACCCAGCCTCATCTCAAACCCCTTTCTCTTCTGCTCCTCCCCACAGCCACATGCGGCCTCGGTATGCCGTGTGGGCATAGAAATCCCTGTGGTTTCTCCCTAAACTTTCATCTGCCTGGAATGCCTTTCCCACCTTTCTGCCTGGCCAACATCTTCTCAGCATGGAGCTAAGAGTCACCTTCTGGAGAATTCCCACCGTAAGGGCCCCAAGAGGAAACATGTCTCTCTCAGCCCTGCTCCGGCCACTGTTACAGCCCACTGCCCACAGGCAGGCCCTATTCACGTGGATTTTCCCAGGACCAACTCAATAAAAGTTGACTGAACAAGACCAAATCAACTTACGAAGAAAGCCAACCCCCTCCACAGAGAGCAGTAATAAAGAAAATGTGTTCTACTACCACCTTGAGACTTCAATTAATGCGCTTTTCTCCTCTGTGAATCCTTGCTCCCAAACAAACAGAATCTGACAGCCCGAATTAAATCATTTATCTTTCTAGGTCTCTGCCTTGGCTCTAGCACGGGTGTCGAAACCCAGATATTTCATAAAAAGAACTGGCAAAAACAAAATCTGCAGCCCAGAACCTTGACTGTATGTGGTTGTGTGACCCAAATATGTACACACACACAGACAGGAGAAATTTTCATCTGCAACCCTTCTTCTACCTACGCAGAATTAAATGCCTAATTATCAGACTTGATCACTGTATTTTCTCTCATAAATCCTAAAGGGGTGTGTGTGTGTGTGCGCGTGCCTGTGTGCTTGTTGGGCATGGGCCTGCACATATGCATGGGCCTGTACAGACCACGTTATCTGACTCTGTCCACGAATTACACGGTGTAAACAGCCTCGGCAGTGAAGAACACAAGCAGAAATGCAGAAAGCTCCTGCTACATGTTCTGTTCCAGTTCCTTTCTATACATTTTAATGCCTTTTGATTCCGAGTGACCTATGGGTTTCCAACCATGGGCCAGTGAGGAAACAAAAGACCATTTCCACTCTGCCCTGTATAATTAAATACCTAGATGAAGTTTTCTCCGGTTCTGCCTTCAGAGCCAAACAACGCTTGTTTGCATTCTATCATCATATATAAACACCCGCAGGCCAGGATAATTTACCTTTGCTGTTCTAGCGCTGGCCCCTTAAATCAGGCCACCCAGGCTGCATTTAAGCATATCAGAAGGGCCTCTGGTTATGAAGCCTGCAGTATTTATTTTTCTTTAAATACCAAAACTATCCTCTTTACAGTCCACTATTTGGAAAGAGATAACATGGATACAGATACTCTGTAGATAATCCTCAAATCAGTTCTGTGGATTCAAACATCTTTCCCACCCACCCCCGCCCACCCACTTCAAACCTTTGTCTCAGAGATGCTAAGTAGTCAGTAAAGACAGTGGTGTGGAGCTCGCTTCTCCTGGCTTCCCCGACTGAGGTCTGGAGAGTGAGATCCCGGTGAGGAGCAGGAAGAATCAGGGCCAGGCAGGAGGGCCGGCAGGTGCTGGGGCAAGCCTGAGGGACATGGCACAACACCCCAAGTGGACCCAGGTTTCTCTGACTTGACCATGCCCGTGAACCACCCAGGGACTTTGTCACAGTGCAGAGTCTGGTAGGACTGGCTGGGGCCTGAGATTCTGCATTTTCTAGCAAGCTCCTGGGCATGTTGATGGTGCTGGCCCGGGCTCACAATTCAAATGATGAGGTTTAGATCTCAGGCTCCAAGTCAGTTAGGCCTGGCTGGGAACCACCTCTTTGGTAGCTGGGCACTCTGGGGCAAATTACTTGACCTCTCTGGGCTCTGGCTTCCTTATCTGTTTAACAGTGATGATAGCAACCTAGCAAGCGGGTCTGCCAAGATGTGGAATGCCGGTGAGGGGCTGAGTGCAATGCCTGGCATGTCCATAGTGAAGGAATAGAGGCCAGAGCCCACCTTCCCAATTCCCAGGAAGTATGTCCTGCTCACTTTATTATTTTTAGGATTAAATGACTTTTCTTGATTTTATTGTCTCATTACAAAAGTAATACTTAAAGAAAGAGAGGAAGATAGGGAGAAAGGTAAAGAGGGAAGGAAGGAGGAAAGAACAGAATAAGAAAAGACTTGTCTCCATACTTCCAGTCACGTATACACACATTTTTTAAATAATGGAATTATATTGTCCATCTCATTTTGCAAGCTTTCCTTCTCACTTGCTACATCAGAGTAATAATATAAACAATAATGGTCATATCAACAACAGCAACAGGTTCTAGGTGCCAAACACCACTCTCCCACACCAAGTGCCTTAACTCACTCATTTTCACAACAACTCTTTGACATGGACTCTTAGCAGCCTTATTTTACAGATGAGGAAAGCAAGGCTCAGAGCGTCACTTACCACAAGTCATATACTGGTCAGTGGGGAATTCGGGTTGGAAACTAGGCAGCCTGCAAGCCCAGCTGGGCCTTTAATGCTATATTCTGCACCCTTCGTAGGTTCACTCTGACACACTATTTTACTACCTGGTTTTTTCCCACACTTACCACATCATGAATATCTGTCTGTTGTCATTTCATACTTTTGCACATCATCTTAGGTGGCTGCCCATTTTACAGACAGGACAAGTGAGGCCTGGCTGCTCAATAGAGGGCAGACAGTGAGGGGAACAATCATGCCCACCTGGGGGCCTAGGCTTTGTGCTCCTGACCATGCTGTCTAGACACAGAGACACTGAGCATCTACTACGTGCTGGGAATGCACGGGCCTCACTGGAGAACGGAGGACCCACAGGATTCTTACTTGTGCGGCCCTCACCGTCCAATGAGCTGAGCCATGCGGTAAAGTCAGTAAGCAAATACGTGGATGAGATGATGTGAGATGATTGCTAGAGAAACAATTCCACCCTGTGATGGAACACGTGGGAAGGGTGGGGATCTTTTAGGAAGACTGTTTGAGGTTATACCCAAGTGACAAGAGGAAGGAATCTCACAGTCATCTAGAGTCAGATTTATTTAAACTTCTCAACATAAAACAAAAGCTTAATGGCAATCTTAAGGAACGGCGCTCAGAGCATCATGTAGCTACGGAATTCTCCTGAAGAGCGTGTGAGCGACACAGAGAGGGGACAGCAGGGCCGGAGGGCCCAGCCCTGATCTGTCTCCGTGTGGCCTTAGGAGGCCTATCTGTAACCTATCTACAGAATGGGCTTGTGACCTTACGCAAGGGAGGGTCCGCTGCAAACAGGAAACACAGTAACATGGGGGGCACAGGACGCTGGAGCTGCTGTTGACCTTGACAACGGGTGTCTGGCTGGCCTGGCCCGTTGAAGGGTCCAATCCGGGCTATTGACTGTGGTTTCCCTGGGCTCCCCTGACCACCTGTGACCTCTCTCAGCTCTCAGCTGGTGTCGTTGCTGAGGTCAAGACTCCATGGCGGGGGGTTGAGGGTGAGGGGATTCTTCCTTATACATCGCTGTTCTTGACAGTAAATAATATTAACAACAGTGGGCTGGACACTCTACAGCCATCCTCTAGCTTCATCCCCCTCCGATCTCTTCTGTCCACTTTACAGATGTGGAGACTGAGGGTCTGAGAGGCTAAGGAGCTTGGTCAAGGCCACAGAGCAGCCAGGCATCTAGCTCTGTGCTGCACCCGCAGGCTGGTCCTCACCACAGAGGCTCAGCCTTCCCCCTCAGGGACTAGTCCCCTTCAGGGACCAACTCCCTTCGTCTTTCCCGGGTTAACTCTGACGTCGTTCAGATTCCAGTGACATCACTTCCTCAGTGAAATGCCCTTATCATGGGTGCACCAAACCACCGGTCAGAGCTACATAGGGTTAAGAGTTTGCACGTCAGGCACGTGGGACTGAAGCAAGCATCCTGGGCAAGTTCTCTAGCCTCCATCCCCCTCAGTTTCCTGGGCTGTAACAGGAGGAACGTAGGAATAATGACCTCACAGGGTGACAGTCCTGACGATGAAATAAACCGATGCTTCTACCTCTGTGTTTGCATAAAGTGCCCCACAGGTCTCACATGACACCCAGAGGAAGGCCCCGGTACGCCGCCCTCCCAACTGCAGGCTCCACCCGGGCGGGAGGACCCGGTGGAGCAGGCCTGCAGCCAGCACCTGGGGAGCTCAGCGAGGTATCATGATCATCATCCCATTTCCCACTCCAGCCCACGTTCACCCAACGGGGGGAGGGGCTCTGAGTCTTGTGCGTGGCCCCATGTGGCCCCTCCTTGCTGGCCTTTGGGACTTTCCTCCCGTCTGTGGGGTAGAAGTCCACAGTCCAGGTGGGAGAGGTGGCCGGGGCGTCACAGAAGCTCCGAGGGAGGCCCATGTTCACACCCTCTCCCCTCCCTGCCCCGCGCAGGTGCCGTGCAGATTGCACCCGGGCCCCAAGCAGTGGGCAGCAGAAGGGCTGAAGGGCACTCCAGAGGGGACGGAAGAGCCCTGGGGGCCAGACCTCCCTGCCCTGGGCAGTGGGGTCTTCCGCCAGGCCTGAGGCTCCTGGACACGGGATGCCGACAGAGGGCCTCCTAGCTGTCAGCCGCCCTCCTGTTTAACTTGTTCCTTAATTTCCCCAGGGCCTCGCGTGTGGCCTGAGTCTAATGATTTTCTGTGAAAACTCCACCAGGGGTGTGTTTTTCTGTGTCTTCAGATGAAGGACTAATCCAGCCAGACTGTCTCCGTTGCCCTCCCTTCACCCTCTCGGACCAGACCAGCCGGTCTTCTTTTTTTTTTTCGTCTTGAATTTAAGAGCCTTGCAGACACAAAGATCCTTTTAGCTTTTAACATATTTAATAATTTATTATTTATCTGATATTTTGGTAAATGTATTCCTCAGATCATGCCTCTGCATCTCCAGTTTCCAATTTGCACCTACCTGACATGGTTTATATTACAATCCATTGATGCTCTTAAGGCAGGGTTTCCTCTTTTAACACTTCTTTAGAGCCCTAATGAACTTCTATGCTTCATTTACTCAAGAAGACACCTCTCTCCCCCTTTTACATTTTCCTGCTTACAGGCATAGAAATCATATGTGTCACTAATACAGTGTTGGTTTTCCCTGCGTTGGTTCTTTTTAACATGTTTGCCCTTCAGCCTGCTATTAACCAGTTTCTTCCTACTTTGAAAAACTTGCTCTTTTAAATTTCATCATTCAGTTTTTTTCCTTGGGGATTTTACCCTTTATTAAGAAGTCAAAACCAATTCTGGAGCAATCATAGACATAAAATAGTCTCATGAATCTTTTGTATCCTCCACCAACTTGACACAGAAGTAGGCACACAGCAGAGATACTGTAAACACTTGGTGTGACCAGGATGGTCCACAGGCGATTAACCAAAAGGCAGGGTGATGCAATGTTTAAGTACACAGGTGCAAAATCTGATTGCGTGGATTGGTTTGAATACTGGTTTTTGGCCCACATTAGCTGTGTGACCACAGGCAAATTACTCAAATGGTCTGTGCTTTAGTTTCCTCAGCTCTAACATGGAAGAACCATTCTACCATCTTCCAAGGCTTGTTGCAAGGATTACATAACTAAAGCACTTAAGACGGTTCCTGGCTGGGCAAGTGCTGAATAAACAGCGACTTTTGTTATCGCTGCCTGCCTACTATTTGCAAGGCTTTCAGATCCGCGATTACCTTGGATCACAGAATCAGGCAAATCATCTCTCTCCCCTCCCCTCAAAATTAAGAACCACACATTATAAAGGTAATAAGATCTTGTTCCTAGTTTTGTACACAAGGACTCGGGGTGTGGAATGGCCCCTCTGGGTGACCTCGAGGCCAGCATGTCTAACATGGGAAGAATGCGTCGTCTCTTGCTGGGGAAAGCACCCCAAATCCCCGTTCTCAGATCTATCACCTCCATATAAATAATTTCTCAACTGGGTTCATCTAAAATGGATCGCCCACACACTAGTTCTGAATAGTTGCTAACAAGCCAATAGAAGCCATCAGTGCTAAGGATGGGTCGACTCAGGTGGCAGAGGCAGAAACGCCCACTAGGGGGCGAGTGCGCTCACCTCTTGTTCCCGATGGTGGCTCAGTCCCAGAACCAGGGAGGCAGAGCGGGCATGTTTCTGGCACCGGCCCCAGCCCCTTGTGTGCGTACTCCTGTCTGTAATCCCCCACTGCCTCAGCTCAGCAAGCGGTATTAACTACATGTTAGACCTGAGAAGTCTGAGGCTAACGTGCCCAGGAGCACAGAGCTGAGAGGAGAAACTGCAAGGGAACCTAGATTTCTCTGACTCTACCAGTGCTGCCTGGAGGAAGGGAAGGTGTGCAAACCCTGACAACATGTTGGGCCCATGCATCCTCCTCCTAAAAGGAGCACAGGATTAGGCCTGTTCCCCAAAGTGTGTCCCACGGAACATTAAGTCCTGGGAGGTGCTCTGTAATAACAGTCTGGGGTAATACAAATCTGTGGCATTTGCTATTCTCTCCGAAGTACAAAGTACACATTAGTCTGTTAAAGGTTCTGATAAGTCCTGCAGTCAAGAAAATTGTTTGCTTGACTTTTTTAAGCATCAGCATTTCCCTGGTCTACCTGACATCAGGGTTTTTATATACATATGACATCTGTTAATATACACTTTGAGAAATGCTGGTTTTGGCAAATAAGAGACATAATGATGGAGAGACATAATAAAAGTAAGACAAATAAGAGACATAATGAAAGTGAAAAAATGGAATTTTACCCACATGATAATGAACTGACATAGATGTCTCATGGACAGAGGAAAATGTGTCCTAGCAAGATATTCACAGAGAGTCTGGATTATGAAACAAATAGAACCAGAACCATTAAGAAACATAAAGTCCTTATGATATGAAAAAGCCATTTCAGCATTCAGGATGACTCCCAAATATTAATATAACCCAGAAGACAAAACAAAATGGCAGTCAGTTTCCTTCATACCATGGGGTACAAAATCTGTATTTTATTAGCTCATGGTCAGAGCTAAGGTCTTTGCATAGAATGAGAGTTTATTCATAAAGTTGCTGTGTTCACCAACGTGGTCAGGTGTTTGCTAAGACTTAGCACTGAGTTGCTTAAAAGAGTTCAGTCCACGGAGCACTATTTACAATAACCAAGACACAGAAATAACTTGTGTCTCTCCACAGATGAATGGATAAAGAATATATATATATACATACATACATACATACAGTAGGATACCATTATTTGGAGAATCACATTACTGACTGAAGCTTCCCAGATTGCTCAGTGGTAAAAAATCCACCTGCCAAGCAGGAGACGTGGGTTCCATTCCTGAGTCAAGAAGATCCCCTGGAGAAGGAAATGACAACCCACTCCAGTATTCTTGCCTGGAAAATCCCATGTACAGAGCCTGGCGGGCTACAGTCCATGGGATCACAAGAGTCGGACATGACTTAGCAACTAAACAATGACTATTTAGCCATAAGAAGGAAGGAGATCCTGTCATTTGCAACAACATGGTTGGACCTTGAGGGGAATATGCTAACTAAAATAAGTCAGAGAAAGAGAAATATTGCATGATTTCATTTGTATGTGGAATCTAATAAACAAATACAACAACAATAAAAATCAGAGAAAAAGAGTTTTTGTGAGATTTGTGGTTACTAAAGCAGACACGGGTTGGAGGAATTGGATGAAGGTGGTCAAAAGGTACAAACTTCCAGTTATAACTGGAAGTATATAAGTAAATACTAGGAAGTCATGTACAATGACATAATAACCACAGTTAATGCTGCTGTGTGGTATATTTGAAAGTTGTTAAAAGAGTAAATCCTAAAAGTTCTCCATCATATGGAAAAAGTTTTTGTACCTATATGAAGTAATGGATGTTATCTAAACTTACCGCGGTAATCATTTCACAATATATGTGTATCAAGTCATTATGTGGTACACCTTACCCTCATACAGTGCTGTGTCAATTATAGCTCAATAAAACTGAAAATTAAACAAACTGTGGGAAATTCTTACAAAGGTGGGAATACCAGACCTTCCTTGCCTCCTGAGAAATCTGTCTTCAGGTCAAGAAGCAACAGTTAAAACTGGATATGGAATAACAGACTGGTTCCAAGTCGGGAAAGGAGTATGTGAAGGCTGTATGTTGTCACCCTGCTTATTTAACTTATATGCAGAGTGCATCATGAGAAATGCTGGATTGGATGAAGCACAAGCTGGAATCAAGATTGTGGGAGAAATATCAATAACCTCAGATATGCAGCTAACACCACCCAGAAAGTAAAGAACTAAAGAGCTTCTTGATGAAAGTGAAAGAAGACAGTAAAAAAGTTGGCTTAAAACGCAATATTCAGAAAACTAAGATCATGGCATCCAGTCCCATCACTTCATGACAAATAGATGGGGAAACAAATGGAAACAGTGAGAGACTTTATTTTCCTGGGCTCCAAAATCACTGCAGATGGTGACTGCGGTCATGAAATTAAGATGCTTGCTCCTTGGAAGAAAAGCTATGACCAACCTAGACAGCATATTAAAAAGCAGAGACATTACTTTGCCAACAAAGATCTGTCTAGTCAAAGCTATGGTCTTTCCAGTAGTCATGTATGGATGTGAGAGTTGGACTATAAAGAAAACTGAGCGCCAAAGAATTGATGCTTTTGATCTATGGTGTTGGAGAAGACTCTTGAGAGTCCCTTGGACTGCAAGGAGATCCAACCAGTCCATCCTAAAGGAGATCAGTCCTGGGTGTTCATTGGAAGGACTGATGCTGAAGCTGAAACTCCAATACTTTGGCCACCTGATGCGAAGAGTTGACTCATTTGAAGACTCTGATGCTGGGAAAGATTGAGGGCAGGAGAAGGGGACAACAGAGGATGAAATGTTTGGATGGCATCGTCAACTAGATGGACATGAGTTTGAGTAAACTCCGGGAGTTGGTGATGGACAGGGAGGCCTGGCGTGCTGCGGTTCATGGGGTCACAAAGAGTCGGACACGACTGAACAACTAAACTGAAATGAAAACTGACAAATGAAAAGAATTTAAGCCAGTATATAGAGGATTACTCAGTAAAACAAATTCAACTGAACTTGAAATAAATTCATCAAAACACACACCAAAAAAAGAGAAAAAGAGAGAAAGAAGAAAAAAAGAGAAAGGAAGAAGGAAAAAATTAAGAGGAAAAAAAGAAAAAGGAAGGAAGGAAGGAAAGCGTCCACAGGGACAGATGGTGAGACCCACGGCCGGCCCTGAACCCTGCCTTCTCCAGGTCAGTGAGGGGCCAGAGGAGACAGGCAGGGAACCAGCTGCTGCCCCAGAGCTGGACGTGCCGGCCTGCCCCCGAGCCCAGCAGCCTGTGCTGACCGCATGCCTCCGCACACACACTAACAGCTACAACTTGCTGTTGCTGGCGGGTTAAATGTAAATCCTTCCATACCTAGGTCCTCCTTCCAGTATGTGTGAATCTGAACTGGCCCTAGTGACCTGCCTGATCAAGATAATGCAGCAGCAAGACTGCTGTGGGACCTCTGAGGTAGACATTGCAGCGTCCGTCAGTTTCTTGGGACACATTCCTAGAAACCAGCCCCTCTACTGTGAGTAGTCTGTAGCCACGTGGAGCTCCAGCTGAGCTCCAGCCATGTGAGAGAGTCACGCTGGAGGGCATCTGCAGGCCCCAGTCAAGTCATCTCAGCCACGGACCCCCCACACACCACCCAGCCAAGCCTTCCCTCCAAATGACCTGACTGTCCATGCATGGAATGTGGTAAGATGGTTGTTTTAAGCCACTGAATTTGAGGTCATTTTTAAAAGAGCAATAGATAACTGGAACACAATTTTATTGAGCTACTGCTATCTGACAGGTATCAAAATAGGTAACTGCTCTTGTAGGTTATTTGCTGTCATTTTCACTAGAGCCTCCATGAGGTAGATATTTAATCATAAATATGTGAGAATTAAGACTTTGGCCTTGGGCGGACTAAGAAACTCACCCAGAGTCACACAGGAACCCTGTTTTTTCTGTCTTGAAAATCTGGAATGATAGGAAGCTCTTTAGGAGAAGAATCCGTGAAATATGCTAGGGATATAATAGGTGGGAAGCCAGCAGTGAATGGTGAGTTCGTGTGGGTAGCAGGGAGTACACCTAAGATTCTGCCTTAAAATAAAAGTTATAGGCAATGGAGAATTTCCATGAAAACATGTGCTCCCTTTGGCTTCAGTTTTAGCACAGCTCTGCGACTGAGTAGAAAAATGGAGGGAGAGAATATTTTCACAGTATTAAAAACTTTTTTCCCCTTAAACTACCGAGGCTAGCACACCAACTGTGCCCTGACGTCTGTCTTTAATAACAGCATCCGTGTGTTTAGCACCTACTACCTATCGGCATCGCTTCAGGTGTGTCACCTGTCAGGTAACCACAGGCACATTTCCTTACATTTGTAAGCGCTTCTGAGTTCACAGACTACATTTACCCACATGCTCATTTCATCGTAAGAGCAGATGCTTTTCCTGGGGAGCAAACAGAGCCAAATTAATCAACAGATAATTAATATTTATCAGGCACCACCTATGTGATTGAGAAATATGATCCTTCCTTGCTTCCTTCTCCCCACTAGCGTGATGATTTCCTCTCACTTTCTTACTTAACAGCTTGCATGTGCATATTTCGTTCATGAGTCTGTAAGCTTCTCTTGAATATACAGAGAGCCTAAGCGCCATGGTTGCAGAGAAGAGCAAGCACCATTAGTGGGAAGGATGGATAGATGGATGGATGCATGCATGGAAGGATGGAAGGATTGTATGTCTAAGTGGTTAAGCATAGTTAAGACCTGTGGAATCACCCAGTCCTTACTACAGTATTGACCATGTGATTGTGGGCTAGGTCTTAACCTTTCCAAATGGAAATACTATTACTTTTATAGAGTTGTTGTTGTTGAGTCTCTCAGTCATGTCTGACTCTTTGTGACCCCAGACTGCATGTAGCACACCAGGCTTCCCTGTCCTCCACTATCTCCCAGAGCCTGCTCAAACTCACGTCCATTGAGTCGGTGATGCCATAAAACCGTCTCATCCTGTTGCCCCCTTCTCCTGCCCTCAATCTTTCCCAGCATCAGGTTCTTTTCCAATGAGTCAGCTCCTCTTTGCATCAGGTGGCCAAAGTATTGGAGCTTCAGCATCAGTCCTTCCAATGAAAATTCAGGGTTGATTTGCTTTAGGACTGACTGATTTGATCTCTTTGCTGTCCAAGGGACTCTCAAGAGTCTTCTCCAACACCACAGTTCAAAAGCATCAATTCTTCAGTTCGCAGCCTTTTTTATGGTCCAGCTCTCACATCTGTACATGATTACTGGAAAAAGTATAGCTTTGACTATGTGGACCTTTGTCAGCAAAGTGATAACTCCGTAGAGTTACTGGGGATTAAATTAACTAATACATATCTCTTATAGTGGCTGATACATTATTAACCCTCAAAAGCAGAAGCTCTGAAGAGGAGGAGGAACATACTGCAGAGGGTAAAAAGCTGGAAGAAGAGGGGGAGAAAGAAGTCAGCCCAGGAAAGCAACTGCCTTCTATGTATGCATGAGCAACAAGCAGATGCTTCTCTACTCTTCCCTAGATATTTACACATAATGTGGTTTCTGCTGTCTTGTTCAACCATTTCTTTCCTAACTTGCTGGATTGACTGAGGCCAACCAGTCCCTCTGTAAAGCATGCTAACAATGCCCAGGGACCATGAAATGCTCAGAGCTGGTTTGCTCTGCTTGAGTTCACCCACATATTCCCAAAAACTGAGTCAATCTTTTGTTTCCAAGATCTGTGGATGCCAGTTTAATTTATTCAAACAACAGACACTCAGCACCTGTGGTGTGTGGGCATTGTTCTATGCTCTGGTGAGTAAGACAGAGAAGGCCTGCCCTCAGGGACATTCTATTCCAATTATACTTCTTTTATTTCATACTTTAATCATAAAGTAGGAAACTAATGAAAGACAAGTGAGAAAAAGAAGTTCTTGTTCCTATGAAAACCAGTTGAAATGTTTTGCCATGACTGAGGAGACCTAAGTTGCTAGACGAATGTGTGCTAAGTCACTTCAGTCATGTCTGACTCTTTGTGACCCCATGAACTGTAGCCCGCCAGGCTTCTCTCTCCATGGGATTCTCCAGGCAAGAATACTGGAGTGGGTTGCCATGTCCTCCTACAGGGGATCCTCCCATCCCAGGGATTGAACCCATGTCTCTTGTACCCCCTGCATTGCAGGCAGATTCTTTACTGCTGAGCCACCAGGGAAGCTACTGAATTTGGTGTGGACCAATCAGATAGTATTAGGGGAATTGGTGAAAACCCAGGATTCACCTTTGCAGGGGTATTCAAGCTGTTGCTGGTCTTTAAAGAAACCGAAAACAGAAGTTAGAGATGACTTCAGCGTATGGCTTGTGTAGACAACAGACAACAAGAAACTTGAACCAACAGACCTGGACTGGTGGGAAACTGGTGAGGCAAGCGAGGAACCCAGGGTGCAGATTTACAAGAAGACTTGCTTTCAACACTGTGCAAGTCCAGGGTTGGCGCCCGACAGTGAGCACCTCCTTTTATTTTGTGCCCTAAGTATCTCACTTGCCTTCCCCTGGGACCAGTCCCGCCAGGTGGTCTCAGATCTATGTAGGCTTTAAAGTAAAACACTGATGGGATATAACATTTTTAAAGATCCGTCATTTATGAACCAACTGAGTTCCGAATGGAGATTCTGTTGCAAAGAGAGCTTCTGCAGTATCAAAATATGTATTCAGAGAACTTCCTGGTGGTCCAGTGGTTAAGACTCCATGCTTCCAATGCAGGGGGCATGGGATTGATTCCTGTTTAGGGAACTAAGATCCCACATGCTGGGATGCCCACATGTGATGCAGCCAAATATGTATATATTCAGCTTCTATACTAGCAAGTATTTATCGAGTGTTTCCCATGGATCGAGCAACGCTCTAAACACACAGTGTGTTAACTCATTAATCCTCTGCTTTGTTCCAGATACCAGAGTTATTATTCCTATTTTGTAGATCAGGAAACAGGCTATGAGCTCAGGTGCCTAGTCACAGCATCTGGCTACAGGGTCTGATTTCATTGAGGAACCCCTCACACTCAGAGGCCACATAAGCCATACGGGGCTTGACCACCCTCACCTCATGTTCTACCATCACCCCTGTCCAGACAATCAGCAGGGTTTCACCTCCTTGGCCACAGTGATTGGCTCAGGGATGGGTATGGAGGATCCCAGCAGATACATCCAGAGGCCAGGGATCCCAAGAAGAGACACTATCTTCTCTGTTGAGACAGCTGGCAATGAAGTTGATGAGATATCGGTGACGTATTCAAGAGAAGCCAGAAAAAGCCAACAGGGAGAGGAAAGCAGGAGCAAGAGGAGAGGAGAGACAAGTTCTAAGGCCATTGTCTGAGCTTTGGCTGGAGCCCTACCTAAAGCCAATGTACCCCTAGATTTTTCTACTGTAGGCACCAAAACAGTCCCAGTTTTACTTAACCCTATTTGAGCTGGGTGTTCTGTCATCTACAACCAAATTTTTTCTAATTAAAAAATTTCTAATCACAGTCTCTTTTCCAAATACTTTGATCATTGAATGAGTATTTGTTGAGAACTTATTAGGTATCTGGTCCAAAACGAAATGCTCAAAGGGAAAATATCAAGTGTAAGACACAGTGCCAGGATGTCTCTTGTGGTCCAATGGCTAAGACTCTGCGCAGGGGGCCCAGGGTTTGATTCCTGGTCGGGGAATTAGATCCCACATGCCACAAAGATCTAAGATTCCATGTGCAGCCACTAAGATGGGCACAATCAAATAAGTAAAATAAATAAATGTTTTATAAAAATTAAAGACATACTTCCTGCCAACCAGGAACTTACTGTCTCAGTGGGAGTGATACGCCCATCCTATCCACCCCGACTCCATCAGATATTCGATAATATCAGAACTGCTCCAAGACAGAGAGTATGTACCACACGTTAGGTGGGATGTCACTGCTGAGTAAGGAATGGGCTGCAGTGGCCTGAGAAGGTAAGGCTGGGTCTTGGAGCACAGGAAAGATGCAGCTAAAAGAATAGGACTTGGGCAGGAAAGAATGGAAGAGGCAGACCCCCAAAGCAGACGCTGAGACAACAATGCAGGGCGTGTGTCTTATTTGGAAGATGATTCCTGGAAATACTGGTAGGAAAGTGGGGTCAGGGAAAGGAAGGAAGCCGGTAAAAGGGTCACTATCAAGTTCATCACTGCAAGGGCACTGGGGCTCTATCCAATGTGAAACATGTTTGAGAATCACCCCAGCTGCGGAGGGGAGACAGAAGTATTTATCTGCAGACTCGCCATCCCGTACTAGCTCAAGGCTGCTCTTGGGGCCGTTACCTTGCTGCTGGACAAGCAGGAACAGCCTGGGCAGCTGGGCACAAGTGCTAGTCCCACAGGTCCGTGACAGTCACCACTCCATCTGACTGCCTCTGCATCGAGCCAGGACAGGCAGGATTCTGTCCCCAGTGGTACCATAAAACCTGTCAAGTATTGTGCTGAAACCTGGGCAGTTTGGGGCCAGCTCAGAGTGGGGAGAAGTGGTGTGGGGAATGGGGTACTATTTTTTTTAACCCTAGAACCTAGGGAATGTTTCAGGAGTCATAGGGCAAAGGCAGGGAGTGAATCCAGATGATGCCCCCCAGCTCCCTCCCAGCTCTGCTGATCTCTGAGGGTGAATTAGAATGAAACAAATCTGCTTCTCCAGGGAAGCCCAGGCAAGCCATCAGATCACCTGTCATTGAATTCACGTTTGTCCTCTGCCCAGCACAGTGGCCCAAATCCCCACGATTATGGTTTTAAAAGGCTGCTAGCCTTGGAGAGGTACTTCTTTCTCATGTGCAAAGTAGAATTACTGCTGATTTCTTGGGGGAACCCACAGTGTGTGTGAAGTACTCCATTTAAGCAGAGTACCCTCATTTAAGGAAAAATTCAAGGAATAAATCCGCAAACTACACTAAGAATACAAGCGAATGGGGAATGTCATTTAGGAAGCCCTTGAGAGGATTCATATCATAAGCATGATCTTTCCTTCATTCCTTCATTCAACGAATGTTTCCTGGAGTCCCTACTTTGTGCCAGGTAAAGTGAACAAAACAAGCTTCTGCTCTCATATATAAATAAATTATATATTTGTACGTATATATTGTCAGCTTATCAGTGCTATGAAGAAAAATAAAGCAAGGACAGGGGAGATACAATGATAAGAGGGTGTAATTTGAAATAGACTTCTCTGGGCAGGTGGCATGCGAGTAGAGACTCGGGAAGGTGCAGAAGGTGGAGGAGAAACCCAGGCAGGTAACTGGGGGAAGGGCATTTTAGCAAGAAGGAACAAGAAGACATTATTATATTGATTTATAGCTTTTACATAAAGCATGTGATGATGGTTGTATTAGCTTCCTATTGCTGCTGTAACAAATTACTACAAAATTAGTAAAATTAAACACATTACTGGGACTTCACTGGTGGTCCAGTGGTTGGGAGTCTGTCTTGCCATGAGGAGGACGTGGGTTTGGTCTCTGGTCGGGGAACTAAGATCCCACATGCCACAGGGCAACTAAGCCCATGAGCCACAGTGAGGATCCCACATGCCATAGATAAGGCCTGATCCAGGCAAATAAATAGTAAATATTAAAAACAAACACCCCCCCCATCCTCCCTGAAACACATTATTATCTTACAGTTCTAAAAGTCAAAAGTTCAAAGTGAGTCTTAACAGGCTAAAATCAAAGTGTCACCAGATCTGTATCCCTTCCGTAGGTTCCAGGGGAAAACCTGTTCCTTGGACCCCTCTAGCTTCTAGAAGCTGCCTGCATTCCCTGGCTTCTGGCTCCTTCCTCAAATCACTCTAAAGTCCATCTGGCTCAGTCATTAAATCTATTGTTCTGTGACTCTCCTGCCTCCTTTGTATAAGGACTCTTATGGTTTTAGTGGACCCACCAAATAATCCAGGATAACTTGATCCTCTCAGTTCAGTTCAGTTCAGTTCAGTCGCTCAGTGGTGTCTGACTCTCCGACCCCATGAACCGCAGCACGCCAGGCCTCCCTGTCCATCACCAACTCCTGGAGTCCACCCAAACCCATGTTCATTGAGTCGGTGATGCCATCCAACCATCTCATCCTCTGGTGTCCCCTTCTCCTCCTGCCCTCCATCGTTCCCAGCATCAGAGTCTTTTCAAATGAGTCAGCTCTTCGAATCAGGTGGCCAAAGTATTGGAGTTTCAGCTTCAACATCAGTCCTTCCAATGAACATCCAGGTCTGATCTCCTTCAGGATGGACTGGTTGGATCTCCTTGTAGTCCAAGGGACTCAAGAGTCTTCTCCCAACACCACAGTTCAAAAGCATCAATTCTTCGGCGCTCAGCTTTCTTTATGGTCCAACTCTCACATCCATACATGACTACTGGAAAAACCATAGCCTTGACTACATGGACCTTTGTTGACAAAGTGGTATATCTCTGCTTTTTAATATGCTGTCTAGGTTGGTCATAGCTTTTCTTCCAAAGAGTAAGCGTCTTTTAATTTCTTGGCTGCAATCACCATCTGTAGTGATTTTGGAGCCCCCAAAAATAAAGTCAGCTGTTGTTTCCACTGCTTCCCCATGTATTTGCCATGAAGTAATGGGACCAGATGCCATGATCTTAGTTTTCTGAATGTTGAGCTTTAAGCCAACTTTTTTACTCTCCTCTTTCACTTTCATCAAGAGGCTTTTTAGTTCCTCTTCACTTTCTGCCATAAGGGTGGTGTCCTCTGCATATCTGAGGTTATTGATATTTCTCCCGGCAATCTTGATTCCAGCTTGTGCTTCTTCTAGCCCAGCGTTTCTCAAGATGTACTCTGCATATAAGTTAAATAAGCAGGGTGACAATATACAGCCTTGACGTACTCCTTTTCCTATCTGGAACCAGTCTGCTGTTCCAAGTCCAGTTCTAACTGTTGCTTCCTGACCTGCATACAGGTTTCTCAAGAGGTAGGTCAGGTGGTCTGGTATTCCCATCTCTTTCAGAACTTTCCACAGTTTATTGTGATCCACGCAGTCAAAGGCTTTGGCATAGACAATAAAGCAGAAATAGATGTTTTTCTGGAACTCTCTTGGAAAGATAGAGTAATATAAATGAAGAAAATAAGCAATAAAAGGAGACTGTGATAAAAACAGAGTCTAGCCAACAGTCCCACCCATATAGGAGTCCCAAATTGCAAGGGTGGCCCTTAGGGTTTTGTTATGTTGAACTTTACCTCAGGGTGACTTTTTGAAAAGGTCAGTGAGAAAGATCAAGGTGCAGTGGAGAGACTTACATTTTCCCTTTTAAACCCAGAATAAGAGTAATTAACCCTTAATCTGAGCAACTAGACTTGGGCAAGTAGGTACTCCTAGGCAATTTCTAGGTTTAAGCTGAAATTTAGGCTTGAACCTAGAGTTTAAGGTTGTATATTGTCACCCTCTTATTTAACTTATCGGAGAAGGCAATGGCACCCCACTCCAGTACTCTTGCCTGGAAAATCCCATGGACGGAGAAGCCTGGTAGGCTACACTCCATGGGGTCGCGAAGAGTTGGACACAACTGAGCGACTTCACTTTCACTTATTTAACTTATATGCAGAGTACATCATGCAAAATTCAAAATGCTGGGCTGCATGAAGCACAAGCTGGACTCAAGATTGCCAGGAGAAATATCAATAACCTCAGATAGGCAGATGACACCACCCGTATAAGCAAAGAGGAACTAAAGAACCTCTTGAAGGTGGAGGAGGAGAGTGAAAAAGGTGGCTTAAAACTCAGTGTTCAAAACACTAAGATCGTGACATCCAGTCCCATCACTTCATGGCAAATAAATGGGGAAGCACTTCCTCCTTGAAAGAAAAGTAATGACAAACCTAGACAGCATATTAAAAAGCAGAGAATCACTTTGTCAACAAAAGCCTGTATAGTCAAAGCTATCGTTTTTCCAATAGTCACGTACGGATGTGAGAGCTGGGACCACAGACAAGACTGAGTGCCGAAGAATTGATGCTTTCAAACTTTGGTGTTGGAGAAGCCTCGTGAGAATCACTTGGACTGCAGGATCAAACCAGTCAATCCTAAAGGAAATCAACCCTGAATGTTCTTTGGAAGGACTCATGCTGAAGCTGAAGCTGTAATACTTTGGTCACCTGATGGGAAGAGACAACTCATTGGAAAAGACCCTGATGCTGGGGAAGATAGAAGGCAGGAGGAGAAGGGGAGAACAGAGGACAAGATGGTTGGATGGCATCACCGACTAAAGGGACATGAGTTTGAGCAAGCTCTGGGAGATGGTGAAGGATAGGGAAGCCTGGCTGGCTGCAGTCTATGGGGTCACAAAGAGTCAGACATGACTGAATCACAGCAACAAAGCTGAAACTATCACTGGATGTTAAAGTAGCCTTCTATACTCTCAGAAACAATTTTCTCACCTGCTACGTGACCCAAGCCATTCAGTATCTCTCAGTCTTACTGTCTATATTGAGCAATAGGAATGATACTCAGGGTTCTTCCCAGTATTGCTGTTGGGACTCAATGTGTTCACTTGTGGACATCAGTCTAGCACAGTGGCAGGAAGAGAGGGGGGCCTCACCAAATAGAAGTTCTCCACCTTTCCCATGAATGGTCATGCTCAGTTAGTGGACATAGGGGATGATTCAAATATATCCTTGAAGGATTCTGGAGCTAGCTTTTCCTGTTGAGTTCAGAAGTTTGTTAAATACAATCACAGGGCTTCACCATAAGCCTTGTTGACTGGATTAGGCTTGTGCATCAAATTGCACAGTCTCACAGGTGACTGTATCCAAGCTCACTCTGCTCGCTGCACAACGGGCCAAAAAGTCGGGTGTTGAGACAAGGAATAACAACTTTATTTATAAAGCTGGCAGACCAAGAAGATGGCAGACTAATGTCTCAAAATATCCCTCTTATGGGGTCTGGATGTCAGTTTCTTTTACAGAACGGAGAGGGAGAGGTGAGGAAGTAAAGTTTTTCTTTAAAAAAGGCAATTAATCTTGCAAATATCTCCTGGAATGGCAAGCCTTAGGGAGGGGATGTGTTAACATTCAGGTAGAGGGGCAGGGTTCCCTGAGACAGGCCATTATGTAGACAGTATCCTTTTAGTGAACAATAGCAACTGAAAGCAAAGGTTAAAGTAGAAGAAACAGATTTTCCCCTGTAAAAATAAGACCTGGAAGTTTTGTGTGGATACGAGCAGGAAGAGCTAAATTGTACTGTAATTACAGAGCCCCCATACCCCAGTGGCTTTTACACACACAGGTTTCATTCTTGGTCATCTGCACCTGGGGTCAGCCGGGACCTTTGTTTTGTGTGGCCTCACCCAGAATCAGGGCCACGGCAGAGGGAATGGGCTCGTACACCGACTGTGCTCTTCACAGCTCTCAGTCACACTCCTGCCCTGGCCTAAAGAGAGCAAGTTGTGCTCACATGGCCAAACCTAACTCCAAGGGGGATGTAAAAAACTACCGCCTGACTGGAAGCAGAACTATCTGGAGAATCACATCAATGACGGGGGCTTTCCAGGTGGCGCTTTGGTAAAGAATCCGCCTGCCAATGCAGGAGGCTCAGGAGGCGCTTTTCATCCCTGGGCTGGGAAGATTCCCTGGAGGAGGGCATGGCAACCCACTCCAGGATTCTTGCCTAAAAAATTTCATGGACAGAGGAGCCTGATGGGCTACAGTCTATGGGGTTGCAAAATACTCGGACACAACTGAGCATGCACATTACATTATGGCAATAGTTGCTATGGGGCTCGGTCAGTTCCAGAGATTTTTGTCCTGTGACCTTGGTATAGGGCTCCGCATTAATGACTATCACAAGGATCTTACAAAGCTTTCATCACAATGATTAGTCAATTCTCACAATATCCAAGGTAAAAATTAATTAAATGTGATAATTCAATGATAAGCCATCAGTAAATACCAACAAAAACAGAGAAAAACCAAAATAAACAGTCTGGGTAAGTCAGCCCACTATTCTGAGTCAAAGTACCTGGAACAGATGAAATAGAAAGTGTTGCTCACCTCAAGAGGTGTCTGCCCATCTCAAGAAGTGCTTGCCTCTTGAAGTATGTCTTTGATAATGAGTGAGATTCTCATTTTATTCTGATATTGTTTTGTAAATGGCCCCTGAATGAAGGCCAACCGTATCAATTCTCACCTTAAAAATTGTGATCTTTCAATATTGTAGGAAAAACTGGTCAATATTTCTCCTTGAAATAGCCCAGCATGCATTTCTTTTTAAGTCTTTTTTTGAATTTGTTACAGCATTGCTTCTGTTTTGGTTTTTTGGCCAGGAGGCATGTGGGATCCTAGCTCCCTGACCCTACACTGAAGGAGGAAATCTTAACTACGGGACCACCAGGCAAGTCCCTCACTGTGCATTTCTAACAGGGTAACTTGCAGAGATTTAATTTGGACTATATAATGATTTTTGCCTTAAAGTTTGACTTGCGTCTGACCCCTGGGTGAAAGATGAAACTCCACTTTATCCCTCTCCAAAAGACGAGAGAATGAACGAAGGCTCAATAGTCAAGGAACAAGAACCCCCAAGCAAGGAAGTGGTTAAAATACATCTCCTCAAGACCACCCCTCTGTGAAGGGATCGCTTAGCTGCATCTCCAGAACCAGGTGGCTCTCTGGGTCTGGCCACTTGGCTCAGTATCTTAGCTACCTTGTCCACCCTGAAGATGAACGTGTGAGGCAGGAAGCTAAGAACAGTTTCCACGTTTCATAGTTAATCCTTGCAAGGAAGTATTTTGGTCTCAAAGCTTGACCATTGGTTATCAGGCTTCTGGGGCAAAGGAAAATAGAGATGGTTTATCAACTCCACTTAATTATGCCAATAGAATTCAAGTGAGATTTTCTAAGGACAGAAAATCAGCTCGCCCAAGTATGTCAATATGTCAGGGAACGCTCACTAAACTTTTCTTCATCTGACTAAATCAATAAATATCTTTTCTATATCTGTTCAAATAATTCATTTGACAGCATAGTGGTATGACCTTAATCCTCTCTTGATTTAAAGACTAAAGGGGAGTGGCCAACTTCTATATATGAAGCAATTCTAGAGACAGGTAACTGGAAAGCTTCCCGCAACAGAACGCCTGGGAATGCAGAAGAAAAGTACTGTAATGACAGCTTTTTCAATGCATAAGGGAGTTTAGGAGGAAAGAGAAACCCCCAGGATGGGGCTGGGATGAAACAAAGTGACTGACAACTCAAGTAAAGTTTGCATGAGTGAGTAGCTCTGACATTTGGCAAATTTGGCAAGACAAGGACAGGAGGAATGGGATTAAGGGGTGGAGCACAACTGTAATTTCCACATAAAGCCCTGGCCTCCAAAAATGCAGGTCTCAAGTGGCACAGCTAAGACAAGGAAGCTCAATTTTGCACTGGCTGGGGGTAGGGTAAGGTGTTAAGGGAAATAACAATGCTGTAGAGATAAGACATTGAGGCCAGCTCTCCCTACCCTTCACCTCCACTTTCAAGGTTAAAACCCAGCTCTCACTTATTAGGTTTGAAATCTTGGGCAGGTTACATAACCTCACAGCACCTTATTCTCCTTGGCTGGGCTTTGGTGAATGATTGATAAATTTAGTTTAAGTGCTTAATTAGCATACTACTTGGTACACAAAAAAGCAGTGTTCAAAAATGGTAGGGCAAATCAAAATATGTTGGAAATGTGTTTTTCTTCCAGAGTTCCACAGATTTTTCCTTAAGTAAAAAGAAAGATATGCATTATCTGAAAGTTAGAAAGGAAGTAACTCCATCTTTAGTTTTAAAGGACCAAGATTTCACAGTTCTGTGAGATGCTAATCAAATAATTAGGAAAAAACAGCCTGAAATTAGCAAAGGTTTGAGACTACCTTCATTATGAAATTACTAAAATAACATAACACAAAAAAACACAAAATGTTTTAGTAACTGTCACCCAAGTTCTCTTAATGCCACTGGCATAGTTTAAAAACAGTTTTTGTTTGGGAAAAGCAAAACAAAATCAAAAGGAATTATAAAAATAAAACCAGCATGTATATAATTGCATGGAGGGGGAAGCCCTCACTTGGAATGAGAAAAGAAAATAACAAACTGAATACCCTTGAAGCAAACTTGGTTACCTCAGGGCCTTGATTTTCTTTGAAAATGAGGGCTTGAAATCAGTGACTTTTGAGGTCCTTTCCAGCATTTTCTGATTTTGACAGCTGTTACAATTGCAACAGAAAGTAACTATCCATTTGGCCCTCCCATTCCACAAAAACAAAACACACAGTATCATTTTAGGAGTCAAGAGTCAAATTCTTGTTTTGAATTTTCAAGGGCTACCTGACTGCTAAGGTTAAAACTCCTCTCTTTCAAAAATCGAAAAGGTCGAATCGGCAGAGGGTAAAACCCATCCCCACTGCAAACCTAAGTGGATTTGCAACTTAGCAGAAAATCTGAATTGACAAAGCATGCAAAAACTAGCTCAAATAGCTGCAGACTGCCTCTATGAGAATCCTGGTAAATGCCTAGTGGTTTTAAGTGTTTATGGTTTATACTGCAGAAAGCAATGAGGCTGGAAGCATGAATGTTATCTGCCTAGGAACTAGAATAGTATCTTCATTCAACAGGGAGTTTCCTCCAAGTAAAAATAACACAACTAAAAAATTACAAATTCTTATCAAAAGATTTAATTGTTTTTTCACAGGATTCATTTTCTTTGGAGGGAGGGGGACAGGTAACACATAAGTTTAAATCACCAACTGTCAATCATGTATTTGCAAAACTTTCAATTTTTTAGTCACCAGATTTACATACATTTGTAAGCAATGTTTCTCCATATACACATACAGTGAAAGACACTGTCCAAATAACTTTTGATGTAGAGTGGAACTTAGAAAAATCACTTAAGAAATCAAATGTTTTATAATAGAAATACTTTAAGCACAGCATTCACACATTTGACGGTAGATTCTAAATGCTTATCTAAACAGAGGCAATGCAATTAAGCTGCCTTCACTCAAAATGGTGTCAGAAGGCAACTACCCTATTTACTAGCCACTGATAAGTTATGACAACACTACTTCATAGCCTGTCACTGTATTTCTTAACCCCTATCCCCAACCCCGCACTAGGATTCAGGATATCCTCATTACGAAGGACTTATCTCAAAAGTCTTAGTTCAGAACAGTAAAATAAGATTGCAATGACACATTTAGAAACTACATAAGGACTTGGAAGTAAAAAAAAGGAGACAGGGAGAATTGAGGAACTGTTACTTATCTTTTAAGTTTTCTATTTTTAAATAAATAGCAAAACCAAACTTAAAACACTAACTGAAAAAATAAATCTAGCAGACTTAAGAGAATCTGTGGGAAACCCAATGGCCATGGAAAACTTTTAGACCACTACTAGTAGGTCTTTCTTCTGACTTCATTTAATAATACAAATGAACATGATGATAGAACTTGGAATGAGGCTTCCCAGGTGGCACTTTGTGGTGGAGAACCTGCCAGCCAATGCAGGAGGTGTTAGAGACTTGGGTTCAATCCCTGGATCAGGAAGATCCCCTGGAGAAGGAAATGGCAACCTACTCCAGTATTCTTGCCTCGAGAATCCCATGGACAGAGGAGGCTGGCAGGCTACAGTCCACACGGTCGCAAAGACTGTGGGTCTTTGTTCAGCTATATTGTTCAGACATAATTTAATACATATGAACATGGTGATAGAACATGTATTTACTAATAAGATGAATTTGGTGAAAAACACAGTATTCCCTTTCAAAATTAAGTTTTGAAACGATGATTTTTTAAATATAAGACATACAAAAGCTATGAGTATTAATTTTAATACAAAATGAACTAATTTCCTTACTTATACATTTGAATATTCTATTCCTCTCTTCCTTTATGGGACTGGGGGGAAATGCTACAGAAGAAAACCTGATTTCTGTCTAACAGTTCAAAAAGTCTTCTGTCAGTCTAAACACCTGTCTCCTACTTGCCTGGCTGTGCCTAAACCCTGTCAAGAGACTTAAAAAAAAAAGATCAAAACAAATAAGGCCTTTCCCTGGACATTTCAACTGCATTTGTTCAGAGTGCACGACATCCTCAAGTTCTCTTAAAGACAAATACATTGGTCATTTATTTGTAATCAGATACTGACTTCAGCAGATGACGGCACAGGATCTGAAACACTATCACAGACACTGCACTATTAAATATAAGGTGGATTGTCCACGAAAAGTTTGTGATTCCTTTCAAAACATTCAACGCATTGTTTCAGGCTACTTCCCTGCAAACATCCTCTGGCATATACGAAGAAAACATTCATGTTACTTACATCTTCTCGTTATATTCACAGTAGTATCAATGTTTACACAGGGGAATCTCTTTCTAGGTGATTTTAAGAATCCTAAGAGGGCCTAAGCAAGACAGACCTCTGGAAGGTTATCACAATAAATATTTCAGAGTTCAAGTAAAGAATGGAGCTTTACTCAGGACCCACAAAATATCCAATTATAGTTATATTAACAGCAATGAAATAGGAAAAGCTGCTCCTTACAGGCATTTCATTTAATCAACCCACCCCTTTGGCGAAGTATTATAACCAGTTCTCCCCTGATAAATGAGGGAGCAGTTTAGGTAAAGTCACACCCAGTTATTTCAAACCCAATCAGCTCATTGCACACTCCCCAGCCCATATTCCTTGGACAATTGGATTTCTAGTCTGGTGATTAAAAAAGGAGAAGGCAGTCTAGGAAGTTCTCCCACCACCAGTGAGGAAGGAACAATGAAAATATGAGAAAGCCACAGTGGTTAGATTTTTAAAATACCTGCTGATCCCTTACTGCATACCAGGCCTAGTGTTAGGTACCAGGGACAGTGACAGGTGACAAGGCCCTCAACCTTCAGGAACTCACAGCACAACAGAGAAAAACAGCCTTAAAATACTTGAGACTCCAAGGAGAGAAGTGGGAAAGACAATCATCATAATGGCTCTAAATGATGGGGAAAAGCAGTTTGCTGTGAATATGTAGGAGGGAATATGATTCATTTTGGTTTGGAAATAATTCTTAATTCAAAAACTCTCTCATTCAACAATGACTAACAGAGGCCAGGTGGGGCGGGCAAATGACAGAAAATGTGTCATCCTACATGGAATATCCACAAGCCCGTTGCAGATTACTGAGCGCCAGGCTAAACCTCACTCAGGTGGGCCTGTCCTCGCCTCACTTCGGAGTATTTTGAAAAACCTTTCTGAACAATGGCTCTAGCTGGTCTGAAACACTAGGTCACACAGAACAGACGGGCAGGCAGAAATCTGGCTCTTTTGGCCACCAGTTTGCAGTCTTTACCTTAAATGTATGTAAACTGGCTAATCCAACAACTTTGTAGATTCGCAATTCTTATCTACCCCTAACTGCACCATCCAACCTGTTTTATTTCTTGGTCTCTCACTCCCCAACTCCTTGATCAAATGTTATATACTTGCAATCTTTGCCATTTCTCTCTTTAGGTGGCAACTGGGATCTCAATAAAATGACCTGAATGAAGCTTAGATTCACAGTGGGCACACCGAGCCATTTCATTCACTTGTACCCTAAACCAGCATTTTTGCGGGAGACGGGGGGTGTACCACATGGTATTTGAGATCTTAGTTCCACAAGGGATCAAACTGGAACCCCATGCAGTGGAAGCACAGTCAGAGAAGTTCCTAAACCAGCTATCTTTAGTGATTTCTTTGCTTTATCATTACCTTATCTTGTGCTCTTTCACTCTTATTATTCTTGTTTGGGTTCTATCTTCTTACTTCGATTATATGATTTTCTAAGTGGTTTCAGTGTCCCCCACCACTTCCAATGTATCCTCTGCAGTGAACTTGGATCCACTTTTAACCTAGCCTTCAAAGCCCTCCCAACCTAAATTCAGATTCATCTGTCCTCACACTAAAGTACAGACATCATGTCCAGTCAAGACGGAATACTTGCTGTTCCCTTAATATACCGTCGAAAATGGCCCCGAACGCCAAGAGCACAAATCATGAAAAGAAGAAAAAAAGAGGATAAATGGTGTGTGTGTGTGGGGGGGGGGCCTCTCGACAATATTTACAAGTTCTGATTTTCAAAAGAAACTCTTAAGAACCTAAGATAAGTCAATAGGCTTCAAAAACGTGTAAATTACATACCTTACCAAGAACTTGGATCCAGAGTACATAAACTCAAACTCAACAATAAATTCAGTCTAATGATGTGACCACTCATTTCACCAGAGATATGAAAGGCCAACATGTGCGCTCAGTTGCACCTGACGCTGAGACCCACAGACTGTAGCCCACCACACTCCTCTGTCCATGTCCGTGTTCCAGGCAAGAACACTACTTATCATTCTTACTCCAGAGGATAGTCTCGACCCAAGGATTGCATTTGTCTCCTGTACTGACAGGTGGATCTTGACCACTGTACCGCCTGGGAAGACCCATGAATGGCAAACGGGCATGTAGAAAGATACTCAACTTCTCTAAGAACTGGTTGCTAATGGAATGCAAATGGAAACCACGAAGAGGGGTTACATACCCACCTAAATGGCTAAAATTTAAAATAAAAATGGGTAATTACAAAACCCAAGACTGCAGAGCGACACACATTGATGATAGGATGGCAAAATAGCATAAGCGCTTCAAAAAACTGCTTAGCAGTTTCTCATAAAATTAACCATGCACTTACCATACAACCTAGCAACGTCTCCTAGGTAAAACATTCCCTGGTGGCGCTAGTGGTAAAGAACCCACCTGCCAATGCAGGAGACCTAAGAGACATGGGTTTGATCCCTGGATTGGGAAGATCCCCTGAAGGAGGGCATGGCAACCCACTCCAGTATTCTTGCCTGGACAATCTGCATGGAGAGAGGAGCCTGGTGGGCTACAGTCCATGGGGTCGCAAAGAGTTGGACACGACTGAATCAACTCAGCACACACACACACAGCCATACAAACACCTATATGCAAATAGCTTTACCCATAATACAAAGGCTGGAAATAACATTCCAGCAACAGGTGAATGCATAAACAAATATGATACATAATGTACTGAATATACTAATATACGCAACATGGATGAACCTGGAGAGCATTATGCCCAATCAAAGAGTTTATGTTGTATACAACTCTGTGACCCCATGGACTGTAGCCTGCCAGGCTCCAACACAGCAACCAGTTTATGACCTTCTGGAAAAGGCTAATAAACTAAAAGGACAAAGTTTGTTGGTTTGCAAAACTCTTGGGGAATTGAGTAAGGGGATTAATGAACAAAGGGACAGAGGAACACTTTGGGAGTGATCAAAATGTTGAGTATTGATTGTGGTGATGGTTATACAACTGTATAGAGTTGTTAAGCTTCATCAAACTACACCTAAAAAAGATAATTTACTGTATGTAAATTTGTCTACGAAATACTCAGTGCCTGTTGAAATCCTAGAATTTGTTTGATACACATCGAAATGTCCACCACAAAATTTTGATTATTAACCCCAAAGTTGTGAATGGCTGCCTAGAATCCAGCTTTGAGTGAAGAAAATAAAAAGATCTAAAACTTCTAAAAGGGAGATTTAGCATATAAATTTGAGTTTCCAGCTTGGTTTAAAATACCATTAGGCACTGTCGCAAGACAGAGCCAGGGATGTGAGCTTATTTATCCTAGACCTTCACCACTTCCAGTGACTCACACTTACCCATTTAACTTACTGGGCTGCTTATTTACCTCTCTTTCCTCAATACTCGACTAATCCTTAAGCCATGTTTCCTTTCTGATACCTATTAGCTCTTTCATCTTTACCTTATTCATTATCCCTTGGCTTTATATTATAGATCTTTGAACACATTTTTAAAACTCCAACCAAACCATAATTTGAGACAACCTCTGAACTACCAATCTATTTTTATAGACTCACACAATGCCTTCCAGAGTTGGTACTTAATAAAATGAACATGATCAGTATTACTAAGCAATTAATAAAGAAATTCTCTGAAGGAATGCCATGAAAATGTCTATTACAGAGAAATGTTTAAAAAAAAGTTATAAATGTAGTTTTCCCATTTTTATCATGAATTCTCAATCTGGTTCCACTTACTACAGTCTATTTTTAATTATAAATGAAGACTCCACAAAAAAAAAAAACCCCAGCATCTTTTCAAACAGAATAAAATAGGCCCACACATTAAAAGAATGCAAGAAACTTGCCAAATACAAGTAACTCCCAGATTTGGGTTAAATTTAGTATATGACTGATAGCAGTATTTAAGAAGCAATTTTTAAAATGTCTAACTTTAAAAGGTTATTTAATGGGCTACAAATGCATTTAATGTGGGGTGAGGTCTCCAAATATTATTTTGAGCCCTGAGCCACATCCAAAACTATCATGTAATAACTAGACACTGTAAATTTATAGTGAGATTCACAGAAGTTAGAAGGTTATGGTTGCATGAAAGGGTAACAATCTTGACTTGCATTAACAGAAGAAATGGCATGTCTGGTCCCCTGGAAAATACAGGTCCCATTACACTCTGCGCAGTTTAGACCATAGTATTGACTATAATCCAGAAAACACCTAGCAGAAGTTAAGCAGGAATGTTCAAAGCTGGTCAAAGAAGAAGGCTGAGGGGAAACAGGCTATTCAACCTAAACAATAAAGATGACAGTTAACTCAAATAACTAAATGGCATCATGCAGAACAGCCAGACATATTTAACTTTACTCTAATAAGAATTAAAAACAATTAGTTACAGAGAATTGGAGAAGGCTATGGCAACCCATTCCAGTACTCTTGCCTGGAAAATCCCATGGACAGAGGAGCCTGGGAGGCTGCAGTCCATGGGGTCACTAAGAGTCAGACACGACTGAGCAACTTCACTTTCACTTTTCATTTGCATGCATTGGAGAAGGACATGGCAACCCACTCCAGTGTTCCTGCCAGGAGAATCCCAGGGACGGGGGAGCCTGGCGGGCTGCTGTCTATGAGGTCACGCAGAGTCATTCACTACTGAAGCGACTTAGCAGCAGCAGCAGCAGTTACAGAGAAACAGTATTCAGCTCAGCATTTCTAACAGAACTATTAAGATGTCTTCTAAAGTAATGGTGTCTCTAAAGTATCTGAGCAGAAGGGATGGCCATTAAAATCATTGAGAACAGAAGCGCAATTGTTTGCAGGGATCTTACAAACCTAAAAATCCTAGGACTAAGTCATATAGCTTTTATTTTGGGGGATTCTAGCTAAATGGATTGATAACAAGAGTATATTTATTTTATCCTGTCCTATACCCAGGTTGTCATAACTCCCTCACCATTTACAAGCAAAGGCTCCATTTGCTGCTGGTCGTCCTTCCTTATACTGCAGTCTGTATCCACTGTTGGTTGAATCCAGGGATGTGGGACCTGGGTTAACAAAGGGCCAACTGCATCATGCCATTTAATACAAGGGACTTGAGCAACCATGGATTTTGGTATCCACAAGGGGCCCTAGAACCAATCCCTAACAGATACTGAGAACTATATTCACAACAAAAAAAGTTCTATTTTACTATTTTGAGAGAGAAGGAGATCTCTCAAGAAATCTTCAAACAATATTTTTCTGAATATTATGGGGGGGGATTTTAATATTTTGGTAGGCATGATAATAGGGAATAAAAACTCAGTTTGCTCTAATGATTCCATGTAGCCACTACCAACACATATTCACCACTTATCAGATACAGAGAATACTAGCCATTCCTAGAAACTCTGCCAAATAAATAACCAACACTGTTCTACACACTGCTCTGTAACTTGTCTCTGTAAGAAAACATGATGGTCAAACTCCAGATTTTAAAAAGCACAAGGTTAAACGATACATACACTAGAAAGCTATTTATTATAAAATCAGATAGATTTATAAAGATATGCAACTGACTTACCAACTGTATACTGTGGTGTAATTTGATTAACAGACAACATAGGCATGTAATGTTGCCAATAGTTAAACCCAGGATAAATTTGTAACTGATTTAAATAAAACCTAAATTATTATTTCAGCTCATAAATTACTCCATAGGAGCAAAACGAGGCACTTAATAGAAGCATCCCAGTAGTGTGAAAAATTCTTAACTTTCCCAGTTAACTCCCTCAAACCATACTAGATATATGCCTTAAAGTAGTATTTAAATTCCAACTATGTACACTTATAATTTACTTTTACATTTAATATTTTTAATGAGTGGGATAGGTAGAAGAGGTGAGTCCGGGCATTAATGAGTACAGTATGCATGCTTTAAGTATAAGGAACTGATACTAGGGACACTTTGATAGGACTCACCCTGAAGAATACACCTGACCCTAAAGATGGGTCACACCTACCCTCTCATGGGTCATTTGTGGATAAAATAGTTTAACACGTCTATGCCTGTCACAGGGAAGGAAACTCACATCTTAACACACTATACTGACTTTGTACACTGCACAAAACATCCAACATTAAGAATTCAATAAACTGACCAAGATCTACAATATCACTTCCTATTGTCTATTTAACACAAACATTTGTTTCAGTGACTAGACTGCAGAGAATGACTAAGTAAAACAAAAAGATCTGCTAAAAATTTTGTAACAAAATAAATAATCAGTCTTATAGAATGAACTTTATGATGAAAACTATCATTATTCTGTCTTTGGGGATCCAATTCTGAGTTAAAAACATACCTTTATCCCATTAGATCAGATCCTAACTAACCTAACAAAGTGCTACGGTATGTTCTTTAAAACACACCACTTTAATGACTATGTTAAAGAGCAGTCCCTGTGGAAAGATGCTGAATATGGAATCACAGTACACTTACAGTTTAAGGAAACAAAAAAAAAACCCCACACTTGGGAAGAAAAGAAGCCATACTGAGAGAGACTAGAACAAAAATATTAAAGTGCTGTGGCCAAAATTAGTATAAATAGACTTTATTGAAGTCAGTGCCTCTGTACCGAGACAGAAGATTGTGTCTACATAAGCACAAGTTGTAACATTTCACAACTTCTAAAAGGAATGTCAACAATTACAACGATCATGCATACCATGGTCGATAATCACATTTTAGAAGCATTTTCAACCATTTCTAAAGAAATGCTTATAACATTGTTATATATAGAACTACTTTCAATAAACTGCAAAACATTGATCGACTTTTCCAGTATGAGCTACAGTGTCAACACAAAAGGGAGGCATAAATGTTTAATTTATGAAATCAGAATGGAATATTTACTGTAAAGAAAAATTAAAAAGCTTTCAAATAAAGGCCATTATTGAACCAACATGAAGAGCACAACTTGAACTTTTCAGTTCGTTCATCTTTTAAAGCTGTCCTCTGAATAACTTCAGTTCTAAGCATTGAATTTCAGTACTGTGAATATTCCTTGGATTGCAGTTTGGCAATGATGCGGTCCAACTGTCTCTTTGCTTCACACTGTGGGAAATTGCTCATGTCATAATATTGAGGGGCAATTTTCACCAACCTGTCCAGGAGGGGAAAAATCACCAAATTAACAATTAGAGTACTGGAGCTGCTGATAGGATAGGCATTATTCATTAATACACTGATAAATGCAAACCTATAAATCCAAGGCAATGTTAAAATTACAAACGCCTAATCCTTATAAACACCACTTTTAGAAATGTCGCGTCTTAGTAAGCTGCACATTTTCTGATGGTGGACTTTTCATAAACAAAAAACAAAACAAAAAACCACTCAAGATAAATTCTTGTAAAAAAAAAAAATACTCCTTTCTTTTACACAGACATTAACATAAGGTCAGAAGTTTCTTCACTCTGGAGCACTATTTTGATCTATCTCTCTAAAGTTACAATATTACAAGTTCCATACAAGAAACACCCTGATATTCAAATGACTGGATCTTCTCATTTTCCAAGTTTTAATAACCATAAATGTAACTCTATACCCCAAAGAATACATCTGACTGATGTATTGTCACCAACCTGTGAAATTTTAAACATTTAGCCATACAATTTTTTTTCTCAACAAAGCATTTAAGATAAAATGGTAATGTCCTACACAATTTAAGTGTCAAAAGTCACTGATGTGGAGGAAAGAAGCCTCAAAATATACAGCAAGTGACATCAACTAAAGTAAGTGCTTTCAGTCCCACCATTCTGGCTGACATTTCCTATCTTAAGTTACAGAATAGATTCTGGCCCCTGAAAAAAAAATTCACAAAAGGACTGCAGTGGGTGGGTAATTTTGCTTAAAGGCAGTCAGTTCTGATCACATTTTGTGCATCAAATATGCAATGGTACAAAAAGAGGTGCAGTTTTTAATGCTTGCTTTGCTCTTAAAAGCACCAACATATAAATAAACAATAACTGAGAGCTGAAATACAAAGACTAACCTGGAGACCAAGTTAATCATAACAGCAAGAGAATGGCTTCATGTTAGTCAAGTATAATTTTGTCTCCAAATTTCCCCTCCCCATACTAACAATTCTACCATCCTCTTCACAAAGGAATTATTCTTAAGAGATAACCACACCATTTTGTGCCCCAAGTCTATACACAGGAGTATACACCCTAGCTGGGGAACACCCGAGTTCCCCAGAGTGAAAGGAAGAACAAGACAAGACTCTTTTCAGATTCCATTCTGAGCAAAATGGTAAAGAAAACTTTTAGAATGAAAGACACTGAGCTTACCATTCGGGCTTGATATCTGTACACGTTCGGATGTAGTTCTTTGTTGTAAGAACAAACTCATTATAAAGCACCCATTCAGGCTTGTGGTCAAGAACAGTGGAGGGATGCAACTGAACCACCTGGTTATCTTTCACAGTTAAGTAATGCCCTGTTCGTTCTAAATGTGCCACCTGAAACCGAAACCCAGTAAATTAATACAATGCTTCTGACGTGCTAGTTACAAAAGTGATGTAAAGCTACCTATATAATCAGGGAAAGGCAAGTCTCACCTATTGCTTTTAATCTGATGGCTAGACTTATTTACCACTGCCCAATAAAAGCAGCAATCAGCAAACTACAGCAGGGTAAATCCAACTCACTGCCTACATCTTTAAGGGGTCTTAGCCAAGAATAGTTTATACACCTTTAAATGGCTGGGGGAAAATATCAAGAGAAACACTTGGTGATACTGGAGTGGAAATCACATGAAATTCAAAATGGTAAGTAAAGCTTTTTGGAACATAGCATGCCCATTTGTCCAAAGTTGCTTTTGCACAAGGGGAGGCAGAGCCGAAGTGTTTCAATAAGGGACCCAAGCCCACAAAGCCTAATATATACTATTTGGTCTTTCTGCCTGAGACTGGTTCTTTAATACCAGGTGGGAACTATGTAGTAGATGAACAATTACTAAAAGATGAAAATTCATGTTTAAGATAGAAAAACAGAGCAAAAGTAACCCACAATGAGAGCTGTAATAAGAGAAGGAATTGGGGGGTGGGGAGAGGAGAGAGGAGATGCATGTGTTTCTTGGCCTACATTTCTATATATAATCAAATATGTCAATTGGATCGACATCATCTAATAGTTAACAAATATCAAAGCAGATGACAACATGCTCTTTTCAATTCTAGAACTCTAGTAACATAGAGCATGTATGAAAAGCAGAAATGAGCAATTCATAATTATTAACATATAATAGAAAATAAACTCAATTTTACTCAATAAATATTTACTAAGCACCTACTAGTTGCCAGGCACTACACTTAAAGTCCCATTTCTAATGGATTTTAGTTTTAAGAGACAATCAGAAATCCAAAATGCTTGAGTAATAGATTTAGGAGTGAAAATCCTAACTCTGATAAGCACTGAAACTTCAGAATAAGACGCCACATTAAACATTCGGTTATTCTGATCTCAAACACAGACAAGGCATCGATCTCCTTTCATTCTGCCTCCAGGCACTTAATGGCCACTCTATGTATTTGGCTCATTTGGCCTTAAGGCAGGCCACACCTTACTTATTATACATAGCCAAAGGAAAGAATCAAAGAACAAGTGGGATATTTAAAAGGTAACTAAAATCAACCTCATCTCAAATAAGGGACTGATGTGTTTTCAATTTTTCACCAGAAACACTTTCATTTTGAAAAACATAATTGGTTTCATGTCCCTTAAACTATAAGAATTACCTGACAAGTTGTAACTTCAGACTCCAATATAAAACACTTAACACCAAAAGAAATATTTTAAAATTACTTTTCATCTTAAATCATTATTCCATATCTGACTTTCCCAGCACCCAAGTGTCTTATTATAAATAGCAAAGATCACACTACAGGATTGTGCATAAAACAGTTGCTTATTTGAATTTTAGGGTGATTAGTTTCCACAAAGAGAGGAAAGTGAATTGTACTTCTGGATCTATCCAGGAAACTGTTTCCTTTCAGCATTCCAGTGCAATTATACATCTCCAATTAAGATCAAGATTCAAAGAAAGTCTTTGATACATTTATCCAAAGTCAAAATTTGCATTGAAGAAATAACTAATAAAACTCACCTGAAAATAGTCAATATATCTATTTAGTATAAAAGGACTCCATTATTTAAAAAGTGCTTGTAAAATTATTTCTATGTAACTGGATCCCTAACTATGCCATTTGGTAAACTCAGACGTGTAAAAACTTCTCAGTATATTAGTTCATTCAAGAATCTGGACATATAATTAAAGATTATTTATAGGCATTCTTTAACTGAATTTTGCGTTTAAGTGGATTCCAAGCACTGCTTACAGAAAACAAATATTAAGTAAGCATTTAATCATGTACTCCTGTACTATCCACATACCTGCATAAAATACCCAGTAACCAAAGCTTTTCTTATATTAATATAATAGTCCCTGCTTGTAAAGTCAGTACTTCGACGAGGCAAATTAAATCTGTCCATAATTCTTGATAGCTGCTGGCGTACATTATCTGCTGACATCAGGGACCTGTAGTTAATGAAGTTGTCATAACACCACTGAACCGACTCATGATCTACAAAGTTGGAAAGAGGGAAAATAAGAGGGGACATGCATCATCCATATAGGTGTATTATCTAATTAAAAAATAAAGTCAGTATAAGTAGCAAGTAAAACCAAAAAGGGAACTAAACCACTTCATTTTAAAAAATTAATCACAGTCTTAATCAACTTGTGGAGTCAAGTTCAAAATTAAAAACAGCACTAAGGTTTTTGGCTACTGAATGACAAACAATGATTTTGGAAAAACTATTTTTAAGTTATTTTACCCATGAAAATCTACCTGGCTGTTTTCAATGGATAGTCTTAACAGGGGTGGATTGAGAGAATCTGGAAAAATGCCATGTCTTTCTCATTTTCAAAGAAAAACAGGCTTAGATTAAGACTATCAAATACAACTTCAAAGTTATAAAAATGAACCTCAAGAGACTACTGTCATATTTTCCTCTCATTTAATTTTTATAAATAGTGTATTCCTCATTATCACTGTTTCCGTGTTTTCAAATAACTTGGAAAATGTTTTTTCATGTTGCTAAATATTCTTTGAAAATATGATATAAAGCTAGAAGAATATTTCATCATGTAGCGAGCGACAGCATCACATTGAGCCATCTTTCTTTTGGTGGGTATTTTAGGTATTTTTCATTTTTCTTTACTATCATAAAAAACTGAGATAACAAACTTGAATCATATCTCTGTCCAAAGAATACTAAAATAAAATTTCACAGATTATCTATAGGTCAAAGGGTATGAACTTGTTAAGGTTCTTGGTAGCATCACATCTACTGCTTTTCATAAAGATAACATGTATTTCTATTCCCACCTCTGGTGTTAAGACTGCTGCACTGCACGAGACCCACTCCTACACAGCTCTGACTGTTTTTCTTCAGCCTTTGCCAATTTTATAGGTGAGGAAATGGTACCTCTCAATAATGCACATTTACTGAACTGCAAGTAATGCTGAAGAGCCCCCCACTCGAGTTTATGAACCACTTACAACCTGGTCATTCACATTTGTAGCCTATTTTCCTATTTCGTTAGTAAAAGTAATTTTACATAAGAGCTATTTATTAGGAAAAATATTAGACAGTAATAATTATGTAAGTAATACAAAACTATTCACACAAAAGGCAAAGTTAAAAAAAAAAAAATCAAAATCTGTATGTTTGTGGTAAATTTTATACCAGCATTTCATTTTTACTGCTCTGTATTTCCAGCTTTCTAGTGCTTTCCTCCTGATTATAAAAATAAACAACTTTGGAAAAGATGGGCAATTTTTATTTTAAATGCTAGTCAGGAGTTTTTTCTCAAGCACCTCTGTGTTTCTAATGTAAAGTTGTCACAGATAATAAATGAAAGTGAGATGAAGAAATACCTTATATGCTGCAAGTGACGTTCAGACAAAAGAGTGCCTTCAATCTAATTTATACTTACTTTGTTTAAAAGCATGGTAGACATTCAGCAGTGTCAGATGATCTCCATCTATGTGGGCAAATCTCATCTTCGCCTCATCTGCAGCTTTCTTGGCCTCCGTGGGACGAACAAAACACTGTGGGACTAAACAAGGTTGGTATGGGCCCAACACAAACGCCCATATCGATGAGTCACGCATTCACAGACAGAGGAACAAGGCCTAGCTAGGTCAGTTCACAGAGCATAGGGCAGGGCAGGATGGCCTCCAACTGCATCTTGGACTGTTTACTACCTTGATTTGGTACATCAACACCTAACCACATCTGTAAGACAAGAGGGTTTCAAAGCTACAGAGTACCTGATTATTTTTAACTAAATCTAAAAGTAGGCATCAAAAACAGCTATTCTGAAGGCCATCAAGATACTAAAAGCTCAACTTATTGAAAAAACCAGTGCCGATAGCTCTACCAATAACCAGAATTATGGTGTCAATAGCCTTTTAGCTAAACAAAATTTTTCAAAAGGTCATCCATTCAATCCGCTGAATTCCCCACTGCAGGACTAAAAACAACTTTCCAACCAGTCTATGGCCACATTTCTATCGTAATTCTTCCCTAGTGCTGCGGCTATTACCAACTGGTGGGTATCACTATTAGCACTGGTGAGCAGAAGCATATGTAACATAAAAAATATCATGAAATCTTGGGTTTTGATGATAGCAGTAGTGGTGGAAGGTTAAACCGCCTTTGAATTAAGAAAATTCAAAAAGGCTAGGAATATTCAGCCTAGTTTTCCAGCATTTTAAGAAAAAGATTACCAAATAAAGTCCCAAGTTCTTTTTAAAAATTGTTATTTGACTCGAAGTCCTCATATAAAAGCAGAATCCAATATTTTAAACGTTGACAATTAGTCTGAAACAGTCATTATGTCAGGGTCATCAAAATGAACTACAATATTTTTTTAGAGCCTCAATATTAAATCACATAAAACTTGAAGTTGTTACAAAGTGTGTTCTACATTTTTTGAAATACAACTTTCCTTAATTCACTTTAGCAATTCCATAGTTATAAAAGCAGTATGAAAATAAAAATACTTAACAGCTTGGGACTTTGTCAACACATTTTTAAAGCTCTTAAAACTTTGTCAATAAAAAAAATTATAAATCATCAGTTCAGATAGAAGATAATAGGAATAATCAACAAGATCAAATACAGTATCAAATACTCTTTGCCATCCATACAGTTTCCCCTTTAAAATGATTCCAAAGAAGCCAAATAGAAACAATGACACATGATCACAGTAAATATTAAGTCTTGCTTAACGTAACTGAAGCAAGGTAACAGATATAAATACAGAAATCTCTCATAGCTGTAAACGTTAATGTGAACTAGCTACCAGTTAAATGATTGGGTTTAAGAAGCACTCAATAAGGCCCCTGATTTTTTACTAGATGTATCAGGACCCCCAAACTCCAGAAACTCCTTAAATGGTAAACAAAGCATTACAAACTAAGCAAATTGTTTTAGTTGCATGACTTCTTAACCCTTTAACACCCCCCCACAAATGCCTTGCTTAATAACTAATGCACATAAATGTTCACTCTCTTGATGTGCTAAAGACTACTAGTTATCCCCATGCTTTGCAGAACCACTACAAGTAAGAGATGTAGATGGGAGATCTCAACTGCATTATAATGACCAATTTTTTAAAGGGCTAGCTAGTTTTCTAAACTTGAACAATGCTAACCCTATAGTATGCCCGATAAAAGAGAACCTAGAAAAATAAAAACTAGGTAGGTAACAAACACAATCTGTTAACTCTTACCCCACACTCTCTAAAGCTAAAATGTTGGGTTAACTACAACCAGGAGAATCTAACAAAAATCACATATATGACAAAAGGCAGACAACAACCTACCACCACCTCCGCAAGAAACTACAATTTCATTAAAATGATTCAGTACTGCCCTGCCCATCTGCTCTGAGTCTGATCAATCATAACTGCAAAAAAAAAAAACATTTTTGCTATTCTTAAATTAAAAATTCACATCATTAAAACATACATCTAAACTAAGCCAAAAATCTTATATTTAGAAATTTAAAAAATTTCTTCCTTTAATTTCATGTAAGAGTTTGAATTATTTGAGGTATTTAATTATAAATAAGACCAATAAACCACTCTACAACTGGAAATCAATCTTCCCCAGTACTGAAATTAGTATCATAGAGTACTTTGACAGTCAGTAAAAACACGCTTTCTGTTTTTAGCTGTAAGAATCAGTGTACATTTCTATGCTAATAATATTTCTCTGTTTTGGAAAATTTAAATTCAAAGTTACTATTTGTGAATTAAGTGTTACAGCTATTAATAAAAAACAGTAGTATTTGTTCAGCTCAATGTTCCTTCAGATTTTTAAAATTAAGCAATTTTACCTATTAAACGTATTTATCAAGTGTTTTCCTGCCACTGTAAAAGAATTACCACCAGATTAGATTTTAAACCTAAAATTATACATTACTACTTCTATTTATTTGATACTAAGTTTAAAATAATTATTTGACTGCCACTGCAATACAATTTATACATGAAGAAAGAGTTTACTTTTTAAATGATAGCTTGGTTTGTCTCAGGCTCACTTGAATAGTGCCAGCTACTAGAACAAAGTTCTTCCTGAGCTTTCAGCAATAAACTGCAAAACTGATGGACCTACCAAAGAACTCTGTTATAGTATCTTCAGACTTAATTTTTTGGCTATAATGTGAGGTTTGCGGGATGGAACCCACACCCCCTGCAGTGGAAGCATAGATTCTTAACTACTGGACCACCAGGAAGTCCTGGACCTATTCTTTTCTTACTGATATTTTAATCTGAGCCAATGTTTTTTTACTACATTTTGTGTACAATGCTTTACTTTACTTTTGTAAACACTATATTATTATGAAGCTATTTTTCAAGATATTTAGCAAACAAAATGAGTCCCTTAAAAACATCTGTAAAATTCACTATCATACTAAGTATTAAAAAACAAACCCAAAAGTGAAGTCCACCCAAACTTTGAAGAGCTGGGCTTTTTTTAGTTCCTTTCCCTCTATTACCTGACAACATAGCAGTAATAGATAGGACCTCATTAGAACAGTTGTAGTCACAACTTGCAATAACCATTTTAGCGAGCTGTGGATCTAGAGGAAACTCGGCCATCATGGATCCCAATTCAGTCAGATCTCCATCATCATTTAAAGCAGCCAGATAATTCAAAAGTTCTAGGGCTCTCATCAGAGTTTCAGGAGCTAGGAGGAAAAGGCAATCTATTAAGACAAGCTGCCTTAATAAGCAAAAACGTGACAAAGCACAAACTATTAGAGGCACTCTCATTTTTCTTTCTACAGTGGACCAAATGTAAAACTCAAACTGCCATCAAATTCAATTACAGAGATCTAGCAAACTATGAATCATATAAAACTGCAAAACTTGTCTGTACAGTAGTAGTTAAATGTCACCTTCTTAAGTACATTAACTGTTAACTCAACAATGTGTTTATCAAATTATTTTCCCTCAAAAAAAAGAGAAACTTTTTCACATTTTCATGCCCTGCCAATAACTCCCAAAATAATTTAGTTACCCTGAAAGATAGGGAAAAAAAAGAGAATCTGCTATTTTTCCACTCTTTTAGATTTAATGCCAACACACAAAATTTCTCTTGATGTATTGCAAAGGAAAGGTAAAATGTATTTAATATATAGAAGGAAAAGGAATAGTCAATTTTGGTTAAAAAGTTTGATAAAACATGCTTTGAGAATTTATACCTGGTGGATCCATAAAATCGAAATGCACCAAATCATCAATACCAAGTTTCTTCAACTGTAACACAACTGATCCTAAATTAGAACGCAAAATCTCAGGATAAGTATTATCCTAGAAAAATACAAAAACATTTGTTTTGTTAAATATCCCATAATCTTCTTGCTCCAGAAAAAAAAAAACATATCTGTTCTCATCCTTAGCTGTTTACTTTGGCATTTCTTCTAAACAACTGACTTAGACAGGAGAAAAGTATTTGTGGACTAAAAAGGAATCCGATACTTCCTGTAAGCTATCTTTATAGGGTTCGAAAGGTTACCACTGCTGCCCAATTCGACTTAGAACTGTAACAAAGGGTTGTATTGGTAGACTACACCATAAATTTCAGGGAAAACAGGGAAAACCTAAACAGCTTATAGTGCCAAAAAAGATAAATAAGTGAAGTAACTTCCCTCTGGTAACAAGTTTAACTTAACCTTCCAAAAACAGAGTAAGGACACAGTAAAACCCTTACCTGCATCTCTGTTTTGTAAGCTTTCTCTGTATAAAGTCGGAAGCACTTTCCAGGTCTGGTTCGTCCTGCTCGACCAGCCCTTTGCTGAGCTGAAGCTTTACTAATGGCTGTCACTAACAGGGACTCAACTCTGATTCGAGGATTATACACCTATTGGAACGTAAATAACATTACAATTCGTCCTCCAGTTAAACACAAAGCTGTCATCTAACGAAAGTATCCAAAGCCCAAAGTTAACCCCAAAATAAACAAAGTAGTATTGATGACCAGCATAAATCATGCTGGGACAGAAACAGAATTCATCATTCCTTAACTTTCTTTCAGGTATTCTGACTCCAGCATTCTGAGAGACTCAAGCTAACATGAAAAGTCACTTAACACAGAGATAGCTCTACTCTTCCTTATTTAAAATACTTTCAGTTTTACCTTACTTTTATATGGTGAATAGTGCTGAAGGTTTTTGCCTGAAAAAAAACTTGTCAATTTCAACACCCAATGTTCAGTGTGGGTATCAAGAAAAACATTTTGAACTCAGTCCAGAGGAAGTCAGTTATATGCTGCCAATTTAAAGAATTGTTCTCCAACAAAAACGTGAATACTATGTACAACAAATTCTCCCAATTATAAAACATAATCAAGCGCAATCAAAGATCTTAGGTAAGAAACAGTTTTATTTATTAACTGAGTAATCCCTTAATTTGGCTCAAGTGCTTGGGTACTCAGTACTGTTGAACTAGAGGTTAACATAATACTTTTTTCTCCCCCCAAGTACTATGCCTGGCACATAATAGAAACTAATTTAGCTGACTGAGTAACTAATAGGTAAGGATGATAATCCTGTACTTTTTACTACTCCTTACATGAATATACATTCACATATAAAACATTCACAATCACCACACAGACACAAAGAAACCAATGAAAAGAAAAAAAAGAAAAGAAAAAAAAAAACATAGGATTATAAACATGGGCTTAGTATGTGAAAACCAGCTAGAACCAAAGGCTCAAATCACAGACTTCTGAAAATGAAACACAAACTGGAAAATAATTCTAAAAAGTAAACTTCAGGCATGAAACAAGTAACAAATAAGTACTATTAAATCAACACTAATTTATATAGTACTATAGTACTAAAATAAGTACCTTTTGTTTCGCAAATCCAGGATCAATTACAAACACCACACCATCTATTGTCAAAGATGTCTCTGCAATGTTAGTTGACACAACTACCTGTTTAGATACAAACAGTATTTAACTTAAACTACAAGCCAAGTACAATTCAAATAAGATTAATCATTAACTTATACTAAACAATCAATTACAAACCAGTAAATAAGCAGGAATTAGGTTTAATCTTTAATAACCAATGCTATATAAAGACATTAATATTTAAGAATTCAAAGTTTCATTTAGTTCATCATAGCACCTTCCTTTTACAACAAAAAATCTTCAGGTTATTACTTGACTACATTAGGTTTTAATTATTCAAATAGCAGAACAAAATCAAAAGAAAATAACTGGTAAGGCAATAAGCTTATCTCACAGAGTTCCCTGAGAAAACACTCCTTGGTTAATATTCAAACTGTACAGCATGTACATACTTTCAATACTTTCAGGCAACATTTACAAAAGATAACTATATCATCAAAAGTCAACTAAATATTTTAAATGAAATGGCACGTGGGGGTGAAAATCTCAACTTAGAATCCAGTAAGAATTGGTGTATCATCAGAATTGATCATAGATGTTCTGAAAATCTCAAAGTGGGTGTCACAGCATATAAGGAATCTTAAGGAATGATTTGAACTTTTTATTGAAAGTGAGTAAGGTTCAAAGCATTTACATACTAACATGATTGTTTTTTCATGTGGGTGTTTTACTGTATTTTAAATATGCTTTAGAAAATTAGGGACCTGTGAATGACATGTCACATAATTTTTCTTTTTAAGCAATGGAAAAATGGGATCTTCATTAGTATTTTTCTCAGAGCATCTGATTTGAGGAAGATTACTGCCATTAAGGTGGAGATGCCTGAATATGCAAGCAGTTGACACAGAAAATGAATCAGAGTCTGCTCTTAAAGCTTTTAGAATTTGTAAAGAAAGATTAGAGGTGGAATGGAAGTACAGTGACATAAAAAACATGTCATAAGATTTTTAAAGGGTTTATTTCCTAAGCAAACACAAGGAAAACTTACTCAGAAAATGGCATTTAGGAGAGCTGTTGAAGATAAGGTGGGATCTTCCCTGGTGGTTCAGATGGTAAAGCGTCTGCCTACAATGCGGGAGACCCGGGTTCAATCCCTGGGTCGGAAAGATCTCCTGGAGAAGGAAATGGCAACCCACTCCAGTATTCTTGCCTGGAAAACCCCATGGGCAGAGGAGCCTGGTGGGCTATAGTCCAAGGGGTCACAAAGAGTCGGACACGACTGAGCAACTTCACTTCACTTCACCCACAAGGGAGAAGTGAAGAGCATTAGCAATAGAAGGCTCTGCTTAAACAAGAGCATGTGGATAAGAATGCCCTTAGGCACATATAAGAAAGGACTCACACTGCCAGGTAATCTTGGAGGTCTAAAAGGCTACTAGAACATCATTAACAGGATGGTATCATACAATTATTTACATGTCCAAAACCAAAAGGCTCCCTTTTTGCCCTGATCAGCTGAAAAGAATACTAACTAGCAAATGAACAGTAAACTGTAAGTGGTCTGATGCTAATGAAATATATTTTCCAGAACATTTCAAAGACATGAACATTCAATAGTTAGAGCTGAAGCAAGCATAAACAAGGTCAGGAGGTGAACTTCAATAAGTATAACCAGAGTTTAATATTCTTCTACAAGGTCAGTGTGTTGCAGTGGAAAGGTAGGTATCAAAGCCAGGAATCAAATCTAAGTAGCTAAGTAAGAGTGGGGAGGTTTTAACACACTCAAACTTCAATTTTCTTTTATAACTCTTGCATAGAGCCCTTATAAACTATATAGAATCACAAACCACATGCTTGTTATTATATAAGAGGTCTTGTGGCTTCCTGGAATTCTGGGGTAAAACTGTAGTTCTGGAAAATGTACATCTAAATAGAAGTATAAAACATACTTTGGGGAAAAAAATACACTTCATCTATTTCTTCTAGAACAAAATACAGTGTAATAAAAATGTACTGATGCAAACTTTAAAGTTATTTAAAAATAATTTTTGTCCATAAAAACTGGTGTTCACATGTTCTCTCTGGGTCTGTGTGACAAATTGTACAACATCTGTAAGGAGGTATGGATCTGTGATTCCACAGATACTAACAATCAGGTGATGTCCACACCAACTTTGGCAAGCTCTGTGTCATTACTGTTGAGTCAACTGCCGCCCAAAAGTGAAACTTTGAAATCCGAAGTGTTAACAAAGACCTAGAGAAACACAGCTTTTAGTTTTTTTCCAAATAATAAAATTAATGAGCTAGAAAGCTTTAAAAAGACAGTAATTTTTTGAGTAGGACCTCCCTGACCCATGAGAAGTGGCTTTTGGGACAAAAAAGGGAAAAGCTCAAACTGTACAACTTTGGGCTGCAGATGTAACACTCGCTAAGGCTAAATAAAACATGTTTACATACACACTCGGCAAAAAAAACAAAACCAAAAACAAAAACCAGACAAATAAATGATACAAGTTATCCAGCTGCCTTGGAACCTTAACAGTGGGGTGAGGCAAGCCCTAAGTATTTTCTAGATGTAGTAAGTGGCACATGATCTATTCAGGAAACGGTCACAACACAAAGTGGTCCTAGAATTTGTCAAAGAATTCATATGCCACAAAGCTTTCTAGACTATAGCTTGACAACAGTGTTCAAAGAGCCTTAAAGAGTGTTTAAACCTCAACGACAAAGGAATTATTTCACATAAATAGCCCAATATATAGAATAAACTCTATGATAAAAAATTAAGACAATGCCAATTCTAATCTTTCTATATTAAATGTGTTAAGAATAAACTCTCATCTAGATTTATCTCCTTCCCCCTCAATAATCTGCTTTTTAATGGAATTCACATTGATTTATTTCAATAATTCCATTTCAAAGTACTTGAGATGCTCTATTTGAATTCTATTTGGACACAATAATGCATTTAGGTTAAAGAAGTGTGGGTTTTTAGTCCCTAGGGAACTCGGTGGGGTCTCTAATTCAGTGAGGACATTAGCTTGTTTGTTTGTAAATATTCCAGCAGTACCACACCAAGTTATCTTCAGATGGTGGATCATTAAGCCTCTCCTTAAAATTAGAGAGACATCGCCACAAGGGCCATTTCTCTTTTTTATTGAGCAATGTATGCTCTGAGCCATGTTAATTAGTAAACTCTGAGATAAGATACAGAAAAATCAGCTATCTGTATGGGCAAAATTAATGAAAACGAAATAAAAATAAAAATAGTTGCTGGATTCAATAACACCAAATCTATAAAACAGCAAATATAAGTCTCAGTCAAAAAAAATGCATATGTAATTTATTGATGAGTAAATGTTAATGCATGTACAAAGCAACTGCAGCTTTAGCTTAAAGTCAAATATATGAATAAATATCAAAAATGATCAAAACAGGTAAAGTATCCACCCTCAGAAATTTATGTATTGCATTCTCAACTTTTCTTGACTACTAGAACACTTCAAAGTCTACCATTGATTCTATGTGAGAGCACCACACAAAAAGATTTCAATAACTATTTGTAAAAGGAATGCTAGTTAAGTACCCAATGCCCATAGAAGTTAACCTTTAATACAGCCTACATTTTAAAACTTTAGTACTAAAAGGCTGTTTTGTTAGTTTCATCACAATCAATTAGAAACTACTTTGCATAAATTAATACAATGAGGAGTAAGACAACAAATGAAGTACTACTTTACAAAATGTGATCCAATATAATTTAACAAAAGCATAAATCAAATAGTACTTTAAGTAATTGGCAGTAGACCGTAAATCCCTAACTCTTCCTACATAATTTTATTTATTTTGTACTTCTGGTCAGTTATTTTTTGAGGGTAGTTGATTTGCAACCTTGTCTTACTTTCTGCTGTGCAGCAGTGAACCAGTCATAACAGATATGCTGCCGCTAAGTCGCTTCCGTCGTGTCCGACTGTGCAGCCCACCAGCTCCCCTGTCCCTGGGATTCTCCAGGCAGGAACACTGGAGTGGGTTGCCATTTCCTTCTCCAATGTGTGAAAGGGAAAAGTGAAAGTGAAGTAGCTCAGTCACGTCCGACTCGGTAGCGACCCCATGAACTGTAGCCGGCCAGGCTCCTCCGTCCATGGGATTTTCCAGGCAAGAGTACTGGAGTGGGTTACCACTGCCTTCTCCATAATAAACATATATCTGCTCTTTTTAAGATTCTTTTCCAGTACAGGTCATTACAGAGCACTGAGTTCCCTGTGCTATTCAGTAGGACATTATTAGTTAGTTACCCATTTTATATACAGTAGTGTGTACACGTCAATCCCAATCTCCCAATTTATCCCTTCCTGTAGTTTTAAATTAATGGTGAATATCGATCAGTGACAGCATTCCTGAATGAAAAGTCCCATTCCAGTAACTGGCACAGTAATCTTTAATTAATGAATTCATGATAGAAGAATTAAGCCTTGGCCTTTACAAAGAGGATATTACCAAAGTTATAGCATTTAAAAAAAGAGAACAGGAAAGCAGCAACTGAATACCAGTCCTCTTTTCCATACCCTCATATAACCTGTGTGCATCTTCATTACCTTTCCTCTTTCCCCACAATCCCATCAATCCTTTCTCCTACTTTAACTGGACCTGCCAGGCCCTGGGTCTGATGGTCACTTACTCATCTTGCCAGCCAGTCAGTGCTTGGCCGTAGTGCATTTCAATGGTCTCAGGTTTTCAACTAGTACTATCTCCCATAACCAGCTTTAAAATATATGACGGGATGAGTAAACCCTTCTCTACAAACTTTTATAAAAATCGTTTCATTTCACCTTAAACATGATGAGCTTCAAAGTGTCTTCCCTCATAGAGTATAATGCACCACTGCCAAGGGAAGATCCCCCTCCCACTGGGGTCATCCAAGGAGGCTATGAGAATGCTCCTTCCGATTTCTAAGATAAAGCTGACTCATGCTAGGAGATAACATGATTTCCCAGCAAGAGATCTTATAGCTTTAGCTGAATGAAAAACATAATTAATTAGTGGGTGATGAAGTAGCACTGTGGCTCTTAGTTTTGATTCTGAATTAAAAGCTGGAGATGAGATCCCAAGGTAAGCCAAAGCCTTGGAAACTCCAGGGGCCTCAACATCACACACATATACAACTGCTGCTGAATCATTTTTAGAAAGACAAAATTCTTCTAAATATTCTAGGATTTACAAGAACATGAAAAGCAGTAGCTTAAAAAACAAAACAACAAACTAATTCTATTCCGTGGGCTTAAACTGCTGAAGAGTCTACAAAACATACCATGTACAGAACTGGCACCAGACTGAACCTAAATTTCCAGTCTGCTAGTATTAAAGGATGAAAGGAGCTCAAATATGAAGTTAAGGTGGACCCCATCAAAGTAACTCAAAATGGAATGAAGAGAACTACATGAAAAGACAATCATGGTAAACCTTGCTGTATTTACTCCAAGATAAATAAAACCACCATTTTAAAATTAAAAGCAGATATATAAAGTACCCATGATTTCAAGAAAAATTAAACCATCTGCATGGAAGATGCACTAACTCCACTTTATTATAATGTTTAAGAAACAAATACTTTTATACACATCCACTGACACAGAATGAAGTTTAAAAAAAACTAGAGAATGAGTACTTTTCTGTCAACAAATCTCCTTCAAAATTATATACTAAAGTTATCACTTAAAATTTCAATTTTCCCCCAAAATTCGGAATGCAAATAAAGTAACAAAATATTTTAACATGTTCTAGAGACAGCATTATGACAAAAATAGTTGCAGCATTCAACATAATGAAGCTAGGATCAGACTATTTTTTTAAAAAGTCATGTTCACAGTTTTTGATTTATGATTAACTCAAAACCTGATTACTACCCCCCCCATCAATCTCCTGTTAATTTATACTCCATCCACTAGGCTCATGGCTCAGACGGTAAAGCGGTAAAGCATCTGCCTACAATTGAGGAGACCGGAGTTCAATCCCTGGGTTGGGAAGATCTCCTGGAGAAGGAAATGGCAATCCACTCCAGTATTCTTGTCTGGAAAATCCCATGGACAGAGGAACCCGGTAGGCTACCGACCATGGGGTCGCAAAGAGTCGGACATGACTGAGCGACTTCATTTTCACTTTCAGGCTCATGCTGCCTATCTTTTCAGTAAGTTCTTTCAGTTTGAAAAATGTATCTGGTTCATTTAACTTTTAGACAGTCAAGTAAATAATTAACCATGATATATTTCAATATCTTTATAATTTTTCAAAATCATCAAAACTATTAAGAAAAAAGACTGAAAAAATACAGCAAAAAAGAAAAAAATTTTGACTCTCCTAGCCCTGTACACAGAAATAAACAATGAATTCCAAATTTGATTGACAAGTAATTCATAAGTGAGTAATATTTCCCAACATTTTTTCCCTACATTAACAGACTCAAGTGTATAGTGGTTGCCACGAGGGGTTACCCTGTTCTAGAAATGTTAGTACCCTGTATACACTCAGTTTAATCCCTATCAATCATCTCCCAAGGTGATAAAGGTAATCATTTATACCCACTTTAAAATATAGATTTCAAACTCTAAAATCAGATTAAGAATCACACAGCAAAAATTACATGCAACTTTAAATAACCTTATATAAATGGCTGGGATTTTTAAAAGCCAAGCTGACCCTTATTGTTCTAGTGGTTTTTAAACCTTTTAAAGCAATGCAATTTTATTTTCAAAGGATCTATCAGAATCCCCATCTCAAAAAATTAAAGCATAGCTGCCTGTATCAAACTCAAATATCCGTTGCCCAACAAAGCATGCAGAAACAAGGTTGGAAAACCCCTGGCCTCAGTTCCTGTGCCAGGCAGATCCATACCAGTGGGACCCACAGTTCCTACCCTCAAGAAATCCACGTAATTTATTCAGTGTTATTAGTGATACTGTTATCAGCAATCAGTGCAGTCAACAGACATGACACTTCAGTTAGGTTGGTTCCAAATCAGGAAAAGGAGTATGTCAAGGCTATATATTGTCACCCTGCTTATTTAACTTATATGCAGACTACATTATGTGAAATGCTGGGCTGGATGAAGCATAAGCTGGAATCAAGACTGCTGGGAGAAATATCAATAACCTCAGATAGGCAGATACCACCACCCGTATGGCAGAAAACGAAGAAGAACCAAAGAGCCTCTGATGAAAGTAAGATAGGAGAGTGAAAAAGTTGGCCTAAAACTAAGATCATGGTATCTGGTCCCATCACTTCATGGCAAATAAATGGGGAAACAATGGAAAAAGTGAGAGACTTTATTTTGGGTGGCTCCAAATCACTGCAGATGGTGACTGCAGCCATGAAATTAAAAGACACTTGCTCCTTGGAAGAAAAGCTATAACCAACCTAGTCAGAATATTAAAAAGCAGAGACACTACTTTCCAACAAAGGTCAAAACCATGGTTTTTCCAGTAATCATGTATGGATGTGAGAGTTGAACTATAAAGAGGGCTGAGTGCCAAAGAATAGGTGCTTTTGAACTGTGGTGTTGGAGAGGACTCTTGAGAGTCCCTTGGACTGCAAAGAGAGCCAACCAGTCAATCCTAAAGGAAATCAGTCCTGAATATTCATTGGAAGGACTGATGCTTAAAAGTGAAACTCCAATACTTCGGCCACCTGGTGCAAAGAACTGACTCCTTGGAAAAGACCCTGATGTTGGGAAAGATTAAAGGCAGGAGGAGAAGGGGATGACAGAGGATGAGATGGTTGAATGGCATCACCAACTTGATGGACACGAGTTTGAGCAAGCTCCAGGAGTTGGTGATGGACAGGGAAGCCTGGCGTGCTGCAGTCCAGTGGGGTGCAAAGAGCAGGACATGACTGAGCAACTGGACTGACTGAGAGACAAAAATTCTAGGAGAAGCCAAGGAACTGAAGAAAAAAGTACTTTGTGCCAAGTGATTTAATGGGGAGAAAGACATGTGGCCACCTTCCTCACCCTAAGCAACCTTGCATTTGCTAAGGAAGAATTCCCCAGGGGCAGGGTAGCAGTACCTGTCAAAAGATATGCAGAATTCTACACAAATACATTTCCTTCTATTTACTTTGGAAATACAGATAACTATGTAGCACACAATTCAGATCACAATCACCTGTAACTTACTCCTTGAATCATAATTCAATACAATTTGAAATCTCACAGACAAATCTTTCAGTATCAATTCACTGTTTATAGAGAACATTTCAATGTTACCTTTCTTCCAATTGCTCCATTCTGTTTTTTTGGAGGTGGAGGCTCAAAGATGCGTTGCTGCTGCTGAGGTGGGAGTGTGGAATACAATGGAATGATTTTGATGTCGCCGACTTCAGGGCCCAAATCATCAACCTCACGCTTTATTCTCTTACAGGCTTCATCAATTTCCTACAAAATAAAAGTTGAAGTGTGCAAACAAAATGAGTACACACTGAAACGTTTAAGTACTTACTATAATCGTGGTTCTATGCAGCTTATTTTAGTAATCACAATTAATTCAGCAAATTTCATTGGGATTTCAAAAATAATCCAAGAAACTTTGATTTCTCTAGTCACATAAACACACAATTGCCTTACTGGCATTCTACACCCTTTCTTCTTAAGAGTCAATGTCCTAATTAAGTCTCAACAAATTGTACCAAAATTGAAATTTCTCACCCAGGAATATTTAACTGCACTCATAACCTTTTCAATTTTCACAATCTACAAGAAACTGATGTGCAAGATATTTTAAATAAGCCAATTAGGCTTTAATGTCACGTATCACTAATGCAATTATATGGAAGATTTGCTTCATTGTGCCTAATGAGAACACACACCTCTACAGTATCAACATAGATATTTAAGAACTAGGTTAACCCAAATATCTTAATGCCTCTTCAAAAACTTCCCTAATACACAAAACAATTCCACCACACTTGCATTTAATTCCAGGTTTCAAGAGAGGACACAATGAATACTGGGAGGTGTGAGAGACAGAGAGGTAGGTGAAGGCTCTAGGGGATGGCAAAGGGACTTTAACATGGAAAGGGAGCTATATTTAAAATTTTACAGAAGCTTTAATTCAGTTAAACTCAGAAGTATGGTAAATGATTTGGCAGTATGGCCAATATCAATCAGAAGTTACCCTTATCGACAAATTATCTTTTATTCAAAAGACAGAACAATTTTTAAAAATTTACCAAGTAAATTTATTGTATATTATAATCAAGCTAGAATAATTTTCCTTAAAATGATTTCTTAACTGAAGTGCAACTTTGTTTCCATGGTAAAAAAATACACTTAAGAACAAAAAAAAGTTTAAATCAATTTAAAACATATCAGCTTTCTGGAGTATTGATAAGGTCTTAAAAACTGTGACACAGAAAATTACTAAAGAGCTTATATACCAATTTCCTTTGAGGTATACAGTTTCCAAAAGAAATGGAAGTTTGCTATTCATTGAAAAAAAAAATATTTTTACCAAAAAACTGCTTTCAAATGCTGTATCTAGATTAGAATGCCCCCTGCTGGTACACAAAAACAAAATTAGATCTTAAAAAAAAAAAAAAACACAAACACAATATAAACCCAAAACTATATAGTTCTCTTTAAAAAAAAAAAAATATATATATATATATACACTCTTTTAGGAAAACTGAAGCCAAATTCAGAGTATTTTTCAATTCTGTTAATTCAGAAGTCACCAAATACCAGATTTTATATAGAAAATTAAGAGCTCCAAATCATGCATTTGCAGACTCTAGAAACAAGATTATTCCAAATTTATTTGAAACTATCTGCTAAGCATGTATGGAGCTGAAACAAAATCACTACTGCATGTGATATAAAGACAACTCTAAAGAGTGAGAAAAAAAATCCCACAGTTTATGTTTTTATGTAGACAAAGACATTCTTTTTTTAAACTTGGCAACAAAATTTTCCCTAAATTTAACTGAACTTTCATAGTCAACATTGACAGTTCGAAAGACAAGAAAGCTCATTGATATTCACCAGCACAATGCAATCTTCTGCTTAGTCATGAACTGAGACAAAAGTTCAAGAGTTTCTGAATTGAGCAAAAGACTTTCAGCTCCAAAAGCATCAATACATGTTAGCAAATTAATTCAGACCCTACTAAAGAATCTAAACTCCTACACGTTGGACTTCCCTGGTGGCTCAGACGGTAAAGCGTCTGCCTACAATGCGGGAGAAACCTGGGTTCGATCCCTGGGTCGGGAAGACTCCCTAGAGAAGGAAATGGCAACCCACTCCAGTACTCTTGCCTAGAAAATCCCATGGATGGAGAAGCCTGGTGTCCATGGAGTCGCAAAGAGTCAGACACGACTGAGTGACTTCACTCACTCACTCACTCAATGAAAAGGCTAACTTTACTCAGTGAAATTAAAGAAGAAAGAATGTATTGCTTAAAGAATGAAGAGTTCAAAATCTTCAAGTATCTACTTAAAACAATTCATATTTCAATTACAATCATTGTTATCAAACTTGGTAGCACAGCTCCTCTAGGGAGTTCTACTAGGAACACCTGGTTTAATGGATTAACAACAACAAAATCAACATTTTCCAAACCTTCACTAATCAAACCTGGTCTTCCCCTCCCAAATTAACTCAAGGGACTATAGAAACACTATTGTTTACATGGTCAAAATGGTAATATGGTTGTCATTTTTAAGTTTTGAGATAGTTAAATTTTATGGATACTAATCAAATTCATGGAGATGGGGCACAGAACTCCCAGAATCTATCACTTATCTGACCAAATAAAAATAACAGGCTCACAGACATGAGGAAGAGTAGCACTGCTACCTTCTCCTCAAAGGTCTTCAGTCCTCAAGACTAGCGAATCATATAAAAGAAACTTAAAAATGCAACAGGATACATGAGATGATTGGGGCTTATTCCCTTCCTTTCCTCAGTTGTGGGAGAGCTGCCACAGTATCAGCCACAGAAATTCAACTCATAGAAAAGCATTTCAGGTCCTCACCAGAAGGCCATCTGATATTTCTTATAGAATTCTAATGTGCTTGACTATCTGAACATAATGATTATTTTGAATAGCCATTTAAAAAAAACATGCTACTCACTCTAGAGAAAATGAGAAACTAGGGACCAGACACCAAAGAACAAAATGAACACAAATGCCTCAACACTGCAAAATATTAAAAAATTCTTCGATTCAAAATGCATACAGACTAATCGTTAGAGAGGTTTATCTGTAAAAGTGAATTTGCAACACACCGAATTTCCCAAAAGAACAAGTATGATTCTTTACTGGAAATGTTTGCAAACTGGGGGAGTATATCTACATCTAATGGGTAAAGGCCAGAGACACAATAAGCACCCCACTACGCATGGGGTTCCCACAGCAAAGAATTAATCAGCCTACAACATAAATAGTGTTGGAAAAAATAGAAATACTACTGGGAAAAAATTCAAGAATAAAAAGATTACTAAACATTTATAGTTCTTAATGCAACAATATTTAATTAAATATTAGTATCAAGCACCCCTGTGGAACCTGAACACCAGTTAGAGTTCACACTATCCTGGCGGTTAGGCAGTCACATACCAGACCACTGATTTTGGTATGTGAAATAACTAGGGCAATTTCCCACTATACTGTGTAGGGTGGTGTCACTAATGTACCACGGGCATTATAATAGCTAAAACATTCACCTGGAACAGTGACTTTTAACCTAAGGGAACAGAAAAATGGCCTTTAGAGCTTGTTAAGGATGCAGATTCTTACAGCACTTCATCCGCGAATTTCATCTGTTTCAGCAAGCCTGAAACAGGGCCAAGAACTTGCTTTAACAAATTCCCCTACCCAAGGCAGGCAATCCACTGACCACACTTGAGAAAAAAATGTTCTAGAGCAGGGATCAGATCTCTTACTATAAAGGGCCAAAATTTTTTAGGCTTTGCATCCATTTACCACCTCTGAAGCATATTCTTTGTTTTCATGTACAACCCTTTAAATACGTAAAAACAATTCTTAACTAGCAGACCACACAAAAACTAAAACAAGAAGAGGGTCAAGCACATGTAACTAAATTAATTAAAATTCTATAAAATTAAATTCTAGTTCCTCCTCTCACTAGCTGCAATGCAAATACTCAAGTCCATTATATTGTTGCGGCTACAGAAACTAAGATTGTGATCTGGTTTCATCAGTTCATGGCAAACAGATGGGGAAGCAATGAAAACAGTGACAGACTTTATTTTGGGGGACTCCAAAATCACTGCAGATGGTGACTGCAGCCATGAAATTAAAAAACGCTTGCTCCTTGGAAGAAAAGCTATGACAAACCTAGACAGCATACTAAAAGGCAGAGACATTACATTGCTGACAAAGGTCTGTCTAATCAAAGCTATGCTTTTTTCAATAGTCATGTATGGATAAGAGAGTTGGACTATAAAGAAAGCTGAGCGCCGAAGACTTTATGCTCTTGAACTGTGGTGTTGGAGAAGACTCTTCAGAGTCCCTTGGACTGCAAGGAGATCCAACCAGTGAATCCTAAAGGAAATCAATCCTGAATTTTCATTGGAAGAGCTGATGCTGAAGCTCCAACTTTGGCCACCTGATGTGAAGAGGAGTTAACTCATTGGAAAAGACCCTAATGTTTGCAAAAGACTGACAGCAGGAGAAGGGGGCAATAGAGGATGAGATGGTTGGATGGCAACACTGACTCAATGGACATGAGTTTGAGCAAAATCAGGGAGATGGTGAAGGACAGGGAAGCCTGGTGTGCTGCAGTCCAATGGGTTGCAAAGAATCAGACATGACTGAGCAACTGAACAGCAACAACTATATTCAACAGTATAGATATAAAACATTTCCAGATGTGAAGCAAGTTCTAATGGAGTAGCACTGTTCTAGAAACTTACTCAGAATAGACTCTCAGATCAGACCCTACACCTGACCTAGCGAATAAAAATCTGCAAGATTTCCAAATGACTGGCATGTATATTAGTTTGAGGACACTAGAAAATCCACAAAGCCTATTACAACAAATGACAAGCTTTCAGAAAACCTCTAAAAGAGTTTCTTTTATCCAGATAACTCACTGAGCTTATTTAAGCCATCAAGAATTTCATAGCACACCTGTAAACATCCTGGTGGAAATGAGTTTAGAAACTGCTGCATGAGAGAATAAAATTCCTATCTTAAAAATGATGTAAATTCTAACTAAAGAATTTCAGTGATTCCTTCCAATTCTCAGTAAACACATGCAGGAAGACAAAAACAAAATACAAACATTTGTTTTGATGGTAGATTGGCACCTGAGTTACCCAAATTCACTTACAAACTATATTACTGCCTAGAGTAACCAGATTTCATTCATGCCTCAGCAGAATGGCAAATCAGCACAAAAACACTTGCCACTCAGGTCTCTCCAAAGTTGAGACTAAAACTGCTAAATCTTGAACTTCTAAAAGCATTTAATATTCTCAGGATATCAACTAGAACACAAAGGCTAATGGCATACAAGGGTATATTCCTAGAGTACATAAATAAAAGGAGCTATATATTTCATATATAAATACAATCATGCTGAAGAAAAACTTTATAGACATTGGGATGAGAAATACATGGTTATTATGTGTTGGGTTCTTAAGTTTAAGTTGTTTCCTAATAGAAATAATATAAATAAGGAAGCAAATAATGACAAATACCTCTTGACCAGTTAAGAAAAGTAGCAGATCTCCTTCCTCCTCTTCACACATATGAATTTGGATCACGGTTCGAATTGCCGCTTCAAGATAATCTCTCTCTGGTTCGGGAGTATAAAAGATCTCAACAGGATGTGTACGCCCAGGAATAGTTAAGAGAGGACAGTTATCAAAGTAAATCTGGAATTTTCCTGCATCCAGAGTAGCACTCATAACTATAACCTGAAAAGAAAACAATAAATTATTTGAAGCTGTCTTCAAAGATTGTAAAGAGATGAGTAATGTTTACTGCACCATATATATCAACTACTGTGTCTCTAGTGGCTCAGACAGTAAAGAATCGGCCTGCAATGCAGGAGACCGTGGTTCTACCCCTTGGTCAGGAAGATTCCCCTGGAGACAAGAAGGGCTACCCACTCCAGTATTGTTTCCCGGAGAATTTCAAGGACAGAGGAGCAAGGCGGGCTACTCTGTGGGGTCACAAAGAGTCAAGACATGACTGAGCAACTAACACTTTCACTCTTCATATATCGATTATGCCTTAAAAGTTGTGATAAAAAAATCAAATATAGAAAAGCTGAGCTACAGTAAATTTACATTTTTAAAAAGTAGGAATAAACCTGATATCTAATAAATAAACTACCATATATTTTCATGAAGCAACACCTTAAAAACCAAAGTTTATAAAATTACATAAAAGGAATTGATAAAAGACATCAATATGTAATATGATTGTTTCCATGCTATTAAAAAAAAACATGACAACCTTGCACACAGGGAAAAACAAAGAAAGAAAAAAAATAAATAAATCAGCGGTACAAATATTTCTCCATTCTTCCAAATCATCTTTACTAAGCATGAGTTCTTCAGAAAATTTTCTGAAACAAACAGGTTTTCTACACTACTGAAAAAGCCACAGCGACAAAAGTCTTCAGGTGCAGGCTGCCTGACTGTGTGGTCACCCTCTCTTTATTTAAACTACATATGACAAAACCCATTAAATAGAAAGCTCTCCCATTAAACATTCCATTACAGAGTTCTAAATTTCTACTTTTGAGTTCCTCCCTTGAAATTTCAATAGCTTATAACGTTTAATCAGGAATAGTACTCATAGTTATTCAAATATATTCTTTAAAAGTTTAATTTTTAAAGTCAAATCAAACTCAGTATCAATTTTTTTAAGACCCAGAATCTTTCTCCCCAGTGTACAAACCTCTGTGATACATACAATAACACTCAATACTAAGTTCCAATGAACTGCACACATAAAATACAAAAAGGGAACTTCATAAAACTTAGGAGACAAAAATGTCCACACAGTTAGTCAGTTTTAAGCCCTTATCAACACAGTAACACTGGCCAGGGTTTAACTGGTATAATGGACGGCGGGCGGGGGGCTGGGGGGAAGAACCAAGACCCTAGGTTAAGGGAAGGCATTTCTGAGGAGCAGTATGTTTTGGATACAGTTATTCCACTCTCCAGCATTATGAGTTAGAATGAGTGAGTTTGCGTTAGGACAAGAACAAAGATCTGATCCTTAATGAAGGTGTCCCCTGTACTTAATAAAAAGCAGGGTGAGCACAAGGTTTAAAAACACCATGGCATAAAATCATTTGAAATGAAACAAAAAACTGGGTGGACTATATAATGAAACGATTAAAAACATATTGCTAAGAAGTGGAAGTATATTTAAAATCTAAAACAAAGACACAGTAAGAGAAATGAAAAAGAATGTATAAACCACTGCTGGTACTCTCCTTATTTGCTTTTTTTTTTTCCCATTTATTTTTATTAGTTGAAGGCTAATTACTTTACAATATTGTAGTGGGTTTTGTCATACATTGACATGAATCAGCCATGGATTTACATTCCTTATTTGCTTTTATAGGTGATTATTTTTGTAGTTGTAGTGATCAGCATGTACTCCCTTTTAAATATATATATATATATTTTTTTTTTCACCTATAGGATTTTTAAAAAGAACCAAACAAATAAACTAATTCACCTTTAAATCTGATCTCTGTCTAACAACCTCCTTCAGAACACCCATGAGAATATCTGTAGCCAATGTCCTTTCATGAGCCTCATCAAGAATTATTACACCATAACGCTCCAAGAGAGGGTCATTCATTGCTTCACGAAGTAGCATCCCATCAGTCATATACCTATATTGACAAATAACATGTTGGTTATTTAGTGTGTTTAAAGTTCAAGACATAAATACGAAATGCAAAGACATCAGATAAATATAAATTAAACCCTTGTCCAAAACAAATGTGTTGTTATTTCATAGTCAATTACAAAATCAAGCTTCCAGAAAAACTTTTTAGTAAATGTATCAAACAAGTTATACATTATCAAATTCTGTCAAATGAAACTATTCTAATACCAAAATGCACTGAGAAACAATGTTAATCTGATAACAGAATTAAACACATTTCACACAAATGCCAAAGTGAAAATGGTCACTTAAATAAATTTCTTAAAATAAAATTTAAAATGTTCAACTTGAAAAAAAAAACCAAGAAACCATTTTAAATTGCTTTATCACATTACAGCACTAAAATGTTGTATTTCTTTAAAACTGCACTAACTTCCCACTTAAGCTAACAGGTTCAAAAGGGCTGAGAGAGCATGAGTCTACCATCTTTTTTTCCTCAGCTCTAATTCAATAAAATGATGGTAAAGAATCAGAAAAAGGAATACATTCATGGAATAAGGAGCAACATTATGCTGTGGAAATGCTGATAAATTACGGAAAAAACAAGGCATATAGCATTATCTATATCAATGAACCAAAGAGGAAAACTAGGTTTAGGGATGGTTTGAGAGAAGACAGCTAATACAGAATCCATGCACTCAGATGAAGGGTGATTTGAAGAATGATTTGTATGGGTCAGTGAATCTCCTGTCTGTTCCATTCTGGCTGCTACTGTCACTAATACAAAACATCCTGCATTTGGCACTTGGACAAAATGAAGTCTGCTTGCAAACACTGAAGTTACAGGCCATCCAGTTAAATACAAATCCATGGTTTTACTTACATAATTAAAACAAGTATAAAAATCTGAAGCCATCATTTATGACTTCACCATTCTGGCTCTATTTTTCACAAATTAATCTAATCTTTCAAGGACCAACTTTGTATTTTTAGCCAAAACCATCTGTTGAAGCACTGAGTTCAACAAAGTGACAGTGTATAACCCAAGTGAACCCTTCTCTTTATTCTGCCTAAACTTAGTTGTAAATTAAGACTTTTGGCAAAGAAATACATCTTTACTTGATATATTTTATACTTCTTTCTTCTTTGGTCCTATTTTAAAAAGGAAACGATCACATTCTTGACATTGGCACAGCACTACCTGCAAGATTACTTTATATTAAGACCATGAAAGCAAAAACAGAGCCAATTAAACTATGCCTCAATGCCTTAACCACAGTGCATGAATCAACTACTCTAGTCTCTAGATGTTTTGAAATATCTTGATCTATGAGGACACTTGGTAATTTCTCCTGCCTGCAGGTGTTATTACTGACACAAGCTAGGCAGTCCTTGTGCACATTATCTCAGTAGCAGAACATTAACACACTTTCATCTACTTGTGGATAATTTCCTTAGTTTCAGCAATACTCCATCTTTTGCTTTGCAAGGCAAAAAACATGGATTGGTCACTCTTTGAACAATATCTGCTTTAACACTACCAACTTTATACCCTGTTACTCAGTTTCCAAGCCTACTCAATTCAACATGGAATTTTAGCGTAGTATTTTTGAAAATACTGTAATTAACAAATGAACTCAACATATGTAGTTCCAGACATACGTATTATTTATGTGAAGTGATGAAATGTACAGCTAGATCAAGTTCAATCATTGACAACCACCTAACTTCCACCTGTAAGACCCTCAACACTGTAAAATGCATTTAATATGTCACATATTAAATTGTGATTAAAAAGTCACTAAGCATTGAACTTTCACTTGAAAACCCCCCTAAAAAACAATACCCCTTTATTTTGATTTTTCCTCAATAAGATTCAGACCACCACGTGATGATGGCATCCAAAAGCAGAGCTGACCCAAATACTCATTCTTTCATATTTTTCTGAGAAGAGGGGAACGATTAAAGATGGCAGCTTATAGCTATAATTAGATTAATGAACTATTATTTGCTCTTTTATTAACAATTATGCATTATCACCTGTACCAAGTTAAATGGTCAACTAAACCCAAATCCTCAGACTTCCAGATTCTAGAATCAGAATTAACATAATTAAATTTGCTGCTTTCCCAGGGAGTATTAGCAGTTAACTTTTCCAGGGCTTTCAAATCAGTGGAATAGACTACTAAGACTAGGTATCAGTATACCGATTCCCAATCCCAGGCCCCTCAGACACAGACATCCTCTCCTCAAAGTCCCACGACTTTCCTGGTGATCCAAAGATTGAGAACTCGTCTGTCAACGTAGGGAACACAGGTTTGATTTCTGGTCTGGGAAGATTCCATACGCCCAGGGGCAAATAAACCCAAGCACAACTAGTGAGCCTGTGCTCAGAGCCCAAAAAGCGCAACTACTGAAGCCTGAACACCCTAGAGCCCTTGCTCCACAACGAGAAGCAACGGCAACGAGAAGCCAGAGCACGGCAACGAAGGGCAGCCCTCACTCACCACAACTAGAGAAAGCTCTCGTGCACAACGAAGAAAAATTTTAAACAAGTCCAGAAATAGAAAGTAGAAAGCTATCACCTGATGATTTGCTAGATATATGAAACCCTTTCCCAAAAAACCAAAGTAACACTGATAGAATACAAAAAGGGCAGAACCAGGTTCTGATAGCCCTAACTATTTTCTTTTACCCAGATCAAGTTTTTCTACCTTTCATAGTAGCAATTAAATATTTACCCATACTAAGGGGTGAGCCATAAAAATAGGGCGCCACAATAATAAGCTGTAATTATATAATTTTGAAGTTTTATTAATGGACTAGTAACCAAAATTTTCCAGGACAGCCAAACTCTACATTTTACTAGGTATCCTATTATCCACAATGTTTCTCTGTCTTGGGAAAATAAGCTTACAAAGTCATCAGTATCATCTAGGAACTTGCTAGAAATACAGGACTGGCCTCACTTGGGATCTACTTGATCAAAAAATTTGCATAGATAGCAACCTGTGTTTGCTTTCACATTTTCACATTTTGATGCTTGCTAAACTACAGGAAAGTGTTAGTCACTCAGTCGTGACACTTTGTGACCCCATGAACTACAGCACACCAGGCTCTCCCATCCATGGATTTCTCTAGGCAAGGATACTGGAGTGGGTAGCCATTCCCTTCTCCAGGGGACCTTCCTGACCCCCAGGTATCCAACCCGAGTCTCCTGCACTGCAGGCAGATTCTTTACCATCTGACTTATTACTGTTTGTTTTATATTTAGACTACAGAAATGAAGTTATTAGACAAAAAGCAAATTCAAGCAATTTTTTATTCAAATTCAAAATGGGTTGTAGAGCTGCAAAGACAACTTGCAACATCAACAATGTGTTTCACCCAGGAACCGCTGAAGAACGCATAGTGCAGTAGCGGTTCAAGTAGTTTTGCAAAGGAGACGAAGCCTTGATGACGAGGAGCACGGGGGCTGGCCATCAGAAATTGATTACGACCAAATGAGAGTAATCACTGAAGATGATCCTCTCATAACTAGATGAGAAGCTGTCGAAGAACTCAACTATGACCATTCTATGGTCGTTCAGCATTTGAAGCAAACTGGAAAGGTTTGCTGAAAACGCTCGGTAAATGGGTACCTCATGAGCTGACCACAAATCAAAAAAACTGTCGTTCTGAAGTGTTGTCTTCTCTTATTCTATGCAACAACAGCAAACCATTTCTCAATCATTTGCAATGTGCGACAAAAAGTGGATTTTATACTACAACCACCAAAGACTAGCTCAGTGGTTAGACCAAGAAGCAGCTCCAAATCACTTCCCAAAGCCAAATTTGTACCAAAAAAGTTCACGGCCACTGTTTGGTCTCTGCCCATCTGATCCACTACAGCCTTCTGAATCCTGACGATACCATTACGTCTGAGAAGTATGCTTGGCAACTCAATAAGATGCACTGAAAACTGCAATGCCTGCAATCATTAGTCAACAGAAAAGGCCCAATTCTTTGCCACAACGTTCGACTGCAGTTGCACAACCAACACTTCAAAAGTCAAACAAATTGGTCTATGAAGTCTTGTCTCATCCGCCATACTCACCTGACTTCTCACCAACCAACCAGCACTTCTTCAAGCATCCTGACAACTTTTTGCAGGGAAAATGCTCCCACAACCAGCAAGGAGGCAAAAAGTGCTTTCCAAGAGTTGAAGCATGGATTTTTTTTTTTACACTACAGGAATAAACAAAGTTACTCCTTGTAGGCAAAAATTTATTAATAAAGATGTGTTTGAGCCTAGTTGCAGTGATTTAAAATTCACTGTCTAAAACTGCAATGGTATTTAAAAAATTATTATTTTTTCCACTCATCGTTTCATGACAAATAGATGTGGAAACAGTGGAAACAGTGGCTGACTTCATTTCTGGGGGGGCTCCAAAATCACTGCAGATGGTGATTGCAGCCAAGAAATTAAAAGATGCTTACTCCTTGGAACGAAAGTTATCACCAACCTAGACAGCATATTAAAAAGCAGAGACATTACTTTCCAACAAAGGTCTGTCTGGTCAAGGCTATCTATGGTTTTTCCAGTAGTCATGTATGGATGTGAGAGTTGGACTATAAAGAAAGCTGAGCACCAAAGAATTCATGCTTTTGAATTGTGGTGTTGGAGAAGACTCTTGAGAGTCCCTTAGACAGTAAGGAGATCCAACCAGTCCATCCTAAAGGAAATCAGTCCTGGGTATTCACTGGAAGGACTGATGTTGAAGCTGAAGCTCCAATACTTTGGCCACCTGATGCAAAGAGCTGACTCATTTGAAAAGCCCCTGATGCTGGGAAAGATTGAAGGCAGAAGGAGAAGGGGATGACAGAGGATGACATGGTTAGATGGTATCACCGACTCAATGGACATGAGTTTGGGTAAACTCCGGGAGTTGGTGATAGACAGGGAGGCCTGGTGTGCTGCAGTTCATGGGGTTGTAAAGAGTCAGACACGATTGAGCGACTGAACTGAAGGAGCTCAGATGGTAAAATCATCCACGTGCATTGAAGGAGACCCAGGTTCAATCCCTGGATCGGGAAGATCTCCTGAAGAAGGAAATAGTTTCCCACTCCAGTATTCTTGCCTGGAGAATTTCATACACAGAGGAGCCTGGTGAGCTACAGTCCATGGGATCGCAAAGAGTCAGACACGAGTGAGCGACTGACAGACACATAGCTGATTTACAATGTTATGCTTATTCTGCTGCACAGTAAAGTGATTCACTTATATATACTTTTAAAATATATATTCTCCATTATGGTTTACCATAGGATATTGAATATAGTTCTCTGTGCTATACAGTAGGACCTTGTTTATGATACGCATTTTAAAACAGCACCATCAAAATGACTGTCAACCAGGTAGCAATGTCTGGAAAGCTGAGAAAAGCATCTTAGATTCCAAAAAGAAATACAAATGGCTCCTAAGTACATGTAAAGATGCTAAATTTCATATAAAAGAAATGCAAATTAAAATCATAATGAGATCTCACTTTTTAACTTACAATACAGACAAAGATAAAAAGGGTCCACAACAAAGTGCTGGCAAGGCCACTGAAACAGATACTCACTTGCTCATCCCTTAGTCAGAGTAGCTAAAACATGGCAACAGCTAATAAAACTCCAACACACCCTCTGACCCAACCAGTTTCATTTTTAAGAAACTCATTTCACAGATATATTCACCTGAACATGTGTGAAAAAATGTGTGTACAAGATTATAAGACAATACTAAGGATACCAACTGATTTTAATAAAAGAAACTGTAAATTCTGTCCACCTAAGGAATTAAACTATGCAGCCATTAAAACAAATGAAGCAACTTTACACTGTTGTAGAACAATCTCCAGGAAAAATATAAGTGAAATTAGCAGCCATATGTCTTGAACCAGCCCTACTATTAAAGCTGAAGTTTAATATGTTCTGAAAATCCTAGTTATGAGCTGCTATTCCACTCCTGTTAGGATTTTGGTTACCTTTCAAAGTATAGGCTTTATTCTGGCATGACTAAACATGCAGATAAATCAAAACTGTTTCTAGAGGATCCAAAATTTGCTCAGCATGACCAAAAGAAATTCCTGATATCTATTTCACAGAACTAGTACAACCCAAGTAATTAGATTTACTACCTTACAAATACTTACACATAAATAATTCTATGGAGCTGAAGAATGAGGATAGAGAGGAATTAACAACATATACAGTGGTTAAGGACATATCCTTTTTGCAAGACAAACCTTGGTGAAGTCCCTGCTTTCTTACTGGAACTTTCTTAAACAAGTTCAACTTCTTCTAACGCTCCATTTGAAAAATGAGAATACAATAGCTATCATTCAAATTAAATAAAAACAACATATAATAAACCACTTAAGTGCACCAACTGCCCGGCACTTGGTAAGTATTCAATACAGTAGAACTGTACACTACACTCTTAACTAACCTTCACCTAATGAATGAATCCTTGGGAAAATCAATTTTACTCTACAACCATATTAGAATATAGCCACACTTCTGCCCCTACCAACTGGGCCAACACAATCGTATATTACACAATGATAACCTTTTAGGGCAGAAAAGAGAGTTGTATGTACATATCCTAAGTCATATGCTTCAGAAAAGCTTGAAAAAGATAAATCACATACAAAAAACCATCAAATGTGAGGTAACTATAGAGGAGTGAAAGGGGAATTCCAGAAGACTGAACTCTTAAAACTCCAGAAAAGCAACACCTGTGTATTTAGAAAGTGTCTCAGTTTAATCTCACTTTAAGAACTAGACATTTACTAAGTAATGGAACTACAAAGGGCCCACATTCAAGGAAATGGTGTTGGTTCTACATTAACAGATTGATAATGTGTAAGTTTTAGGTTAAAATAAAATGCTTAAAGTTCACATAAAATTTCTATTTACCATTAAGTTTTTAGACGAATCCACTACAATCCAGTTAAGTGACGTCTCTATTAAAGAAAAGCTACCCACAGTAAAGCACCTACACAAACAGGTTTGTGTGTGGTAATTTCTTCAAACTTATAATGGATCAAGACTTCTGAAAGAGACCATGACCACAAGTAGTACTTAATGCAATTTTCTACATGTAACTTATTTTTGTTTAAAGCCCCTATCAAGCCCCTATCAGCAGAATACTTCTCTGAATGACAACAGTAAGGAACAGACAAATGACAAGGCTAAAACAGCTTGCATTTATCAGGTGGCTCAGACGGTAAAGAATCTGCATGTCACGTGGGAGACCTGGGTTCGATCCCTGGATTGGGAAGATCCCTAAAGAACGGAATGGCAATCCACTCCAGTATTCTTTTGCCTGGAGAATCTCATGGACAAAGCCTGGGGGACTACAGTCCATGGGATCACAAAGAGCTGGACACGACTGAGCAACTAACACAGCTCTTTCAAGTGATCTGGCTATTCCCAGACTCATGTCTAACTTACACAGCTCACATACAACCCCCTAGCGCAATCTAGGTTTACACCACTGTGTAGAAAAATACAGGTGGCAGCATCCAATGACTCGGAGGCATAAGAAACTGCTGTGTTCTGACAGCAAAGACATCACATTATCAAATAATGGTGAGTAAGAGTGAAATCAATTATTCAGCTTTTTCTTTCAATGTCCAATATCTGTTTAATGGGCTATTAAGTTGTTAGAACATAAATTCTTGTTAGAATTTTGAGTTATTTCTCTAGGCCTAGAGTGCCATGAGAAACTCCTGACAGTAAGCATGCTATAAACCAAAGCAGCATGAGAATGTCTACTCTACTTAAAATCCAACTTATCCACGTAGTTAACTTGCCTATTTGGTCTCTCCATCCTTCTCAGCTCAAATGAAGTACTTCCTCTTCTGTGAAATCATCTACACAATTCATGTGACATTCAAACTACCTTAACTGCTTCATAGCATATGTCCTCTATCAAGTCAGAGAAGAGTCAACAACACTGACATAGTTCCTTAATATACATAATGCTCCTTTCATTTGTAAAGGGATAAAGATTTATACAGGTTGAAGTCTGACATTCTCAGCAAAAGCATTACCCAGAATGAGTAACACTAATCTAACTATAACCACAACACTATATGCAGCATCATATTGGTTACAATGAGAACAAACTACTACTAGATGTAAACAGTCACATGGAAAGGTACCATATAGTACTCTGAATAATTTGGAATCTAAAATGTTTTAATGCAATTCTAATACTTAAAAAAAGCCAAACAGAAAACATCACATCTTCCTCGTGGGCTGCCGTCTATGGGGTCGCACAGTCGGACATGACTGAATCGACTTAGCAGCAGCAGTTATTAACTTACATGCTGAAGATCAGCAGCCTAAGCATACAGCTTTATTTTGGCGGCAAACAGCCAAAATACATTTGGTATGTTTCAGAGTTAGAGATCTAATCAAGCAAAAGAAACACTTAAGAAACTATCGAGAAATAAGGAAACGATATGGCAACCCACTCTACTACCCTTGCCTGGAAAATCCCATGGACGGAGGAGCCTGGCAGGCTACGGTTCACGGGGTTGCAAAGAGTTGGACACGACTGAGCCACTGAGCACACGAGGAAACTACATTGTTTTTTTAGAACACATTGCTCATCCCTCACATGTCCATACCTTCTGAAGGAAATGATCTCTTGTCTTTACAACAGAATTTACAGAAAGCTAGGATGGACATGCATGTTCTGAGTATTTTCTTAAAAGATGTTGGCACTACAAACAAAGAGAGACTTCTCCAACCAATCCCTTGCTAGTGCTTTAAACACTGTGTTTACACAAAGGTCAAATGTAATATTGTATGCAGACCTTTAGGAAACCAAGTTAGTTTTGTATGAATTAAAAGTCAACAGAATTTTTTCTACGGTGACAACAGTGATTTTTTTAGTTTCTATAACAGGAACTGCTGAAGTGGTAAATAACCACATTTATTCTTTACATCTACTCCTTTCTGAAGATCCAGAAAACTACCTTTCCCTAATTCAGAGATACACTTGAATTAGAACAAAGCCCACCATACAACAGATGCTCGATAAATTAGTTTATAATTGATGTTTATATAATCAATAATCTCTAAAGACCAGATTTGCTTTCACATCTTACCTTCAGCCCTAAAAGAATATTTAGATTCATTCATTCATTTCATATTGACAAGTAATATCAATGTTTAATTCAAGCTAAACCCCCCAAATTGTAGTTCAAATACTGTATTAAAAGGGACTTTATTAAATTAGCTTTTTAAGTCCATTTTAAATTAACCAGGTTAGCTGGTTAATTAAAATACAATAATTTCTCACAGTGAAAATCTACCACCACCATCAGCAGCAGCAAGAGAAGAAATGTTGACTTAGCACTTGCTGTGTTACAGGTAACATTCTAAGGGACACACACAAATTACATATTTGATCTGAGAACAATCCTAAGATGTAGCTGTTATTGTCAGCTCCATCTTCTGAAAAAGCAGTAAGCTCAAGGAGGTTAATTAATGTGGACAAAATCACAGCCAGTAAGTGGCAGAACCAGGACACAACTAGGCACTATGATCCTAGAGTCTGTGCTCTACAATCTATTTCCTTTTGATTCTTTTCTCAAGTTTTTAGAACAAGACTGCCTTGTTAGAAATCCACTCTGGAAACTCTAAGTAGTCGTGCAGCTGGTCCTTCAGTTTCCTGAGGTCCCAAAGAATCTGCTATGGCAATGGCTGGTAAATCCTCCCCAAGTAGCAACCTTAGAGGTTCTGTTATACTGGGCTCTTATATTTGTTATGTACTTTTAGATTCTCTTTCATCTTCTCACCTCGACTGCCTTTTGGAAATTAAAAAATTCCCCAAGTTTCTGAACCATGCTCTCTGAAATAGTACTTCTTTAGCTGGTTTGTTCAAAACATCTCTCCCTCAGGTTTTACAAAGGGTTTATCACATCTTAAAACCCAGGCTGTTTATTTCCCTCACCACTCAATTAGATTTAGACTATGTCCTATCTTAATTATTCCTGATTTTCCAGCAGCTTGTCCTTAAGTTATATAAAAGATAAACATCTCAAGATGCTTATCTACTCTTACAGACCTAACATCATGTATCCTCCAAGAAAGAGCTGCAACACTTTCTGCTTCATACACACACACATTATCCCAGACTGAGTTCTTAGCCTTCTGACAAATTCCAAAACTGAAATGAAACTGATACTCAAAATCAAACGATTCAAAATAAAAGGCAAATTACATACATCAAATCAACCTATCACTGTACCTTCTCCGCCAAGGCAAGTTTAAACAATCAGGGAAAATGTCCTTCTGTGAAAACTCTACCCTTTCCACAATTATGTTCACTGGTAGTCTACATTGTAGTGACTAATTTTCACACTCCTCTGCTGCCCCTTCCATGTCATATTTAAAAAAAAAAAAGGATTCATGCACAAGTATACAGATACAAACTCCCTTCCCAATGGGTTTATGTTCCAATCAGGTTAAGAAAAAGAATCAAACCAATCTTTGATTACCCATACTGTCTATACAGTCCTGAACCATCTCAAAACTGATCTGCCTTAGAAATGCTGACTCACACAAATCAGTGTAAGTAACATGAAGACTATAGTGGCTTCAAGCAAAAAGTATGCTTTTTTTTTCCCTTCAGAAAAAAAGGGTTTTAAAAAATGATGTTCCATGTGCCTAAAAAGTCTGTACCCCTACTGCTACTCCTGGCAAACCATTACTTTTACTTCAGTTCTTGACCGAAATTCTGCCTTCTCTTTTCCAGCCTCAAGTGAATTCTCAAATCATGCTTTCAAATACACTCCAAAATTCTTTCAGAGCGTAATCACAATTTGAAATTTTATATTTACTGTGTATTTGCTTTATGTTGACGGGGCCAGTTTTAGTTTTACTACTATACCTAGCACTGCCCAACACACAGAAGGTACTCTGTTATTAGCTGACTGAAAAAATAACTAAGCATCACTTGCCTAAGTTAAAGTTACTAGGTTCCCTCAGTATTACTATCTCTCAGTAATTCTGTAGTTTGAGGAAACAACAAAAAGGAAGCATATCACCTAAAATAGTGAAATTAGCTACCAAAATAATAATGTAAATATTAAATATTTTAAATACCTCATTGAGGTACCCCCCCCCCCCACCAATAACTTCCATTCCAAGATGGCTAAAGGAACATACACACAAAAGATGGGAGCAGGCAAACACACAACGAATTATAAAAACCTGTTAGCAGTGGTGGTTTTGAAAAGTAACTTGCCTACTGGGACTGGATAGCTGTTTAAGGCTAGTCTAACACAGTGTGCACAAATTTACACTAGATCCAATCCTCTCAACAGAGCAATATTAAGACCTAGAATGTAGACACATATGTGTCCCAAACACTGAAGAAACTATCTTTGGACCATTAGCTGTATAAAGATGAAGCTAAAGTAGTCTCAAACAAATTAATTAGTAAACCAGTATTTACATAGTGCACACAATACATCAGGAAGGACATGGTTAAATTCTCGGCTCCTCAAACAGAATCTTTAAGAGTTAGTCCTCTTTACCATCCTTCGGTGGTGAAAATTAAAGGCTTCTTCTGGCTACAAAGTAGATCCATAGGCATTTTATATTACACATGAGAACAGTTAATGGAGGGCTCAAATAGTTGTCTGATGTATTCACTCTTCCTACCCAATTAACTATGTAACTAATTCTCATTAAGTTTTAGCTATTTTGAACATCTGGGTTCTCAAGAAAGGAGTTGATAAATGACTTCACAAAATATATCTAGGGATTCATAAGACATTGCACTTAATAAAGCACTTCCATTAGTTAAAACTACCACTTACTCCATACTAATACGATGTGTTATCACTTAAAGACAATACTAGGTTAACTTCTAGCTCTTCAGAAGATTCCAGGAGAAATTCCCATAAGCTTACCCTATAAGAATTAAGGTTTCTTTTTAAATTTAAATAAAGCCTCTAGAAACCATTCCATAGAAAACATCACAGTGCCAAAGATAGAGCTCTCAAATCTGTTGTCATTCATTTCCTATTAACTGAACCAAAATCTTTCAGAAGCATGTGTCTTTTGAAAGCCTACCACTTTCTACTATAAACATTTACACATTTTGCCCTAACATTGCATGTAACTTTCTCATCTCCCAATTCCTAAATTCTGCTCTCCCTGCTCAACTATGGCTTACTTTAAAAAAAAAAAAAAGAAAGAAAAATTCAACGCACAGTAAATCAAATGTCATGTTATTGTTTCTCCTAAAGGTGAGCAAAATCTGCACTTTATTATCCTCAATTCCTTGACATTATCTAATCGTAAAGTAATAAAAAATAAGTTCAGATTTTATGTAACACTTTTGTCAATTATACTGTATTTACAACTGATAAACACCATGACTGTCACTAAAGATTTATTCAAAAAAGATTAAGGTTTAAGTCAAAAACACACCTCATAAAGTCATAAAGACAAGCTGACTGAAGTAAACACTTAAGTTCAATTGCTATTAATTGAAACTAATTAATAAAGCAATTATTTGGAAATCATAATAAAACAATAAATCAAAGAAATTAGAAGAAACTGAGATGGAATTTGAAAGGTAACAAGGTTTTGATTATGGAAAAAAATTTTAAGTTGTGATAGCACAGTTACATTTAGAGAAATCTTATTTTTGAGACAAATGCACTGAAGTATTTACAGATCAAAAGTATATGATGCCTAGGATCTGCTTCGTATTTTGGGGGACACAGAAATGGGTTGAGATATGGACGAAACAAGATGAGTCAACTTTGAAGATGCAAGACAAATAAATATGAGTTCATTACAGCATTATTCTACTTTTACACACATTTGAAGTTTTCTGTAAAATACACAGCTTTCCCTGTAACACTGTATGTACCTTTGCCATCAAAGACTCCTATCACTGTCTGCGTAACATCTCACCCACCACTGTCTTTTAAAAACAACCTCAGGGAGAAGACGGTATCAAGACAAAGAACTCATTTTAAAAAAACAAATGAACTATCATACACATACACACAGAATGAACAAAAGATTTTCAAAAGAATTACCATCAGGCAACAAACATCACACTACTTATGCTGAATGCAAGTGTGAAAAGTATCAGAAAGAAGCTCAATATGGTTGTCAATCATATTAGAAAGAAGCTCAATACGGTGTAACGAAGAGGTTTTGGGGAGACTCTAATAAGAGTATATTACAAGAGATTGCTCCTTTTAGTGCAAAACACATCCATGGTAACACCTGTGTAATTAGTATTAAAAGCCCTCTACCCCAAATAAATCATATCCCTTCCCACACATCCTTCTTTCTAAAAACATTTTTCCTCTAAGATATATCATCTACCTGTCATATTTAAATGATACACTTCACCTAAGATATAGCACCAAGTAACTAAAATCTGACCTGTGAACTTCACTGTCGACTGAACAGCTATATATATTACTAATAAAAAAAAAAGAATCCATATTAAAAGTCATCTAGTAAGCATAAGAAGGTTTAATCTGGGTTATTCTAAATCTGGATAACCTGAGACTCCACTAGCAATGTCTGTTATCTGGTGGCAGAAAACTAAAAGCAGAGGGGAAAGAGTGTCCATTTTTAAAGACAGTACTTACTTAAGAATGGTTTTTGCACTACTGCAGTCTTCAAATCGAATGGAGTAACCAACTTCCTGGCCCAACATCACATCCATTTCATCAGCAACTCTCTGAGCCACACTCATTGCAGCCACTCTCCTGGGTTGGGTACAGGCAACTCCTCTTTTGGGTCCTGGTAATGATCGCATGTACTCCACACACCACTGTGGAATCTATCAAATAATTTCACATTTAAATTAATTCTACTCTGCCTACACATCGAGTATGTTTAACATGAAGTGTTTTATCTCATTCTAATAATATAAGACAAAATTCAATTCAGGCACACCACAATTATTTACGACTCAAACTTGGAACAGCATGAGCCCTCCGAGGCGGGGAAGGTCCCAGAGAACAAGGCTCTGATGGAAACCACACCTCAGTGAGCCAGGTACACTCAGCTGAATGTGCTGGATGGGGTCAACGTTCCACCACCAAGCGTTTTTCTATACATGGGGGGAAAAAGTCAACTTAAGAAAATTCTAAGTTTATAACAAATGTTAGTTCCCAAAAATATTCTAAGAAACCTTTAACTTAAATTCTTAAACAATTTAAGTTACAAAGTAATGCACACAAAAGTAGAAACCATATCTATTTGTAGTTATAAAGCTGTATCTTTCAATTCAATTCAAATTTGTTATGTTAGGGATTCCCCTGGCAGCCCAGAGGTTAAGACTCCACTCTTCCAATGCAGGGAGCACAGGCTCTACTCCTGGGTGGGGAACTAAGATCCTACATGCTGCACGCATTCAAAATGTTAAAAAGAAAAAAAAAGCTAAGTCAAGAGAATCTAACTCCTATCCTTTTCCCCTCAGAAGTATACACAACGGTAACATCCTAAAGGTTAATTTTAGGAAGATCTTAAAAGTTAACTGTCAATCTCAAACTCAACAGAACCTAGAGAAGTAACAACAGCACTTCCCTGAAGGAGTGCAATGAAGGGTACAGAAGGGGCGGGGGGAGACCAACAAGTATAAGTAGCTGGTTGTTGCCATGATGACAGTGCATTTCCTGGCTGTTTCATTATCAACAGAAGCTCAGAGATCCTCTAATTTAATGGTTCTTTCTCTACCCATTTACCTGAAAAAGAACCATGGGAAAAATCTAAGTGCTTACTACACTAAACTGGAACCCACCGCTACAAAGACACAATGGGTCTCCATCAAAGACCTCAAGTCTATCTGGTTTTAATGCTACAGGAAACATGGGAGTTTTTTTGGTATAGAATTTGTACAGTGATGTTTGAAGAACACTGGTTGTTGTACTATTATTGCCTTGTAGACAGGTTTTCTGCAATTTTGGGATAACCGCTGTCATTGACAAGTATCTGAAAGGGGAAAGGAGAGATTATGCTGCTTCTCTACGAATGTACAAACACACATATCTTTAAAGGACTTAAAATGATCAAAAATACTAAACTAAAACAGAAGGGCATCTCTGGGCCTGTAAACCAACAGATCAAAGTTTATGTGGCTTTCCAGAAAAGTTTTATATGTATCTTCATTTCAGCAAACTGCCTACAAAGGCAAAATGTACTTCATACGATCAAACAAAATGAAATTCAAGTAAACACTCATTGGTCAATCAAAATTATTAAAAATTATCTCAGAACTCTCAAGGCAAGAACATTCACAGATTTTTAAATTCACTCTAGTGAAACAAATAGCTTACTCCCACTTTAAAAATAAGATAGGAACAACTCTGGCTAATTCATCAGTTTTTGAACTTTTGATCTCAGGACCTCTTTATACTTTTAAAAATCCAGGATGCCCAACAACTAATACATTCCTTGTGTTTGGAAATTAAAACTGAAAGCTTGTTAAAATATTTAATTCCTTAACAGTAAAAACCCATTCTATGTTAGCGTTAACAGTTTCTATGAAGAAAGTAAATCCTAAAAAACAAAATTTAGCAAGAGTACATTGTTGTAGATCTGCTTATTGCTAATGTCTAGCTTAAGAGAAGACAGACTCTGCTTCTATTTTGAATGTGCTACAGTATTTGTTTTGTTTGAAGTTTTGTTTGAAAAAAAATCTCAGGAACTTTTAAAGGGTTTCTAGACAATATTTGGAGACTGGCTCCATCAATATACCTATCCATATTTCTAAGAGTAGCAGTAAGAAGGGAAGTACATCATAAAATATGCTACTGACTTGCTCAAGCCAGATATCAGTTCTAAGCTATCCCTTCCCTCAGCTTCTTCCCATCCTCCATTTGTGACCATCTACCTAAAAACTGATCCATAGCCCTCAGTCGTTTTATACATCATCCTGAGTGATTTTATTTATTTATTCTTCTGACACACATCAAATGTCAATCCCAACCCTAGTCCTACACTTATCATTTCACTTGAAGGATGGCTAATTTCTTGGTATCCTGAATCCAACAAATTTAAAACCAAAACCACTTCTCACCTTCCTCCAAGTACTTAAAAATCCCTCCATGTCTCCTACTCAACAACAGTAACATCTTAACTCCAATCTGTCTTTTTTTTCTGGCTACACAGCATGGGAGGTCTTAGTTCCCTAAGCAGGACTGAACCAATGCTCCCTGCAGTGGAAGCATGGGGTCTTAACCACTGGACTGACAGAGAAGTCATCAATCTGCCCTTTATTCTCCATTCTACCACCCTATACAAAATCAAATTTTTATGACTTCCTACAAAGCTTGTCATCAACATTCTCACTAGACAGGACATTTTGTAAAATTCCTTGTCATCTCCCTTCGACTTAAAGGTTCTGCTGGCCCCTTGATCTACAGCAAGAAAGCTACAGTTTTGGTCTCCCCAGCCCCATCTCCCCCTCCAAACACACACTATACACTCTGGCCAGGGGATGTGCTTTCTCGTGTCTCTAAATGTATGCCCTTGCTCATGCTGTCCCTCTGGCTGAATTAGCTTTAGTTTTTTATTTGGCTATAGTATATGCACACCAAATTACAATCTGCAAAGTATTCAGTATGAACCTCTGTCAAAAGTTAAACCATGGTAGATCTTGTTTGGAGAACTTCATTTTCTGATAGGCATACACACAAAAATTACTCAAAATGGCTGACAATTCTTAACGGTTTTGAGTCAAAATTTAGTAGGAGTATGACAAAAAAAGTATTTTCATGAAATTAATTATTTGAAGGGTTCTCTTCAAATCCCCTAAATGCCCTGCAACCTTAAGTATCCAAGTATCTTAAGTATTAAAAACAAACAAAAAAATCCCAAATACCAATCCAAATAATCACAAACCTCTTGTTTTGAGTTCACTTGACCTTCTTCTCCACTAACTGCTTCTAAATAAGCTCATCTCTGAAACGTTAACCATATAAGACCCCAGAAAAGCAATATGAAATAACTTTAGCTATGAAACAAAGGTACAAAGTTTTAAATATTGAACCCAACTATATCTACTATGTAGTCTAGGGCAACCTACTAAACCTCTCATAAATCTATATCTCATTTTGTTCATCTGTAAAATGGTGACTAACAACTTCCTTGCATGGCTGCTGAAAAAATGATATAATACAAAGTACACAGTGCCTGGCTTTACCCAACTGCTGATTAAACAAGTGCTATTAAACAAACTACATAAACCACTGAAATAATTATTCAAAACATGAAACTAGTAAGTTCAGAGTTATATCTTTCCATGTATTTAATTCTTTAAATTTCCATAAGGTGATAAAAATAAACCAACAGTTTTGGTTTCTAACATCAACACTACATTTCCTCCACTTTAAAAGAAATATCCTATTTACGAAAGCTCAGTCTTTTAAATAACAAAAACTTCCACTTTGGGTTGCTATTGTAGTATTCAAATTGTCTCCATGAAATAATTAATAATTTGTATCATTATGTAACCTTAATAAAAGATTATCTTGTAAATGCAGTACACTCAAATCTGAACACCTATCATAGATAAATAAACATGGAAAAACAGGCCAGTAGGAAACAGTGTAATTATTTCAGCATGATGAATAATTAAAATCATTCCAACATTTTCTTGAATTTTCCAAATTTTCTACAATAGCGAAGGACTTCTACTTTTGTAAAATCTAAGAAATTTTCCAATAGGTCAGGATCAAGCATCTGAAAGTACGGTTATCTCACTTCTCAAGAGAATGCAAGTTAAAAATTACACTGAAATACCACTTTCCACCTATCAGATTGGCAAAAGTTCAGTAGTACACTCTAATAGTTTCCCACATCTGTTCTAATATATGCTTATGGAAGGGTAAACTGATATGTTGCCTATTGCCTATGGAAGGCTATTTGGCTGTATGTACCAAGATTACAATTAATCCTCCTCTGACCCAGCAATGTCTGGAAATCTATCCTAAATATATACTAGCCCACGCAAAACAACCATCAGAAACAGCCTAAATGTCTGTGACATGGGCCTAGCAAATAAGGGCTCATCCATGTTTGAGAAATATCCTAAGTATGTTACTAACACAACACTAATATGTGTGTTTAGTTCAGGGGTGGGGAGGATGGGGACACTACTGGACGGAGGTCGTGAGTAAACAGACTTTACTTAGCTCTTCTACTTTTTTAAAAGAATAGGTATCATTCACATAGTTGAAAACAACTATAAAAACAGAAATGAAAATGACAAAAACAAAAATCACTCCAATGGTTCAGATCTCTTCACCTTGGCACCCCCAAGTATGTACCACTCCAAATTCAAAGTGGGTAAGAGAGTATCACTGCCATAATTTACATAATAAAACTGGGAGGGGGGTGGGAATCAAAACCAGTACTGCTGTTTTCCCAAAGAGACTCAGGAAAATAGGTGCTCTCCATAGAATCTCCACCCTCTAAGTCACTAAAAATTGCTAAATACACAAAGCAGCTATGCCTCAAAATATTCTGACAGCCCAGCCAATGAGAGTAACTGCCAGGACCAAATTCACATTTAGTAAACACAAACTATTATAAAGTACTCACCACGGTATGCAGTAACTCACCTGTGTTGTTTTACCAGACCCAGTCTCACCAACAAGTACAAAGGACTGATGTCTAACCAGAATATCTGTAAACCTATCCTTGTATTCCCAAACAGGGAGCTGAAGTCGTTTCTTCAGAATATCATAGTATCGAGGCGTGTGGGGTAAGTTGGTAAATGGATTAATGCACTGTGGAAGTGATGTGTGTCCTGCATGTCCGGTGTGTGTTGAATGCGCAGAATGTGTCGAATGTGTTGAATGTGCCGAGTGGGTTGAGTGAGCTGAATGGGAAGCTTTTAAAGGTGGTAATCCAGCACTGATAAGCATAGCATTTGTCGAAGCTCGCAATTCCTTCTCCTTTTCTTTTTCCCTTTCCCGCTCTCTATCTCCTCTATCTCTTTCTCGGTCTCGATCTTTAGACCGATCTTCACGGTCACGGTCACGATCTCGATCCTTCCTAAAAATAGAAAAAAAAAAATCTTACAATTCAGATTCCAAATTCTATGCAAAATGTTCACAGCAGCATTATAATCACAAGAAAGTAAATGTCCAACAACCAAATAAACTGATATAAAACTCAAAAGTATTAGAAACAATGAAAAAGAACTTTTAATCAAGGATTCTCCATGCCTCATTCATAACCATCTTTCCCTTCTTTGATGATGATTCAAATTCTGGTAAGAACAGTCTCTCTCCACCTTTACCCATCAGCTAAAATAACACAAGAATTCGTTTTCCAAGTAAAATCCTTTCCTTTTTAGAAGTTAAAAGACTAAGGGCAGTGTGGGGAAAAGGCAGGGACAAATTAGGCAAAGAGAATGGCATCAGTCCTTCCCAAACTCTCCTTCAGGTTATGTGGAAATGTATTTCTGCACTGAAAGTGTATTCAAAACTTAACAACAAATAAATCTTTTAATGCTTCTGCTTCAAAGATAACGCCACCTCACATTACAATCACACAAATATTGAGTTAAAGAACTAGTACCTTTGCTTTCTTAAGTTATAGTTTCCAAATTTTGTTCAAAAAGCATATATTACTCTCTAAGAAAAACTAAAACTTTTCACTCTGCTTTTCACTGTTTACTCTTGCACCTATCATTAACAGCAATAGTAAAACATTGGAAGTACTCTGTAAAACCTATGTATACGTTAATCATCCATAAAGTGAAAAGCAGCCCATTAAAAAAAAAAATCATTGGTTACTATTATTTAAAATTACACAAATGACCACTATATTAATCTTAGGTCATTTAGTCAATTCTATTATCCATTTTTAATTACTAACTGTTGCATCTTAGTCGCTAATTTGGGTCCAACTCTTTGACTAGAGACGATCCCTAATACAGTAAGAATTTTTAAATTATCTATGTCTATTCAGTCTACTCATCTAGTGTGTGTGTGTTCTCAGTCGTGTCCCAATCTTTGAGACTCCATGGACTGTAGCCCACCAGGCTCCTCTGTCCATGGAATTTTCCAGGCAAAAATACTGGAGTGGGTTGCCATCTCCTACTTTGGGGAGCTAATCTAGTTTACTTCAGACCAAATTCTACAGCAGACAAACATACAAGGTATTTGGGCTCAGACCTGAAACAGTGAGGCAATATGGAACCATGAAACAAGCTGCTAAATATGTCACTGCTCCTTATCCACAACACACAAAAGTCATGAATTTCTGATGCCCCAATTATCAGCAGCAGACAAGGGAAGACCAATCATTCTCTGTAATAGCATATCGGCTGGGCAACAGTTACTCCCCTTAGGAGAATACAGCTAAAATGCTGAACCCAGCATGAGCTAGGATGGTTCCCCAATAACAAAAAATGATAAACTGACCAATTTTATTTGTTCTTGTCCTTTCAAAAATAAAAATCTATTTTACAGAAACTTGCCTAGAGAGAAAAATCGTATTATACGTACACAAATATTCACACACATACTTTCCACATAAAATCTTTTCATACATGTATCTATAAAAAGTGATTTCTCCCTTCTCCCATCCCAGTGTTCACCTTTTACAGAACTATAAGATGTACAAACTAAAATTGAAACTTCTCATCCCATCTGGCATAAAGAGAAAGAAATCAAAGGAACCTAAAGGATAATCTACCTAACATACAAAATGAAGCCCCACCAGTTCAGAACTTAAGCTTCCTGGCCTATCTTCAAAATAAACCACCAACTATCCTTTCTTTGGAAGTCTGCATTCAAATGGGTATATCTTTCCTTTTTTCCTTTGCTTTTCGCTTCTCTTCTTTTCACAGCTATTTGTAAGGCCTCCTCAGACAGCCATTTATTTGTATCTGGTCCCATCACTTCATGGCAAATAAGATAGGGAAACAGTGGAAACAGTGGATGACTTTATTTTGGGGGGCTCCGAAATCACTGCAGATGGTGATTGCAGCCATAAAATTAAAAGACGCTTACTCCTTGACAAGAAACTTATGACCAACCTAGACAGCATATTAAAAAGCAGAGACATTACTTTGCCAACAAAGGTCCATCTAGTCAACGCTATGGTTTTTCCAGTAATCATGTATGGATGTGAGAGTTGGACTATAAAGAAAGCTGAGCACCGAAGAATTGATGCTTCTGAACTGTGGTGTTGAAGACTCTTGAGAGTCCCTTGGACTGAAAGGAGATCCCACCAGTCCATCCTAAAGGAAATCAGTCTTGAATATTCATTGGAAGGACTGATGCTGAAGCTGAAACTCCAATACTTTGGCCACCTGATGCAAAGAGCTAACTCATTTGAAAAGACCCTGATGCTGGGAAAGATTGAGGGCAGGAGGAGAAGGGGACGACAGAGGATGAGATGGTTGGATGGCATCGCTGATTCAATGGACATGGGTTTGGGTAAACTCCGGGAGTTGGTGATGGACAGGGAGGCCTGGCGTGTTTTTCAGGGGCCTTCTTCACCAGAAACTTCATTACCAAAAACAACCACAACAGAGGAAGGATAAAATACATTCTGAAGACACAAAGATTAACTGCTGACCACATACTGGGGTTTAATTCTGATATAAGTGTAAAAGGAGCACGAGATCACAGTTGCATATCCACTGGAAAAGTATAAGCCTCAGTGCACTAATCTGCAAAGTGAATAGTATTAATAGTCTCTTAGATTAAAACAAGAACACAAATTCAATCACCTTGAAATGTTGCCTGTGATTCTAACTCTCTACCTTCAACAGGACAGGGAAGGTAAAAGGGCAAGTTAAGGAGGGCTCAAACTCACTGCTTCATAAGTATATGTAGGATATTGTATATATGCACATTTTCTTTTTTAAAACAGGTACTTTTACTATAAAGGAGTTTGTTATTTAGAAGATTTACTAATTGAGATCTAATGCTTAAAAAACCAATTACCAAAGCAGTGCAGTATAGTCACTTAGCCACAACATGACAGGAAGAGACACGACAGACAGTGGCTGAGCAGAGGGTTCAGTGTTCTCTCTCAGCGTGATCCTCAGCCTCAGCACTTCAACTAACTGTATAACCAGTTCTTTCTTTCCTCATCGATAAAAATCTCACGGGGTAATGCAAGGATTACATGAGTTAATATATGTAATGTGCTTAAAATAGTGCCTGGGACATAATAAATGCCCAATATAACATTGGTTATCATATTTTTTTAATTTAAAATACCAGGTTAAAATTCTACATGGAAAAACACTCTAAAGATGTAAACTGTTTGTCCAAGTATTTTAAGTAAGCACTGCTTTTAACCCGGCATTCTCACTTTCCAAGGATATATTGGACTTTTAAGATGTATTAGTAAGTACACATAAGGATGCTCATCACACTTTTTACTTGTAAGGTTGGAAAACTACCCAAAAAATCAGTGAACAGGAAATTGGTTAAATAAATTATGATACTCCTTTACAAAAGGAATACTGTGCAGCCAATGAAAAGAATAATCTATACCTATTCCACAGCCTATGACACATTTCTGGGTGAATCAAAAAAAAAAAAAAAAATCAAAGCCTAAATAATACATATTAAAAGGCAGCAATGGAGAAGCAGACATAGAAATCAGACTTGTGGATACAGTGTGGGAGGGAGAAGTTGGGATTAGTTGAGAGTAGCATGAAAACATATACAGTCCCCTCTGTAAAATAGCTAGCCAGTAGGTATTTGCTGTGACACAAAGAAGTCAACCCAGGGCTCTGTGACAACCTAGAGGGGTGGGACGGGGTGGGAGATGGGAGGCAGGTTCAAGAGGGAGGGGACCTATGTATACCTGGGGCTGATTCATGTTGATGTATGACAGAAACTAGCACAATATTGTAAAGCAAGTATCTCCCAATAAAACAAAAAAAGGAAAAAGATCCTACTGCTATCAAATATTATAGTTCATACCTGTGAATAAATATGCAGAGATAAAATAAAACAAATTTCCATCAAGAGATTAAATAAAGAAGGGGCTGAAGGCATCTGAGAATTTTTTGCCTTTTACTTTACATTTTTATGAATGGACATTTCTTCTGTTCCCTGGGGCAAGTTACTTAACCTCACCCACATCACAGAACTTCAGTGAAAAAAAAAATACATATATATATACACACACACATATAGTACCTAAAATATTTTGGGAACTACATGTATTATTTTATCACTATATTTGCTTCACATTTTTAACAGAAAAAAAACTTATCAGGCAGTAATAAAAACAAGTATCAAAATGAAAAAGTCCCTATTTTCAAAAATTTTTTCCATACTTCAACAGTAAGTTGTCTCTTGGTTAATAATTTTACACAGAAAATGTTGTGAATAATGGGAAAAAGAAGGTCTATATGTAACAGAAACCTTCAACGTCTCTACCAGAGTCCAAAACTAAAATATAGCAGGAGTAAACAAAGCCAAATATAGTTTAGGAGCATGAATCTGAGTAAATCTCTCACTGAAATTACCTTCACATCTCAGGAATGGGGAAAAAGGGACATCCATGTCTGACAGTGGAGTTCACACGACTGGCAGGCCTACTCTCTCAGGTACCTGTTAACTAGTAGGGCTTCAAAAAAAATCTGCAAGGCTACATGACAGTCAACAAAAGTAACTTTTAAAATTACTAAATGGGGTGGCGGTGGGAATCCCAAGCACTTATGAACACTGGAAACTCACTGCTAGAGGAAGTTCTATAAGAAATGACATTCAGGTGACATAGAAATTACTATACAAATGCCCCACCAAAATATCTCAGAACTTGAGCTTTATTTCAAAGATGAACTCTCCTTCATCTACAGGTAGATGTCATTTATAACACCCAATAGAATCATAAGTTCACCATCAAAGACCTGAAAAGTTCATATTTTTACTAAAGATGCCAGATTTACAAGAAAAGGGGCGCAAATCCACGCCCCTACCATGGGACCACTAATCCCAAGCATCTGAATGGTGCACATACATCCTAACATGAGTAAATGAATTCATTCACTTAGAGTGTTTTTTTTTCCAATTTCAACTCTGTGAGAGATACTAAGATGCTAAGTTGCACCTTACCCAGATGACAAGGAACTTATTTTTGCTTCACAGGAACAAAGAACCAAGTGTTCCCTACTTCACTAACCCAATATAAAAGTCATTAAAATAGGCTGTAATGACACTGAACTAGTCATAGTCTGTGTGCTGTATTGGAAAAAGCACGAGACAAAGTGAAAATCAAAAGATCACGGTTCTAAATTCAGCTGTAAACTGAAAGGTTGCACAAACCACCTAAACAACTCTGGGTCTCCATTCCTCATCCCTTGAGTGTAAACAATTATACTTTCTTTCAAGTCATTTCCAGGTCTAAAGAGTTTGTGAGTTGTCACTCAAAGGAGCTAAAATTTTGCTGTGTAGGTTGAGGGGGAGAGGGTCCACTGCCGAAAACGACAAAGCTGACATGTAACACTGCAAACTAAAAAATTCACAAGATTAAAATTTTACATACTTATACTTTCTGTATTCAATACATGAAAAGATATCAAAAAGTACACCCTATCTTGGCTTATACTCCCCAGACACCTCAATCAACCCAAAGGGAGTGAAGAGAAATTCAAAAAAGTTATACAGACTTGATACAGCGATTCTGCACAAGTATACACACAATAAAATGCAAAATTATGCAAAGTATTGAAGGTATCCAGACTTTCAAGTCTCTGCCTGAATTACTCGAATAAATCCCTGTCCGTCAGGAAAGAAAGTACACACTGGACAAGAACTTATTTTCATGCAATTGCGAAAATCAATTGTTAAATTCCTCTGCATCTTTACGAAAAGGCTGAGTAGAAAAAAATCTGAAAACACCTGTGTATTTCAACTCCCAAGCAATCTCCCCAAGGGCGACATTTTGCCGTTTTTTAAGTACTAGACACTTTTGAAAAGGGTCTTCTTGTTTCAAAAGCTACCTACGAATGAGCGTGGGGAAGAGGGACAGAAAACAGGAATTCACAGGGAAATAAAAAAGAGAGAGAGACTATCTTCTATTATCTATTCCAGGGATAACCCTGTAACTACTGTTTCGGCCGAAGCAGGAAATAAAGGAGATGGCGGGAGCGTGGGCAGAGAGCGGAAGTTTGCCTAGTATCTACTTTGAAGTGTTTGAATGGACCGAGGCACGCGCTCTCCCGCCAAAGTATAAACTCAGTAGCCCCAAATCACCAGCTGCTGCCCATAAGGTATATTCCACAGTTTCTTTTCTCACGTCTGGCCCTCTACTTTCCCATCCCCCGGTAACTCCTCGTCTGCACGCCTCACTCAACTTCCACCACCCCCACCCCCGCCTACACCAGAATCCACGCGCTTCTCTCACTTTTCGGCCTCCGCTTCTCCCCTTGCTGGGCACTCAGCCTCCCCCCAAGGCCCTCTCACAGACCCCGCTGCCCGAGAAGTACCTAGTGCCCTTGGAAGCGACTACTCCTGCCGCGCCCTCCCCCACTCTCTGCTCAGGATCCAGGCCTTACCCGGAGCCCAGACCACGAGGTCCGCGGTTCCCTCCCGTCCGCTCCCCTCGAAGTGACTCTCGCTCGACTCCGCCCGGGGAGGAGGCGCCCCAGTGACCACGCCAGGCCTCTCCGCTCTCCCGACTGGGCCGGGCGGCGGCCGCGCCACTCAGCTCCCCGCGCCCTTGCCGGGCCGAACGCCGGGAGTGGCACCGCTCTCCCGCGCCCCGCCGCCAATGACCCAAGCCGAAAGGGAAACAAAGCGTCGGGCCCCAGAGTCCGCTCAGCCTGGCCCTCCCTGGCCCGTCCGCCGCCGGGACCCCAACAAAGCCCGAGCCCTTGCCTCGCGCCCCCGGCCTGGCTTACCCATCGGTCCCCGCACGCTTCTTGCCGGAGGGGTAATCCTCCCCCAGGTCCAACCGGTGTCGCTTAGACATTTTCGAACTCTTCGAGCAGGCGGTTATGAAGGAAGAAAAAAAGAAACCCTGGTGGCTCTATCGGCGCAGTCGAGGGCACCTACTAAACTCTGGACGACCCCCACCCCTCCCGCTACAACAGCCTACACCGTGCGGCCGGAACCAGGAGCTAAAATGGCGGCGGCGACGAGGGCTGGGCCTGCGCGCGCGCTTCCGCGGTATGATGTGCGTGCGTGCGTGCGTCTGTAGTGCGCGCGCACGCAGCGGAGGCGGGAACTCCAGCCCCTCCCGCTGCTTCGTAGGCTCGCCCTTATGCCTCCGTGCCTGTCTTCTCACTCTTGCCACCGCTCTCTTCCCTCTTGCCACCGGTTTCCTTCCTCTTGGTGGGTGCTAGGCGGGTTGAGCCCTTGGGTCTTTCATGCCCCTCTGATTTTGGAAATTGAGAAAAGAGAAAGTCTAATCCTGGGTAGGTGGTTCTTTCCATCTGTATTACCCTGGCATTAGGGGGGCAGAGCTAGGACTGGAACCCAGTTATAACTCCAGGTCTGGAACTTGAAACCGCTGAGCTCAGCTGCGGTGAGGAAACTGAGGTGAGAAAATGTCAAGACTTAGCGTAATCAGTTTTGCCTTAAAAAAAAAATTTTTTTTTTTTTGTATCAGAGTATAGTTGATTTAACATTTTGTCTTTTTTAAAGAAAAAACAAGAAAAGGACAATATGCATTCAGTCTATTGATGTTTTTACTGGAATAGGGAAAGTTGGCAGTAAAGGCGTAACTTTTTCCTGTGTGCCTATTATGTGCTTCTAAGGGATTCTTCCCCACAGTGGTAGATATAATGGTCATCTGAATTAAATTCACCCATTCCAGTCCATTTTAGTTAGCTGATTCCTAAAATGTCGATGTTCACTCTTGCCATCTCCTGTTTGACTGCTTCCAATTTGTATTGATTTGGGGACCTAATATTCCAGGTTCCTACGCAATATTGCTCTTTACGTCATCAGGCATTACGTCCATCACCAGTCACATCCACAACTGGGTGTTGTTTTTGCCTTGGTTCCATCTCTTCATTCTTTCTGGAATTAGTTTACTGATCTCCATTAGCATATAGGGCACCTACCAGTCTGGGGAGTTCATCTTTCAGTGTCCTATCTTGTTGCCTTTTCATACTGTTCATGGGGTTCTCAAGGCAGGAATACTAAAGTGGTTTGCCATTCCCTTTTCCAGTGGACCATGTTTTGTCAGAACTCTCCACCATGACCCATCCATCTTGGGTGGTCCGACATGGCATGGCTCATAGTTTCATTGAGTTAGACAAGGCTGTGGTCCATGTGATCAGATTGGTTAGTTTTCTGTGATTGTGTTTAGTTCTAGAAGGTCTTGTAGATCCATAGTCAACAAAAGAGTCCAAAGTGCAGTACTTGGATGCAGTCTCAAAAACGGCACAATGATCTCTACATTTCCAAGGCAAACCATTCAATAGCACAGTAACCCAAATCTAGGCCCTGACCAGTAATGCTGAAGAAGCTGAAGTTGAATGGTTCTATGAAGACCTACAAGACCTTCTAGAACTAAAGACCCAAAAAAGATGTCCTTTTCATTATAGGGGACTGGAATGCAAAAGTAGGAACTCAAGAACTACCTGGAGTAACAGACAAATTTGGCCTTGGAGTACAGCATGAAGCAGGGCAAAGGCTTAAAGAGTTTTGGCAAGAAAACACACTGGTCATAGCAAACACCCTCTTCCAATACCACGAGAGAAGACTCTACACATGGACATCACCAGATGGTCAATACTGAAATCAAATTGATTATATTCTTTGCAGCCAAAGATGAAGAAGCTCTATACAGTCAGCAAAAACAAGTCCAGGAGCTGACTGTGGCTCAGATTGTGACTTCCTTACTGCCAAATTCAGACTTAAGTTGAAGAAAGTACGGAAAACCACTAGACCATTCAGATACGAACTAAATCAAATCCCTCACAATTATACAGTGGAAGTGACAGATTCAAAGACTAGATCTGATAGACAGAGTGCCTGAAGAACTATGGACTGAGGTTTATGACATTGTACAGGCAGCGGTGATTAAGACCATCCCCAAGAAAAATGCAAAAAGGCATAAAGGTTGTCTGAGGAGGCCTTACAAATAGATGTGAAAAGAAGAAAAGTGAAAGGCAAAGGAGAAAAGGAAAGATATACCCATTTGAATCAGTTCAGTTCAGTCGCTCAGTTTTGCAACCCCATGGACTGCAGCACCCTAGGTCTCCCTGTCCATCACCAGTTCCCAGAGTTTACTCAAACTCATGTCCATTGACTTGGTGATGCCATCCAACCATCTCATGCTCTGTTGTCAATGCAGAATTTCAAAGAATAGCAGGGAGAGATAAGAAAGACTTCCTCAGTGATCAATGCAAAGAAATAGAGGAAAACAATAGAATGGGAAAGACTAGAGATCTCATCAAAAAAATTAAAGATACCAAGGGCAATTTTCATGCAAAGATGGGCACAATAAAGGACAGAAATGATGTGGACCTAACAGAAGCAGAAAATATTAAGAAGAGGTGGCAAGAATACACAGAAGAACTATATAAAAAAGACCTTCATGACCCACATAATCATGATGGTGTGATCACTCACCTAGAGCCAGACATCCTGGAATGTGAAGTCAAGTGGGCCTTAGGAAGCATCACTATGAACAAAGCTAGTGGAGGTGATGGAATTCCAGTTGAGCTATTTCAAATCCTAAAAGATGATGCTGTGAAAGTGCTGCACTCAATATGCCAGCAAATTTGGAAAACTCAGCAGTGGCCACAGGACTGGAAAAGGTCAGTTTTCATTCCAATCCCAAAGAAAGGCAATACCAAAGAGTGCTCAAACTGCCACACAATTGCTCTCATCTCATATGCTAGCAAAGTAATGCTTAATATTCCCCAAGCCAGCCTTCAACAGTATGTGAACCATGAACCTCCAGATGTTAAAGCTGGTTTTAGAAAAGGCAGAGAACCAGAGATCAAATTGCCAACATCTGCTGGATCATTGAAAACACAAGAGAATTCCAGAAAAACATCTACTTCTGCTTTATTAACTATGCCAAAGCCTTTGACTGTGTGGATCACAACCAACTGTGGAAAATTCTGAAAGAGATGGGAATACCAGACCACCTGACATGCCTCCTGAGAAATCTGTATGCAGGTCAAGAAGCAACAGTTAGAACTGGACATGGAACAACAGACTGGTTCCAAATTGGGGAAGGAGTTCGTCAAGGCTGTATATTGTCACCCTGCTTATTTAACTTATATGCAGAGTACATCATGAGAAATGCCAGGCTGGATGAAGCACAAGCTGGAATCAAGATTGCTGGGAGAAATATCAATAACCTCAGATATGCAGACGACACCACCCTTATGGCAGAAGGTGAAGAAGAACTAAAGAGCCTCTTGATGAAAGTGATAGAGGAGAGTGAAAAAGTTGGGTTAAAACTGAACGTTCAGAAAACTAAGATCATGGCATCTGGCCCCACCACCTCTTGGGAAATAGATGGGGAAACAGTGAAAACGGTGACAGACTTTGTTTTTGGGGGCTCCAAAATCACTGCAGATGGTGATTGCAGCCATAAAATTAAAAGACGCTTGCTCCTTGGATGAGAAGTTATGACCAATCTAGGCAGCATATTAAAAAGTAGAGGCATTACTTTGCCAACAAAGGTCCGTCTAATCAAAGCTATGGTTTTTCCAGTAGTCTTGTATGGATGTGAGAGTTGGACTCTAAAGAAAGCTGAGCGCTGAAGAACTGATGCTTTGAACTGTGGTGTTGGAGAAAACTATTGAGAGTCCCTTGGACAGTAAGGAGATCCAACTAGTCCATCCTAAAGGAAATCAGTCCTGAATATTCATTGGAAGGACTGATGCTGAAGCTGAAACTCCAATACTTTGGCCACCTTATGGGAAGAATTGACTCATATGAAAAGACCCTGATCCCAGGAAAGACTGAAGGTGGGAGGAGAAGCAATGGACATGAGTTTGAGTAAACTCCGGGAGTTGGTGATAGACAGGGAAGCCTGGTGTGCTGCAGTCCATGGGGTCACAAAGAGTCGGACACGACTGAGCGACTGAACTGAACTATTGTGTGCTTCTGCAGTATTAACCCTCCTGCTATTCTCATTCTTACAGTAACCCTGTAAAGTAGGTGTTATTTTATAGACATACACGCTAAGGCTGAGAGAGGTTTTGTCACACAGCCATTACGTCTGTCTCTAAAGCCATGGCAAACTGTTGGGGTAGAATGACTATGACTTTTGTGACTCTCTCCCCGCTAAGAACCTATCTGCTTGCTCAGTTACATTCATTCCCAGAGGAAGTGCACAAGGAAAAGATCTGTAAAACAACCCAAGCCAGATGAATATAAATAAAAGACACATTTTTCATTTTCACATAGACCTGTATTAAACAATGTATTCACTGTTCTGTTCTACTACCTTCTTCCATTTTCCAGGCAACTTCATAATTCCATCTTCCCAAAACTTTTTATCTTTTTGAGCAGAAACTGTTCCAGGTGCCTTGTACAGTCTTCTAGGGAATTGAAATTTTTTCCATTAGGAGAATTTTGTAAAGGCCAAAATAAATGGAAATCCAAAGGTACAGTGGCTGGTGAATATGGCAGATGAATCAAAACTTCCCAACCAAGCTGTAACAGTTTTGCCTGTCATCATCAATAAAGGTCCGTCTAGTCAAGGCTATGGTTTTTCCAGTGGTCATGTATGGATGTGAGATTTGCGCTATAAAGAAAGCTGAGCACAGAAGAATTGATGCTTTTGAACTGTGGTGTTGGAGAAGACTCTTGAGAGTCCCTTGGACTGCAAGGAGATCCAACCTGTCCATCCTAAAGGAGATCAGTCCTGCGTGTTCATTGGAAGGACTGATGTTGAAGCTGAAACTCCAATATTTTGGCCACCTCATGTGAAAAGCTGACTCATTGGAAAAGACCCTGATGCTGGGAGGGATTGGGGGCAGGAGGAGAAGGGGACAACAGAGCATGAGATGGTTGGATGGCATCACCGACTCAGTGGACATGGGTTTGGGTGAACTCTGGGAGTTAGTGATGGACAGGGAGGCCTGGTGTGCTGTGGTTCATGGGGTTGCAAAGAGTTGGAGACGACTGAGCGGCTGAACTGAACTGAACTGAAAGAAATATGGAAGATTTCTTTCATTATCTTAATGGAAGATTATGCATTTTCTGTTGACTAAGTGCAGTGCTGCTTTAAGCTGGTCTAATTGGGAGCAGTACTTGTTCGAAATCATAATTTGGTATTCCAGAAAGAGCTCATAATAGAGGACCCCTTCTTAATCCTACTAAAGACACAACATCACCTTCTTTGGATGAAGACCAGCCTTTGATGTGGTTGTTGGTGGTTTATTTTGCTTGCCCAACAATTTCTTCCTTTCAATATGATTGTACAGTATCCACTTTTCATCTCCCATCACAATCTGTTTTAAAATAGAACATTTTCATTATGTTTATGTAAAGAATCATTTGCAGAAATACAATCAAGAAGGTTCCCCCACCTCTCCCAGCTTAACTTATTTGGAACCCAAACATCAAAGCATTGAGCATAACTAAGCTGGTGCAAATGATTTTCAATATTTAATTTGGACATTTTGAGTATGTTGGCTTCCTCCTGAATGGTAAAACGTTGGTTCTTCTCAATGTCTCGATCTTCATCAACTTCAAATAGTCTACCTAATCATGGAGAAAGCTGCTGCTGCTGCTAAGTCGCTTTAGTCGTGTTCGACTCTGTGCGACCCCATAGACGGCAGCCCACCAGGCTCCCCCGTCCCTGGGATTCTCCAGGCAAGAACACTGGAGTGGGTTGCCATTTCCTTCTCCAATGCATGAAAGTGAAAAGTGAAAGTGAAGTCGCTCAGTCATGTCCGACTCTTTGCGATCCTGTGGACTGTAGCCTACCAGGCTCCTCCGTCCATGGGATTTTCCAGTACTGGAGTGGGTTGCCATTGCCTTCTCCAACCATGGAGCATAGTCCAGTGATAAATAACTTCACAAGCCACTTCAACACATTTTTCTTCATACACTGTACAAATCATTTTTGCATTTCAGTTGTGTTTTTACTTTTCTTGAAATAACAAAATATAATATGCCCAAAATGTTGCCTTTTTTCTTCCATCTGCAATATTAAAATGGCTACACAAAAATTCATCCGTTTTGATAAGCTTTTTTTTAAAATGCATGCTGATCTGACAGCTGTCACAATACAGTCTAACAAAATTGTTTTGAATGATGTTAAAGACAGCTAAGCATTATTAGAGCCATCTTACAGAAGAAAATGAATGAACCTTTTGGTCAACCCAATATTTTGTGCAATGGTCATATGGATGCCCTGGAAGACCATATTTGGGTTCTTATCCAATCCTCAGAATTGTAATCTTCCTTTTTGGTACCAACTCTATTTTCCAAGTTCAGCACAAAGAAACGTTAATATCTTCATTTATAAAATATTCAGTACAACTTTCTACCCTGAAATTACATTAACAATATATTGAGTTTTGTTGGAGAGCATGATGCAAAATCTCTGAATTGCAAACCTAAAAGGATATCTAGCTTATTTTCTCTTTCTGCTTCATTTTTCAAATGAAGAAGCCTAAGCCGTAGGTTATGACCAAGTTCACCAGTTAGTGTCAAAGTCAGAATTAAAACCCACATCTCACTCTCACAATTCCAGGCTCAGGTCTCCAATTTCCCAGTTTGAGGGCTACTATATAAGTGCTCTAAAATTTTTCAGAAATGATGAGGGAAAAATTAGAATTCTACCTGCAGAAATGTTCCACCATAAGAGGCATCAGCGTCTCATGAATGTGCAAGGAAATTTGGCAAAGGAGGACCAGAAATCAAGGTGATAAGACTTCTTCCTTAGGTCTAGTGTGTTTAAAGAAAACTAATCAATGGTGTTGTGACCTGAATGACTGGAGAGAGGCCATTTTCCCCTAAGGATAATGGCCTTTCTGGAATCTACAAGGGTAGCAAAGGACCAAAATCTCCCAGGGTGTTTACACTCTCTGTGAGGAGGAGTAGAATTCTGGGTCTGAGTGATTTGCCATGGATTTTCAGGCAAAACAGTCCTTGGGATGGAGAAGATCCGTCCTCTAGCTCCCTGCCAGCTTTCTGGAAATGTTGCCAGAGGATATTTTCATTACTTTTACTCTACCAAACAACTCTAATCTATTTGGTCTATGGCCTGAATTTACTCACCCAGAGGGAATGTCTTCTGCAGCTAACCAACTCCAGCTTTCAAGCCAGAGGTGTCTCTCAACCTAAATTAATAAGTAATATTAGCCAACACATATAAAGCACTTATCAGGTTCCATTGGATCTTTACAGCAACATTAAACTGGGTGCTGTGAATTAGACAGGTTTGATAGGTTAAACACAGGTGCTTTGTTTACAGGTGAGGAAACTGATGTACCAAGAGGCTGAATATTGTGGCCAAGATGACAGTTTTGGATTCATCCCAGGACAGTCCGTGTGCTTCAGGGCTATGCCGTACTGCTGCTAATAAATAGGTATTCTTATCCCACATTATTCTCCTAGAGTTTGGTTATTGAGTTAGGTTTCCCAAGTCAGACAAATTCAATGTGAACTGATAATCTGAAGTTTCTACATTGTTGAAGGTGAGGACGTGTTTACAGAGCTCTCGATAGAAGGATCAGGATTTAAAACACTCGAACCCCACCTGCTCCCAGAGCCATATGATTTTAGCCACTAACCTGCATCAATATTGTCTATCCTTAATTACTTCATTTATTTATTCACTCAACAAATATTTATTGAACTCCCATGTTGCGTTGAATTAAGTGCTGGGAAAAGGGGAAGAACAAAATAGCCATAGTTCCTGCCTTCGTGACACTTAACCAAAAGGAGAGAAGCAGGCATTAAACAGCTAAACACACAGGTAACTATATCTGGTAAGTATTTTTAGGCCATCTAAAGGGAACAAGTACTGTGAGAGTGTATAACAGATGGCCCTTATCTAGAGTGAAGGTTAGGGAAGACCTCTCTGAGAAACAGACATTTAAAGACCTAAAAATCAGTAAAAAATTGGCCAGGTAAAGAGGTAGGGAAGCATTTCTAGGCAGAGGAAGCAGCCTGTGAAAAGACTCCAAAACTTTAAAAAGTCAGGTGCAATCCACAGAAAGGCAATGCCAAATAATTGCACTCATTTCACATGCTAGCAAGTTTATGCTCAAAATCCTTCACATTAGGCTTCAGCAGTATATGAACCGAGAACTTCCAGATGTTCAAGCTGGGTTTAGAAAAGGCAGAGGAAGCAGAGATCAAATTGTCAACATCCATTGGATCATAGGAAAAGCAAGAGAATTCCAGAAAGACATCTGCTTCATTGACTACACTAAAGCCTTTGACTGTGTGGATCACAAAAAAACTGGAAAATTCTTAAAGAGAAGGGAATAACCAGACCACTTTACCTGCTTCCTGAGAAAGCTGTATGCAGGTCAAGAAGCAACAGTTAGAGTGGGACATGGACAAACGGACTGGTTCAAAATTGGGAAAGAGTACATCAAAGCTGTATATTGTCACCCTGCTTATTTAATTTATATGCAGAGTACATCATGCAAACTGCTTGGCTGGATGCATCACAAGCTGGAATCAAGATTACTGGGAGAAATATCAGCAACCTCAGATATGCAGAGGATACCACTCTAAAGAGGAAAGTGAAAAAGCTGGCTTAAAACTCAACATTCAGAAAACTAAGATCATGATATCTTGTCCCATCACTTCATGGCAAAGAGAAGGGGGAAAAGTAGAAGCAGTGATGGATTTTATTTTCTTAGGCTTCAAAAATCACAGCAGATGGTGACTGCAGCCATGAAATTAATACATTTGCTTCTTGGAAGGAAAGCTATGACAAACCTAGCATATTAAAAAGCAAGACATCACTCTGTTGACAAAGGTCTGTATAATCAAAGCTATGGTTTTTCTAGTAGTCAGGTACAGATATGAGAGTTGGACTATAAAGAAGGATGAGCACCAAAGAATTTATGCTCTTGAATTATAGTGCTGGAGAAGACTCTTGAAAGTCCCTTCGACAGCAAGATCAAACCAATCAATCCTAAATTAAATCAGCTTTGAATATTCAAAGGACTGTTGCTGAAGCTGAAATTCTAATACTTTGGCCACCTGATGCAAAAAAGCCGACTCACTGAAAAAGACCCTGATGCCAGGAAAGATTAAAGGCAAAAGGAGAAGGGGATGACAGAGGATGAGATGGTTAGATAGCATCACCAACTCAATGGACATGGATTTGAGCAAACTCCAAAGGATAGTGAAGGACAGGGAAGCCTGTGTGCTACAGTCCCTGGGGTCGCATAGAGTCGGACGTGACTTAATGACTGAGCATAATCCACAGACAGAACATGAGTGCAATGAGATGAGAAAGACATGATCCTGCAGATTCAAGAAGGGGCCATTTCACACAGAACCTAAGTTGTTGTGCTAAGGATGTTAAGACTATCCATCCCCAGGGCAATAGGAAGACATCAAAAAGAGTTAATTGGGAAAACGATATGATCACATGTGAAGATTTGCCAGGATCAACCAGTCAATCTCACTCTTCGACTCTTTGAATTCTCTTTAGCTGCAGAATGCTTACAAATCCAAAAGAATCTTCAGTATTTTGTTTAATCACTCTGTCCTTTCTCTACCATTTAGTAGAGTTACAAAGTGTAGCGGGCACTGTGATTTGCCTGGTAATTCTGCTTCAAGATTGAACAGCATCCCTCAGTTTCTGGGAATGCTACCTGGGGATAACCCTCAGCTATCTGCTCTCTTCAGGAATTTCCTTGGTTAAAGAGAGCTGCCCAAGGGCAGCTTGAAGACATTGTGGAAGTATAAACATCTGATCCCGCTGCCCAACTTGGAACAACAGTGAGCTTCAGAGCATCGGAACTCCCTGTGGGATCAGCTGAGGCTGGTATCATTTAGAGTGTTTTCTCTTGTACTGCCGTGTATTTTGGCCACTGAGCACCCAGAGTTAGCTCAAAACCCACAGTTTAAGGTCAGAGTGTCCAGTAAGACTGCCCTTGCTCCAGATGTTATCAACAGGCTCAGGGACCCATAGGCCACCTGCACTTCTGACTGACAAGCTACAAATTGGGGATTTCCTACAACCTTCTCAGGTTCAGTAGTTGAGGGAATAATGATTCACAAGACTCAAGAAAGTGCTACATTTATGATTACAATTTTATTATAAGGAGTACACATCGGAACTAGCCAAATGAAGAGATACCTGGGGTGAAGTCTGGAAGGGTCCTGAACACAGAGCTTCTGTGCCCTCTCTCTGTGGAGTCAGGACATCTCCCCCTCCTGACACATCAATGTGTTGTTCATAAAGCAGGAAGCTCCACTGAGCTTCAGTGTCCTGAATTTTTACTGGGGTTTCATTACACAACCATAACTGATTGAACCACTGGCCCCATGATTGAACTCAGTCTCCAATTCCCTTCACCTCCCTAGATGTCCAGAACTTGGGTTGATATCACATGGCTGAAAGTCTCAACTCTTTTTTTTTTTTTTGTCTCAACTCTTTAATCACTTGGTTGGTCTTTCTTGGCATGACCAACCTTCATCCTGAATCATCTCATTAGCATAAACTCAGGTGTGGTCCAAGGACCCACTATAAATAACAAGCTCACTCCTGTCCTATAGGAAATTCCAGTGGTTTAGAAGTTACCTCCCAGGAACCAGGGACAAAAGCCATTCAAATTATTATACAACAGCCTCATAACCTAATTTTTCACTCTGTCTGATTATGCCTTTCCTTGCACTGGTGTTCTTAATAAACTTCTAGAACACTGATCTTTGCTTCAGAGTTTAGTTTTCATGGAACCTGATATAAAAGCTTTGGTACCAGAAATGATCCAAGAAAGCAGATACGATAATTGAATTTTGGAGTCAGCCACCTGTTTCATTGGCTGGCAATGAATCAGTGATGGCAGGTGAAACAGAGCTACCGCAAAAAAGCAGGACAATTGCTAAAGCATGGTGTACTGGGAAAGATCAGGCACTGTTGCCAAAGTATAGGGGAAATAGTATCTATAAGACTCTTTGGGATTTGATTGGCTATTGCTAAGGGGACTTGATACTTTGGAGAGAGATTATGAAAAGCTGAGTATGATTAATCTGCAATTCAAAGCTCAGTGTGAAACCCAGAAGACCTTCTGGAAGCATATAAAGAAGTTCTCATCTCCTATAGTGGGAAGACAAAGAAAACTGAGGATCATCCCAGGACTTAACTGTAATATTCATAGAAGGCCAAGTGGAAACTTCCAAAAAGATTAACTCTCCACTTGGGCATGTTAGGTCCATTTCAAGCCTGGGAAAGAGTGGGACCCTGACACATGGGATGAGGACATTTAGTTCAATATACATGAAAAATCTTAAATTCTCTACAACCTGCTGGCCTAGCAAAATGCTCCACTGTGTCTATTAAAGGCTAGTGCTCTTGCCTTGTGAGATACTGAGAGGCCTCCTGTGCAAGATAACATGTACTTCCCTCAGGATGTACCCCCACACTCCCTGCTGACCATGAGGCAACGATTAGAGTTAAGTAACAGACATTCTAAGGCTGATAATATTGGAAAGTAACCCCAAAGAAGTTGTACAAGCTAGGTGACAAGTACCAACGGAAGCCAGGGAAGTATGCATGGGATAGAATTCTGAAGGTTCTGGATAAAAAGAGAAGAGAGAGGTGGAACGTAAAGTCAGATGAGGGAGAATTTTATCGATTTGGGATTACCTTCCCAGGATACAGGCTTTAACACTCAGGCAAGAACCCCAGGTGATGGCGTGAACACACTCAAGATGTCATCTAGAAGCAGGGAAAAAGCAATGGCTCACGCTACACCAGATAAGGTAGAAATGCTGGAACTGCTGTGGTTGACAGTGTAAGGGGTGGGGTGGGGGGATTAAACAGCTCAGATAAATGAACATGCTAGAGCAAAAATCCTTATATAGAACTGGAAAACTAAGAAGAAAATTACATTTCACAGAAAAGTCCAGAGGATATACCACTTATCAAATCAAAAAGAAATTTTCTAGCGAGAGGCAACAACATCACTCATAAATTCAGTGGTGACTCTGTTTGGAGTCCAGGACTGCAGGTAGAAGATGACATTTCAGAACTGGGCTTCCTGAGAGAGGTAGAGACAATAGGACCCTGTAACACAGAGATCTTATGGTGACATTTAAATATCCGAAACCAAGTGGATGCTACAAGGCAGGAGTGCAGTCAAAGGGGCCTGACCTACAAAATTATAGAGATGGCAAATAGAACAAGGCATCTAGGGCAAAATAGATGGGCAACCATCAAACGAAGTCCTCAATCTGAACAACTCAAATAAATCAAGGATGGAAGATCAAGAAGTTGAAGAAAGTTGCCCCAGTAAAAGTTGCCCAGTTTCTGGACCTGAACTATGTGAAAACCTGAATTCTTCACAATGAGTAAAGCAAGGCAGAAAGATGAGTTTATTGAAAGGTTTTTGACCTGTAAGCTGGGACACTCAAGGTTACCAGGACATGAGTTCAAGTTGCTCAGATTAAAGGTTTTATTCTTCGGTGGGGGGTTGGGGAGGATAAATTTAGAAGTTATTTGACACTTCTAGTGGACTGGTTGCCTGGTGGTCTTCTGCCTTAGCTCAGGGTAGCTGAGTCCAAGAAATAAGGAAATCTGAAGATGGTGTAAACACACTTGGCATTTGAGGACTGGCTGGCATCCTCTGCTGATTTCTGAGAAGAGCTGTAAATTCCTGTATCTTAAATTAGGTGAGGTGAAGTTAGGTAAGTTTCAGTTTTCTTTAACATTCCTGAATTAGCCAGCTCCATTCTGTCCCTAACATCAGTTGCTCCATTTTAGTTTTGGATTTACAACCAATTTTTGGACCTGGAACACATTAATTAAAGGAGAAACATGTCCCTGGGGGAAAGGACTACAACACCATAAGAGTGTACACAGTAATAGTTCCCCCAGTAATTGAGTCATTTCCTCAAGGGATCTATAGCCATTTACTTATGGCTGGGGAAATAGTACCTAATGTTTGGGGGAAAAGAGTACCCAAAACATTTCAAGGACAATTGGATGCAGAACTTGAACTGACATTGATACTGAGAGACTCAGTCTTTATGGACTTTGTTAGACTGGGGGCAGAGAGGGGCCTTGGATGGAGGTCTAGCCCAGGTCCAGCTTATAGTAGTTTTACTGGATTTTCGAACGCACCACTTGCCATGTCCCCACTCTACAAATGTACACTCAAGAGTAGATGTCCTTGGTATTTGCACAGCCCCCCATACTGAATTTTTGGCCTGTAATGAGTAAGAACTATCATAGTGGGGAACACCAAGTAAAAGCTTATGAAACCATACCCCCCACCTCAGACAAGGCACTAGATAAAAAACAACCTGGGGAGAAATTTCCATCTACACCACCACCATGTGAAGAGCTTAGAAGTTATCACTACTGTTCTAGTGTGGAGATTCCTTAAAAAGCTGGAAATAGAACTGCCATATGACCCAGCAATCCCACTCCTGGGCATACACACCAAGGAAACTAGATCTGAAAGAGACATGTGCACCCCAATATTCATTGCAACACTGCTTATAATTGCCAGGACATGGAAGCAACCTAGATGCCCATCAGCAGACTAATGGATAAGGAAGCTGTTGTACATATACACAATGGAATATTACTCAGCCATTAAAAAGAATTCATTTGAATCAGTTCTAATGAGCTGGATGAAACTGGAGCCCATTATACAGAGTGAAGTAAGCCAGAAAGATAAAGACCAATACAGTATACTAATGCATATATATGGAATTTAAAAAGATGGTAATGATAACCCTATACGCAAAATAGAAAAAGAGACACAGATGTACAGAACAGACTTTGGGACTCTGTGGGAGAAGGCAAGGGTGGGATGTTCTGAGAGAACAGCATTGAAACAAGTATACCATCAAGGGTGAAACAACAAGCTCAGGTTGGATGCATGAGACAAGTGCTCCGGCCTAGTACACTGGGAATACCCAGAGGGATGGGATGGAGAGGGAGGCGGGAGGGGGGATTGGGATGGGGAGCACATGTAAATCCATGGCTGATTCATGTCAATGTATGGCAAAAACCACTACAATATTGTAAAGTAATTAGCCTTCAACTAATAAAAATAAATGAAAAAAAAAAAAAAAAAGAAGTTATCACCACTGTTCTTAGAAGAAAAAGCTGAACAAATGGAAAGCCATTGGCTTTTATTGAAACCATTAGAACACTGAGGCTGCAGGGTAAACTGCCACCCTGAAGTCTGAAAAGACTGACAAGTTCAGAGAGTCATAGTAAAGATGTGACTGCAAGGAGCAGAAGAGTCTGGAGCCTTAAATGGTGGGAACACTCATCTCAGTGGTCATTTTGATGATTGCTAATGACTGAGTGGGGACTATCTAGATAGTGAGAAGCTCTTCTGGGACTCAGTCTTAGTTGCGCTCCCACAGCACAGAGAGTTTTACCTCCAAAAATCTCACCAAGCTTTCATAATAAAGAGCCAAGAAGATACTCTTACAATTCTGGAAGAGACGGAGGAAGAGCAGCCATTGTGAAATATGCCCAGAACATTCTCCATTACAAGAGTTTACTTTCCAGGAGAGAAGACTTTACCAGAGCCTTCCCACCTGCAGGAGGGCATTCGCCCACTCCAATCCCTTCTAGCCTTTCTGAGTTTGTTTTTTTTTTTTTTTTCCCACACTATGAATACTTTTTATTCTCTGTAGTTCTTCAACGGAGCAATATATTGTACTTTCCTCCACATGTCAATAAATATAAATCTACATTGACATTGAATGGCTAGATCATATTCCATTTTATTATTTGGGGGGGGTTTGCTTTTTTAAAAAAAGATTTATTTATTTGATTGCGTCGGGCCTTAGCTGTGGGATGGCGATCTTCGTTGCATCGTGTGGGATCTTTTGTTGTGGAGCATGGACTCTACTTGTGGCAGTGGGCTCAGTAGTGGTAATGCAGGCTTAGTTGCTCTGTAGTACGTGGGATCCTAACCCCCTGACCAGGGATCAAACTCATGTTCCCTGTACTTACAGGTGGATTCTTAGTCACTGGACTACCAGAGAAGTCCCTGTTTTTTTTTTTCTTAATATATATATATATATTTTTGAAGTACATTGACTTACAATGTTTCAGGTGCACCAGAAGGAGATTCAGTTACAGATGTGTATATATTATTATATATACAATATTAAAATATATATTATTTTTCAGATTATTTTCTGTTATAGGTTATTACAAGATATTGACTATAGTTTCCTACGCTATACTGTAAATCTTTGTTGCTTCTTGCATATTTGCTTTTTGAAATTAGAAATCTAGCATTCTATTCATATTAAGTCAAACAAGTGGAATCAAAATGTCATAAATTTTTTAGTTAAGCAAAAATTCATAAATTTTCTAAAATACATATTATACATACTATTTTTAAATATTTATACAAAAACTTTACTACAACACTTGATAAAGAACATCAACAAACAACAGTAAAAAAAAACCCCAGAAGAGATGGGAAAATTGGAAAGCATAAACTAAATGAGCATGCATGCTTAGTTGTGTCTGACTCTTTGTGATCCTTTGGATTGTGGCCCACCAGGCTCCTTTTGTCCATGGGATTTCGCAGGAAGGAATGCTGGAGTAAGTTACCATTTCCTTCTCCAGGGGAGGTTCCTGATCCAGGGATTGAATCAGTGTCTCCTGTGTTTTCTGCAATGCAGGCAGATTCTTTACCACTGAGCCACCTGGGAAGCTGGGTAATATAAGTAGAGAGATGGGAACTCTAACAAAGAGTGAAAAGGAAATGCTAAAAGTCAAAAATGTTGTAACAGAAGTGAAGACTGCATTGCAAAAAATATTAACAAAACTTCTTCAGGGAAAGACATTTATACATCCATGTCCATAAAGCATTTCACAGTAGCCAAAAGGTGGAAATAGCCCAAATGTTCAACGATGGATGAATGAATAAAGAAAATCTGGTGTACTTATACACAATAGAATTTTATTTAACCTTAATAAGACACGAAAATCAGACCATCTATAATGTAGATCAGTCTTGAAGATATTATGCTGAGTGAAATGAGTTGTTGAGAGTTACGGAGATTAATGGTGGTGGAGGTTGCACATAATGTGAATGTGTTAAATGCCATTGAACTGTATACTCAAAAATGGCTGAATCAGCAAACTTCGTATTACATAATCATCCTTTGGTATCCAAGGGGGAGTGCTTTGGGGACCCCTATAGGTACCAAAATCCACAAATGTTCAAATCCCTTATATGAAGTGATGTAATATTTGCATATAACCTATGTACATCCTCCTGTATGTTTTAAATCATCTCTAGATTACTTATAATACTAATACAATGTAAATGCTATGTAAATAGTTGCAAATACAATGTAAATGCTATACAAATAATTGCCAGAGTGTGGCAAATTAGAGTTTTGCTTTTTGGAAATTTCTAGAACTTATTTTAATATTTTTCGTTCACTGTTGGTTGAATTTTGTGGATGTGGAATCCACAGATATGGGAGGTCAACCGTATGTATTGTACCATTCATATTTAAAAGGAATGCAAGAAAAAAGGTAAATGTGGTTGCCTTCCTAAGAGATGGCTGAGTGATGGTTCTCATCATGTTGGTTGGTTGTTCCGTTGCTGAGTCATGTCCGACTCTTGCAACCCCCTGAACTATGTAGCCTGCCAGGTTCCTCTGACCATGGGATTCTCCAGGCAAGAACACTACATTTAATTCACCATTCTGGCCTCTACAAAATCCAGACAAACCCTGGAAAATGGCAATGGAGTCTCACAAGTCTAACCTAATAGTTAGCAGCTGCTGAGTCAGGTATGTTATCTTTGCTAGAGCAGATTAGTATGGATGCAGGTGGATGATATGTGGCCAGTGATCTCTTTCTATCCCTATCAAAAGGAGAATCAGAAATAACTCACATTCCTTTGGACTGTGCAACAGTGTCCACTTATAGCCTTGTCCTTAAGCTGTGTTAACTCTCTGTTCTCTGTCATAACATTGTCTAAAGAGACATGAACCAGCTGGACATCATGCAGAATATCACACTGATCCAGTAAATAGATTACATCATGCTGGACAAAATGAACAAGAAATTGCTAGGATATTAGCTAATGCTATAAACCAGGTTTCTTTCTCCTTTTCAGAAAGCTGGTTGTTATTTACCAGTACACCACCACTCAGCTCACGTCTCTTACTGCATGGGGGAATCCTTGATGATCAGTTAATATAGGGAGAAAAAGCCTGAGCTTTACTCAGAAATGGCTCAACTTAGTTTGCTGGTGCAAGTTAGAAAAGAGTGATGACTGCCCTGCTGCCCCACCCAACATGGCCTTGAAAGGTAATGGTGAGAAGAATGTCTCCCACCTCGTCAACCAATTTATGGGGAAAGAGAAGTGGCCTGAAATTAGAATACACAGGGACTTGTGGGCAGTGCTGAATAACTTGGCCATCTGGTCAGGGGTCTGGGAGCAGAAAGCTTGGAAGATTGGAGAACAACTAAAACAAGGGTAAAGCCAATGTGGATGAATACATGGAAGTGAGCAGAGGGTGTAAAGATCTTAATTTCACATGTTAATGACAGTCAGAGAGCACCACAGGAGAGGTACTAAAAAAACCACATATCCCAGCTGATACAAGCCAGCCTCTGTCATCAGCCACTTCATTGCTTGTATGGTGGGCACATGAATGGGGTTCCCATGGTAACAGGAATGAAGGTTCTTCATGAATGCAGTGGCACAGGGCTCCCTTAAGGCTGGTCGAGCTACCACCGGGACTGAATGTCCAACCTTCTTGCAACAGAAACCAATCGCATAGGCCCTCCAAGAGACCAAGCCATCCCTTGAAGACAAGTTAACAACTTTGGTTACCATCTACTGTTTCCCAAGAATAGACATATGTTCTAGATGTGGATTTGCTTTTCCTGTCGGCAGTGCCTCAGCCAGTACCATTCATTATTCAAGTGCATATAGAAAATTAATCCTGCAGCGTGAGATCTCACATCCTACTGTGTTACACAAAGGGACCCATTTAACATTAAAGGACAGTTGGAATGGGCACATAACTGTGAAATACATTGTTCACATCACATACTGCAATACCCAGAAGCCACTAGCCTGATGGAAGAGCCAACTCAGAGACAACTCCTTATGAAAATGGCATGTCATCCTTATGACAATGCAGGGCACATTCTAAATAAATGACCCTTATGTGGTGCTGTTTCCCCAAGAGGTAAAATACACAGGCCTAGGGATCAAGAGGTGAAAGCAGGAGTAGTCCTCTTTTCCTTCACTCCTAATGACCCACTTGGGGAATTTGTGCTTCTTATTCTTGAAACTCTGGTTCTGAACAATCAAGAGGCTTGGTTACTAGAACAGAGTACTTTCACCATGGCCACCACCTGGGCTCTTAAAGCTCCTCATGCCAAGGGATCAGAGGACAAGAAGAGGAATCACCATCCTGGCTGAAATAATTGGCCCTAGTCACCAGGAGGACATAAGACTTCTATTAGACAGTAGAGGCAAAATAAAAATAATAATAGTAATAATAATAATATGCTTTCCACCCAGGTGATCCATTTGAGCACTTCTTGGTACTGTCTTGTTCAGTTTTGATAGTAAATAGACCAGTGTAGTAGCTATAAAATGAGAACAGCAGAGTGACCAGGGACTCAGACTCTTTAAGAGTTGAGAGTCTGGATCATACTACCAGGTAAGCCACCAGGATGCCAGAGTGTGACCAGAAGCTGAGGGTGAGGGTAAAATAAATGGCCAGTAGAGGAGGGAGATGAGTACTAGCTGCAGCGCTGAGACCTACTGTGGTTGTGGTGTTGAGATCCCAATGGTGTACTTCCTCCCCAGGATAACCTGTGTCTAATGACTGGACTTTGGCCACCTGATGCAAAAAGCTGACTCATTGATAAAGACCCTAAAGCTGGTTGAATGGCATCACCAATTCAATGTACATGAACTTGTGCACTCCAGAAGATTGTAAGGGACAGGGAAACCTGGAGTGCTGCAGTCCATGGAGTTGCAAAGAGTCAGACATGACTTGGCGACTCAACAATGACTAGACATCTTGGAAATATAAATCCTGGTCCCAACCATCATGATCTAGACCAAATTGAGAGTGTTACCCTAGCTTTGGAATTCCTATTAGGATCAACTTAGACCTTTTATGAGACTAATAACCAAACTTTTTTTCTGCCAAATTCAACTTTCTTTCCATTGGTTTTGATTCCTGGAGCAATCCCTTGTAAAGTTCCTATATGCTAATCTCAGTGTCAGAGTTGCTTCCTAGGAAACCCAGTTTAAGATAGCAGATTGATTTCTGTATTTTTAGTATGAACAACCTGCAAACAAATTCTAGATGAATTGTCAGAAAGCTTGAGAACCTCATATGTACATTGATTAGTTCATTCATTTAACAGATATTTATTTAGCACCAACTGTATATCAAGAACTATTCTAGACACTAAGACTCTAGTGATAAAAAATGAATTAAAAAGAGTCCTTCCTTTGTGAACTTATGTTCTAATGGAGGGCAACCAACAATAAGCATGAAATGAATAGGATAATTTCAGATGTTGATGAGTGCTATGAAGAAAATAACACAGGATAATATGCTAGGGAGTGACTGGAGATGCCAGAGGTGTGACAGACTCCACTGAGAAGGTGGTTAAGTAAAGCTTCTCTTAGAAGATGACATTTGAGCCCAGATAAGAGGAACTCAGGGCTTCTTAGGTGGCGCAATAGTAAAGAATCCGCCTGCCGATGCAAGAGACACAGGAGACACGGATTCGATCCCTGGGTGGGGAAGATGCCCTGGAGTAGGAAGTGACAGCCCACGCCAGTATTCTTGCCTGAAAAATTCTATGGACAGAAGAGCTTGGCGGGCTACAGTCCACGGGGTCGCAAAGAGTCAACATGACTGAGCGACTGAGCATTCAGGCACCTTTTAAGAACTTGGTAAGACTATTCCAGACCAAACAAAAGAGCATGTGTAGGGAAGGAAATTAGTATGAGCATCTAACATATAGAGAGACCAGAGTGGAAGGAGGTAGTGATTAAGAAGGAATGGGCTAAGAGGAGGCCATTGAGCTAGACAGAGGGCAGTTTGTATAGGACCTATGGGACATTGAAAGGAATTTGGAATAATTCTAATCTCAGTGGAAATCCATTAGAGAATCTTAAACAAGGGAATAGTATCCTCTGTCTTACTTTTTAATAAGTCACTTCAGTTGCTGTTGGCGAATCAGCTAGTGGGAAGAGAGGCAGAATGAGAGAGCGTTGTAGAAGCTGGTGAAGTAGCCCAGGCGAGACGTGATGGTGACTCAGCAGTAAACAGGTAAGACATAGCTGGGTCTGGGACCTAACTCAGAGATCCCAAACAGGGAACAGCAAACAGCAAACAGGACACGCTAAGGGACTGTCTCAGCAGAAGCTCAGGACCACAGGAGAAGAATATAGAATGTCTGATCAACTGAGTGGGTGTTGAAACTGTTTACGAAGACAGGGAGGACTTTGGGTTGAAGGGAATGAATCAAGAGCTCTAATTTGGTGATGCTAAGAGACATGACACAGAATGACTGGTAAAGTCACGAGTTCTGTTACAATTCCCAGGCCCCAGAGACAGGGTTCAAACTGGTAAAAAGTAACATTGGGCTCCCCTAGCAAGAAGTCAGGCCACCTCTGGATGGCCAGACAGTTTACTATGAACATCTGAGGTGTCTGGAGTAAAAGAAAAGAAACAAAGTGAAGTCGCTCAGTCGTGTCTGACTCTCTGTGACCCCATGGACTGTAACCTACCACATTCCTCTGTCCATGGGATTTTCCAAGCAAGGGTACTGGAGTGGGTCGCCATTTCCTTCTCCAGAGGATCTTCCTGACCCAGGGATCAAACCCGGGTCTCCCACATTGTAGGCAGACGCTTCACCATCTGAGCCACCAGGGAAGTCTCTCCTTTCCTATGGCATATACACCTTGTCTTTCCTCCCTGTGTGGACACTCCAGCCCAACTGTGATGGCTCTGGTCTAGGTTCCTGGGAGCGTGGACTCGAAGCAGTCACATTGCCTTTGCCTTTTTGACCTCCGGCCAAGTGGGCGAGTAATGCCTGAGAAGAGCCCCGGGCGAGCCCTCTAGCGCAGAGCTCAAGGCAGGAGCCCTGGCTCCCTGGGTCTAAGGAAAATCTCATTCTAGGCTCTAATAATGTGTACCGGTTTCCTCCCTCTCTCCATCATGATAACTGTATAAATAGAGTAGTAGGAAGCTCAGGATACCTTGTTATCAGCTCCATAAGAAGAATGGGGACTTCCCAGGTGGCGCTAGTAGTAAAGAACCCGCCTACCAATGCAGATGATGAAAGAGACACTGGTTTGATCTCTGAGTTGGGAAGATATCCTGGAGGAGGAAATGTCAACCCACTCCAGTATTCTTGGGCTTCCTGGTGGCTTAGACAGTAAAGAATCTGCCTGCAATGCAGGAGACCTGCGTTCAGTCCCTGGGTTGGGAAGATCCCCTGGAGAAAGGCATGGCAACCCACTCCAGTACTCTTGCCTGGGAAATCCCATGGACAGAGGAGCCTGACGGGCTACAACCCATAGGGTCGAAAGAGTTGGACACAACTGAAACGACTTAATACACATGCAAGAAGAATGGGAGCCAATAAAGCAAATAAAAATGAACAGAAAGTGAGGAAGGCAAGCCCATTAGACTGTGAGAGACTTAAGAACAGTGGCTACATTACACTCAAGCTTGGATCTTCAACACAGTGCCTTACCAGGAACTTTCTAGGTGTATGAGGACAGCTTCTCTCTCCATCCCCAGCTTTACACTCTTTTAAGGCACATCTTTCTCTTGGTAAAGTACCAATGAGGAAGATTTCACCACTTTCACCAACTCAGCAGAGCCTGCCTCCCACTGGTCCCAGTTTCTCAGTTGGGTGAAATAAATGTCACTGTGCAACCAGCCTTTTGGTTTTTGCTCTCCTGGATCTGCACGCCCACGGAGTCCATTCTCCCTCTCCACTCCTGATTCTCAGAGGAAGCTTACAGAGAGAGAGCACCCACACTGCTCTCACCCACCCCAAACTGTTCCCCCGACAAGAGGAGGGAGGCCTGTGGTTTCCAAGCTGTGCTACTTCCATTAAAAAAAAAGTGCTAACCCCACTATCAATCTCACGTCTAAGATACAGTTCTTGGTCAGTTCTCCAAAGCCAATTTTCTAAAAGCCAACTCACCAAAGGCTCCAAACTCAAATCACCAGGAAGGAGTCTGGCATGGATTTTTTTTCTGCGTCTTCCATGTCTCTCCTTAACATGCTTATTCTTTCCTTCACCTTCTTGAACACATTTGTGATTACTCTTATAATGCTATCATCTAATAATTTCATCAACTGTATTATTTCTGGGTCTGTTTTATTGATTGATTTTTCTCATCTTTATGAGTTATATTATTCTGCTTCTCTGCATGCCTAGTAAATTTTTATTGGATGCAAATGGTTTGAATTTTGTCTTGCTCAATACTGGTTATTTTTTGCTCCTTTGGATAGCTTTGGGTTCTGTTTTAGGACACAGTTAAGTTGTTACTTGGAAGGAATTCAATCCTTTCAAAACTTGTCTTATTTATACTTGGCTAATTGTGTTCAGAACAGCTAGGGCTGGTTCTGGAGGTTGTTCTGCCTGATCTTTTCTGATGGTCTTTTCTCACATATAGTGCTTGTGTCCCCACAAACTCACATGTTGAAACCCTAACCCTCAATGTATAGCATTTAGAGGGGGTCTTCAGGAGGTAATTAGGTTTAGATGAGATGGTGACGGTGGGGGCCTTAGGATGGGATTAATGCCCTTACAAAAGGAGGAGGATCCTGGGCATCTCAACCTCTCCCAGGCACCAAGGAAGGCCATGTGACGGTATAAACAGGAAGAGAGCCCTCATCAAGAACCCAACTGAACACCTTGATCTCAAACTTCCAACTTCCAGAATTGTAAGGAATAAATATGTGTGTTTTTTACTTTACAATATTATGTTAATTTCAGGTGTACAATATATCTATTCAATATTTTTATAGATTATACTCTACTTAAAGTTATTTCAAAGTGATGGCTGTAGAGAAATGTGTCTGTTTTTTAAGCCACCCTGTCTATGGCATTTGTTGCAGCAGCTGAGCCGACTAAGACACACGTACTGATGAGTCCCAAGCTGACTTCTTGAGAGAACTCTTTGCAGATCTTCCGAGTTCTCTCCACATGGCTCTGCACTCTCTAGCCTGACCCACAAATTCCAGCCACCTGGACCTCCTTGGGGGTCAGAGACCACTCTGTTTAGGTACTTCTTCCTGGGCTGCAGCTGAGAAATTCTCTCTAGGCAGTGTGCTAGGACAATCTTAGGGTTCACCTTGCTTGTTTTCCTTCTGTTGCCTGTTGCTCAATGACTGAAAACTGATGTTTTACATACTTTTTCTTGTTTTATAATTCATTGCATACAGAGGAGGCTAAATCCAGACCCTGTTGTTTCATCATGGCCAAGAGCATAAGCCTTACAGTATGCTAGTAAACTAAGTTTATACTGTAGATTCAACGTTCCAGTATCTAGTAGGGAAAGTCTTCCCTCATTTTTCTTTTTATTTCAAAACTTTCTTGGCCATGTGGCTCCCTTTCTCTTTCACAGGAATTGTATAGCTAGGTTACCCAATTCCCTTAGAAAATCCTATTTGATTTTGGATTGATATTGAATTAAATTTATATTCAATATAATAATATGAGATATAACTGATACCTTTATGCTTTCATATACCTTGCTCTTGGATGGGAAAAATTAATATCATAAAATACTACTTCTCAGCTGCTGGATGCTTGTTGGTACCCTGGAAAGGGGGGATGCGTGATAGGGACTGGGCATCTGAAGACCCAATGGAGAACAGGCTGGCCAGTGCAAGGTTAATAAGCTGGAAGGCAGTGGAATTCTACTGGATGAAAACATTAAAATTCTAAAGTGTAAGGAGACAGAGTGATCTCTGAGATAGTTTTCTTTTTAATGAGAAAACAACATGGAGAGAAGTATATATGGTATATATATATATATGTTTAGGAAATGGGAGATACAAATATACATATACACATTATATATACACACACACACATGTGCATAAATCCATAACTACTTAAATTTAAAAATACAAAGTTAACTAATTATAAAACCATTTTTAAATGACTTCCTGTGGGCAAGTAGTGAACAAGCAGAGAGAGAAGCTGGGCTTTTCTTAACACACCATGCTTTTAGACCTGACTTTAAAGCCATATGTTTTACACAACTGTATATCAAATTTAAATTTTTAAAAAGCAATCTCTAAACATTGAAGGCAAAATAAAACAAATGAACCCAACCCAACCAGAGTCAGGTTGGTGGCACAGCTACCTGAAGAGAACCAATTTAAAGTGACTTTTAAAGCACACTATTTTGATAGCCCATCCCTAGTGGGATATGCCCCACAGACAAAAAAAGAATTGCAAAAAAAAATCTTAAGCTGCCCTGAGAAATCCCACATTTTTGTGGCAGTATGGAGACCATTATTTTCAGACTAAAGTGTATGCAGAGTGGCCTGAAGGAAAACAGGCAATTCTGCCAGGATTGTCAACAATTGAAACTTTTTGTTGTGGTAGAAAGGATTTCAATGAGTTAAGTAATAACATTGTAGTCTTTAATTTGAATTGAAACTGTTAGTATAAATTCATGACATACAATCTTACCAACAAATGCAATTTTCTTCTCCATCCACTGACAAAGTCCAGAAAAACTGACTAAGCCATTAACATCAAGTGCCCAGATGGTGGTCCCAAATTCAGTTTCACCTAGAAGGTCAAAGGGCCCCTTGGATTACAGCCTTGACAGATCTAGGGTAGGAAACACAACACCTGCCTGGAGTAACTGAGCTCCCTGCTCTCTGGTGTGATTTTAAAGAGTCCCAGGGCTATGTTTAAAGGCCTCCAAGCCAACCTGAAGAGACTCCCACAGTCCACTGAAACATAAGTAATATCTCTAAGAGATTGATGTATCTAATACGATTATGCCCACTAGTTCATAACAGAGTGAACAAAAACAAAACAAAACTTAGTGGTCACTTTCAGAGGACTCTAGGAAGTCAGCTCATCCAAAATCAATCGTTTACCTTGTAGTTTTTATGTATGACATGTACGTCAAGGTACCTAAGTAGTGAAGCACTTTTCGTAGAAGAAACTTTGAAGGCTGCTTCTGTTAACAATACAGGAGAGATGGAGTCAAGACATTACCACTGTGCAAATTCTAACAAATCCATGGACAGAGGAGTGCTGAACGACAAAGAGACAACAAGGCATCCTATGCCGTCCTCTGTGAAGAGTATTTACCAGAAAATTGAACCTGAGTCTGATCAAACTCCTAGATCTAACCACCAATAGGCAGAAACTACTGCAGACAAAAGAATACATTAAATGACACCACAGAGACACAAATATCAAAATGCAGGCTAGGAAATGCTACTGGAAAAAAACAACCCGTTTTCTCCAGTAATTGCAAAAAAAAAAGTGTGAAGGAAGCTATAGATCCATAAAAAACTTAAAGACCTTTTACCACCAACTACAATTTATGACCTTATTTTGATCCTGAGTCTAACAAATAGACTAAATAATCATGAGATAATTGGGGAAATTTAAACATTGACTCACTCCAGTATTCATATATAAACAATGACTAGATATTTAATTATCAAGAAATTAAATTTTAAGATGTGATAATGATATTTCTTTTTAAAAGAAATAAATATTGAAACTCTTATAGATTAAAAAATAAAAATATTACCCCCAAATAAATACAACAGAATTCCACTTACTATCCTAACAGGTTGTTTGAGAGGTGGTAGAATTATTTAAAAATATTGATGGAAATATAAATCCTTGAATAGCAAAGAAAACTATAAAGAAGATAAATAATGAGAGAGTTGCCTTCAACTGAAAGCCACTGTAATAAAAATCACTGTAATACAGCCAGCACGGTATTGGCATAAGAGCAGACAAATCAGTGGAACAGAAGAATGGATCCAAAAATAGATCTCAGTATATATCATAATTTAATATGTGACAAAGGTAGCATTTCAATTCTGTGGGAAAGAATGGTTTATTTAATAAATAGTGCTGGCACAACTGGCTGTTCATCTAGAACAAAATGAACTTGTATCCCAATTTCACAACAAATCCAAAAATAAATTCCAAGTGGATTAAAAACTTAAATGTAAACAATAAATCTTAGAAGAACATTTGGATGTCTACATGGAAATCGAGGGGATAGAAAACACCTCTTTAACTAAAACCAGAAACATAAAAGATAGGCATATTTGATTACCTAAAAATGGAAAACTTTTATATAGCAAAAGATACCATAGACAAAGTCAAGATTAAAAATAGGCATTTAGAAAAATACATGTAACGCAGGAGGCTTCCCAGAGGGCTCAGCAGTAAGAATCCACCTGTCAATGCAGGAGCTTGTAGGAGGCCTGGGTTCGATCCCTGGGTAGGCGGGATCCCCTGGAGGATGAAATGGCAACCCACTCCAGTATTCCTGCTGGGATAATCCCATGGACAGAGGAGCCTGGTGGGCTACAGTCTGTGGGGTTGCAAAGAGTCAGACACGACTAAGCAACTGAGCACGCAAACTCAACAGCAGTGAGGAAACTGCAAATTAAAATAATAATGAGACATTACATCCATCAGACTGGCAAAAATTAAAAAGAATAATATTATCTATTGCAGTCTCATGCATTGCTTGTGGAAATGTGAATTGTTACTGCCTTTTGGAAAAAATATCTAATAACATCTATTAAAGAATCCACATACATTTTGACCCAATGATTGTACTACTGGGAATGTAGCCAGTAGAAATAAAAGAGCCAGTATGGAAGGCTATATATAACTTCCTTATTGCAGAATTATAGTAGCAAAAATCTAAAAGCAAAGTGAATATGCATTCATAAGGAAATGGTTGAATAGATAGTGCGTGTATCTGCATCACAAAATACTATGCTGCTACTAAGAAGAAGGAATTAGAACTACTGCCCACAAATCAGAAGGATTTCTTCATGATGTTGAGTGACCATGAAGGCTCGACGCTGAGAACTGTGTATGTTATGGTTACCATATATAAACTAGTATATGTGTGTGTATGTATATGTATATTTATGTAAATGAATATATTTGTACAAACTTCAGTTTTCTTATTGTTACATGAGCTTGGGGAAAAAAGCATGGAATATTCTGAAAAAATAAGGGCTATGCTGGGTTGAGGGTAGGGAGATTAGATTTAGGTTGAAGAGGATTGAAGGAAGAAAAAGCTATAGAAATTTCTAAAACTAGCATGAGGATACTAAATGTATATATGTGTATATATAATTACATGCATTAGTATGTATATACATTATATATACACAAGTTATATACAAGTATAATATGTGTGTCTATATATTAAGAGCAAAAGCTGGAGTTAAATCTATATCAATATATCTGCAGAGATGTCCATGATATGTTGTTAAATTTTTAAAAGCTAGTAACATGTATGGCCTGATTCTGTTTTGTCTAAACAAATCATATATAAGCAAACCACTGTAACTGTGGGCTGTATGACTTGTAATAATGAATGAGCCATGAGCAAGATGTGAAGGGATAAATGCCAGTTGTTAACATTTGTTACCTCAAAGGGGGTTGAGATGGGGATGAAATGATGTGGTTAACTTCTTCTTTACACATCATCGTACTGGTTTCCTTATTACAATAAAGCCATATTGCTTGATAATTTGAGAAACATCAAGCAGAGGGAACAAAGAAAAAATGTAGTCTTCCACTGAGAGAACATATTATCTTTCATTACATATTTAAGTCTTTTTTTCCCCTTAAAGTTTCTTGATAATTGTTGCTTTCTTAATCAGAAATAAGTGTTTTAGGTTTATCAAATATTTGGGGGGCATCTATTGAGATGATCATCTGTTTTTTCTCCTCTAATTAAATAATGCTATTTTCTCTTCAATATCTGTACTCTCCCACCTGATCTTATTCAGTCTCATGGCTTCAAACATCATTAAAAGAGCCAACAACCCCCAAATACATGTCTCCAGCCCAGACTTCTCTTCCAAGCTCCAGATCCTAGAAAACTGTTGACACCTCCTCTTTTTTAAAATTTTTTAAAATTTATTTATTTTAATTGGAGGCTAATTACTGTACAGTATTGTAGTAGTTTTTGCCATGTATTGACATGAATCAGCCATGGGACATCTCCTCTTGAAAGTCTAATGACATCTCAAACTTAACACGCCCAAAATGAAACTCACAAACACCTCCCCTTCCTCCCCCAAATCTCCCCAAACTTACTCTACATGCAGGTGTCTCTATATCAGGTGAGGACAACCACAGCTAACTAGTTCTCAGGCCAGAAAAAATGTGTCATTTGTGATGTTTCTCTTTCACATTCTACACTCAATGCATCAGGAAATTACATTCATTCTACCTTCAAAATATACTAGAATTAACCACTTTCATTACCACCAATACTTTCATCCTGGTCAGAATTACCGTGTTCTCTCACCTGCGTTACTGATCTTCCTGTGTCTGTTCTTGACCTTCAACAGGACATGCGGGGTCAAGTCATTTAAAGGTTCATGAGACCATATCACTCCTTTGCTCAAAACTCTGCACTCTACCTTCCCTGACTGCACACTTCCCCTGACACTACCCCCAATTCGTTTAGATTAAAACCCAAGGTCCATACAAGGGCTACACGGTCAGTGCCCTGTGACCTCTCGACCTCATCTGCTACTTTCAGCTCCCTTCAGATTCCTAGAACGTTGTAGGTACACCGCTCCCACCCTGGAGCCTTCACACTCACCATCGCCTCTGTTCTGAACGCCCTTCTCCCAGATAGCTAACTCTCTCCTCCCCTCAATGAGCCCCACCTTGACCACTTTATTCAATATCCAGCCTCATACTCCCTCAAGACATATCCCTCTCGCTCCATTTACTTTTTCATCTTCCATACATTCATCCTCTTCTCCATACTGAAACGTTTATCTTTTATCGTCTGTCTCACACCACTAGAACACAGATTCAAGAGGACAAGAACTTCATTTTGTTCATTGATGTGACAAAATGCCTAGAACACTACCTGACACATAATAGATGCTTAATATTTGTTGAATGAAAGAATGAATTCACGAATTATATTAGCTCTAAGCATGGAGCTCCCCCCAAGCCAGTTCTCTCAATGCTATGATTCCTCTTTTATGTGTGTTTTGAGCTGTTATGTTCTATAAGGTTTTTAAATTTCTCTTAAATATGACTCTTTTAGGAATCATTCCAAATTTCTGGCTCATTATCGAAGACTTTTTTTTCTTGTTTCCTGATACTATTGTAGATTTATTTCCTTTTAAAGTAACGCTATGGTGATTTCATAGGATTTGGTGAGGAAGGAAAGGCAGATATTTGTGCTCCCTCCTCCCATCTTTGACCTCAGAGAATTAGGAGTTTGTTAGTTTGCGCCAGTCTCTCTGAGTCTGATTGAATCTGATGAACTGAAATTACTGGATTGGAGGCCCTGGTGACCACATCAATACAATGTAGCCTTATGAGGCTACATACATTAGATTGGCCACCAGCTGCTCTTCCTCTAAGATCTCCAGCTCTAGCCTTTCAAACATAACACTGCACTCATTAACCAAGATATTATACTTTTTTTTTCAATTCAGAGAGGAAATGAATTGCATAAAAGCTAGATAATAAAAATCAGGTTCTAATGTCTGACACCACTTTTTCTTCTTACTAATCGGCTCAATCTTAAAATCAAAGATATCCACCCACATCCTTAGGGAACTCATTGAAAATCTTATGCAGCTGAAAAATTTCTAATCTCCTTTTGCTATGGCTCTACTAGTCAATTAAAGACTTTTCAAAATGTAAAATATGCATTTTTTATGTCTACTTTCAAAGTCACTAAAGACCAGATTTTGACCGTTGATTTATATGCTGAATATGCCTACCCTATGAAAAGAAATTTGGTTAATTTGGGAGTTCTAGGAGTGTGCAAAACTATTTTTAATCTAACTTTCCTACTAGCATAGCATTTAAAAACCACAGAAAATTGTGCTTTTTAGTCCCTCATTAAAAAAAAATTTATGTTTTCAATGCTTTAGGTTTTTTTCAGTTCAGTTTATTTGCTCTGTCACATCCAACTCTTTGCGACCCCATGGACTGCAGCACACCAGGCTTCCGTGTCCATCACCAACTCCCAGAGCTTACTCAAACTCATGTCCATAGAGTCAGTGATGCCATCCAACCATCTCATCCTCTGTCATCCCCTTCTCCTCCTGCCTTCAATCTTTCCCAGCATCAGGGTCTTTTCAAATGAGTAAGTTCTTCGCATCAGGTGGCCAAAGTATTGGAGTTTCAGCTTCAATATCAGTCCTTCCAGTGAATATTCAGAACTGATTTCCTTTAGGATGGGCTGGTTGGATCTCCTTGCAGTCCAAGGGACTCTCAAGGGTTTCTCCAACACCACAGTTCAAAAGTATCAATTCTTCAGTGCTCAGCTTTCTTTATAGTCCAACTCTCACATCCATACATGATTACTGGAAAAACCATAGCTTTGACTAGATGGACCTTTGTTGGCAAAGTAATGTCTCTGCTTTTTAATATACTTTCTAGGTTGGTCATAACTTTTCTTCCAAGGAACAAGCGTCTTTTAATTTCATGATGGCAGCCACCATCTGCAGTGATTTTGGAGCCCAAAAAATAAAGTCTCTCACTGTTTCTATTTTTTCCCCATCTATTTGCCATAAAGTGATGGGACTGGATGCCATGATCTTAGTTTTCTAAATGTTGAGCTTTAAGCCAACTTTTTCACTCTCCTCTTTCACTTTCATCAAGACGCTCTTTAGTTCCTCTTCGCTTTCTGCAGTAAGGGTGCATATCTGCATATCTGCATATCTGAAGTTATTGATATTTCTCCTGGCAATCTTGATTCCACTTATGATTCATCCAGTCTGGCACTTCGCATGATGTACTCTGCATATAAGTTAAATAAGCAGGGTGACAATGTCAGCCTTGACGTACTCCTTTCCCAATTTGGTACCAGGATGTTGTTCCATGTCCAGTTCTAACTGTTGCTTCTTGACCTGTATACAGATTTTCCAGGAGGCAGGTAAGGTGGTCTGGTATTCCCATATCTTTAAGAATTTTCCATAGTTTGTTGTGATACATACAGTCAAAGGCTTTGGTGTAGTCAATAAAGCAGAAGTAGATGTTTTTCTGGAATTCTTGATCCAGGTTTTTTAGTTTTATGTAATTTGATGACTATGTTAGATTTGGAGGAAAAGTGTTCACTGTGAATCCATTTTTTCCAAGACTAAATATGAATTAACATAGATCAAAAATCACAAAACTGTAATGGAAATTATTTACTTATTTATTTAACAGAGCCACGTGACATGCAGGATTTTAGTTACTTGACCTAGGATGGAACCCATGGCCCCTGCAGTGGAAGTGAGGAAGACCACTCTTTCATCTTCCATGCATTCATCCTGTTCTTCACATTGCCAGGGAAGTAATCAAAAATTACGATATTTTAAAAATGTGACTTGCCTTTTGACTACTAATCTCTGGCAATATAGAGAAGAAAGACTAATCTCAGCCAAGATAGAGAAGAGAGCTTGAGCTGTCAGCCAAGTCAGCACCCCATCTGTCACCATCCCAATTGTCAACTGGATAGACCAGTTTTTTAAAAATTAGTTTATTTATTTTAATTGGAGGCTAATTACTTTACAATATTGTGGTGGATTTTGCCATATATTGACATGAATCAGCCATGGGTGTACATGTGGATAAACCAGTTTTCTGAGATCTTTCTGTTCAAGCAATAGACCTATGTCCTTGGCCTCCTGCTAACAGTCTTATCCTTTTCCCCTACTTTCTCCAAGGTACACCAATTAAGAACACTGGGTTGTAAACCGTTGGTATAAATGATTTCTATTATCTTGAGAAAACCTATGGGAATGGAGCCCCTCATCTTATTTTGGAGTTTATTCCAATATTCTAGCCCCCCTGAGAGTAAATAAGGTCTTTCCTGTGCTCATCCAGAATGTTTTCCTTTACTGTCAACTCATTTTCTCTTAATTAAAATTATTGGCCATGGAAAAATCATTGCTCATCATCCTCTGTATTTTCCTTAGAGACAATGCACCAAATCTCTTTTCGCCCCATTCTAATTTTTACTTGTGAAAAAATGGAAGCTTACTTTTCATTTCTCATCATTTTTGGATGCTGTTCAGCAATTGCATGTGATTACTGAAATGTGGCCAAAATGGAACCCCATTTGCTAGATCTTTGTAGAGATGATAGATTTTGAAAGATTGAAACAATAGGAGAAATTAAACAGGAAATGACAGATTTAACTGTCTAAAAATTTTCAATTTCAATACCATGAAAATTAATAAAGTTGGCTAGGAAAGTATTTGCATCACATTAAAATAGTAAAAAAAATTCTTTTCTATACAATATAAAGAATTTACCTCTATGAAAAATCTGCTTATATATAAGATCCAATTTTTAATTAATAATTGTGCTCATTTAAAAATTATTTTGGTTATTTTCATATAAAACCATCTTTTTGAGTAACATCTAGACTCTGGTAGACACATGAATCATGAATAGACAATATTCTTGTTAGCCAACAGTCACTTTTCTTCAATATCTAGTTGACATGTCATATCTTGGAAGTCTTCAAGAAGCTTCAAGAGAAAGTAAGGTCTTCTTCAAACCTGTGATCCTATATTCTGTGACACAGTGTACTGCCTATAATAGTCACATTATTATTCTGCAATTATTTATATGACTGTCTTCTTCCTAGAAATCTTGATAAGATGTCAGAGCAGGGACAATGTTTTGCTTCATTATCTTTTCATTGTCTAACATGGTGTATACTGCATGCAGTAGATGCTTCAAAATTGCTTATAGGATGAATTCATTCACGTTAACATAAATGTAAATAGTAATTATAGAATTACAGAAAGGTCTTCCTTCTCAAGCTCTTCATCAAAGGTCTACAATATAATGCAATATTATTTTTTCAAAAAGACTTTAATGTGTTGGTGGACATATGTTCTTTTTACCTAGGAATTTAAAAATATGAATATTATTAGAAGAAATGAAAAGGTAAGAGTGCTCCTGGAAATAATTTATCCAAGTATTACAATGACAGTCAGTTTACAGTGTTCTTTTTTTTTTTTCCAGTGGGTTTTGTCATACATTGATATGAATCAGCCATGGATTTACATGTATTCCCAATCCCGATCCCCCCTCCCACCTCCCTCTCCACCCGATTCCTCTGGGTCTTCCCAGTGCACCAGGCCGGAGCACTTGTCTCATGCATCCCACCTGGGCTGGTGATCTGTTTCACCATAGATAGTATACATGCTGTTCTTTTGAAATATCCCACCCTCACATTCTCCCACAAAGTTCAAAAGTCTGTTCTGTATTTCTGTGTCTCTTTTTCTGTTTTGCATATAGGGTTATCGTTATCACCTTTCTAAATTCCATATATATGTGTTAGTATGCTGTAATGTTCTTTATCTTTCTGGCTTACTTCACTCTGTATAATGGGCTCCAGCTTCATCCATCTCATTAGGACTGGTTCAAATGAATTCTTTTTAATGGCTGAATAATATTCCATGGTGTATATGTACCACAGCTTCCTTATCCATTCATCTGCTGATGGGCATCTAGGTTGCTTCCATGTCCTGGCTATTATAAACAGTGCTGCTATGAACATTGGGGTGCACATGTCTCTTTCAGATCTGGTTTCCTCAGTGTGTATGCCCAGAAGTGGGATTGCTGGGTCATATGGCAGTTCTATTTCCAGTTTTTTAAGAAATCTCCACACTGTTTTCCATAGCGGCTGTACTAGTTTGCATTCCCACCAACAGTGTAAGAGGGTTCCCTTTTCTCCACACCCTCTCCAGCATTTATTGCTTGTAGACTTTTGGATAGCAGCCATCCTGACTGGCGTGTAATGGTACCTCATTGTGGTTTTGATTTGCATTTCTCTAATAATAAGTGATGTTGAGCATCTTTTCATGTGTTTGTTAGCCATCTGTATGTCTTCTTTGGAGAAATGTCTGTTTAGTTCTTTGGCCCATTTTTTGATTGGGTCATTTATTTTTCTGGAATTGAGCTGCAGGAGTTGCTTGTATATTTTTGAGATTAATCCTTTGTCTGTTGCTTCATTTGTTATTATTTTCTCCCAATCTGAGGGCTGTCTTTTCACCTTGCTTATAGTTTCCTTTGTAGTGCAAAAGCTTTTAAGTTTCATTAGGTCCCATTTGTTTAGTTTTGCTTTTATTTCCAATATTCTGGGAGGTGGGTCATAGAGGATCTTGCTGTGATTTATGTCGGAGAGTGTTTTGCCTATGTTCTCCTCTAGGAGTTTTATAGTTTCTGGTCTGACATTTAGATCTTTAATCCATTTTGAGTTTATTTTTGTGTATGGTGTTAGAAAGTGTTCTAGTTTCATTCTTTTACAAGTGGTTGACCAGTTTTCCCAGCACCACTTGTTAAAGAGGTTGTCTTTTTTCCATTGTATATCCTTGCCTCCTTTGTCAAAGATAAGGTGTCCATAGGTTCGTGGATTTATCTCTGGGCTTTCTATTCTGTTCCATTGATCTATGACATGATCCTCTATATAGAAAACCCTAAAGACTCTACCAGAAAATTACTAGAGCTAATCAACGAATATAGTAAAGTTGCAGGATATAAAATTAACACACAGAAATCCCTTGCATTCCTATATACTAACAATGAAAAAACAGAAAGAGAAATTAAGGAAACAATACCATTCACCATTGCAACAAAAAGAATAAAATACTTAGGAGTATATCTACCTAAAGAAACAAAGGACCTACACATAGAAAACTATAAAACACTGATGAAAGAAATCAAAGAGGACACAAACAGATGGAGAAACATACCGTGTTCATGGATTGGAAGAATCAATATTGTCAAAATGGCTATTCTACCCAAAGCAGTCTATAGATTCAATGCAATCCCTATCAAGCTACCAACGGTATTTTTCACAGAACTAGACCAAAGAATTTCACAATTTGTATGGAAATACAAAAAACCTCGAATAGCCAAAATAATCTTGAGAAAGAAGAATGGAACTGGAGGAGTCAACCTGCCTGACTTCAGACTCTACTACAAAGCCACAGTCATCAAGACAGTATGGTACTGGCACAAAGACAGAAATATAGATCAATGGTACAGTGTTCTTAAAAATGTAATGCACTCATTCTGAAGTCCATCTAGAGAAACAGAGGTAAGAGAAGAGTCAGGTAAAAAGAAATAATGAAGGGAAATAACATATCAAATATTTAAATGTTTCACTAAATTACACTAATTAACATACTATGGACTGTTATGGAAACAGAAAGATTCTATTAACAAATAGACTGAGAAATTCAGGGATTATCAGAAGGATGTATAAAATTATTTTATAATAAAGTTAACCTTTGAAAAGTAGTGGTGGAAAGGTGATCTCTCCAATAATGTATGTTATGAGAAATGGAAAGGCATTTGGCAAAGGTCATCTGAATCTCTACCTCATTTCTTTCACCAAAGAAAATTCAATGGCTTAAACGTTTAATGCAGTACAATGACAACAATAACAAAACCCCCAGAAGAACATGAGAATAAATTTTTAAAAAGTTGGAACGAGGAAGGCTATACTAAGCATGACATGATATTATGAAACCACAAATGGTTAGACTGATTGTTTAAATTTTTTAAGTTCCCTAAATCTCCATGCAGCAAAAAAGCATATGAAACAAACAGAAAACTCTCCATAGATTTAAAAAAAGACAGGCAAAGAACAGAAAGAATAATGTTTGTAATACATGAATTACTAATATATTTAATAGGCAAAGAGTTCATACCAATCTATATAGAAATGATTAATATTCCAATAAAAAGATGGGCAAAGGATAGGAACACAAAATTCACAGGAGGATAGTAAATGGCTAATAAATCTATAAAAGGTAATAAAATCGTATCAAAGTAAAACAATGAAATTCCATTTTTTACCTATTAGATTAGTAATTTTAAAAAATCGATGACATTCACTTTTGGCTATAGAGAGAGGAGATAAATACTGCCCCCAAAATTGGTGGAGGGTGAGAAGATGCATAAAATATTTAAAATATTTGAGAGGGAAATTTGGCAATATTATAATATTTATAACAAACAAACAAAAGTATGTTTAAGGGCTTTTGTGGTAGCATTGTTTGAAACAATAAATGCTAGATGCAACCTGAATGTCCATCAATAGGGAATTCCATTATCACAGGGCAATACAATGGATCTCTATGCAGCTCAAAGAGAATGTAGTAGAACAGAATATGAAAAGGTGTGTCTTATGTCATTAATCAGAAAGAAAAGCAAGTTGAGGACAATTAGAATAGGATCCTATTTGTTTTTTAAAGAATATTTATAGCATGCATACTTTGCATATATTTATATAAAAACTATCTGAAAAGACATACAGTTTATTAACAGTGGCTACTTCTGGAAATGGGATTGAGAGGAGATAGTTATGAGAGACTTATTTTTAACTTTCTTTTACTTTTTATGAATATGAGGTAGTACATGTTTGTAATTAAATTTTAAAACATTGTAAAATAATGCTCACTTTTTTACATAGCAGGCATTAAAGGCAAAACCCTTTGACAAACAATTAGGCAACAGGTGATGAGCCACTGAATGGGACAAGTCTTTGGGCATAAAATCTAAAAGGATATCAAAAAACCCAGAAATCAAGATGAGTGATATTTTAATGCACTATTTAAAAAATATATTTTATTGAACTATAGTTAATTTACAATATTGTTTTTTTTAGGTGTATAGCAAAATAATTCAGTTATAAATACATATTTTTCTAATTCTTTTCCATTATAGATTATTATAAGATACTGAATATAGTTCCCTGCTCATATAGTAAATCCCTGTTTCTATCTATTTTATACATCATGGTGTGTATCTGTTGATCCCATACTCCTAAGTTATCTTTCCTCCCACCTCTTTCCCCTCTGGTAACCATAAATTTATTTTTTTAATGTCTGTGAGTCTGTTTTGTAAATAAGTTTGTTTGTATTATTTTTTAGATTTCATATATGGGATATCATATAATGTTTGTGTTTCTCTATCTGACTTCATTCAGTATAATAATCTCTAGGTCCATCCATGTTGCTACAAATGACAATATTTCGTTCACTTTTATGTCCAAGTAATATTCCATTATATGTATACCACATACACCATATCTTCTTTGTCCATTCATCTGGTGATGGACACTTAGATTGCTTTCATGTTTTGGCTATTGTAATTAGTGCTGCTATGAACATTGAGGTGTATGAACCTTTTGAATTACAGTTTTGGTCTTTTCTAGTTATATACCCAGGAGTTGGATTGCTGGATCATATGGTAACACTAGTTTTAAGTGTTTTAAGGAGCCTTCAGTGCTCGCTTCGGCAGCACATATCCTATATTAAGGAACCTCCATACTGTTTGCCATAGTGGCTGGACTAATTTACATTCCCACCAACTGTGTAGAAGGGTTCCCTTTTCTCTACAACCTCTGATTAATGCACTATTAAAAAAAATCAAAGTTAATGTAAAAAAGTCTATTATGAATGAAATATCAAAAATTTAAATGAAGTCCTGCAGTTGCATGACTCACCTCACTCACTGCCCTCAATCCTGGTCCTCTTGCATTCTGTCTTTTTTAAAAATGTTATTGTTATTTATTATTGATTTTTTAAAGAAAAACTTTTTACTCTGAAATAATTATGCATTCACAGGACATTTCAAAGATATAATCTGTGTGTTCTTTATTTAGTTTCCCACAATGCTTATATCTTACATTACCATAGTACAATGTTAAAACCAAGAATTTGAATTTGGTACAATGAATGCATGTTTTTCTGTGTCATTTTGTGGCCGGTGTAGACAGATGTAACCACCACTACAACTGAGATACAAAATGATTCCATCCCTTGAAAGATCTCTCTCCTACTGTCCGTTACAGTCACGCTCACCCCTTCCCCTCCCCCATCCTTAATTTCTAACCAAAACTAATCTGATTCCCATATCTGTAACTTTGTTATTTTAAGAATAGTATATAAACGGAATCATACAATATGTGACATTTTGAGATTAGGTTTTTTAATTCAGCATCAGTTCAGTTCAGTTCAGTCACTCAGTCGTGTCCCACTCTTTGTGACCCCATGAATCGCAGCACGCCAGGCCTCCCTGTCCATCACCAACTCCCGGAGTTTACTCAAACTCATGTCCATCGAGTCGGTGATGCCGTCCAGCCATCTCATCCTCTGTCATCCCCTTCTCCTGCCCCCAATCCCTCCCAGCATCAGGGTCTTTTCCAATGAGTCAACTCTTTGCATGAGGTGGCCAAAGTACTGGAGTTTCAGCTTCAGCATCAGTCCTTGCAATGAACACCCAGGACTGATCTCCTTTAGGATGGACTGGTTGGAACTCCTTGCAGTCCAAGGGACTCTCAAGGGTCTTCTCCAACACCACAGTTCAAAGGCATCAATTTTTCGGCGCTCAGCTTTCTTCACAGTCCAACTCTCACATCCATACATGACCACTGGAAAAACCATAGCCTTGACCAGACGGGCCTTTGTTGGCAAAGTAATGTCTCTGCTTTTTAATATGCTGTCTAGGTTGGTCATAACTTTCCTTCCAAGGAGTAAGAGTCTTTTAATTTCTTGGTTGCAATCACCATCTGCAGTGATTTTGGAACCCCCAAAAATAAAGTCTGACACTGTTTCCACTGTTTCCCCATCTATTTCCCATGAAGTGATGGGACCAGATACCACGACCTTAGTTTTCTGAATGTTGAGCTTTAAGCTAACTTTTTCACTCTCCTCTTTCACTTTCTTCTAGAGGCTTTTTAGACCTTTTAAAATTCATCTGAATTGTCACGTGCATCAGTAGTTTGTTTTCATTGTGGAGTAGCATTCCATAGTATGGATGTCACCATGCCATTGTTCAACTGTTCACCTATTGAGGGAAGTTGCAGTAGTTTCCAGTTTGGGGCTGTTACAACTGCTATGAAAAATCATGTATTGGTTTTTGTGCAGGTGTTTTCATTTACTGCTGTGTTATAGTGGAAGTGTATGTTAGTTGTCTAAGAAACTGACAAACTGTTTCTTTGGTAGAGAGTGCCTGTACTGTACCATTTTACATCTCCACCAGCAAGTGATCCAGATTCTCTGCATCCTCCCTAGCATTTGGCGTATGTTACAGGCTGAATTATGTCTTTCTTAGACATTGAAGCTCTAACCACCAGTACATCAGAATGTGATTACATTTGAAGATAGGGTCTTTAAAGAGCTTAAGTGAGGTCATTGGTGTGGACTGTAATCCAGTATGACTGGTGTCCTTACGAGAAGAGATTAGGACTAACCATACACAGAGAAAAGGCCATGTGAAAACACAGGGAGAATACGGCCATCTACAAGTCAACGAGAGAGGCTTCAGAATGAAATCAACCCTGCTGACACTTTGCTCTTAAACTTCTAGCCTCCAGAATTGTGAGAAATAAATTGCTGCTGTCTTCAAACACCCAGTCTGGTATTTGTTGTGGCAGTTTTAGTAAACTAATGCAGTATTGTCACAATTTTTTATTTTAACTGTCTGACAGGTGTGTAGTGACATCTCATTGTACTATTAATTTGCATTTTCCTAATGGCTAATGATGTTGAACATCTGCTCATGTGCTTATTTGCCACTTGTATATCCTTTTTGGTAAAATGTCTCTTCATGCCTTTTGCCTGCTTTCTAATTGGATTGCTTGTTTTCATAATGTTGACTTTTAAGTGGTCTTTGGATATTCTACAAATGAGACCTTTATCAAATACATGATTTGCAAATATTTTCTCCCAGTCTAGAGCTTGCCTTTTCATCCTCTTAACAGGGTCTTTCGAGAGAGTGAAGTTTTAATTTTGATGAAATTCAATTTATCCATAGTTTTCTTTTATGGGTTGTGCTTTGGGTGTTATGTCTAAGAAATCTTCATTAAGTCCAAATTCCTAAAGACTTCCTCCTGTATTATCTTTTAAAAATTTTATAGCTTTACATTTTACACTTAACTCTATGATCCATTTTGAGTTAATTTTTTTTTATGAGGTGTGAGGTTCAGGTCAAGGTTCATGTTTATCTTTGAGGGTTTTGTTTTGTTTTGATTATGGATAGCCAATTGTTCCAGCATAATTTATTAAAAAGACTATCTTTCCTCTATTGGATTGCATTTCACCTCTGTAAAAAATTACTCGTCTGTACTTACGTGGGGCTATTTTTGGGTTCTCTATATTCATTCTTTCACTGATCTATATGTCTGTCCCTCTGCCAAAACCACACAACCTTGATTACTGCAACTCTATAATAAGTCCTGAAATCAGATAGAGTGATTTCTCCCATTTTATTCTTTTTCAGATGGTTTTAGCTATTCAACTTTCTTTACATTTCTGTATAAATTTTAGAATTATCTTGTGTATCTACAAGAAATATTGCTAGGAATTGCATAAAAGTTGTATATCAGTTTAGAGAAAATTGATATCTTTGCTACACTGAGTCTTCCAATCGACATATACGGAGAATCTGTTTACTTAACTTGTCTTTGATTTCTTTCATCACAATTTTGTAGTTATCAGTAGACAGGTCTTGTGCATGTTTTGCTACATTACACCTAAGTGTTTCACTTTTGGGGTGCAATTGTTGTATTTTTAATTTTGGTTTCCACATGTTCGTTGTTAGATTACACACAATTACTAGTACCTCTGCTGTTGCTGCTGCTGCTAAGTCACATCAGTCGTGTCCGACTCTTAGTGACCCCATGGACTGCAGCCTACTAGGCTCCTCCGTCCACAGGATTTTCCAGGCAAGAGTACTGGAGTGGGTCGCCAGTGCCTTCTCTGACTAGTATCTCTACTAGCATGTAATTTGTTTTGATATGCTGATCTTGTATCCTTCAACTTTGCTAACATTGCTTGTTAGTTCTAGGAGTTTTTGTCGAATTCTTGTGGTTATTTTTTTGTAGATCATCACATAATCTGCAAATAGTAGAAGTTTTATTTCTTCCTGTCCAGCTGTGCCTTTCCCCCTTATTACACAGTCTAAAATATCCAGCGCTATGTCAAATAGTGTTATCTTCTTCCTCATATTTTTGGGGAAAACATTTAGTCGTTCATTACTACGTGTGATGTTAGTTGTAGTTTTTTGTAGATAGTCTTTATCCAGTGGAGGAAGTTCTCGTATATACTCCTAATTTTAGGAGAATTTTTATCATGAATGGGGTGCTCAATTATGTTGAAAGTTTTTTCAGCATCACTTGAAATCATAGTGTGATTTTTCTCTTTTAGCCACTTAATAGCTCCACTTGTTCATCATGTGTAATCCTTACATATATGTGGGTTTTATTTGCTAATATTTATTTTAAAAATTTGCGTCAATATTCATGAAAGATCTTTGCAGTTTTCTTTTTTTTTTGTACTGTGGTTGGTTTTGGTGTCAGGATAATACTACCTTCATGGGATGAGTTGGGAAGTGTGCACCCGTTTATATTTTCTGGGAGAAATTGTGGGGACCAGTGTGTATTCTCCTTGCCTTGATTTTTTGCATTAGTGATTTTTTTAAATTTTGTATTTTAATATTATTTCTCTTGATTACTGATTTTTTGGTGTTACCTTATATTTTGGACCCAGGGAGAGTGCCTCACTTCCTCACCCTACTCCAAGCACATGAGCCATAAAAAGGTTACATTTAACCCAACAATCCCACCCATGAAATGTTATTCTGAGGAAATTATTCAGAAGGGGAGAAAAAGTATGTTCACATATATGCTGCACTGTGCTTAAATTGTGTAAAATTATGAAAATTTTATGAGAGAGTTTAGATTATAGGTAACTTTTTTCTTAACTAAAATATTTTTAATACTTTCATAGTAATGTTTCAAAAGTAAATGCATTTAGTTTTTTTTTTTTTTTTTTACAACTTTAGTAATTATTTTACCATTCCAAAATATAGCAGAAATATGACTGGACTTTTGCAACTTAACACAATTGAGTAATAAAAAAGGCACTTTCTCATCTACACCATCCTTGAGGAAGCGGCTTCAGTAGCTATAATAAATTCTTATGAACATCTGGTAACTTTCTTTTGTCCATAGAAGAAATCAAAATGAATCAAAAAGGGGAATTTTCTCTCCAAAGACTAAATCTCTGGATTCATATACTTTTTCTACTTTATCTTCTTTATCTCAAATGGTAATATTTCCCCTTCTTGTCTGCTCTGGCCCTACACACAGAATTCAAGGTTATGGTGAGGAAATGGGATGACAGCAGGATGAAACCCAAATGAGTCACTTCGCTCAGCCATCTGCACAGCCACTTACCTGGGTGAGGCCCTCGTCATCTCTCCCTGGGGATATTGTAACGGCCTCCCTGCCTCCAACCCCATTCTCTTCCGATTCATTTTTTATACATCTATTACAATTTTCAAAAACACACACGTTTTCTTCTGAGACTTCCCTGTTTAAAGCCTTTTGTGATCCCCTCATGTGTAAAGTAAAACACGAGACCCTTCATAGGCCCAGTCACTCCAACCAGAGTACTTTTTCTATCTCCATCCTCATAACACCAAACTCTAGCCATTGAACTACTCAGAATTTCCTGAATAAGTCAGTGTTTTTGTTCACTCATGTAATTTTCCTCTAAGTTTAACCCTCATTACTCCTTTTTTAAAGACAGACTTTAAAAAAGTCACCACTTCAGAAAGCCAGTTACTTTCCTCCCTCTCTTGTTTCACAGAAAATGTCTCACTCCCTTTGTCATGTCCCATAGTCCTTTGCCCTTTCACCTGTGACCTTATCTTCTTAATCAACAACTTAACACATTTTCTGATAAATTTAATTATACTAATGAGGACAATCAGACAAAATACTATAAATTAAGACATAGCACATTTGACAATATATTGTAATTACAATATATTCAAATATTCTTAAATCATGCCCTCCATAAGCACACTTGATGGCATAATGTCATCTTGATTTTAAGACACTGTTGATTTTAAGATGGCATATTTGTTTAGTAATACATTTTTTAAAAGGCTATTAATCTACATCAATCTACATTTTTTAAACAAATTTATCCAGATAATTACATTTTACTTTTTTTGTTTAGTGTTACAGAATCTGAGTGTATGTCTTCAACATAATGAGAGAATCTGAATCACATCTCATCACCTATAGTTTGCATGGCATCGAGGTTTGTATCACGATCATTTTGTAATCTGTACTGGTGATAGTGACCTCTTTAGCATCCTTAGGTAAGATCATTAAGTATGAAAGTATATTAAAGATTATCAAAGTTTTGTTGTTGTTTCTTATTTGGTTAAACTCTGAGTCTTGGTTGCCATTAATTAAAAAATATATTGCTGGAAGTTAAATGATTTCTTTTTAAGTGAGAAGAAGCTTTGAACAGAGACTTCTAAAGCCTGAGTGGTGTGTGAACTGGTTACACCTGTCTCTCCCAGGTTTGAAAGTTCTATCAGCTATTCCTGAGAGACTTGGCTGTTTCTACTGTCCTTAATTGCATTGCTTATTGAAGAGAGGAATTTTTGTTGTTATTTTGTTTGTTTATTTTACTACTTCATCATACGTAATTTTTTGGAAGACACTTAAGCAACAGCTGGGAATTTGAAGTTCAGTTAAAATTTTATTGCCAATACAAATCAAGGTGAGAAAAAAGTAATATACTCACCGTGCTTCACTAAATGCTCCTGTGTTCAGGCCTTCTCACTTGTGTCATCCCAGGAAGGGGCAATTCATTCTTCTACCTGGTGGCTGGTAGGAGAACAAGGATTGCCACTGATTATAAAGGCACATTTCAATTCCAGAAATAGCAAAACTTAACAGACATTTGCATCTATCATCACAAAATTAAGGTTGCTGTTTATGTGTTTGTGTCCTTCACAAAACTATGAGCCCCTTAGTTCTGCTATTTTTCTCCTTATCTGTGTTCCTAGTGTCCAGTATGCTACTTAGTATGTATTATGTGCTCAATAAATACCATGGAATGAATGGGAAAAGGCAAACTATAAACAAGCCAGGTAACTAATAATATGTGTTCATGTATCAGTTATTTAGTTGCACTGACATAGGTTTGAAAGGGATGATTCTCCATCTATCCTTCTTTATTTTGTGACTTGTGATAGAGATGTTTTGTTCCTCAATTTGAAGAATGTTTTTCTCCAGTGCAAGAGGAAAAAGTCACATAAATGGGTAGAATTTCCTCACTTAGATTGTCCCTGACTCTTTGGAACCTGCTTCTATTTCTCTGAGAGGGAACAGTTCACAAACAAGCGAATAATCAAGTAGCAAACCAATATTAATAGGACATTTTAGAAATATCTGGTATCATTAGGTCCAGAAATGATTTTTCAAGGAAATATGTGCTGAAGTCTGTGTTTTTTTACTGCACACCAGTACTCATGTCGTATCTAGGATGGTTAAACTGGTTTTTTGGATCATATAATGGAATTAAATAAACCAATATTTCATGATGCTATTCAAAGAACTTTCTCAACTGTTCAGCTTTGAGGACTAGATGCACTGTCTACCCAAGAGCTCTCCAAAGAGGGAGGCATCAAAAGCCTGGGAGTGAGCAGGGTGTTCTAGTTATACATTGCTCTAACAAGCTATCCTGAACATATTGGCTTTAATATTAATCATCTAATTATGTATCACAATTTTGTACATGAAGAATTTTAGGCTGGAGTCAGCAACAGTGCTCCATGTGGCATCATGTAAGATCCCTTGACAATATTTGGCTGGAGCTGGGCTGGCCAGGAGGGTACCAGTTGGCTTTGCTCACTTGTCTTGTGGCTTGGTGAGTCAGAGGAAAGGCTCAACTCAGCTATGACTATCCACTGAAGTGCCTATGTGTGGTTTTTCTATCACGGTTCAGTTCAGTTCAGTCCCTCAGTCGTGTCTGACTCTGCAACCCCATGAACCGCAGCACGCCAGGCCTCCCTGTCCATCACCAACTTCCGGAGTCCACCCAAACCCATATCCATTGAGCCAGTGATGCCATCCAACCATCTCATCCTCTGGTGTCCCCTTCTCCTCCTGCCCTCAATCTTTCCCAGCATCAGGGTCTTTTCAAATGAGTCAACTCTTCGCATCAGGTGGCCAAAGTATTGGAGTTTCAGCTTCAACATCAGTCCTTCCAATGAACACCCAGGACTGATCTTTAGGGTGGACTGATTGGATCTGCTTGCAGTCCAAGGGACTCTCAAGAGTCTTCTCCAACACCACAGTTCAAAAGCATCAATTCTTCAGCTCTCAGCTTTCTTTATAGTCCAACTCTCATATCCATACATGACCACTGGGAAAATCATAGCCTTGACTAGACGGACCTTTGTTGACTAAGTAATGTCTCTGCTTTTTAATATTCTGTCTAGGTTGGTCATAACTTTCCTTCCAAAGAGCAAGTGTCTTTTAATTTCATGGCTGCAATAACCATCTGCAGTGATTTTGGAGCCCCCCAAAATAAAGTCAGCCACTGTTTCCACTGTTTCCCCATCTATTTGCCATGAGGTGATGGGACCAGATGCCATGATCTTAGTTTTCTGAATGTTGAGCTTTAAACCAACTTTTTCACTCTCCTCTTTCACTTTCATCAAGAGGCTCTTTAGTTCTTTTTCACTTTCTGCCATAAGAGCGGTGTTATCTGCATATCTGAGGTTATTGATATTTCTCCCGGCCATCTTGATTCCAGCTTGTGCTTCCTCCAGTCCAGCGTTTCTCATGATGTACTCTGCATATAAGTTAAATTAGCAGGGTGACAATATACAGACTTGAAGTACTCCTTTTTCTATTCAAGGTGGCCTCAGGATTACTGGTCTTCTTACTTGACAGCCCACAGCTATATGGTGGCACTTCCACCCTATTCTCTTGGTTCAAGCCTACTTACTGGAGAAGGAAACGGCAATCCACTCCAGTATTCCTGCCTGGGAAATCCCATGGATAGAAGAGCCTGGTGGGCTACAGTCCATGGGGTCACAAAGAGTTGGACAGAGCTGAGCAGCTAAGCACGAGCCTACCCGGAGTCAGGAGGCAGGAAAAGTAGGTCCTGCCTCTGGAAGGAAGGAGTTTCAAAGATTTTGCGACCTTGTTTTAAAACTGCCATGAGTGTGGCGGTGGGGAGACTCCAACAGGAAGCCCAGTGTATAGGGGAAAAGACTGTGTGCCCATCAAGCCTGAAGGGCATGGTGAGGCTGCAAGTGGAAGGATGAGAAATAAGGTCAGAATCAAAGCAGCAGAGTCAGACACTACTTGATAGGAGGAACTGTTGGCATCATATATTCTGAAGTAAGACCTATGAGCAGCAAGAGAGGCTGGAGTTTAATAGTGTGTGATACACCTGATATTGGCCATCAGAGGAATTCATGACCAGATAGTTGCTATTTTATGCTCAGACATCTGAGCAAGCTTGACAGTGTGGTCACTGAAAATCAGCATTTCCTCTTGTCAACAACTCAGTCCCTTTTTCTGTCCCACAGATCCCTTTTTTAAACCCTGACCAAGGATCACTGTTTTCTGGCCTTTCCTTAGACAAAGGCTTCTGTTGAGTTCCCTGATCCCTGACTAGCTTAACCTTGGGGGCCACAGGCAGAGGGTCATGGACAGATTTGGGGCTTCTCTGGTTTCTTCGAACACCAGAAGGACTTCCATCTTCATCAGCAGATCTTTTGTATTTATGCCCTGAATTCTGTCTTACCTTTATTATTTCTTCCATATCCTCTGTCTCTTTTCTATTCCAGTTACCCTTCTGTTCCCATCTTCATATTCCAGTTCATTCAGGGTTTTCTTAAGGCTTTCTCTGAACTGATATTTTTCACCCCAGATTTCCCCACCGGTAACTCTCAGAATAGTAAACTGTTGAATTGTCAGGAAATTTGCCAGCTGGTTGATTTCACATGGATAGTTTCAACTTGGCCATGATAGAGTGACTATAAACCAGCCCCTCCCTATACCAGAACTGTTGTTAAATACTTACCAGCACATGATTGCTCATTTATTAAATGATTTTATTTTCTTACCTCTGTCTGAATTTAATTCAGAAATCACTATTTCCACTCGCTATGGAGTCACAAAACATCTGCATTTGAAAATATAAAATTGTTAAGACCAAGTGGCTTCACGTTCTAAGCCCTGTCTGTAAAGTGGTGAAAACAGCTTCCTCCAAGTTGTGATGGGACAAGACTGGGTCATGCCAGTCTAGGCTTGGCAAATACTAGATACGCATTGGTCCTTATCTCTCTGCTGGTCCCCACCCCTTCCAACATATTGGCTTTAATATTAATCATCTAATTATGTATCACAATTTTGTACATGAAGAATTTTGTACATGAAGAAGGGTTACTCCTTTATCCAGTGGTAGTTTTGGAGCTCTCTTGTTCTGTGAAAAGCTGGCACTAGTGACTCATCAGTTAGGTATGTTTTAAGCTGATGAAAATCTTTATACTGGTGGGAAAAGCTCACAACAATCCACATTCGTTTGTACTTCTGTGATGAAGTGTGAAAACCAGGTCTTGTTCTGCAATGCTAAACCCTGGGCATTTTGAGGGGATTCTGAACATGAATTCTTGGATTGTTATCCATATTGTAATTCTTCCACTTGGACAAAGCTGTTTTTCTGAAATACCCATCTGGCATATGTGTGTCTGTATTCAACTGTGCCCTGATTTTATAGGACCAGCTTCCCTTTATGTTGAGGTTATTATGCATTGAGGTCAGATATGAATCATTTGGGCAAATCATGTTGTCCCCTCTTCTCCAGGGTCTGAAACACACACGTGCCATCCTACACATTCTCTGACATGGGTAGTGGCTGTTAACATGTTTTGCCCAATGGAATTCATAGCTGCTTCTTCCTGCAAGAATGATTTCATTTGCAAAAGACATTTTTTTTAATCCTAGGGTTATTCCATTTGATGAGATTAATTGTCCCCTAGCTTTAAAAATGCGTATTTTGATGGCCAACAAGTATGTCAAGAAATACATGAAGGAAAAATATAAAGCAGGGGAAAATAGCAGTTATTTGTTTGACTTTAGAAAGTGTCAAGGTCCTTTTATTTGCTGCTTCATGGTCCCAGTGGACTGTTTAAATTTAAAGTTAGATTTACTGAGGTGTAATTTACATGCAGGAAAATATACCTTTTTTTGATGTAGAGTTCTATGAGTTCTGACAAACATATGTGCCGGGTAATCACCACAGTCAAGGTATAAAACATCCCCAGGCCTCCTCCAAATTCCCTAGGGCTCCGTGATGCCAGCTCCCCTCTCCCACCCCCAGGCCCTGGCAATCACAGATTGGTTACAGCCTGTAAAACTTTGTCTTTTTCGGAAAGTCGTGTTAGTGAAACATTAGACTGCAGAGCCTTTTGCGTCTGGCTCCTTTCGCTCGGTGAACGCATTCGAGATGCACCCACGACGTGCCTGTGCGGGTGGCTTGTTCTTTGTTTCTGCTGAACACTGTTGCATTGTGTGCATGGACCGCGCTTGTTTATCTATTCACAGTTGCAGGACATGTGGGTTGTTTCCAGGTTTGGGTGATTATGAATCAAGCCACTATAAATATTCACATACAGACTTCTATGTGAACGTAGGTTTTCCTCTCCCCTGGGGTCAGTCCTGTGTGCCATTTTCTCAGCCTCCCAAACTCCTGTGGCTGCTTCACACCTGCCGGCATAACCCTCAAAGCCCCAGTTTGGAGGCGCTGAGCACCATTCTCACTTCAAGTAGGGATGTGCAAGTTCCAGAGTAAGGAAGCAGTTTTAGAATTTACGTCTGTAGACAACTGACCTCCCCCCTGAGGAGACAGGGAAATAAACTGAATGCAGAGAAATATATAGGTGGTTGATAGATGGAGGGGAGAGAGTTGGGCAAAATAAAGGAGCGAGCACAAGACACATCTCCTACATCAGGTGCTGTAATTAAGGGCTTCTTCTTAATTAGCAGCCCAGCTGCCTATAAAATTGAATTGTGTTTCTCTGCTTATAAACAGGAATTGTGACTCTCTGAATTATGATTTGCTTGAATCCACACTCTTGCCATTTGTGTGTAGGAGCTAATGTATTGCAGCTGATAGCTGGACTAAGGCGAGATGATTAGGAGGTCTCTGGTCATCAGAGATTTCTGTTAATAATTTGATCTGAAGAACAATAATAGCTAACACTGAGAGCTTGCCATGTACCAGATACTATTCTATGTAACTATGCTATTACATATTCGAACTCATTAATCCTCATGACAACCTTAAGAACTAGTGGTAATTTCCCCCACTTTACAGATTTTGTAGAATCTGAGGCACAGAGAGGTTGAGGACCATCCGTAAGTAGCAGAGCCGGAATAAACACAGGCCATCTGGCTCTCCAGCTCATTTGCTTACCCATGAGGCTTCCCTGCCCCTAAACTCCTGCTGTGAAGAGCCAGACATGTGACGTGTCTTCTCCGGCCTTCATACTGCCCCACAAGATGACTCTTGCTATCCCTATTTTACAGATGAGGGAATTGAGACTCAGAGAAATGAAGTAACTAGGTTGAGGTCCCCCAGCTGGTGGGTCACGGAGCTGGGAATGGAATCTGAGTTCACATGCTCTCCACCACCCCTCCCTGCCTCTTGTAAAATCCTTTGGTTTGCCTTGGACTTGACCTGAGTTGAGAGGCTGTCGAGGACATGAAATGAAGATGAATCTGTCTGTGGCTGTGTTAACCTGCTGTCCAGGCTCAGCGCATGCTGCCTGCACATTCCTGCTGGGACCTGGCTCCTTGCAACCTGCTGACCACTGAGAGTTCCTCTCTGGGGATCAGGAAGCCAGTTGTAAAAATATTCTAATTTTCACCAGGGCTTTTCTCAAATAATAAACTCTCCTAGAAAAGTTGGGAGAAAACACATACACACAAATAAAAATTTTTTGAGGATATATTTATAATGGATGTCTTCTTGTATTCATTTGACTCAAATTTCCTTAATAGGCTGCTTATTCTGGGCATCATGCTTGCTCTAATTAGTTTTTTCATCATGTGGCGGTTGGTCTCTGGAGAAAGAGAGAGTTTGAAAGCATAAGCAGCAGCCGTGGCTATAAAAGCACCAAATAAGCCAGTCATTGCCTTGGCTGTGCTTCTGTGAAGTGGAGGTGAGGTCTGGTCCAGTCCTTATAAGTCTCACCTTGCATAAAAATGCCCTGACATGGAGGACGCTTGGTTTTCATTATTCTATCGTCATTGGACATCTTCTCCGAGCTCAGCTCTGCATTCAGTACTTTTGGATGCTTGCTATCTCTGGTCCCCACAGCCCACTTTCTGTACCCATCTGTCCCCCTGCTGAATTATGGGTTCCTGAGTGTAGGGAAATAAGTCATCAGCGATGAATTGGATGTGGTTTTCTGTCATCCAGGAGTCTCTAGTTTAGTAGGAGAAACTGACATTTATATAAATAATTTGAAAACACGGCACACGGTGATAGTGCAATAGTATTATAACAATGACGATTACATTTAAGGAAAGGGTATCATGGTCCTGGCACTGTGCTGAATCTGGCACGTGTTTCTATATATCTTTAGTCCTTAGTGAAATCAGCACTGTATCAGTTATCTACTATCTTAGTAAGGCTGTGTAACGACCATAAAACCTCAGTGACATGCAGCAACATTTATTTTTGCTCACAAATCTGAGCTTTGGCTGGGAGCTTCTGCTTCTGGGGCAGCCGGCTGTTGGCCAAGGCATTTTGGCTGAGTGCTGTCGTGCATCTGGGGGTTGGCTGGTCTGAGAAACTCTTAGATGAGACACTTTGCCTCCGTTTTACTCTGTCTTTCCTCCTTCACCAGGGCAGCTGTGGCTTATCCTTATGGCAAAGGCAGAATTCCAAGAACATGGAAGCTCACAAACCTCTAGAGGCTGAAACTTGAAACTGGCCCACAGTCAGTTCTGCTGTACCTGCACTTGGCCAAAGTAAATTTACAAGGGTAACCTAGATTCGGGGAATGGAGGGGAGGCTCTACCTCTTAATGAGAGGAGCTGTGAAGTCACTCTGTGAGGGGCATGGGTGCCAGAGCAGTGAAGAATTGTAGCAGACACTTTTGTAATCTACCATAGGGACTACTATCATCCCTATTTTCCAGACGAAGAAACTGATGCATAAAGAGTTACCTAAGTTCCCACAGAAAGTGCATGCAGGCTAAGTTGCTTCAGTCATATCTGACTCTGTGTGACCCATGGACTGTAGCCCACCAGGCTCCTCCGTCTATGGGATAATTCAGGCAAGAATACTGGAGTGGGTTGCCATGCCTGCCTCCAGGGGATCTTCCAGACCTAGGGATGGAACCCATATCTCTTTTGTCTCCTGTATTGGCAGGTGGGTTCTTTACTGCTAGAGCCACCACAGAAAGTAGTGGCATCATAAACAAAAGGGCTATGGAAGCACTGATGAAGAAAGAGATTGACTCTTTTAAGAAAGACTTGAAATCTTTGGTATGGGGATGAATCAGAACTGGGGCACTGTAACAGATGCCTCACTGCAATTCACACCAGGATCACCTCTGGACACACCAGCAGCTGTTGGGGGTAGCTGGCCAGCTTCTCACTTCAAAGGACTCTTAGCTCCTCTGCTTGAGGCTTTCTCCAAGGACATCAAAGTTCTCTCTTCTCCTTGCAGGGGAGCCAGCGAGTGTGAGCGTTAATGCACTCTCAGGGGTAACCCTCAGCCAGTGTGGGGTAGGAGCTGAGGAGTCAACAGCCCAGCTTCCTCATCCTGGGTGGAATAAATCAGTGGCATATCTTACATAGTTCCTGAGATGATCCCCCTGGGGACCTTGCCCCAGGTCACTCTCAGTAGTAACGGACTCATTAACACACACCATATCACCTTCCTCTTTCAAGGAAGCCACCCGCACCCAAGCCCTTGTCCTAGGATCTGCTTTTGTAGGAAATCAAAGGAAGACACTCTGAAGGACGGACAAGATATTGACAGATAGGGTAAGCTCCGTGCAGTGTTCCAGGCAGATCTCATTTGATAAGGTCTTGAAGCTGTTCTGTACGTCAAGGCTGTATATTGTCACCCTACTTATTTAAATTATATGCAGAGTACATCATGAGAAACACTGGGCTGGAAGAAGCAGAAGCTGGAATCAAGATTGCCGGGAGAAATATCAATAACCTCAGATATGCAGATGACACCACCCTTATGGCAGAGAGTGAAGAGGAACTAAAAAGCCTCTTGATGAAAGTGAAAGAGGAGAGTGAAAAAGTTGGCTTAAAGCTCAACATTCAGAAAACTAAGATCATGGCATCTGGTCCCATCACTTCATGGGAAATAGATGGGGAGACAGTGGAAACAGTGTCAGACTTCATTTTTTTGGGCTCCAAAATCACTGCAGATGGCGGCTGCCGTCATGAAATTAAAAGACGCTTACTCCTTGGAAGGAAAGTTATGACCAACATTGATAGCATATTAAAAAGCAGAGACATTACTTTGCCAACAAAGGTCCATCTGGTCAAGGCTATGGTTTTTCCAGTGGTCATGTATGGATGTGAGAGTTGGACTGTAAAGAAAGCTGAGCACCGAAAAATTGATACTTTTGAACTGTGGTGTTGGAGAAGACTCTTGAGAGTCCCATGGACTGCAAGGAGATCCAACCAGTCCATCCTAAAGGAGATCAGTCCTAGGTGTTCATTGGAAGGACTGATGCTGAAGCTGAAACTCCAGTACTTTGGCTACCTGATGCGAAGAGTTGACTCATTGGAAAAGACCCTGATGCTGGGAGAGATTGGGGGCAGGAAGAGAAGGGGATGACAGAGGATGAGATGGTTGGATGGCATCACCGACTCAATGGGCATGAGTTTGAGTGACCTCTGGGAGTTGGTGATGGACAGAGAGGCCTGGTGTGCTACGATTCATGGGGTCGCAAGAGTCAGACACGACTGAGCGACTGAACTGACTGACTGACTGACTGACTGAAGCTGTTCTGAGCTCATCTATTTTGTTCGTCCAGAAGTGCTTTTCAGAACCCAGGCTGATTTTGTAACATGTAGTACACAAAGCAAGCATGAGGGATACCGATAACCTAGTTACTCATTAGTCACCTTAAATTTTTTTTCTTTCTCAAAAAAATAGCTTTCCCAGTCATAAAGGAAATGCAGGTACATTGTAGAAAAACTGGAAATACGAAAAGAAGTAAAAAGAAGAAAGACACATCATCCTACATATAGGCAACTCCTTCCTAAATTTTTTTCTGTATTTTCTTTCGATTTTTCTTCTATGCATATTTTAGTGTTTCATGTATACTATTTTCTTCAATTTTGGATTCTTCTTTTCCAGTTGTTATCAGAACAAAAGCATTTTATAGCATTATTAATACATCTCCAGAAATCTGAATTCTAATGACTGCATCATATCACAGCTTGTGAATGTGGCATAGTTCTACCTAATCATTCCCCCAGTTCTGGACACTGTGTTTAAATTTTCTTTCTGTAAGTAATACTATATTTACATCACTGTGTGATCACATTTTATGTTAATTCCAGATTATTCCTTTGAGGAATAGATTCCTAGAAATAGAATTGATAGGTTACAGGGTTTAAGCATTTTCACAGGCTTCTGGCCACCAAAATTTAAATTTTAACATTTAGATTTTGCCCAGTACAGATATCTGTCTCAGTACCTGAAGGGGTTTTATTCAAAACCTTATTCATACAAGCAATGTGTATTTATTGAACACCTGTTATGATTGGGTATGGTTCTTGGTACTAGAGATACCAGTAAACAAAACACACACAAATCCCTACTCTGGGTGAGTAAAAGAGAGCCTCAGACATTTCCTAATGAATACTAGAGGGTAAGGACACGCTTAAAAAAATGATGAGTACATGTCACGAGGACCCAAGAGCCTGCTTGAAAGGGTTCCCACCAGCAAAATCTGGGGTAATGTGAATACCAAATAATGAAAGAAAATAGTGAATTATAAATTATTAAAGAAATAGAAATTGGTGAATCCACTGAATGATAGGTAGATAAACAAACACACAGGGAGAAGGGAAAGCTCTTGCTTATAGTAAAATGCCAAGTTCCTTCTGGTCAGTGGGATGATAAAGATTGGCTTAGGCAAGAATCATCAATAGATTATACATCTAAGAGTTAATTTTGATAGGGAACAGGAGATCTTCATGGTCTTAGGTGTCTCTCTAGAGACTGGTCATCAGCTGCTAAGGAAAGAACAGTAACTGTTCAGTGCAGAAACTGAACAACATCTTAACCAGATGATAAAAACTCACATTGCCCATGAGAGACAACAGTGTGTGCCATTCATTGAGAAGGACACACGTCATCAGTGATGTACTCGGTTGAGAATACCTAACATGGATATAACTGTGAAGAAATAATCAGACCAATCATTCCCAAATGAGGAAAGTTTTATTGAGAGAGAGGCAGGGGGCGAGAAAAAACACTATGGACTTCAGACATTTCAATGTCATAAAATACAAAGAAAGGCTGACTTGGAGAAAGCAAGCTATAAAGAACAGTACTAGGTCAATTGACATTATTGTGTCACTTATCAATTGGAATATCCTAAACACATTAGATTAGAGCATTTTATCAGAGTTAAATTTGCTGAAGTTGGTAACTATATTAGAGTGATTTATAATATCCCAATTCTTAGGAAATACATACTGAATAATTAGGTATAATAGAGCATGATGCAGGCAACCTACTCTCAAATGTTCAGAAAAGTATTATATAATCACATAGTATGGTTGTATAATTAAAATAATCACATATGTTTTATATGTGAGAGGGAGGGAGTAAACTATAATGCATCTGGATAAAATGCTAACAATAGGTCAACCTGGGGATAGGGGTCATGGGGATTCTTTGTCCTGTTCTTATGTTCTTATGTTTATCTTTTCAGAAAACACTTTTCTGAGTTTACAATTATTTTCCAAATAAAAATTTTGATCTCATAGAGCCCACATTCATTAAGATTACAAGAAGATTGGGGTAGAATCATGAGTCCACACACTGGAATGAAAACTATGTTCAGACACTTTACTAAACATGAGCTTAAGCATAGCCAGCCTTCAAGCATCACCTTCTGGTACCCTGTCTCTAGACTGGGAAGGGGTCCTTAACCAGTGGGGTCAGGAAGGTCCTCCTCCTGCGCCCCACTTCCTGGTTATGCCTATAACATCTCATCACCCTATTCTGCCTGGTGATATTTCCTGTTTCATGGCTATGTTAGCCAGGTTCCAACTAGAATAATGGAAACCTTCTGGGTACTTAAAATAGAGGGAGCTTAATGTGGGGAATTGGTTACCTGGATGATGGAAGAGTTGAGGAGATAAATGGGAGGTTGAGGCTGCCCAGAGATTTGCAACAGCAGAAAGTCATGGTCTCTTCTGAGCTGGAGGGACAAAGGGGAAGGCAATGTCGCTGGAGTCCAGAGGCTGGGGTTCCTGACGGACACAGGAACCATGTATGACAAGAGCTGGCAGCAAGTACAGTCCCTGCCTCTCCCTTCCTCCAGCTCCTGTTGCCCAGGACTGTCTCTCTGTGGCTGAACCCAGGGTCAGCTGGTCTCTCGTTCTCTTAACACACACAACTTGTGGGATGTACAGCCGAGAAGGGAAAGGATGAAAAATGGGTCTTAGGACAGTCACTGCTATGCCCTTATAGCTATCTGCAGAAAGGTCCTAGCATTTGCATCCACAATGTTCAAAATTCCCTCTATGTATTATGTCTAGGGAGGCTTGGCCTCTCCCCTGTCCTTTTCGTAAATTTTTGGTCTAGATTCTTGGGCCCATGGCTCTGTCTCTATTCTGAGCCCTCTGTTGGCCATGATTCCTTTCAAGCTGACCTGGGTCGGTCGTGGTTTCTGCAGCCAAGCAGATTCTCCTGAAGACCTGCATGGCTTCTGCATTAACGTTTATATCATGGATGTACCTTTGAGGATGCTAATCATGCACTTCTCACTCTCTCTCTGGTTTAGTTGCTGTTTCCCAACCACTGCCTGTAATAGTGTGAGCAGGAGTTTAACCTTCTTGGATAGGAAGAGTCTCTTTTCACTTGCCTGAAAGCAGAGTTCCCTGTTGGGTGGTGCAATGACACGACCTGGGTACTATTACTGAAAATAGCCCTGACATCACCACTCAAAGATGTTGCTGCTATGATCACATCAAGCTCAACAGCTTGGTAGCCTGTGCTTTCTCGTGGTCTGGTGTTGAAGAGTGGAAATGATGGGACTTGGCTCCCATTTTTCCTGGAAAATTAATTTATTCCTTCCATGTCCACACTCAGTTCAGTTCAGTTCAGTCTCTCAGTCATGTCTGACTCTTTGCAACCCCATGGACTGCAGCACACCAGGCTTCCCTGTCCCTCACCAACTCCTGGAGTTTACTCAAACTCATGTCTATTGAGTCAATGATGCCATCCAACCATCTCAACCTCTGTTGTCCCCTTTTCCTCCTGCCCCCCTTCCCTCCCAGCATCAAGGTCTTTTCAAATGAGTCAGCCCCAGGTGGCCAAAGTATTGGAGTTTCAGCTTCAATATCAGTCCTTCCAATGAACTTTCAGGACTAATTTCCTTTAGGATGGACTGGTTGGATCTCCTTGCAGTCCAGGGGACTCTCAAGAGTCTTCTCCAATATCACAGTTCAAAAGCATCAATTCTTCTGTGCTCAGCTTTCTTTACAGTTCAACTCTCACATCCATACATGACTACTGGAAAACCATAGCCTTGACTAGACAGACCTTTGTTGGCAAAGTAATGTCTCTGCTTTTTACTATGCTATCTAGGTTGGTCATAACTTTTCTTCCAAACAGCACTAGGAGAGGGGCAGGTAAACACCCTGTCTCAGATCTAGTGTCAGCAATCTAGAAATGTCAGTGATCTAGAAGTGTCAGCAATCTAGAAGTCCCTAATTCAGTTCTCTTAGTCTGTGCTCACCACGTCTGTAAAGATTTAAAGATCAACTCAATTTATTATCTCACTTTTGCTGGAATTCAACATCCCTCCCAACCAGCAGCTCTATTCTCTGTGGCTTTAAGTCCCTCCCAGTCACCCCAGTCTTCAGTCCCCTGTTGCCATTTGATTCTCAATCTCCATTGTACAACCTCTGTGCTGTTTCTTTTCCACATCATCCAGTTGCTGTCTATTCTTAACATCAGGCAGGTCCTTGACCTTGGAGGTCATGTTTCAAATGCCACATCCTCGTTGTGGCTAGAGTGAGAAATGAACCCCCGTGGGGTTTAGGTTCAACTGCATTTGCAGCCAGAATTGCTTACTCAAGTACATGAGCTTTCCTAAAACTCCATGTTGATACAGGCATAGCAAACTTTTATTGAAATTTTGAGTGTATGAGGGTTGCTGTTAACTCAATGTAGCCCATGCAAGTGGATATACCCACCTACACATCACAACTTAAACACTAAACATCTCTATTATGTCCATTAGCCTTTCTCGTACCATGAAGTTCTCGGCCAGTCTTGCATATCAGATTCCCTGGTGGCTCAGATGGTAAAGAATCTGCCTGCAATGCAGGGGACTCGGGTTCTATCCATGGATTGGGAAGAGCCCCTGGAGAAGGGAATAGCAACTCACTTCAGTATTCTTGCCTGGAGAATTCCATGGACAAAGGAGCCTGGTGGACTACAGTCCATGGGGTTGCAAAGAGCCAGACATGATTGAGGGACTAACACACACACAATCTTCCATATAAAAACATGATCTACCCCCATATTCTCCATTTTTTTTTTAATCTCTTTTTTCTTATTTCCTCCATTTTATGGGATAGTCTCCAAATCCAGCCGTCTCTCTTTATATTTTCCTAAGTCAAGTAGTTCACTCCCCTGGCTACTGTCTCCAGGCAGGCCCCACCCTGAGTGCTAGCCTTCCATAACCAGAATGGCTTATCAAAATTTTCACTAAATAAGACAGTTCTCTCTCTCAGGTATCCCACAACTAATGTGTTTGTAGAGATGGGATGGGAGTGGGACTGGGAGGGGAGAACACAGGAAGGGTGTTTGACAAGAGGTGTTCCTTGTGAAGGGGACAAAATAAACATGGTAAGTTTGAGAATAATCTGGACTATTTTCTGCTCTCCCAAATATCCACCTCACAACCTCTAATTCTGTGCTTTGTTCTTTTGACTCTGAAAGCTTTTTGGTCTTCAATAATTCTCTATTAAAATGCAAATACCTACTGGGAGTTGTTAAGCCTTATCAGTTAATAGTTGACTCTTGCATAAGCATAGGATCCTGCTTTAATGGGGCCAGGATGGCAGAGGAATGCGGTGATTTTGTGGAAGGACGAATAGATTCAGAAGGAAGGGGAGAGAATATTTTTCAAAGGGGTCATTTGGGGTCTTATATTTTGACCAGAAGGAACTCTGCTCACACTTATCCATAGTCTTTTCCTTTCCCTTCTCAAAAGGAGCCGTTTTTAAATGGTTCGTTGGTTTCCCCTTGACCTGAGAGTAAGTTGAATTAAGGAGGGATGCTGGAGCCTCTCTCGTCTGTCATGCCTGAATAAGAAAGAATAAAAGTAATCCGAGGAAATAGCTACAACAGTGACCCCCTCCAGTTTAAATTTAGCTCTGTTTGATGGCATCAGTGCCATGGCAAACATGTGGCTTGGGGGCTGGTGGGTGGCAGCAAAGACTGGATGTGGCCCGGATGATGGGTGTGCTTCCTCCATGGTAGGAGGTAAGCTAAATTCCTACCAGTGGACTTGCCAACCTGTACACATTAGGAAGGATTAAAAGAGAGCTGTGGATGCACACTGCCAATCATCCCAGCTCCTGGGAAACCACAGAAAGCTGCACACACCTCCAGAGGACATGAAGGCATCATCAGCTGAGTCCCCAGCAGCCTTCCCGCTTGAGGACCTTCTCCATCACCTGTGTACTCTCTCCCCACTGCGCACATCTGCTCTCGCCTGCTGGTTTGTGAGCATCTTCAGCAGGAGCCAAGGCTGCTTCACCTTCAAGAGCAAATCCAAAATGCTTCCGGAATAAGTGCATTCATGAAGAAGCGGCAGCAATGCAGGACCATTCCAAAGCAGGATGTGGAAATAAACGAAGTCCTTGCCATCCTCCCGTTCCTTTCCTCCAGGATTCTGTTTTCCCTTTCAGTGACTATATTACAATATGTAACAACCAGGAAGGCACCAGCACCAACCAATCAGAACAGAAGCAGGCTTGTTCCGAAGCTGGGTCCTGGGCCACCGGCCCAGCATCAAGTTCCTGGAGCATCAAGTTCCAATGGAGAGACAGGACAGGACAAGATTTGCCTAGTTAGCTCAGAATAGCACCAATTTATCCACCAACGTGGAAATGTTAACATAAGTACATGTGCCCGACGCACGGCATGATGGAGTTATAGTGGTTAACGTTATCAGTCGTTAGACTCCTGGAGGCCTGAGGCTATGTGATCATGATCATCAAGTAATTTTCCCATTTGATGGTGGTCGGGGCGTTCACATCTCCAAAACAACTCAGGATATATTGCATCAGATATTATCTAGGTACTTCAGAGAGGAGCTAAAGCAGAGGATATGGTGGAAGGCCTGTCCTGGGAAGGCCCAGGGTTCTGGGTCAGTTCTAGAAGCATTCCAATATTTTAACAATTTTATGGTTATCCTGGTGTGTCCTGCCTGAGTACCAGCCCCTGCCCCTTTCCAGGCCCTCTGCTTTCGGACCCAAAGCTGGGGGGAAGCTGGGCCTATGAAAGTTCTACCTTGCACTGGCCCGTGCACTTTGGTGGGGGAGGAGTTGTCAGTGGGCTCAGCCCTAGGGAAGGTGTGAGGGTCATTCTGAAGAAGACCAGGGCTTGGTGGCTCGAAAGGCAGGGTCTGGGGGCTTCCCTGGTGGTGCACTGCTAAAGAATCCCCCTGCTAATTCAGGAGACACAGGTCTGATCCCTGATCCAGCGAGATCCCACATGCCAGAGAGCAACAAAGCCCGTACACCACAAGTACGGAGCCCGTGCCCTAGAGCCCAGGAGCCGCAATTATGGAGCCCACACACCATGACTGAAGCTCATGCGCCCGAGAGCCTGTGCTCTGCAACAAGAGAAGTCACGGCAATTAGAGACCTGTGCACCACAGCTAAAGAGTAGGCCCCACTCACCACAACTAGAGAAAGATTGAGTAGCAACAAAGACCCAGCACAGCCAAACATAAATAAATAAAACGTTAAAAAAAAAAAAAAAAAGAAGAAGGCAGTGTCTGTGTAGCCCTGAGCTGGCAGGACAGGCCACAGCCTTTCCTTAGGCCCAGCAGGCTTGGTCACTGTCTTCGGTGCCCAACTTCCTGTGGCCTATAACAGCTCCAGGGAAAGGCTTCCTGTGACACTGAGACATCAGTGTTCTATTCTGTTTTTTGCCTTGCTGATGCCCACTATTGAAGAAACAAAAGACTTCCCCTTCCCTACAGCTCTTATCCCCCTGAAAACATTTTTTTTTTTTTTTTTTTAAGGCAAACTCAGTTCTGCAGCTTGCTAGAGCAAGGAATGGCACTGTTTATTTGCATGCACTTTAGATGCAGCTTAGGGCTAAGTCTGACTACCTCTGTCCTCATTCGTGCATCAGGACAGAGGGAGAGGAACCTTGACACTTGGGATCTTTGGGTGGAATCACAGACCCGGCTGGGGGCGAGGGGAAGGACAGGAGGAGGAGAGAAAGGAAGTGAGCTATTCTCAGTTTGTCAAGAATCCAAATGGAAATTACAGATGAACACAGCACCCTTGTGTGGATCTAGAGAAATTCAACTTGAGCCAGCTTAGGGGGAAAAAAAAGTGGAATTAATTAGCTCATGAAATCAATACACAAGAAGGACTGGGGTGTGCTGAGCCTCAGGGACAGCTGGGACCAGTGCCTTAAATGCCACCAGGACATTCTTGCATTTCCCCGGCTCTCACCTGTGCTCTCCCCTAAATATGGGATTCCTTCGCTGGATCAGTGGTTCTCGACCAGTGACGGAGAGTGACTTAACCTCCCCGCCCCCCCAACCCCCCGCACCAGGGGACATTTGGCAATATCTGGATGGAGATGCTACTGGTATCTACTGAGTAGAGGCCAAGGATGCTGCTAAATGTTCTACAATGCACAGAACAGCACCCTCCCCGTCCCAAATAAAAGATCATCTGACCCAAAATGTCAATAGTAGTTGGGAAACCCTGGTTGAAGACCAGCTTCCTCTGTGTAGTTGAAACTGGCTGCTGACAGCTCCCAGGCCCACATCCAACAGCTTTGGCAATTCAAGGGGGACTGACACTTGCTCCTGCTGACCCAACTGTCAGTATTCCCAGGGAAGCTCCCTGATTGGCCCAGCTTTGTGCAGAGGCTCACCCTAGACTAGTCAGTAGGTCCAGAGAGATGGGGTTTTAGAAGACAGAGAAACCCTTTCTAGAACTTCATGACTGATGTTGGGAAGGAGCTTTCTCAGAGGCAGGAGAGTAAAGGGCAGGAGGAGAAATGCCAATAAAGTTACAAATGTTACTGTTGAGTACCTTCAGTTTATTTGGGAGGCAATATCTTTTAAAACTAGGGCTATGGGGAAGCCAGTAAAGACAATTGGACTTTGGTGGAGCAAAGACTGGGAAACATATTAAGTACCAAATCCTTTACTAAAATACTGAACAAGCCAGGCCAGTGTTCCTCATTTCAGGTCCTTTTTCCCCATTCCTCCAATGAAGACAATTCCTGAGGGACCTGTTCTTGCTCAGAATCTATGGGTGGTAAGTGGCTATTCAGATAAACTAATTATTGCTAATGTTTAGGTAGCTAATGAGTTATTCTTTCCAGATGACACAATGCCCAACCTCATTACAATGTGCGTATCCTTTAAAAGGTCCTTAAAGAGGAAATAATGGCAGAAATTTCAAGCAAATGGGAGCTTGGTGGGAAGATATTTCTGTTTTGGTGTCCTCCAGATTTGGGTTATTCATGCAGGTAGCAGGTTACACTGTAACTGAATAAGGCACGTTCAAGGTCAACATATTTTGAGATATATTCTAAGGAACACTGTGTCCCTAGGATGGTAGAAGGTATTACTGAAAATAAAGATTCCGTAATCAAGTCAGTTGGGAAATTCTGGTGTAGACAACATTTAGTGGGTTTCTTTACTGTAAGACTCATAGCTTTTAATGGAATGAGTATGGTGTGATTCTCAAGAAGAAACTATACAGTATGTAGACTTTCCAAACTTTTGGGGTCAAGGAGCCCCTTTGTTGAGACATATTTTACCCAGGATGACCAGTCCTGTTTCACACCTGCTGTCCTTGCATAATTGCTCTAGGCATCTACTTCCATTCCCCAGAGTGTACCAGTTTGGAGAGTAAATTCTATGGTCCCCTTATTCTAACAGAAATGCACTTTGGAAACCCTTTTCTATTGTCATCTTTATATGGAAAGAACAACTTTTTATATCCTTTTATATCAGCCTTTAGATTTCTTCTCTGCTGGAATATTTTTCACTACGTGGGTATCAGACGCTTAGTTCCCTATAGATGAGCATAGTGTAAGAATTATTGGGAGCAATCATTTCCTATTGTCCCTCCAGAACACAATTTAGAACACTACATTGACCCCTCCAATCAATGTTAGCATTAGAATCCCAGAATCAAAGCACAGACTTTTAAAATTAGATGGACCCTAAGGTCACTGCATTATTAAGGCATTGTTTGTTTGTAAGAGACAGAAACTCCAACAGAACAGCCAAAAATAACATAATAAATTTAGGGAAGAGACTTCTAGAAGCAGAGGACAAAATTCAGGAACCAGAACACCTTTGTGTCCCTTGGGGGCTGGACCATTTCCTTGCTGTTTCCAGGATTCTTTCTCCAATCATGGTTTGTCTCTGCCTTAGTGTCAATCTGTCCCCGCCGCAGACCTCTGTAGATGCTGGTGATTAGAGATGTAGATGCTGCCTCTGTAGATGCTGGTGATTAGAGAAGACTAATTTATGACCTACAAGTATTTACATAATAAACATCAGACAAAACAGTCATTCAATAATTAGAGCCATGAGAAAAAATATTAAGCATTGTAGAGTGATTTCAAAGGAGAAGAAGCTCAAGACAATATTTTAAGGTGAAAATGTAGGACAAAAATCACTTCTTGTAAATAATTACCTTGGAAATCCCTTGAATCCCAGATAAAGTACAATATATACGCTTTTACATCCTCAACTCTTGATATGTACAAATGACAGAGGCATGTAGTAATGTGCAGAAGAGGAATAATGTACAGAAAAATAGTGCATATGCAAAACATAAACATCCAGACTTTTTACTTTTAAAAAAGGGAGCTGAGAAATGGAAGAATAAAGAAGAAAACAAAGAAAAACTGCAGGTGGTTTCTTCAATGGGTCAAGTGCTCAGTTTAGAATTAAGGGATGTGTTTTCTGTGCTGTGCTCAGTCATGTCTGACTCTTTGTGACCCCATGGACTGTAGGGAGCCCACCAGGCTCCTCTGTCCTTGGGATTCTCCAGGCCAGAATACTGCAGTGGGTTGCCATGCTCTCCTCCAGGGGATCTTCCTAACCAAGAGATTGGACCTGTGCCTCCTGCATTTCCAGCATTGCAGGCGCATTCTTTACCCCTGAGCCATGGGGGAAGCCCTGAAATTAAGGGGTATTTTGTACCCAAAAATAATATCTTTAAATACTAGATGATATTTAGGGCAGAGGCCATGAAACACAGGGAGCAGAGCTGCACTGTCCTCAGTCTCATGCTCACACTGAACCTGGTTCCCTAAAGGAAGATGCGGAAGAGTCACCTGCCCCGTTTTGACTCTGCTTAATTTTCCTTTGGTTTTCTTCCTTCTTCCCCCCTTCCCCTTAGCCCTCTTTCCCTCTCCCTTACATCTATCCCCCTTTCTCTTAAGCCAGTGTAGCAGGCAATGTAATCTAGTAGTAAAAAGCGTAAGATACTGGGGCATTAATTTAAATCTGACCTCTGTCACTATGGGGGGCTTCCCTGGTGGCTTAGGTGGTTAAAAATCTGCCTGCAATGCAGGAGGCCCGGGTTCGGTCCCTGGATCGGGAAAATCCCCTGGAGAAGGGAATGGCTACCCACTCCAGTATTCTAGCCTGGAGAATTCCATGGACAGAGGCTCCTGGCGGGCTGCAGTTCATGAGGTCGCAGAGAGTCAGGCAGGACTGAGTGACAAGCATAGCACACAGCAATACACGGTCCCTATGGGACCTTGGAAAAGTTACTCAGTCTTTCTATACCTCACATAGAAATGATAGAACATGTCTCCGGGTGTTACTGTGATGATTCAATAAGATAATGCATGCAGAGCACCTAGAACAATGACAGATACTTATCACCACTTTTATGGTTACTACTACTGTGACTACTATTTGTACTGTATGGTAAAGCCAAGAGGGTCTCAGTTCTCTGGGAACCTTTACTGATGTCCACTTTATCCATTTCCTTCCAATCCCCACGGTTTATTTTGCTTGTTTGTTTTTCTTTTAAACCCATCTTTGACTGGCTTGCACCTTATGGAGAGAAAACCTCTTCTGATTCTTTGTTTAGGAGTTCCACTCCATTTCATCCATTCATTTAACACATATTTATTAAGTGGCTTCTCTGTCCCCAGCATAATTCCAGGTGCTGGAGATACAGCAGAAAACAAATCAACATGAATCCCTGCCCTCAGGAGCTGATATCCCAGTGGGAGAAAGAAACTGTGAAAGGGAAAATTTCAAGTTTCTAATCCAAATGATATTGTCTTTCTCCCCTCACCTGCTCCAGCTTGCTTGTCTCTAATTTCTTGATGTAAACTTTTCCCCCTTTTGGTTTATGTGTGAATACCCCAGGAAGTCCCAGAAAAGACTTTAGGCAGCTTCCTTGCCTTTTCTTTCTTTTTTTTTTTTAATGAGAATACTATTCACTTGAAAGTATACCTCTGGACATGATATCACTGGTATTTTTAGATATTTAAAGACTATTTTACATAAGCAATTGCCAGCTTCCTTGCCTTTAAGTTCGTTGCTTCCACATGACTTGCTCCCTCCCCTGACATGTGTAGTAGCGTTTTCCTAGGTGCTATTGGCCTTTTCCAAGCTGGATCCATCTCCTGCCTGGTCTTTCAGAGTCCCTTCCTCTGGTGCAGGCAACAAATCCCAATTTAGCATCACTTGTGATTATAATTAATGTGCTGTTTACTCCCTCTTCCAGATCATTAATGAAGATGTTAAATGACACCAGAACGAAACCGTGTCCCCGTGGCATCCCGCTAGACACCTTCCAACAACTTGACACCCTGCCATTTGCTGTTTCATTACCCTTTGTTTACCTCATGAGCCCAGGCCCTTGCTTCTCAAAGAGGCAGAAAACTTGATATTTCTATGGCTGCAGAGATGCCACTTTAAGGTGGGGTTTATAAAACCAGGCAGAGTGTCAACACATCTTTCTGAGTTTGAATGAAATGTTGGATTATGAATAGAGCATTGTCAGTAAATACTTGGTTGTTCTCTCTCCTCTCAGATGCTTTTGTTTTCCCTGGACTTTCTGCAGCTGTTCTGTCTTTACCAGAGCAGAGAGGGTAGATGGTTGTTATCTGCAAAGATGTTGCTTGGATCGGCTTAACTATGAACTAGAAAGAGACTCTGTTACTTGTAAAGACTGTGCTAATGGATTGTATTTCTAACCTCAGTTTTTCTCCCTTTCCTGCATCCATGCCCTCCCTATGTAACCCTGCCAGAGTCCCCTTCCAACCTATCACCCAGCCACATGACTTCCTTTGACAGAAGGGGTTTTCAGTTCAGTTCAGTTCAGTAGCTCAGTCGTGTCCGACTCTTTGCGACCCCATGAATCACAGCACGCCAAGCCTCCCTGTCCATCACCAACTCCCGGAGCCTACTCAAACTCATGTCCACCGAGTCGGTGATGCCATCCAGCCATCTCATCCTCTGTCGTCCCCTTCTCCTCCTGCCCCCAATCCCTCCCAGCATCAGGGTCTTTTCCAATGAGTCAGTTCTTCGCATCAGGTGGCCAAAGTACTGGAGTTTCAGCTTCAGCATCAGTTCTTCCAATGAATATGCAGGACTGATTTCCTTTAGGATGGACTGGTTGGATCTCCTTGCAGTCCAAGGGACTCTCAAGAGTCTTCTCCAACACCACAGTTCAAAAGCATCAATTCTTCGGCGCTCAGCCTTCTTCACAGTCTAACTCTCACATCCATACATGACCACTGGAAAACCATAGCTTTGACTAGACAGATCTTTGTTGGCAAAGTAATGTCTCTGCTTTTTAATACGCTATCTAGGTTAGTCATAACTTTCCTTCCACAGAGTAAGTGAAGCAGACATAGTGCAGTCATAGACTTGAAAACAGCCACTTGCATCTCTCTGCGTGCATTCTTGCATCTTCCATAACTGCAGTGAAAACAGGCCCGGGAGAGCCTACTGGAATATAGGACACACAGACAAGAGCCCAGTCTCCCCAGTTGTACAGTCAGGACAACTGGTGACCTCCAGATAGGCATATGGGCCTGGGTTAGATCAGCAGAACCTCCTACCTGACTGCCAGATGTATGGACAAGAAGCATACTGCTTATGAGGTTTTGCGGTTGGTTGTTTTATAGCAGTAACTGTGTTAATAGATAGCTAATACAGAAGCACACATTGGGAGTCTCATGGCCTGAAAAATGCATTGGCCACCTAGTGGTTTTCTACATAGCGTGCTCTCAACACTATTTTTTATTAGAAAGGAGAAGGAAAAGTTTTCTAAGTAGAGATTCAGAAGTACAAAATAGATCCTAGCATCTGGCTTCAGGCTTTAAAAAGCAAAAACCAGAATACGACTTCCATGTGTTTTCAGCTCAAGATGGTTAAAGCAGGCACTGAACATAGGTACTACGTGTGGCATGTCAGACGAACTCTGCCAAGTATGGTCACTTTCATGCAGGGAGGGGCTCTGGGAGCCACAGAGTCTTCGGTGCACTAAGAAACTCCTTTTTCTAGTGAAGACGGAAAAGAGAAATGAAGGCTGTTCCCAAGAAGAACAAGAGTGCGCTTACTCCCCCTCAACCCTAAACAATGGTTTCTTACGTCTTTTTAAGTATTTACCTTCTGAAACTGCCCCAATACTCAGCCCATGGTCGAAAAATGTTCCTTTGGTTTCTGGCACCCTAGTGACAGGTGGCCCGAGTGGGAGGGGCCAAGCCTGGTGAAGCTCTGTTGCTGCTATTTAGACTTCCTGAGGGGAAGCCACAGGCTTCTAAAATGCGGAAGAAACAGTCTCTAATTTCTCCTTGGGTTCTTTCTCCACCAGGGCCCCTCTAAGCCTTCCTCTTTACGACTGACCCCCCACCCTAGGACCTTGCTAGGAACAGTAGGGAAGGCATGAGCCTCTTAGGCACAATCCTGGGCCCCTCCCAGATCCACTGAATTTATATTGACATTTTTACAAGAACCCCAAGGGTGCAATATGCACGTTAAAGTGTGAGAAGCACTGCCCTATGGAATTTTGCACTTTCCAAAAGGAGTAAGTAATTTCTTTGGGGCTCAGCCTCTTCTACATGGTGGTCTTCTTTTTTTTTTAATTTGATTTATTTAGTCTGTACTGGGTCTTAGTTGTGGGATCTAGTTCCCTGACCAAGGATTGAACCCAGGCCCCCTGCCCTGGAAGCACAGTCTTATCCACTTGACCACCAGGGAAGTCCCAGTGGTGGGCTTCTTGAAAGCAGAGTCACATCTTCTGAATCTTTGTATCCCCAGCACCTCATACTGTGTTTAAATATAGTAGGGGTGTGTGTATGTGTGTATATGTATGTGTGTGTGTGTGAGTTGCTCAGTCGAGTCCGACTCTTTGCGACCCCAAGGACTATAGCCCACTAGGTTCCTCTGTCCAGGCAAGAATACTGGAGTGGGTTGCCATTCCCTTCTCCAGAGGATCTTCTCCACCCAGGGGTCGAACCCAGATCTCCTGCATTGCAGGCATATTCTTTACCATCTGAGCTACCTGGGAAGGCCTGAATATATAGGAGCTCAAAAGAAATTTACTAAACTGAAGTGCATTGATGTCCCTGGGCAGTCAGAGCCCTCCAGCTTACTCCACTACTTATAGATGTACCTTTTCTCTCCAGGAATCCAAGTCTCCTGGAATGGGTGCCACCCTGAGTGTGCAAATTTGCCCAAACAAAGTAAACTCTGCCTGGGCTCTGGGCCAGCTCTGCACACACCAGAGATTTAGGTTGGAACATTGAGATGTGAATCACCACATCAAGTGCCTTTGAATAAGCAAGTTTGGGACCAGCATCCTGCATATATTAGAATGTCAACACTGAACTAAATTAGGGTCCTAGTGGAAAAACTTGCTAGACTTTCAGCAGTGGACATAGAAATAGATCAGCAGGCAGGAAGGAAGAGAGAAGGAGGAGGAGGATGGTAAGAAACCAGGAGAATGACAGAGTGGGAGGAGAAGGGGAGAAAAAATAGGCCAGGGCTTATGGGACCTAAATTTTACCTTCTTATTTTCTAGCGGAACTGGGAATTTTTTCACCCTCCTCTCACAGTATTATTGACATTAAATATCCAATCTCCTCAGCCCCACATCAACTTGAGTAATATACTACAGCCAAGGCTGGCTGCATCTGCTCTCTTCCCCCCTACTCAATTCAAGTTAAGAATGCTCCTACCATACATTACTACTGGGATTTTAAAAATGATTTATTTTGCTACACAATTCAGACCTTTGAACCACGCTGGATGCTGGGTGCTTTGTTGACATAGTAGTTAGGGATAAAAGGAGAGTTTGGGGGATTGTGGAATTCTGACTTTCTATAAATCACTAATTTTATTGTAGTAAATAGAGGTCACCTCCTGGAACTTCAATAGCCTGCCTTGAAAAATGGTGTGAAACTATCAAAGTCCATCAAAAGGAAAAATAGGACAAATGGCGTAGAGGGGAAAGAATATTTTCTCACTTTCAGCCAAGGCCACAGCAAGAATATGGTCAGTACAGTCAGAGCTACTTTCAAGAGGTTGGCCCCAAACTTTCCCTTGCTTCTTTGAGCATACTGTTTATTACCTCTGCCCTCGATGAGAAGCTAAAGATGAAGAATGAAGCTGAGAAGGGTGGAGCCTTGAAAATTCAGTTCTGTCCTGAGCTTAAAAAGGCCAGAACATACTCCAAAATCTATGCTGTGACTTGGCTGAGAATAACAAAAGGAGTTGCAAACACAAATACGCATATGGGGCCATGGAGGGCAGGTAAATGATAAACCAGACTGGGAAGGGTCTGTTCTGAATGGAGATACTCTAACTTGAGTTATACAACACATTTTCCACTGCCTTCTTTCTTAGTAATAGCAGCAGCAGTAATGAATGTTCCATTTCCCAGCCAAACTTGGAACAAGGTATGGCTGATACAATTCACTTCTGACCTTTAAGATATTAGTGGAAGCCCATGGGGAGTCTCCCTTTCTCAGCTGAAAGGACAATCCTTTGCCCGAAGAGATTTTGTCCTTTGCCCCTTTCTGTCCTCCATCCTCTTTTCTTGTCTGAAACACATGTGCCCTGGCTGGATGTGCAGCAGTCATCTTGAGATTGTGAGGACCAAACACCACATGCTAAAGACGACAAAGCAGTCAGACAGAAAACCCCAGGTTCTTGACAGCATTGCTCAGCCTCAGTGTCAGCCTTGGACTTCTGACTTCTGAACACCTTGCTGCATCAGAAAAACTAAAGCCTTACTTGATTAAGCCCTAGTAGGCAGATTTTCTTTTATTCACACATTAATATACTGCCCCCTAGCTCTATCCATTGTTGCCGTGTAGGAATGACGGTCCAGTGTTGTCAGATTCAAATTTTCAAGAGAAGGTGTAATTCTAGATTGTAAGTCTAAATGTAATTTCCCAGTTGGCAGTTGGGACTAGATCCCAACAGAGGGAATTAATTGAATTATTTGAATACACAATTTCAGTTTTGTGACCTCTGATTTATAGAGTATTTGTTCTGGGTCAAGTATGATGCCAAACATGCTGTATAGATTATCTCATTTAATCTTTACAACAATGTTGGCAGTGATGCTATTTTTGCTTCTGTTTTATAAATGAGGAAACTGAGACTCAGAGGTTAACTTATCCAAGGCTATAGAGCTAGAAGAGAAAGAACCATGATGAAAGCTCAGATCTACCTTTGGAGCAGGCATTGGTAATAACTATTGAATCAATCATCTGTTACCATGGTATGTTGCTTAATGAATTGCCCCACACTCGATTGAATTACAATAAGTCTCTATTCTCATGCTTCCTGACTTCCCTGATAGCTCAGTTGGTAAAGAATCCACCTGCAATGCAGGAGACCCTGGTTCGATTCCTGGGTCGGGAAGATCCACTGGAAAGGGGATAGGCTACCCATTCGCGTATTCTTGGGTTTGTGACTCAGCTGGTAAAGAATCCACCTGCAATGTAGGATCCCTGAGTTGGGAAGATCCCCTGGAGAAGGGAAAGGCTACCCAGTCCAGTGTTCTGGCCTGGAGAATTCCATGGACTGTATAGTCCATGGGGTCACAAAGAGTTGGACACAACTGGGTGACTTTCACACTTTATTCTCATGCTTCTGGGTTTGTGGGTTGACTCTGGTGGGGTCTACTTCAGGCTGTGGGTTTGGTGGGACAGACTCCAGGCTGGGAGACAGGTGCAGGTTAACTCCAAGTGTGTGGATCCTGGGGCCCAGGGCAGTGGCCTTGCAGCAGGGGACCCCAGAGTTAAGAACTAAGCCAAATGGTCTGTACATGGAAGGCCTCTAGCAGTGTCATGACTGGCGTTCCATAGGCCAAAATATGTTTTGAAACCCAAGTCCAAGATGGAAGGAGCAGGAACACAGGCTGAGCCCCCAGTGGGAGGGAGAGTAAGTATTGCTCAGTGACAATTCAAACAATGGCAATTACGCTGCACAGTGCTAGGAGAAGCTGCCTCATTGTGATGAAACCAGGGCTCCTTTTGTTCCAGTTGCCTGTTTGCAACACCGGCACATGGTGCACGGACCTGGGAAACGGGGCACAAACCATCCAAACTCACCTAAAATCAGTTCATTTCAGAGCTGTCATCACCCTCTGATGATGTTAAGCCCTGCAAATTGTGGTCCATCTCCAGCTTCCGGGAGGCCACTGGCAGAAGGTGGGGAGGAGTCGGTGGGAAGATATCCCAGTTCCTTTTTCAGGGAAGAGCTCTCATCTCATTCCAGTCTGGAGCAGTGGAAGCTAAACACGGGGCCTTCCCCAGCATCTCCCGCCCTGGTTCCTGCCTCATCTCTGTTCTCCCCTTGTCATCATTTAGGTTCTCCTTCCTCCTCTCCAACATTCTGCAAGATTCAGTCACTCTATCACTTCATCAATAGGCATTAATTGACACCTCTTTTGTAGCAAGCACTGTTCATGATGCTAGAGACACGGGGAGAACAGGACTGGTCTGAGCCCCATTTTTGTGGCGCTTAACATCTAGCAGGAGCAGATAGGTAACAAACAAGTAAATAAAATGAAGGCAGTCACTGCGGAGGGGCAGGGTGCTCCTGAGGACAGACAGGGTGGAGAGGGGAGCAGAGAAAGGGAAGGGCAAAGAGAGGAAGGAGCTCGAGGCCACTTGGTACCAGATTAGCCCCTTACTAGGGGAACCCCTTTCACAGGCTGGTTCTGTGAAGCTGTGAACTTCTCTACTTCAGGCAGAGGCCACATTCAATTCAGCACACACTCATGTGGTGTCTTTGTCAGCAAGACCTCCTGACTACCAGTGCCTTGTATGGTTCTGTGGATAACATGTGAGGGAGATGAGGGATGGGGGATGTGAGGACGGTGGGACACAGGAAAGGGTGGGAAGGAGAACCACAGCAGCTCCCGCCACTCCTTCTATGGGGCAGACTGGGTGGTCTCTCATCCCTCTGCAAGCAACCGGCTTCATGCAGAAAAATGGATGCGCCACCTCAGAGAATCCAAGGTTCTCAGTGGGGACAGGGGCGATTTTGCCTCCAGGGGACACTTGGCAATGTCTGGAGGCATTTCTGATGCCCAGTTTGGAGAGGGAGTGCTACTGGTCCCTCATGTATGAGGGCCAGGGATGCAGCTAAACACCCTGTAACCCACAGGACAGAATTATCTGGCTCAGAATGTCCCTAGCACCCACATGCTCTAGAGAAATCCTTGTTGGCCTTCCAGTCATTTCTTCAAGGACTTGATTTACTGTCTAGACACCACCTTGTTTACCTTGAGGCCGGGAGATACATGCACATCACAAAATTCAGAAAGTGCAGTAGGATCCTTGCTAAGAGGGTGCCCCCTGCTCTTCCCCACCACTCAGCCTGCTTCCTTATGCAGCTCCTTCCAGACAGCCTCTGGGGTGTTTGAACGGACTCTGTCAGCCTCCTCCTAAAGGCCTCCCTCTGCTCTCCTAGACCCCCCAAAATTTGCTCTCTGTGACCCCTGAGTTGTCTCTCAGAGACTATTTTCTCTGGCCCTGGGACCAGCTTTGGCAAGCTAGAGTGACTGTCCTAGAAGTAGCCCTCAACCAAAGACAGATGGAACATTGGCAGATAATAGCCTGACCCCTGACCCCGCCGGTGAGATCATTGTGAGGTGAAGTTCATGCCCTTTTCTGGACTCTCCCAGTAGGACTGCGCTCCTATCCTTCAGTGGGAACTACTGATGATGCTCTTAACTGACTCCCTTTCCTTCTCTGCCTACCCAGACATTCCTTGCCTTTCTACTTCCTGTTGGAGTTTCCTGGGATCCCAGAAAATGACATATACTTATATTCTTCTCTTAAAGTATGAATCTGGAGGAACACAAATTAAGATGGCTATAAATATGTATACATAAACATATATGTAATATACATATATAATGTAATAAATATGCATGTAATGTAGTATATTCATATATAGTATATGTTGTCTATTGTGCACATTCAAGCTGCATGCTCAGTTATGTCCATCTCTTTGCGACCCCTTGGACTGTAGCCCGCCAGGCTCCTCTGTCCGTGAGATTTTCCAGGCAAGATTACTGGAGTGAGTTTGCATTTCTTCCTCCAGGATAGTCTTCCTAATTCAGGGATCAACCCATACCTCCTGCATATCCTGCACTGGCAGGCAGATTGTTTCACCACTGAGCCACCTTGGAAGTCCACTACATATATGTGTATTATATATTACATTGCACATGCATATCATATGCAAGCATATTACATATTAAATTTATCACATACATGTGATATGATGTATGCACACATATATGTACATGTATATTTTACATTAAACATACTAAATGTTTGTGTCCCCCTCATATTTATATGTTGAAAACTAACCCCAGTGTGATGGTATTAGGAGGTGGGGGATCTTTGGGAGGTGATTAGGTCATAAGAGTGGAGCCCATACGAATGGGATTAATGCCCTTAGAAAAGAGACCCTAGCGAGCGCTCGCAGCCTCTTTCCACAATGTAAAGGTACAAGAAGTCAGCGAATGAGAAGAGGGCCCACATCAGAACCTGACCATGCTGGCACCCTGATCTAGGATTTCCAGCCCCCAGAACTGTGAGAAATAAATTTCTGTTGTACGCAAGCCACCCAGCCTATGGCTATGTTTGTTACAGCAGTCTGAATAGACCAAGACAATATGTATGTATATATACATACATACATATGTACATAAACAGACATACCTATGGATGTGTGTGTGTGTGAGTGCTCAGTCGCACCCCACTCTTTGTGACCGTTTAGACCCACATAGGGAGAAGGAAATGGCAACCCACTCCAATATTCTTGCCTGGAGAATCCCAGGGATGGAGGAGCCCGGTGGGCTGCCATCTATGAGGTCACATAGAGTCGGATACGACTGAAGCGACTTAGCAGCAGCAGCAGCAGCAGACCCACATAGGCTGTCAGGCCCCTCTGTGCATGGGATTCTCCAGGCAAGAGTACTGGAGTGGGTTGTCATGCCCTCCTCCAGGGGATCTTCCCAACCCAGGGATAGAACCTGGGTCTCTTGCATCTTCTGCATCGCAAAGGGACTCTTACCGCTGAGCCACCAGGAGAGTTCTCATACATACATACGTACATATAAATAAATATAGATATTTTCACATGGATAATGATATTCTTCATCTTGCTTTTTCACTTAATTATGTATCATCTTCCTTGATAGCATAGAGAGCTATCTCATACTTTTATTGGAAGCATTTTTATTTCATTGTATCATAATGTATGGACATCTGGATAGTTTTTAATCTTCTGTTTTTATAAATGGTGCTGAAGTGACTATCATATATTTGATATAATCTCTTCCAGTGGAACTGCTGGGCCATGTGACATGTGCATTTAAAATTTTGATAGACATTGGCAACTTTTTCTCCATAAAGCCTATACCAATTTTTATCTTCTCATTAACAAAGTGTTAAGAGTAGGGACTCAGTGCTGAAAAGATGGAGCCAAATGTTAGTACAGCGCTTGTCCATGCTTTAGTCACTGCCCAAAGCATTTTTCTCTATTCTGTACATTAGAGGAGGACATGAGCTTGGAACACACAGGCTGTGGAATCACAGGTGAATGAATGCAGCCTGGCAGCACACATGTAGTGCATCTGAAAGTGTGATGCTCACATGCATACATAAAAATGCACAGACACACACCCCCCCCAATTCCCATGCTCAGTGAGGTTTCTAAGTCAGATTCAATAACAAGACAGTGAGAGAACATATGCATTTCCTGTGACAGCACCCCCTTAAAATATAATAAATTCAAATGCGTTTGGAACACTATGTGCCTGGCAGAGAGTCATATGTCTTCCTTGTGTCCAATTGCCACTTCACAAGCTTTGTTGATGATCATGCTCTTAGCCCTGTTTTTTTTTTTTTTTGTTTTTTCTACAAGGAGACTGAGTCACAGAGAGAGCAAATGACCCCATATTAGTAGAGGGAAGCAGTTCAAATCATGGTCTCTGTACCCAAACTACCCCGGTTGAAATCCTGGCTTGCCCTCCTTTTAGCCGGGGAGCTGCAGACAAGTTGCCCTTCCTCTCTGTTACCTCAGTTTCTTCTTCTGTGAAATGGAGATATTGTTGTGAAGATTAGATGAATTAAAAGACAGAAAATGCTCAGTAAAGTTTGAAGAGCATCTGTCTGACTCTTCAAGCTGAAATTTTCGTCACTGCATTTTCCTGTATCCTGCTAGTCCAGTTCATTTTAAAAAATAAGAATACCATGTATACGTCTAAGACTCTAAGAAAATAAGTGAAAGAGATAAAGCAAAAGTTGTATTTTAGAAATTCTCAAAGTGCACTTGAAAATGTGGCTGGAACCACCCTCATACCTGCATAGCACGGATGGCTGGGCTAGATGGTGAGAGCAGATGACACCTCTGTGAGGGGCCATAATGGAGGCAAAAATCAGCACCAACTGCTCTGCTTATCTGCAGAAATCCAGGCTCTCTGCCTTCTAGAATAATTTGATCCACACCATCTGGCAGCTTGTAAGAAGAAGAAAAAGCAGAAGAGAAAGAAGAAATAGCAGCCATGTAGCATGAATGTAATTCCCAATTTGAGTTATGCACTCTCATGTAATATGAGCCAAATTTAAACATGTCAACATCTCAACAATTGCTGATTTTTCAAGTGCTATACTATGCATCTGGCGGGCGCTCATTGAATGCTCTTCAATGATGGTGACGCAAATGTATTTACTAAAATATAGTGTATTGAAAAAATAAATAGTATATTGTGATGTCCTTTAGTTTGCGTTTGCATAAATTGGCACTCTCTGAAATAAGTGGTTGAGATTTTAAAAAACATGGTATGTTTTTAAATGTTCAAAGAATCATAATTATAGAGCTTACAAATCCTTTAGTTCGTTTCCCTCATTTTGAGTGTAGGAAAACTTAGTCCAAGATTAATTTTTGCTAATGAGAGAGAGAGAGAATACGGTGTGAGCCAAGCACCCTGGACACTTAGCAAGGAGGGAAATGGGGGAGAGAGGTGAAGGTCAGTGGAAGCTGGACCATTCTGGCTCCTGGAGCATCCTTCCTCCCTCCTCTCTTCTGCAGTGACTTCCTAGAGAGGAAGCAGGGGTGTACCTCCTAACCAGGTGTAGCTTCTCTGCTTCTGCCCTTCAAGTTTTCTCTGAGATGGAAGTGATGTGCTTGTGGTTATTAGGAAGGATTCTCATAAAGGGAAAGAAGAACCTGTAGAAGGGAAAGATGGAGGGAGAAGATGAGCCATGATGCCTCCAGGAAGACTCCAGACAACTCTGGAATGTTCAGAAGCCAGGGTGTCCCTTCAGATTGTCCCAAGCTGAGATAAGGGGACGGGGCCTTTATAGTCCACATTGGCTGGTCATTAGATGTGAGTCACTGAAGGTGAGGTGGTTCCCTTCTGTTCAGGTGGTTCCTAAAGTGAGCTGATAGCTGAGGGATAGGTGCAATAGCATTTTCAGAGTCCAAGGAGAGTCCTTCATGCCTAAAGGAGTCGTTGGCAGCACATCACAGTACCCATCACACCAGTGTCTGGCACGGAGTGAGCCATCAGGAAAATGTCTATTGGATGGATGAACCCACCTAGAGGCTCAGAACAGAACTGCAAGGGATGGAATGGTCTGTCACCTTTACAGTGTGCTTTAGAGGTACAAGAGGAGAAGAGTTCAGTTCAGCTCAGTTCAGTTGCTCAGTCACGTCTGACTCTTTGCGACCCCATGGATTGTGGCACACTAGGCTTCCCCATCCATCACCAACTCCCGGAGCCTACTCAAATTCATGTCCATTGCGTCAGTGATGCCATCCAACCGTCTCATCCTCTGTCGTCCCCTTCTCCTCCAGTCTTCAATCTTTCCCAGCATCAGGATCTTTTCCAATGAGTCAGTTCTTTGCATCAGGTGGTGAAAGTATTGGAGTTTTAGCTTCAGCATGTGTCCTTGCAATGAACATTCAGGACTGATTTCAGTAAGGATTGACTGGTTGGATCTCCTTGCAGTCCAAGGGACTCTCAAGAGTCTTCTCCAACACCACAGTTCATAAGCATCATTTCTTCGGCGCTCAGCTTTCTTTATAGTCCAACTCTCACATCCCTACATGACTACTGGAAAAACCATAGCCTTGACTAGATAGACCTTTGTTGGTAAAGTAATGTCTCTGCTTTTTACTGTGCTGTCTAGGTTGGTCATAGCTTTTCATCCAAGGAGCAAGCGTCTTTTAACTTCATGGCTGCAGTCACCATCTGCAATGAATTTGGAACCCCCAAAAATAAAGTCTCTCACTGTTTCTATTGTTTCCCCATCTATTTGCCATGAAGTGATGGGACCAGATGCCATGATCTAAGTTTTCTACATGTTGAGATGAGTTCATCCAAGGTAAAATAAAACTCCATTCCCCTCTGCCTCTCTAGTATCTGGAATTTCTCAAGATCCATGGGCAATGGAGGCAATCCTGAGCAAGGTCTACACCTACGATGTGCGGTTCCAAGACAACTCGTGGTACTGTGTTGAATGTCGTTTGTTAATATCCTTCTTCATTTGGGCACTAGAAGACACAGACCTAATTGGCACCTCATCTATACTAATGCATAGAACTTTGGGGGCTTCACAACTATGCTCTCTGCCTCGTACCCTCAAACTAACTGATATCTCTTTCTAATGTGTAGTTTTCCCTGATTCTTATGTTCTAATGTGTAGTTTCCCTGATTCTTATATTTTAGCATTTATTTGTGTCTTACTATTTTTATGTATCTCTGATAGCTTCTCTGAGCTCTGTGGAACAAGGCCAAGTATGAACACACATATACTGTAAGTTTATTATCTTCTTTCAATACTTATTGGTTGGTATCCAATCTCACTGACATTGACTCTCATTCTGTGACATCAAGGCTAATGGATGAGATCAGCAGGATTATTCTGGGGTCTTTAATGGGATGTCTTCACCTTGGAATGCTCTCTTTTGGCTCAGTGAGTGAGTGAAGTCGATCAGTCGTGTCTGACTTTTTGCAACCCCATGTGCTGTAGTCTACCAGGCTCCTCAGTCCATGGAATTTTCCAGGCAAGAGTACTGGAGTGGGTTGCCATTTCCTTCTCCAGGAGATCTTCCCAACCCAGGGATTGAACCCGGGTCTCCCACTTTGCAGGCAGATGCTTTACCATCTGAGCCACCAGGGAAGCCCTCTTTTGGCTCAACAAAGCTCTCTCTAGGCAATTGGAGGCATTCTTTATAAGCCCTACTTGTGTAAACTTTTATGTAATGCAATTTTATTTCCTAGATTTAGTTTATATATTAAATATAGGTCTTAAAAGCACTGTTTCAGTCCTTAAGGCATAACTAAATATTTTCAGCCATTGCTTATTGATTCTGCTTTGAAAATGCTAACATCCAGACCCTTTAGTGTGAACAACAACTTCTTCAGGTCCCCTGGTCTCTGTAGGGTGGGCGGCACTGGTCTCTGGAAGGTTACAGGCTATCTTAGCCTCTGCCCTTGAGGAGATAGCAACAATGACGTTGTTAAAGCAAAACTGTCTTTGAAAAAGTCTGCTCAACAAGGTGTTCATTCAGGCAGCCAAGAAATTGAAGTCTTCATCCATTTAAGTCTGGGAAAAACTTGCTTTCATCATCTTTTAAATTTAGTTTTGGCTGTGCTGGGTCTTCGTCGCTGCACAGGCTTTCTCCAGTTGCGGCAAGTAGGGGGTTACTCTCTAGTTGCGGTGCTTGGGCTTCTCGTTGCGGTGGCTTCTTTCGTTGCAGAGCTCGGGCTCTAGGGTGAGGGCCTCAGTAGTTGTAGCATGTTGGTTCAGTAGTTGAGGCTCCTGGGCACCAGGACACAGGCTCAATGGTTACGGCACAAGGGCTTTGTTGCCTTGTGACACGTGGGGTCTTCCCAGATCAAAGATTGGAACTCGTGTCTCCTGCACTGGCAGGAGGGTTCTTTCCCACTGATTCACCAGGGAAGCCCTCACCACGTTTGAGATGAATAAGAAAAGCAAACGAAGAAGTTGTATGATAAATTCTTTTTTGAAATATGGTTGATTTACAATGCTGTGTTTCAGGTATGCAGCAAAGTGAATCAACCATACATACATACATATGTATGATGTTTTTTGATGGGACTTAAACCTGGTGCAGTTGAACGAGATTAAAATTGTAGAATGAAGAGTGAGTTCTAATGTAGAGCCACTGCTATAGACTGGGCTTTTGGGGATCTACTCCTGACATGCTCTGGCCTCGTGGGTACTAAGGCTTCCGTGGGGTTCTGGATCCACCCAGATATACATGTGCCACTGGACTCAGAAATTAATGTCTCTCTCAGAGCAGAGCTAAAATTCTCTCATATCCATAACAGGCTACGTGAATACCCTTCCATTCTCTGGAACATGGATCTTTAATTTTATCTTTTGTTTAAGGAGAAATTTAGAAGGTTATATGAAGGAAATAGCGGGAAGGTGGTCGCAGCAAAAGCTGGAATTGCTGTAGGCAACACCTTGGGGTCATAGTTGGAGGAAGGAGGGCCAGTCAGGGAGCAGGAAGGAGGCACGTGGTGGCCGGGTGAGCGCCGCTCCAGGCCAGTCTTAATTTTGTTTTTTGTTTATTTTCTCATCTATTCAGCCTGAAACTATTTGCTGAAACCTTACTATGACTCAGGCACAACTAGTGAGGTTGATGAAGAACTCAATGGGAAAAGAGAATGGAGTGTGAAAAGTATTAGGATGAAGGACACATGGGGTAACAGAGGAGCCCAAAGGAGAAGCAGGGGATATATCAGAGGAAATGACGTTTAAGAGGAATGGAGATGAAGAAAATGTTCCAGGTAGAGGAACAGTGTGCACAAAAGCCTGGAGAAAGGCTCTTATTTGTGGAGAAGTCCAGTTGGCTGGAGCCCCAAGTGTGAGAGAAGGGGAGGGATGGAGGCAGGTGAACTGAGGAGTCAGGCAGGTGCAAGGGAAGGGGTCTGGGCTTTATTATGGGGTCAGTGTGGAGCCATTTTGAAGATCTGGAGTAATATGGTAACACAATCAGATTTTTTGTGGGGGATATTTGTTCCCCGACCAGGGATCGAACTTGGGTCCCTTGCATTGGTAGCTTGGAGTCTTAGCCACTGGACCACCAGGGAAGTCACCAGATTTTTTTTTTTTTTAACAGATCAATAATCTGGGCAAGAGATTCCACCACATGGACTCATGTGGTGACAGCAGCCAAAGACTCGGATGTCCTCCAAAGGTGCTTAGGAGGCAGCAGGTCCAGGCTGGGGTGGTCTTCCAGCCGGACCCTCGTACTGAGGAATCGGGAGTGAGGGGCTGGGGTCCTGCTGCTGAAAGTCCCGGTGGAGCTCAATCACCTATTGGATTGCCCCTGATGAAGGACTTGTTTCGCATGAGTGACTTGAAATGAGGATGAGAGCTCCAGGGTGGAATCTTGCTCAGGAGAAAATGCAAAACAGAATCTTAAGTTGCTCGGCATCTGAACTCTAAGCTGGCCCACGCTGACCACCCTGATCTCTAAGCTGGTCCCACCCTGACCTTGATTTCTGTTGTAAGCCCCTTTTATTCTGAGCAGGGAGAATCTTCTCCTTAAGCAGGCCCAGCCACTGGTTTCAGGTGTAACCTTCATCATGTGCTTAATGAAGAAGCACCTCAGCTCTGAGGATGTGTGTGAATGAGCTTTGTAAACAGTCAAGGGCTAGTCAAGGGCTATTCAAGGGCTGGAGGCTTCTCCCAGCTCTCACACGTGTGTAAGAAAGTGAGCTTCAGTTTTTAGCCTATTAAAAATATATCATGGAGGACTTCCCCGGCTAAAACTTCCTCTGGTTAAAACTCTGTGCTTCCAGTGCAAGGGCTGTGGGTTTGATCCCTGGTGAGGAAACTACGAGCTCACATGCCAGGTGGCACAAACAAATATTTTTTTAAAATGTATAACTGAACACCTATTCTATGTAAGGTACCATCAGAGGCACGACCTGTACGTTATTTGTCTGTTTATGCTCAGTCTCTGGCACAGGCCTGAGAGAGAGAAGTTGGGTGTTGCTGTGCTATGAAGTGAGTCTCGGAACCCTCCAGGAGCATCTCCACATTCACGGCTCACCTCTGTCCTATCGCAGAGTTTAAAGCCATGGGCTCCTGGGTCATGCTTGAATGCAATTTCTCAATGGTTCACTTGCGAGCTTGGCAAGTCATTTTACTTCTGTAAATCTCAGTGATGTCACCTATCACATGGAGGAGCCATGAGGTCAAAGGACCCAAAATTACCACTTTTGTAAGCCCCAAGTTGACAATTTCAGAGGATTTGACCACCTCTGATAGAAGGTTGTTATGAGGATTATATGAGATTATGTATTAAAATTTTTCATCTAGACCCTGTCACAAGGTAGGGAATCCTCTTGATCTTACTCTTTTTATAATAATAAAAAATAACAATGATAATAAAATAAATGAAAATAAAATAAAATTATAATTATTTATACTTGGAGAGGACAGTTTTGGATGTGGGTGCTGAGGGGGGCTACTTCTCCAGCTCTCAGATTCCACTAAGAGTTTTCCCTGAGTGCTCCTGGCCTCTTGCCACACCCCTCAATCATCCCCTTAGAGGTGGAGTGATTTACCTGGCTCATGAGTGATAGTCATTGGTCCATGATTTTGATGGGGAGGAAATTATTCAACGAGAAAACTAGAGGTGTGTATGTGTGTGCCAAGTTTTCTTATTGGGTTAGTTCCACTCCACCAAAAAACATGGATCAATGGTATGTGGGGCCTTCCTAGTGGCTCAGATGGGAGAGAATCTGCCTGCAATGCAGCAGGCCTGGGTTCGATCCCAGGGTCGGAAAGATCCTCTGGAGAAGGGAATGTCAACCTACTCCGGTATTCTTGTCTGCAGAATCCCATGGACAGAGTTTGGTGGGCTATAGTCCATGGGATCGCAAAGGGTCAGACACAACTGAGTGATTAACACACACACACATGTGTTTGCAGCTCTCTCTGCCCTCCTCGCCCTCCACCATCCTGCCCTAGACCAGTGCCAGGCAGCCATCCTTCACAAGGTGTCTGTTCTTTAGACTCATCCTCCCCCTGCCCATACCCAGCTTTAAAATGGGATGTGCAGGAGTAGAGTCAGTAGAAGGAGGAATCCCACATTTTAAGTCCCACCCTGCAATCCAGATTTTAGTAGCAACAAAGCAGATATTTTGATATCCATCTCCTCATTCCTGGCTCTCTCATTTGATTGAGAATTGGACAGAGTGGAGAGCAGTGTAGTTAATTAGTTCCCTCGGCCCCCACGGAAGGGACTGGACCAGTACCTCCAGGAAGGTGTCGTGGCAACAACCTGCTTGGATGTGTTGGAAGAAAGTCTAGCCTGGCAGGAAAGGAGTTAGCTCAGTGTGGCCATGGTAAGTCATTTCATATCTTTGGCTGTGGCTGGCTAGGCAGGCAAGGTCAAGTACAGTTGACCCTCAGTATCCCTGGGGGATTTGCTTTCTGTGAATGCCAGAATCCTGATGCCCAAGTCTCTGATACAAAACGGCTTAGTCCAGACAACCTTCTCCATCCTCAGATGCAACCACTCCAGTATCGAATTCCATTTTTGCGTCACTGCTATCCAGGGAAGCGAGTTCCAATTTGCGGGGTGGGGAAAGGCAAACATGTCCTTGGTCATCCTAGCCGGAGAAAAATTTCCTCAGTAGGGGCATTTTTTCCTCAGGCCGCCGCCTTTGAGCATCCTCTCTCGCTTTCTGTCCTTCCAGAAACTTTTTCTTCTCTACCCAAATTCCTGTTCCTTTCTCTCCCTGAGCAGTTTAGCCGCTGCTTTCTCACCCTCTGCCCACCCTGAGCCAAGTCTGTGCTCACAGCCCTTCCTTTTGCCCTGCTGTAGCCTCCCTCCTGTGGCTCTTCAGCAGGGCAGAGGCAGGGACTGGCAAAGCTGGATGAGAAAGAAGATCATATCCTTATTGTCACTAGCCTTTAATGGAGATTTAGCATTTCCTTTAATTACGAATGTAGGTAACCAACCACAAAAGTTTCAGCAGAACTTGTAAAACTATCATTAATAGACCTCATAGATATTTCTGTATCACATGTATATAATTGTTACAGATATCTCAAAATATCATTAAGGTTCACCAGAACTTTGAAACTACAGTACTAGACTTGCTGCTAGATATTACTAAATTGTTATTTAACTATTTTGGTAACTGTGTTTCCATATAACTGATTTCCTTTGAGATCCTATGTTTTCATTTTATACACTTTGGAAACACTACCCTGAGGAGTCCAAAGACTTCACCCTATTGCTGGAGGGATCCATGGCACAATATAAATTTAGATTGTGTGCTTTGGTGGAAAAAAAGCACTGTGGAAGTTATGCAATTAGTTATTCTTTAACATGATCAATTCCCAGCTGGGGCTTCTACCGGTAGTCAGAACCAGTGACCAGGAGGGCAGGGACGCGACAGTGGACCCTTGGTCTGTCCTGAGAAGGTGCAGCAGATGGTAATTCCCAACCTGGCCCATCCCATGCCTTCCAAATGTGAGGCAGACTATCCTTCTGATTGGAGGGGCTGTCTGTTCTTTCTCCTCTTGAGTAACGGAGGGAATGTGATGGTTGATGCAGCTTCCCAGGCTAGCTTCTGAGAGGTGTTACTGTTTCCTTCAGGACAGGTCCCAGCTGACAGTCATATCAGCTGTCAATATTGGAGAAAGGAGACTGATTCCAGGCCTGGCCACCACTGCAGCCAACACAGACCCAAGAACCACCTCACCCAGCCCAGCCTCTCCAGTCTGAAGAGGTAACAGTGATTGTTGTTGCTTTAAGACACTAATTATGGGATGACTGGTTTCATAGCAATAGGAACCAGAATAGAAGGTGTCTGGGCTTCCCAGGTGGCACTAATGGTAAAACAAATCCACCTGGCAATGCAGGAGACTCAAGAGACGTGGGTTTCACCCCTGGGTTGGGAAGATGATGAGGGATGAGAGATCTTAGTTCCTCAACCAGGGAGCTCAGTTCCTGGACCACAGACCGGAGCCTTCTGCACTGGAAGATTGAAATCTTAACCACTGGACCACCAAGGAAGTCCCAGTTTACCTTATTTCTTTATTCCATGAGTGTAATGAATACTTCCATATATATCCTGGATGCTATAGCTGTATTTTTTCAAGAAGGAAAAACTCTTCTATTTTTAAAAGCACAGTTTTATTTTAAAGAGGGATCTTCTCAGTTCCAAAATGCAGTAAAATCTGAAAAATTAGAATATGAAGACCCACTCAGGTTACTAAACAGGTTCTGAATTAGTGAATATCTGTGATATTTGTCAGGCAAAGTAGATGTGTCACTTTCAATACTGACAAGTAACACAAACTAATAGGAGATCCAGTGCTGCCAGGAGAAAATTCTGCCAAATTGACTCAATGAGTTATAATCATTTATAATCAGTCCATTAATTAACTGGGCACAAAGGATGTTGTAAAGAGTTCAGAAGTGTTTTCCCATGTAGGTTAAATATACTCCTCCTGCCTCATTTGCTTATGTGGATACTTCAATTAACAATCTTGAATTTTATTCAAAGGAAAAAAGTAAGTTTCAATCTTGTCTTCATTTTCATTTTTCAAAAACTAGATTTTAAAAGAGTCCAAATGAATAAGCTTCTGGTATAAAATAGGAAAAAAAAAAAAAACCCAACCTAAAACCAAAGAAGTAACGGGAAGAAATCAAAGAACCATGAATAGTCACTGAACATCACAAAGGGACATGGATTAAAGAGGAAAAAAGGACATGTTTTCTGTTTTCAGGCGCTTACATTTTAATCAGCGGCTGACAATGTAATTAAAAAAAGAAACTATATTGGCCAAATGTCAGGATTTGGCTAGGATTTTTATTTCTCCTTTTAGTAGTAGCAACAAAAGAATAGAGACGTTTCCAAATTCTGGGCCCTCCAGCAAAATGCTTTAGAAAGCAGCTTTCTAATCATTCTAAAAATTACTCTTAAGAAGAAAAAACTAGAACAAACTAATTGCTCAAGAGATGCAGGCTGATCATAAAAAAAAGCATGTAAGACTACACAGAAGCAAAATAAGATAAAAATTACCTACAATCCTTCTATTCAAAGATAAAGTGTTACTTTGTTTACATTCTTTTTGAATTTTTATTGCATATGTTTACTTATATATATTTTTTCCCCAAATAATATTTTATTTAAAATTTTTTGTTTGTTTTTTGTTTTCTTTCTTTCTTTTTGCTGTAGCACAGTTTGCAGGATCTTTGTTCCCCAACCAGGGATCTGTATTAGAAGGGGAGAGTCTTAACCACTGGATCTCCAGGTAAGTGCCCCAGGTAGTATTTTACGTATTGTTTGAATCCCTTCCCTTTTTTTTTTTTTTTTTTGAGGTCTGATCTTGTTTATTTGTTACATCTCATTTTTGACTGGATTTAGACTTAGAAGTAGGAGCTCTTAGAGAGGACAGCCTTCATCTCTTGGTGATTTACTCCTGGCATTTTTCTTTTGCCTCTTTATCCTCTTGGCCAAAAGTTTAGCATGTTCTGCAGCCTTTTCCTTATTTTTCTTAGTATGCTGTTTCTTCAGAGCAATATGCCCAGAACACCTGCAGTAACAAGACACTAAATCTTGGACACTCTGGTCCTGGGTTTCTTACCTTCTTTGTTTAGGGGCTTTCTCACAACATCCAGGTGGATGCCATCTTCTTTAGAGAGACTGAAAGGTTTGCAGATTCTGCTAGCTCTTTTGGACCCCAGGCGACAAGGCACAGTAGTATTAGTGAGTCCAGGAATATCCTTATCCCCCCCTTTTTAGGATGACCAAATTGTCAACACTCAGGTTGGCATCCACAATGCAACCCTGAACAGATTAAGTCTTTCTTTCTCCTGTCCTCCTTGGTCTCTAATAGGAATGCCCCTTACTCAGCAGCAGGTGGACTTGGCCATAGGTCAAGACACCCTCCTTCCTGGGGAAACCCTGCTTCCTGGGGAAGCCCTGTTTGTTGTTACTGCCACTGATTCAGACACACAGAATCCTTCCATTCTTCACCCAGAGGATCAGCAGCAACTTCTGTGGCCATGTGCTTCTTATAGAAGATATGAAGTTTTTGTTCATTGTCCACTTCAATGAGCTTCCAGCAGCCAGTGGCCAGGAAAGAGATGTTCAGCTTTATTCTGAGGCAGAGGACTGCCTCCAAGGTGCCACAAAAGAGTCCCTTCCTCATAATAACAAATAAGCAACAAATAAAATTCATTTCTATGGCAATAAATGAAAAATCACAATATCTTTGAGCCTTCTTATACACAGGTATCCCATAATTTAGTTGACCAACCCCAACTATTGGATATTTAGGTTATTTTTTTTCCCACCCAAAGCAGTGTTATGATCAATGGTCTCATTGTGGCCTCTTTGTGTACATCTTTTATTTCCACAGGAAATCATACTAATGGATGAAAGAGCATAGCGTGTGCATTTACGAGAGACATTCCTCAGTTTGAATGAAATTCGAAATATCTAAGTAGTATATTTGGTGAAGCCTGACAGATGTCTGATCGGCTGTGTGATCTCAGACAAGTTAACGGCTAAGGGTCCATGGTGGGGAGGATGACTGCCCCGTGGCCGTGAGGATGGTTCGATGAAATAACCTGTGGAGGTGTTGCCAGCACGGTGACCGGCACACAGCAGGTGTTTCATAAACGCCATGTCATTTCCTTCCTTGTCCCCACCTAGCATGAAACTCGGTCTCATTCACAGAGAGAGAGAGAAGGGAGAGTAGGAAGAGAAGAGGGATGAAGAAGAAGATGAAAGAGGAGGAAGAGACGGAGGAAAGGAGGAAGGAGAGAGGGAAGAGCAGAGATGGGCAGGAAGGAGGGATTAAGAGAACAGAGAAGTGCGTCTGCATGCCTCTTTTTGGCAGAAAAGACTCATGGTAGCTTTCATGCTTTTTTCTTTGTTTATTTTTCATGGCTAGAGTTTCCCCTCCCAGCACAGAAGTTTTACAGTGCGTTACTTCAGCATTTCCATCTGCCCTTTGGGTATTAGCAAAGGTTAAAACCCACACAACAGGGCAGAGTAAAACTTGTTTACTTGCAAGATTCATGTCTGGTCTTGAAAGGTATTTTTTTCCCTTGCCCCACAAGCACTGATGAAAAGGAAGATGGATGCTCCACCAAGGGTGTGGGTGATGCATGCAAATTGGGTTCTGTATGGGCAGGTTGGGTTGGGGAGGGCTTCCTCCTAACCCACATGCACACCTGGATTCAGGTGCCCAGGTGACAGACAGCCAGACAAGCTCCTTCCCTGCCCCCATCTCCCCTCCTACCTTTTCTAGAGACTCTTTCCCGGGCAGGGATATCGTAGGAGTCCTTTACATGTCAGAATGCATTTCAGTCAGCTGCTGCCTTTCCCAGGGGTATCTGCATTTCAGGATGCAGCACTCTCCATGGGATGTGAGGGTTTTTGGTGTTAAAATGTTTACTGATCATTCAGGCAGCCCTGCTTCCTTCCAGCAGCCATTTATTGAGCGCATGGCATTCCAGACTGTGTCCCACACTGAAGTACCATGGACAAGACAGACAAGCTCTCTGTCCTCTTTGAGCTTAATTTTGGATGAAAAGATAGACAAAATCCAAGTACACAAATGCATGCCCAGTTATGGAGTCACTGAGAGAATTTACTCTGGGTAGGATGGTCTGCCTGGGGAATCCCAGGGACAGAGGAGCCTGGTGGGCTACCATCTATGGGGTTGCACAGAGTTGGACATGACTGAAGCGACTTAGCATGCATGCATGCATTGGAGAAGGAAATGGCAACCCACTCCAGTGTTCTTGCCTGGAAAATCCCAGGGACAGAGGAGCCTGGCGGGCTGCTGTCTGTGGGGTTGCACAGAGTTGGACATGACTGATGCGACTTAGCAGTAGCAGCAGCAGGCTGGTCAGGAAAGACCCCTCTCCCCCAGAGGCAGTGATATTTAGCCCCCTTTCAATCTTTGCGATTTCTTGGATGTTCAGAAATAAGCATGTCAATCACTACATCACTGAGGCAGTGGATGCTTTGGTCTGTTTTAATAATAAAACAACCTACATGTATTGGAAGCCTACTACATGGTAGGCAGGCTAACAGCATTTTTTTGTATCTAGTCTTTATGGCAAACCTTTGGCATAGGAATTACTGTTTTCCAGAAAGGCAGAGAGGTTTTCCCAAAGTCATACTAGAAATAATGGCAGAGCAAAAATATGAACCCAGCTCTACTTTGCTCTATAATCTGTATCTTTTCTTAACATCATATCCCCTCCCTTCCTGAGATGAGGTCCCTGACAGCAGGTTCCCCTCAAACCCTTATTCCACAGATGATGAATAGCTTAATATAGAATTTACCTAGACCTGGTTCCATGCAAATGACAAAGGATTTTTTTCTTTTGTCCCATTTCAAAGGTTCAGTGAACCTTGACTTTCTCCCTGATTCTCTATAATCCTTTCTCTTGGAAGAAATAATCCAGTTGAGACAACCGATGTTCACTTGTGTTGCCAGAGATGCAACAACGGTGGGGGTGGTACTCCATCTCTGCCCGCTCCCTGCCTCCCTCCCTTCTTTTCTTCTTTCCGTGTCCCATGCAGATTTGAATTAAATTGACATAATTGTCTCAAGTTTTCATGTCCCTCCTTGTCCTGGAGCACACCATCATTACAGATCCAAACAACAGCCCCATACTCTGGTCCCCCTGAGATGGCATTTATGGAAATTCTTATGCCACTACTAGAACGCAGGAACATTGAGTGGGAAGCATGGATTTTCAGGGAAGTGCCTGATGTTTCACCATTAGAAGTCTCTTCAGTTTTCTCTTATAATACAGGTGCCCTTTTAGGAGAAATGCCTGGAGTATTTCCAGTTAATAACAACATGGATGAATGAATATCAATAGCATTTATATTTATATGGCATTTCCCAAAGTATCTTAACTTATATTAAGCACTATGGTTTCCTTCAAAACCATGAGTTGGGCCATAAGCCATTGTTTCCACTACAGACAAAGGAGTATGTAATGTCTATCTGTAATGATAGGTAAACTGCAACTGGTCCCAGGTCACCCAGCTGGTAACTGATCCAACTGAGACTCAAGTCCAAGGCTTTGGAAGCTGAAGCCAAGTGTTCCTTCCAAACACTGTTTGACACTGCAGATCAATTTGTCTGGGTCTTACTGTGGCATCTGACTGGAGAAAGTGTTCGGAGGGAAGGAGGATGTAGGGCAAAGGGAGGAATTCAGCAGGTGGAGACTGATTAACTGTGAGTGACTGACTCACTCATTTACACGTCAATTTCACTCTTTTACTGAACAGTATCACCTATTGTGTGATACTACAAGAAAGCCTAAATACAGGAGGATAATCCTTCTGTTTGGCAGAGACCTACGAGCATTCTCTTCTCCCTGCCTCCACGGCTGGACTGCATTTCCCAACCTGCCTTGTACTCCGCGCCTGTGGTCCAACTAATCGAATGGACTAGAAAACCTCTCGCTTCCTGCTCTTTCCCTTTAAGGCAGATAAGCATGGAGAGCTTGAAAGCTCTGAATTATTTTATTCCTGCCAGTTTGGAACACCCTTAGACATATACTTCTGTTACATTACACCACTGCAAGTTTGGAGTTTACCTTTTGCAGAGATAGTGTTATCAGCACTTCTTAACCAGGTTGTAGGAAAGAATTGAGACCTAATGCCCTAAGGCATCCATTGTAGGAAATGAATTAATCTCTCTCCTGTACATCTAAAATGGTACAAGTTCTACATCTTCCTTAGAATCGAGAGAATAGTCACTCACACAATGTTCCGTGGAGTTTAGTTCTCTTGTGGAACCTCTGTTGAGAAAGGCTGCAAACACTTGAGCAATCCCTGTCCTCAAGGGGTTTATTATAATCTAGTTGTAGAAACTGATCGGATGTTCAAGGAAATATGAAGAGGGAAATTCATGTGGCTTCACTTCTTCCTCACCATAAGCCTGTGAAGAAGACTTTATCTTTGTTATTTACAGATAAAGAGATTGTGAATTATGCAAATAAAGACTCAGGGTTTCTCAACTAGGAGGTGTTAGAGCCAAGGTTGAACCTGTGCCTGAAACAGCTTTCCTAATCACACCTCCAAAACTCTCAGAGACTGTTCCTTATGCCAGGAAGGACTCTTGATTCAAGCCACTGCAAAAGAATCAAGTTTAATCCCCTCTCTATGCAATTCTCTGTTTGGCGCACAAGGAACAGAGGGCATTTCCCTTTTGGAGAAGGGTGTTTCTCTCACGAGCACCTTCGGTCTTGGTCATGCCTGAGATGCTCTCTCTCCATAGATTTTTCCTGTCTTGGGCCTGTTACGGGAAAGAGATAATAACATCATTGAAAACCATTTATAGAAATGAATGGGCTTCCCAGGTGGTGCAGTGGTAAAGAATCTGCCTGCCAATGCAGGAAATGCAAAGGATGGAGGTTCAATCCCCAGGCTGGGAAGATCTCCTGGAGGAGGAAATGGCAACCCACTCTGGTATTCTTGCCTGGAAAATTCTGTGGACAGAAGGACCTGGCAGGCTACATTCCATAGGGTCACAAAGAGTTGGGCATACATTCCATAGGGTCACAAAGAGTTGGGCATGACTGAGCATGCAGCCCACACACACAAGTATAGAAGTGACCAGGTATAAAAATAACAGTCATCCTAGATTCTGACTTTAGAAAAAGGGGACTAATTTATGAAAATTTTTGGAGGTATGATTAGGAAAGCAAAGGGTTGTTAGTTTACAGAGAGAATTAGGTTAACTAACAACCATCTTCCAAAAGCTTAATTAAGTCTCTCAGCCCTCAAGTGAGACAAGGAAATAATTGATTTCTGCATTGCTGATGGGAAAGTGGTGGGGGGAACTAATTCACCAATGGCCAACAAGGGAAACAGCATCTGTCCTGGGATTAAAATGTATGACTTTCCGACTCTTGGTCCTTTGTTTCACCTTTGAGTCTGGAATGCTCAAGGCCCAGAATAATTTTTTTGTGTGTGAGAACCCCAGAGCAGGACCATCAAAAGATCCTTCACAAATGAGAGACCAAATAATTAAGGATTCACTCCTTAGTAATTTTCTGCCCTTCAAAGAAGTAACACAAACAGTGTGCTGCTTCTGAGCGTCAAGGCCATGTGGGTTCATCTGGGTTCATTTTAATAAGTACTGGCACTTCTCATTATAAGTTCTGTCCATCACCCAGTGACTTGTGATGCCAGAAAATATTTGGAGATCTTAAAAATTTAAAGCAACATCCAGAACAAGCTAGATTGAAAGAGATAAAAGTGGGGGGAAAAGAAGAGTAAGTAACAAAGGAGGGGGGAAAAGCTTTCTAGAACTATTGAATTCACCAATCACTGAACACTGTGCAAGGAAGTTTTCAAATGTTTTGTACAAGAACTGCATGTGATAGGCATTTAATTAGTTTATATCAGTGTGAAAACTGAGACTGAGATGGAAACCATCTTGTCCAAGTTACATGTAAACTAGATAGCCAATGGGAATTAGCTCTACGGCTCAGGGAACTCAAACAGGGGCTCTGTGACAATCCAGAAGGGTGGGATGGGAGGGAGGTTCTGGAGGGAGGAGGGGACGTGGGTATACCTATGGCTGATTCATGTTGATGTTTGACAGAAAACTACAAGATTCTGTTAAGCAATTATCCTTCAATTAAAAAAAAATAATTTTTTTTTAAAAAAATAAGGAACAGGACCAGTATTGGAATGCAAGTTGGCAAGTCAGCCTGTTACCTTAATGTGTTAAATACAAAAAACAAACCCTCCATACCCTCAGAAAACAGAACAACCCAGTCCTGTCCATCTCTTGTGTGTCTTTCTTTACCACGCACATGGATTCCTGCACCTCTAACACTCTGGTCACCAAATGTGTGTGGGTATTTCCTGCACCAAGCAATTCTCTGACACCAGCTGGGTATCCTCTAATTTAATTCAGTTCTGACACTGCCTACCTGGAGAGAGTGTCAGATCCCACAGGTTCAGGGTTCAGCTCCCTGAGACCGACACCCACTTTAGATGCCAACCTCAAGTAGTAGGTGCTCATGTCACCCACAACTTCTGTCCCATTTGGCTACAAACCAGAGGTTCTCATGACTTCCTCCCCTTGTGCTGTGCTGTGCTTAGTCACTCAATCATTTCTGACTCTTTTCAACCCCGTGGACTGCAACCTGCCAGGCTCCTCTGTCCATGGGCATTCTCCAGCCAAGAATACTGGAGTGGGTTGCCATGCCCTCCTCTAGGGGATCTTCCCAACCCAAGGATAGAACCCAGGTCTCCCACATTGCAGGCGGATTCTTTACTGTCTGAGCCGCCAGGGAAGCCTGAGAAGCTGCCAGGGAAGCCCGTGAAGTCTCATGACTTCTTCCTCCTTAGATCTGATTAATTTGCTAGAGTGGCTCACAGAACTCAGGGAAACATTTATTTAGGCTTACCAGTTTATCCCAAAAGGACATGATAAAGGAGACAGATGAACAACCAGATGGAAGAGATGTATGGGGCAAGGTGTGTGGGGAGGTGGGTGGAGCTTCCATGACCTCTGGGGTGTACCACTCTCCTCGCACCTCCACCTGTTCAACAACCTGGACGCTTTCAGAACCCCATACGACTGGAATTTTATGGAAGATTCATCACATACATGTGATCAATCATTAACTCCATTTTCAGCCCTTCTCCTTTATCAAGAGAGTGGAAGATGTGGCTGAAAATTCCAAGCTCCTAATAATGGCTTGTTGTTGCTTGTGACCAGCCATCGTCCAGGAGTGGACCCAAAAGTCACCTCATTTGAACAAAAGATGTCCTTATCACCCAGCAGATTACAAGGGTTTCAAGAGTGCTGTTTCAGGAACTGCGGTCAGAGACAAACATTAGAACAAAGGATGTTCCTAGTGCTTTTATCACTTAGGAAATTACAAGAGTTTCAGGAGCTCTGTGCCAGCAGCCAGGGGCAGAGACCAACACACACTTTCTACTCCCTGACACTTACCTGCACTGTATTGCCTTCCACCTGCAGATCTGACTGAAAGGCTAGGAGGAGGCTGTCGGAATTCCTGTGCTTACTTGTCTATTTTTCTCTGCTTGACTGAAAGCTCTTGAGGCCCAGAATTAAGATTTAGTATCTTAGTATCTCCAGAGCCTAAAGTAGTTGGTGAGAGCAGTAAAAGTTTGCTGCATGAATGAATGGACATCTGCAATGGGTTATAGGCCAAGAGTCAAATATCTCAAATATCTCACCCTCTCATCTAATCCCAAATCTCTCAGGCTCTCGAAATATAGGCAACACTGCTCACCCTCCCCCGCCCTCCCCACATTCTACTTCATGGCCCAAGGAAATCCAAAGCTGTCTCTGGAATGTCTGGAAATTTTAGACAAGTCACATCTGGATTATGAGACTCAGTTTCTTCTCCTGTAAGTGGATGTTTTGGTTTAGGGAAGGATGGCAGACAAATGCCTTCAAAGGTCAGACAAGTATGGAAAGTAAGTGATGCAGATACTTGCTGTAAGATGGTCAGGAGTAGTGGCCATGATGGCCAGTACAGAAGGGTCCCCGAGACAGAGAAAGAAGCTATAATTCATCTTCAGTTGATTTTTTTTTAAGGAATTTTTTTTTTGTATGTGGCATGTGGGATCTAGTTCCCTGACCAACGGTTGAACCTGGGCCCCCTGCACTGGGAGCTCAGAGTCTTAACCACTGGACCACCAGGGAAGTCCCTGCAGCTGATTATTATATGGGAATGAGGGCTTTTTTCCAAAAGATGTGGAAAATCTGGATTTTTATGTGAAAGCTTCCAATTCTTAAATGTTGGCACAAAATTTTTCAGAAACACAAAATGAGCCAAACTCAACACATCTGTGTGCTGAAATCAGCCCATGGACCTCCAGGGTGCAGCCTCTGGACCAGATGATGTCTGAAGTCCTTTCCAACCTGGAAGGATTTGGCCTGGTGGTAGATTGTCTCTTCAATCCATGTGTTTTTGGCTCCCTGGTCTATTTCTGCTCCAGTTTAAGCAGAGTGGACGAGGGCTTAAGTGTAACTGTGTTTATAAACACCCTAAAGAATTCCATATGGTATGCCGAATGTGAAGTTGGCTTAATTTGAAAAGATTAAATGTGCTCAGGCAATTGCAGAGTTGTCTGTTTCATAAATCAATGCAATTTGTTGGTGGCAGGCCGGCAAGGGATGAGCTTTGGGAAACGCAGCTGGTGTGACCAGTAAGCCCAGTGGTAGGGACTTCAGAGGCAAGTTGCGTGACAGTAGCTTTCCCGAACATTCAAACATCTTCCTCTTTGCAACACACACACACACACACACACACACACACACGCTCCCCTTCTCCCTTCCCCCACCCCCATTTTGTTTCCTGCTTCTTAATTTGGACCTTATCCAAATGAAAAAGATTTCCTTTACACATTCAGGGACAATGCAGGAAGTGCTCAGCCATCCTGGACCAGGTTTTTCAACAGATAGTGGCCCTTGGAGTCGTGCAGAAGCCCTCAATTAGGAACCTGAGTGGGAGTGTAGGCCTGCCTCTGGCGTTAACCAACCATGAGATCTTGGACAATCATTTCCCCTCTTTGAGCCTCACATCTTTATCTGTAGAATAACGGGAATGAACTTGGATGTCTTAGGTCTCCTGCACCCTTAACAATACTCATTTTCTTTGATCCCCCAGGAGGCAGGAGAGGGGGAATCTCTCCTGTTTTCTCCTTGAACATTGTTTCTGCTCTAGATGATGGCAGCGGCCTCTTGGCCTCATGTTTAGGCATGGGGATAACCTTGGCTCTTCTCTTCTGCAGAGCCACCTTAAGCAGGTGGTTGGGAGCTCTGGTGTAATGTGTGGTGCAAGCTTAAGATGGACCTTGAGGCATCTGTGGATCCCAAGTAAGCCTGGAACAGAGGTCCTTCACCCTTGACTTTTCCTCTGTCATTTCTGGCACAGTTTCAGGAGCAGAGAGAGTATCAGGCTCATGTAATCAGGTGTCCTGATCAATACTACTTAACCTTTCAGAACACAAAAAAGGAAAAGAAGAGGGAAAGGGTATGTGAGTTAGACCTGTGGTCACAAATAACAGAAAAGCAAATCACAGCGGGTTAAACAATAAAAGGATGATTTAACTAATATGAAAAGAATCCCAGGGTTATACCAGCAGCTCCAGGAATGGATAAATCATCAATTCATTGACGTAATTAAAGTCCCAAATCTCTTTCATTTTTCTATTTTGTGTCAAGGCAATTCTCCTCATTGTAATGAAATGGCTGCCACAGTTCCAGTTATCATGTCTTTGCATATCAAAGTTCCTTTTTTGTGTATCTTTCATTTTCCAGTAAGACAACCTCCCAATACTTCTTTTAAAGTCACAATATCCAGAAATGAGTCTCATGCCTGTGCTTAAGACCAATCATTAACAGGGAAGTGAAATTACCGTCCTTTGCTTAGAACCCAACAATCCCGATTCACCCTGAGCTGGGGTGAGGCCTTGCCTCCTCCGAGATGCAGAGGCCCTACAGCTGAACAAAATCAGGGTCAGAATTCAAAAAAGAAGGACAGGGGACATGACTGTTAGAAGGACTACCAATAGCATCTCTTTTCTTTACCTTCCTTGTCTCTACCTTGGGGCTGGGAGGGAGGAAAGAAGAAGAGTAGAAAAAAAGAGGAGGAAAAAGAAAAGCAGGGAGGAGGATAAGGGAGGGTAGTAGTTTTTGAATCAAACAGACTCTGGTTTCAATCCCAGCTTTGCCATTTCCCAGCTGTGTGTTCCTGGCATGACCCCAGGCATGTCTAAGCTTGGGCTTCCTGACTTGTAAAATGGAAGTAAGGTGGGATTTTCATACAGCTAAGTGATAAGGTAAATATAAGGTGCCAAGCATAGTTTTTGTCACAAAATAATGTTCAATTAATGTTAGGAAGAAGAGAAATAGAAGTAGGAAAGAAGCAAGACTTTATAGAGGGCTTTACAGCATATAAGATGCTTTCACAAATATTAGCCTCTTCGATCTGACAGTAAAGTCACAGATGGGATGTGTTTATTGTTTCCTTCTAAGGATATTGAAGCTACAGATCAGGGACCACACGTATTAGCTTGCTTAAGGTAGTAAGAGCAGGGTGCAGGTCTTCAAAATCCAAAGCCTCAGAAATATCCAGAAAAAAAGTGGTAAAAAATAAAAAATTGTGTTGAGAATAAAAGCATATTATTATATTTGGAAAACACATTGTGGGGAGGGAGAAATCCTTACAATGAAAAATCAGGTTGTTGGGTCTACCTACCTCCCAAACCTCCATCTTCCTCTACTTAGGTTCAATTCAACAAGTATATATTGAGCACCTGCTGTGTACAGGGCAGATGGCTGGTCCCCAGAGGATACAGAGGTGGGTGAATTACATCCTCTGTACTCAAAGAACTCAGAGTCTTGGAAAAGCATAGAGTCATTTTACTTATCTAAGCTTTGCAAAATGCAAAGAATTTGAATTAGTACTCTTTTTCTTCAAATTTTCACCTTCCAAATCTTGTAGTTATCTTGTAACCCACAGCCCCTCATGGCCAAGGCTGATATAGACTTTGTGGAAGAGACGGGTACTATGGAGCTGGCTTCGATATTCTCTGTGGTTTCTTCCAAATAGAATAGTCTGTGAGGACAGGAGATCAGCTGTGTCATAAAGCAGTTCTGGGAGTTCTGGTGGTCTGGAAGAGGATGGAATCTTCCTCACCCAGCCAACCACCTCCTCTCCCCAGCCGGAGCCAGGGTCAAGCCAACCAACCCTTACCCATCAGGACTCCCACTTGGAGTGAGTGGGCCTGTGCTTCACCCAGGCCTGATCTTGACTGGTCACATTTGGGCTTGGGAGCTCCAGGGTGGGCGGGTTGGGGTCTCAGTGACTCAGCCACACTCTCCAGACCCTGTTGGGCATCATCACCTGAGAAGAATTGCCAGTGCTTCCCCAAAGGAGGCCCTTAACCTCTGAGACCCAATCTTCTTCCCTGTTCCAAGCAGAACTGATTCCTTTGGACTTCTGGTTCAGAGATAACTTGAGTCAGGTGTGGTGTATGTGATGATGCAACTCTGTGGTTCCAGTGGTCAAGAGGAGTGCAGAGCCTGGGTAGCCAGGCCGTGGTGACACGGGCATGAACTGGAGGAGTGAAGGTCAAGTATCGGGAGCAGGCTGATACCATCAGAGGGGTTGTACAGGGCTATGGGGCTGGTTTTGAACAGCAGGTGCCTCTCTTTCCCAAGGCAGCCTCGCATTTTTCTTAAAGAGCCCATACTTTGGAATTGTGTCTGACGACTGAGACTCTCTCCAAAACCAGGGCACCAGCAAATCCAGTGCCTCGTGAGGGTCCACTTCCTGGTTCTGTCTCTTTTATAAGGGCACTAACCACATTCATGAGTACTCCCCTTTCTTGACCCAATCATCTCCCCAAACCATGGGAGCTCAAGTGAGACCATAGGATTCACCATAACAAAGTAGCCCAGACAGATAGCACTCTAGTCTCTTGTTACAACTCTCCCCAAGAGAGGCATCAATACTGCCTGTTAGTCATTCTTCCTGCTCATACCTGGACTTTGGGTTCCATGCACTTCCTCCCTCCTCACTGTAAGTCCTCAGACAATGTAGGGAGCATTTCATATATAAAAGGGAAGTGTTGTGTTTAAGTCCTTTAGAACACAGGCAACATGAGGACATGAATTTTTTATCCTTTTGTGCATGCGGTCACACCAAACCACAATGGAGGCTGAGGAATGTCATCTAGCCTGGGATTTGGGAACCTCTGCAGCAGTCAGCTCTTCTGATCGCCAAATAACCCTCAGACCATTTTTTCCCTTGAGAGACTATACTGACCAACTCTGTAAGGGGCACAGTTGAAAGCCCGGTCCAGTTACTGTATCCAGCACAGTATTCCAGGTTTCTGGGGGGATATGTAATGTCTCCACAAAGTCCAGACGCAGAATCTCAAGTTCATTGACCTGTGGACTAAAAGGACAAGTTATCTGTCACCACCCTCCGTGTACCCCTTGTGCTTTGATGGAACAGGGACGGGACAAGGAAATAAGCAGTCCCATTCAGAAAAGCACAGAGTAGAAGTCACTGGCCCTTAGTCCTTAGATTGTACAATCCTGCCAAACAAGAGATTCTGCCAGGTAGCAGGGGAATTTTCTTGATCAGACCAGAGTTAAACTCCTTGGGGAAAATTCCGTCATCCATTGTTCTCTAAGGTCTGTTATTCTATTGACATTTTGGGCCGTTTGTTGTGGGGTCTATCTTATGAGTGTAAGATGTTTACCAACTTTCCTGGCCTCTATCCATTAGGTACCACTGGGTAAAGGCATCTCTGCCCCAGGTGTGACAGTCAAAAATGTCTCCAGGACTCCGCTGGTGATCCAGTGGTTGAAAGTCGACCTTCCAGTGCAGGAGACATGGGTTTGATCCCTGGTGGGGGAACTAATATCCCACAGGCCATGTGGCTACTGAACCCATGAGGCCAAAACTAGAGAGAAACCTGGCAAGACCCAACACAGCCAAATAAATAAAAATTTTAAAAATGTTTCCAGACATTGCCAAATGTCCTATAGGAGCTAATGGTTTTAGGTGTGAACAAAGTCCTGGATTATGGTTTTTTGAGCAAGTCTGTCCCCTTATAATCTTAGTAGGCTTCTGATCTACATGTGTCCAATTAGTTCAACAAACATAATGAAGGCTGAAGCTCTTTCCTAAACAAAAGTGTTCACAAAGTGATTTATTTCTTTGCATCCAAGTATTTTTTTCTACTGGATAACATAGTCTTCATTGCTATAGCTTCTAAAAGCATTTTTCTTGCCACGTGTCACTCAACACTAATTATTAATAGCTGGGCAGTGGGCAGCAAGAAAGCTGATACTGGAGATTGGAAAGACTCATGTTGACAAAAGGCCCTGTGATAGTTGGAAAGGCAAACAACCAAAGCAGAGCCACACGTTTTAGGTTTACATCATGGCAGCATGCCACTTCAAGGTAAACTTCAGTTTAACTGAAGTTAAACTGGAAACTTCGGTCCAATAAGTCCCTTACAAACAAACCTTTACGTTGTGAAATTTCAAAGATTCGAATGTGCGCGTTCCATCAACGTCAGGCATGAATGAAGTTGCAGCTCTCCGTCTCCTATTGCTGATGATCCTTCAGCTCTACCATCTCCCACCTTCTCTCCTATAAACCCACTACAGTACAGTGCTGTAAGCCGATTGTGTTACTTGGGTACCTAGGTTAACTTTGTTGGACTTCTAAACAAATTGGACTTATGAATTTGCTCTCAGAACAGGACTCATTCATGTGTAGGGGAATTACTGTATTAGTTAAGGAATGTTACAGTAGTACCCGGCTTCAAAGTATCCATTTCCCTATTGTTAAGATATAAAAACAGCTAATGGTCTTTTTTTCCTGGCCCTCTTTCCCTCTTGTCTATCAGTGGTTAGCTGGGATGGCAGGTACAAAGCTGGGTTGGCTTCTTCCTGATTAGGAAGAGAATCAGGACCTGGGGTGTTGGGCTAAGTGGAGGGCAGAGAGGAAGGTGTATGAGCGGGAAAGGGGAAACTCGAGGTGGTGGGAGTTGAAACTAGATGGAGCCTGGAGCAGCTTCCACGATGGAGTGCTGATTTCTGAGGTCCAGCATGGGTGAGACCACACAGGCCAGGTTCATTCAAAGGGACTAGAATGATATGACCATGAGAAAATCACCAAGAGAGCTCATTAATTCCAAATTCAAGTAAGCCAGATGCACTCTGAACTGCTTCCAACATTCCATTTCAAATGTATATGTATGTTTAATAAATGGAAAATTAAAGATAATTAATATTTCATTCAGATTGTGAAAACAGTAAATAAAAACTGAAATGAGATTAAATATTCAGCCATAGGGAAAATGTTCAACACACTGTGATATATACATACTATAGGAAACTGTGCCATGGTTAAACGTATATGTACAATGTGATACCTGAAAGGTTCTTGCTGAACCACGAAAAGACGCCGGGATTCTTGGCCTCCAGAGGAGAAGAATTCAATCCGGGGCCAGAGACGAGGCTTGATTGCTCACAGCTTTTGTGTAATAAAGTTTTATTAAAGTATAAAGGAGATAGAGAAAGCTTCTGACATAGGCATCAGAAGGGGGCAGAAAGAGTACCCCCTTGCTAGTGTTAGCAATGAAGTTATATACTCTCCAATTAGTTATTACAGTGAATCAAAAGAATGTCTGGAGGTTGTAAAGACCTCACTAGACCTACTCCCATAATTTGCATTTTAAGATAACAGGATTAGCCAGGTTTTTTCCAGAGACTGTCCTCAAGCAGGACACATTATTGTTATATAATCCTAAGGAATGTAGAGGGGAATAAAAAGTTTGTCTTTTCTTTCTCCTTGAGAATTCCAGACCCCTCTCTCCTTGGGGACCCCTAGACTTCTTATCAACCTGCCTAGGAAATGACTCTCTCAATGCCATTTACGTTAAAAAGAAAAACTCCACACTATTGCTGTATGAAAATGTTGTTACGTAAGCAAATGTGTAGGAATTAATATGAAAGGACCCACCAATCAAGCTGCTAACTGTGGCTGGGCTGGAAGGGGCAGGAGGGGTGATGGTGCAGAGTTGGGTGATGGTTAAAGGGCTTTAAAACTAACAGTTTTCCTAGGATAGAATATAAATAACAGTCGATAAAAATTAAAAGAATGAAATGGGTCTCTTTGTACTGATAGATACTGGTTTCTTTTTTTCCGCCTTGAAGGAAACTATTAACTGTATTTACCCCTGTGGGGTATGGACGGAGGGAGAAAGCATATGGGAAGTTCCACTATTAATTTTGTACTTCTCTATGCTCTCAATTTTCTAACCATGTTCATATGTTGCATTTTCTTCAACAGAGTTTTCTGCATGATAAGAGGATAAAGCTCTTCTTCCTTTTTTCTTTAAATTCAACTCTACTAAAGTGAACTAATAGCATGTTACTTTAAAAGGACTTACATGAAGTAAAATATGATCCTGGTTGATAATTTTGAAAATATAAGAAAGCATAAAGAACAGACTTTAAGTCATGCATAGTCTCTCTATCAGACATGACATTCATTAATAACATTTTGATGATTTCTTCCAGTCTTTTTTCTTATGTCCATTAATGTTTATTTTAATAAGATTGAGTTATATTTTGCATTCTGTAATGTACTTAATAAGGTATTATGAACATATCTCATACCATTAAATATTTTTTAAACAATATAATTTATAATCATTATATAACAGTACTATACATATATGAATATCCCCTACTATATATACATATATAAAATCATAATTATGACGCCAATAGTTAAGCACTCACAGTATTTAGGTTCTACATAAAGACTTTACTTATATTGTTTCATTTCATCTTTCCAACAGGCCCATGGGGTAATGTATCATTCCCATTTTATAGATGAGGAAGCAGAGGCTTAACTAGATTATAGCTAGAATTAACCCAAGGTGTCAAAGCTAGTGAGTGGTTAAGCCAGGTCTCTAACATATCTATTGTCTTAACTGCCATGTTAAACAGCATCTACCATAATTTTTAAACCAACTTCCTTTTGTTAGATGTAGGTTTGCTTGAAAATTTTTACTATGTTGAATAACCTAGTGATGAATATCCTTGTACACATGACTTTGGCCACATCTCAGAATTCCTTGCTTAGTTTAAATGCCTCAGGGTGGAATTACTAGGTCACAGGAGAACATCTTTCAGGTTTTTGCAACATATTCCCAGACCCTTTCACAGGGGTACTTTGGAACCGTAGGCAAACCCTTCCAAAAGGAAAGGATAACTTCAGGAACAAAGAACTGCAGAGATCATGGCCCTCCTGGGTTGAGGGCTGAGCTGGAGTCCGCTGACTTGGTCTTCTAAGTGATGGCACTCAAGTCGCACCTGGCGCCTGGAGAGTTTTATTGAATTTCCCTGCAATGCCATTATGCTCGGTAAACACGGAGCCGGGCCCCTATTACAGCAGGTAAGCGCACATCTTGCTACAAGCCTCCTTTCAAGTTTCTATTATTTCAAATGTCAAATGCACTTTGCCTCAAGCCTTTTCGGCCTTTAATTTTTAAATCCACATGCATTTAATTTATTTATTGGATTTCTATAGGACTTGAGGGAAAATTTAATTCATATACTTCTGGTTCATCTTGGCTTAACTCATTTGATGGCTTAAAAAGCTTTGTTGGCTCTCTTAAATAAGAATTTTTTGTGTGGGTGCAGCTTCTTTTCAGAGATAGGATGCTAGGGAGGGGGGATTCTCATTGAAAAGATCAGCACAAAGCTAGTAAGGTGATCAACTTGGGGAAGGGCAGGCTCCCAGTCATTCTTTAAGACATTCTGCCTGGTCAAGAAGTTGCAAAATAGTACAAGTAACTGGGACAGCAGCCTCCTCTTCCTTGACCTCATTAGATTAACTTGGGAGCCCACCACTGCTACAGCAATGTGCGAGGAACCTCAGGGGCACCCCAAATTTAAAATATTTTAAATTGCATTTGAAAATTTAGAAATGTTCTCATTCAAAAAGTTAATTGGTGACATCTGAACTCCCCAATTTGTCTTTCTTACTAAGATAACTGAGTGGAGATAATTCCAGCCCAAAGTAGTTCCAAATTTGAAATTGTCTTAAGTCATTTCAATATGAAGATTGGGTACATGTGTGATTTCCATTAGACTTTGTTCTGTTTTGTTTCCCCTTTTTTCCTTACTATGGAAATTTTTTAAACATTGAGAAAAGATGAAAGAGGTCAACGGTGAACATCCCTGAACACACTCCCTAATCCTACAATGATTAATGTTTTGCCCTCTATGCTTTCTCACATGCCAATCACTCTCTCTGCATACCTGTCATCTCTTTATATTTCTTAGTGAATTTTAAAGTAAGTTGCAGACATCAGTAAACTGCATCCCTAAATCTGTTACCATGCCAATATTAACTAGAATTCATTATTTAATTACATGTTTTCTTCACCAGGAAAAAATTATACAAGTGAAATGCACAAATCTTCCTTGTATCATCTAATGGGTTTTGACTAATATGCTCATTTGAGTAACCAAATCCCACCAAGATTTATAAATTTCCTAAATTTCTAAATCCCCCATAGAACTTCTTTGTGTCTTTTTGCAATTAACTCCTCCCCATCCCTTGCCCCAGGTAACAACTGCTCTAATTTCTATCACTATATGTTAGTTTCACCTAGTCTAGAACTTCATATAAATAGAATCATACCATATGAACTATTTACTTAGCCAAGTTGCCATGGCTTCCTGTTGTAGCTACAGGCCTCCTGGTTGAAACAAGAACTATTTAAGGTTGACCTTTCTTGCCTTATGTTATAAATTGGAGTTTCTCAGGAACACATTGAAAATGGAAGTGAAGGCACTAGTGGAAATAATAGCCTAGTTAATGCCTTGCTAGAATGGTATTAAATATGCTGCAGAATTATTCTCCTTAATAAAGGAACATTCAGCGGAGAGGCTTGCCCAAAAAAGGCGAGCTGTATTTCAGAAAGAACCTGGTCCCCCTTGACTAACCATTCTGCCTGTCAGAACCACATGGGTCTGCCCTGTGTTCATTGTGCTAGGATTTTGTCCCTGTCAGTATTAACTTCCAACCAAGTCAGAGGTCAAACCAAGATTCAACTGTTCTCAGAAGATCCCGGCATACCCTTTACAATACGAACGGGAAGGTCTAAGTCCAGCTATGGTGATGTTGGAGGTGGAGCAGGTCACCAGTAGGTGGCGCTCTTCCTCTGACCCAGAAGAACCGCGCGCCCCTAGCTAAGACCTGAAACCAGCCTGCAGAGAGGCCCTGCCTTCTGAAAGTGACAATGAAAGGAGTCTTTAGATGCTTTTAGTTTTAAAGACTGCTGAGTCATTCTTTGAATGAAGTCCTTTGAGCAAGTCGTATTTAGCCGTTTCCAGGGCCTGTTACCTTGAAGCAGAAGTCAGGTTTCCTAAGACCAGAGGTTATGGGATCTTATTGTAAAAGGATGCTAGGTGCATAGCAGTGTTAATTAGTACTAAAAAGTTTGGGAAAGAAAAATCTGGAAAGGTGAATTGGAAGACTTGATAGAAGACTATATACTCACGTCATAGACATTTCATTCCTTGATTCAACAAACACGTACTCAGCGCCCGCGGTGTGCCAGGCGCGGCCCTAGAGCTGTGGGCCCATGTGAAGAAGGCACGGTCTCTGCTCTCGTGAGCTGTCTTTGTTGTTGTCCAGTCCCCAAGTCGTGTCTGACTCTCTATAATGCCATAAACTGCAGCACACCAGGCTTCCCTGTCCTTCACCATCGCCCAGAGCTTGCTCAAACTCATGCCCATTGAGTCAGTGACGCCATCCAACCATCTTGTCCTCTGTCATCCCCTTCTCCTGCCCTCAGTCTATCCCAGAATCAGGGTCTTTTCAAGTGAGTCGGCTGTTTGCCTCAGGTGGCCAAAGTATTGGAGCTTCAGCTTCAGCATCAGTCCTTCCAACAAATACTGGAGTTCTCAGGCAGCCTATATTTTTGAAGATGATTGTGCCAGTATATTCCAGCTCACATTCTCTTCTTTTTTTAAAAAAATTTAACTTTTTTATGTCAAGAATCCTTGCCAACAATGAAAACAAACCAATAAATGCCTATTTTTATAGAACTACTTTATCGAAGTATGAATGACATAAAATAAACTATACACATATATTACCATATGTAAAATAGATGACCAATGCAAATTTGATGCTTGAAACAGGGTGCTATGTCAAAGCTGGTGCTCTGGGACAACCCAGAGGAATGGGATGGGGAGGGAGGTGGGACGGGGGTTCAGGATGGGGGGACATAGGAACACCCGTGGCTGACTCATGTTGATGTAGGGCAAAAACCACCACCATATTGTAAAGTAAATTGCTTCTAATTAAAATAAATTAGTTTCATTGAGTTAGACAAGGCTGTGGTCTGTGTGATCAGATTGGCTAGTTGTCTGTGACTGTGGTTTCAGTCTGTCTGCCCTCTGATGCCCTCTCTCAGTGCCTACCATCTCACTTGGGTTTCTCTTACCTTGGATGTGGGGTATCTCTTCACACCTGCTCCAGCAAAGTGCAACCTCTGCTCCTTACCTTGGATGTGGGGTATCTCCTTACAGCCGCCGCTCCTGACCTTGACGTGGGATATCTCCTCAGGGCACCGCTCCTGACCTTGGATGTGGGGTAGCTCCTCTCTGCCGAGGCCTTACAAATAGCTGTGAAAAGAAGAGAAGCGAAAAGCAAAGGAGAAAAGGAAAGATGTACTCATTTGAATGCAGAGTTCCAAAGAATAGCAAGGAGAGATAAGAAAGCCTTCCCCAGTGATCAGTGCAAGGAAATAGAGAAAAACAATAGAATGGAAAGACTAGAGATCTCTTCAAGAAAATTAGAGATACCAAGGGAATATTTCATGCAAAGATGGGCTCAATAAAGGGCAGAAATGGTATGGACCTAACAGAAGCAGAAGATATTAAGAAGAGGTGGCAAGAATACACAGAGGAACTGTACAGAAAAGGTCTTCATGACCCAGATAATCATGATGGTGTGATCACTCACCTAGAACCAGACATCCTGGAATGTGAAGTCAAGTAGACCTTAGGAAGCATCACTACGAACAAAGCTAGTGGAGGTGATGGAATTCCAGTTGAGCTATTTCAAATCCTGAAAGACAATGCTATGAAAGTGCTGCACTCATTATGTCAGCAAATTTGGAAAACTCAGGAGTGGCCACAGGACTGGAAAATGTCAGTTTTCATTCCAATCCCAAAGAAAGGCAATGCCAAAGAATGCTCAAACTACTGCATAATTGCACTCATCTCACATGCTAGTAAAGTAATGCTCAAAATTCTCCAAGCCAGGCTTCAGCCATACATGAACCATGAACTTCCAGATGTTCAAGCTGGTTTTAGAAAAGGCAGAGGAGCCAGAGATCAAATTGCCAACATACTCTGAATCATTGAAAAAGCAAGAGAGTTCCAGAAAAACATCTATTTCTGCTTTATTGACTATGCCAAAGCCTTTGACTGTGTGGACCACAACAAACTGTGGAAAATTCTGAAAGAGATGGGAATACCAGACCACCTGACCTGCCTCTTGAGAAACCTGTATGCAGGTCAGGAAGCAACAGTTAGAACTGGACATGGAACAATAGACTGGTTCCAAATTGGGGAAGGAGTTCGTCAAGGCTGTATATTGTCACCCTGCTTATTTAACTTATATGCAGAGCACATCACGAGAAACTCTGGGCTGGAAGAAGCACAAGCTGGAATCAAGATGGCCGGGAGAAATATCAACAACCTCAGATGCGCAGATGACACCACTGTTACAGCAGAAGGTGAAGAAGAACTAAAGAGCCTCTTGATGAAAGTGAAAGAGGAGAATGAAAAAGTTGGCTTAAAGCTCAACATTCAGAAAACTAAGATCATGGCATCTGGTCCCATCACCTCATGGGAAATAGATAGGGAAACAGTGGAAATAGTGGCTGACTTTATTTTTGGGGCTCCAAAATCCCTGCATGGTGATTGCAGTCATGAAATTAAAAGACACTTGCTCTTTGGAAGGAAAGTTATGACCAACCTAGACAGCATATTAAAAAGTAGAGACATTACTTTGTCAAAAAAGGTCCGTCTAGTCAAGGCTATGGTTTTTCCAGTGGTCATGTATGGATGTGAGAGTTGGACTATAAAGAAAGCTGAGCACCGAAGAATTGATGCTTTTGAACTGTGGTGTTGGAGAAGACTCTTGAGAGTCCCTTGGACTGCAAGGAGATCCAACCAGTCCATCCTAAAGGAGATCAGTCCTGGGTGTTCATTGGAAGGACTGATGTTGAGGTTGAAACTCTAGTACTTTGGCCACCTGATGCAAAGAACTGACTCATTTGAAAAGACCCTGATGCTGGCAGAGATTGAGGGCAGAAGGAGAAGGAGATGGCAGAGGATGAGATGATTGGATGGTATCACCGACTTAATGGACATAGGTTTGGGTGGACTCCGGGAGTTGGTGATGGACAGGGAGGCCTGGTGTGCTGCGGTTCATGGCATCACAAAGAGTTGGATACGACTGAGTGACTGAACAGAACTGAAAATAAATTAATTTAAGAAAAGGAAAGCTATACACATTCTGTCTACAACTGGAGTTTGAGGATAGGTATATACCTGTGAAACTGACACCACTAGCAGGCTGTAGATTCATCACTTCCCAAAGTTTTCTCCCACCCCCTTTATTATTTATCTTTTGATGGTGCAAACACTTAGCACAAGATCTTAGCAAATTTTAAGTATATAGTGTGGTATTATTAGCTATAGGCATATATGTATACATATATATGAATATATATTTGTTATTGTTGTTTAATCCCTAAGTTTGTGTCCAACTCTTTTGTGATCCCATGGACTATAGCCCACCAGGCTCCTCTGTCCTTGGGGATTCTCCAGGCAAGAAAACTGGGGTGGGTTGCAATTTCCTTTTCCAGGGGATCTTCCTGAATCAGGGATTGAACCTGCATCTCCTACACTGCAGGTTGATTCTTTATGACAGAGCCACCAGGGAAGATTTCAGCGAGTCTGTATATCTATTTCTATCTGTCTATACTGTATAATAGATATCCAGAACTTATCTTACAGAAATGAAACGTTGTACCATTTGACCATCACCCCATTTCCCTTTTTTCTCCATCCCTGGAAACCACCCATCTGCTTTCTGCTTCTATGAGTTTGACTTTTTTAACTTTCATATATAAATGAGATTATGCAATATTTGTCTTTCTGTCTTTCTATGTCCAGAAAAACATCTACTTCTGCTTTATTGACTATGCCGAAGCCTTTGACTGTGTGGATCACAACAAACTCTGGAAAATTCTGAAAGAGATGGGAATACCAGACCACCTGACCTGCCTCTTGAGAAATCTGTATGCAGGTCAGGAAGCAACAGTTAGAACTGGACATGGAACAACAGATCGGTTCCAAATAGGAAAAGGGGTACATCAAGGCTGTATATTGTCCCCCTGCTTATTTAACTTATATGCAGAGTACATCATGAGAAATGCTAGGATGGATGAAGCACAAGCTGGAATCAAGATTGCCGGGAGAAATAGCAATAACCTCAGATACACAGATGACACCACCCTTATGGCAGAAGGTGAAGAAGAACTAAAGAGCCTCTTGATGAAAGTGAAAGAGGAGAATGAAAAAGTTGGCTTAAAACTCAACATTCAGAAAACTAAGATCATGGCATCTGGTCCCATCACTTCATGGCAAATAGATGGGGAAACAGTGGAAACAGTGGCTGACTTTATTTTTGGGGCTCCAAAATCCCTGCATGGTGATTGCAGTCATGAAATTAAAAGACACTTGCTCTTTGGAAGGAAAGTTATGACCAACCTAGATAGCATATTAAAAAGTAGAGACATTACTTTGTCAACAAAAGTCCGTCTAGTCAAGGCTATGGTTTTTCCAGTGGTCATGTATGGATGTGAGAGTTGGACTATAAAGAAAGCTGAGCACTGAAAAATTGATGCTTTTGAACTGTGGTGTTGGAGAAGACTTTTGAGAGTCCCTTGGACCGCAAGGAGATCCAACCAGTCCATCCTAAAGGAGATCAGTCCTGGGTGTTCATTGGAAGAACTGATGCTGAAGCTGAAACTCTAATATTTTGGCCACCTGATTCGAAGAACTGACTCCTTGAAAAAGACCCTTATGCAGGGAAAGATTGAAGGCAGGAGGAGAAGGGGACAAAGAGGATGAGATGATTGGATGGCATCACTGACTCAATGGACATGAGTTTAAGTAAACTCTGGGAGTTGGTGATGGACAGGGAGGCTTGGCATGCTATAGTCCATGCGGTCGCAAAGAGTTGGACATGACTGAGCAACTGACTGACGTCTGGCTTACTTCACTAAGCATAATGTCCTTCAATTCTATCTATGTTGTTGCAAAGGGCAGGACTTCTTCCTCCTTCTCTCTTAAGGCTGAATACTAATCCATCATATATAGATATATAGATATAGATCACATTCTCTTCTCATATGATGACACTGCTGGCACTTCTCGATCTTCCTGAGTTGGGACAGGCCTGCAACCAAGGTGGAAGTGATGCTGTGTAACTTTGAAGTCTATGTCACAGACGTGAGACAACTTTCTCTTGGTCCTCCCTCAGGACACGTGCCTTGAGATCCCTGAGCTCACATAGGCTACATCACTTGCTGTGGTGGAGGGACCACATGGAGGGACTATTCAGAGATAGAAAAAGGTGCCCAAAGATCCCAGTTGTTCCAGCCTTCAGCCTTTGGGTGTTCTGGCTGAGACCCCAAAAGATCAATACCCTCACCGTGCCTCACTTGACCTCCCTACCTGCACAGTCTGTGAGCCTAATAAACAGTTGTTTTGTCTACCAGCTTTGGATGATCTGTTATGCCACCCCACTAACTGGAACAGGCTGTATGCTAGTTGGGCAGGCAGAAGATAAGCCAGTGAACAAATAAACAAGGCATTGTTAAACATGGCTGTAAAGAGCTGAAAATAGGCTGCTAAGACTGGAGTGTGTGGAGGGAGGGGAAACCCTAGACAGGATAAGGAAATCCTGGCAGAAGAGAGAAGGTGTGTGCTGTGGAGATGTTCACATACAAAAAAGGGCAAGAATGAATATTCTGGGAGGGACAGACATAACAGCAGGTGCAAAGGCCCTGAGGCAGGCTGAAGCTAGACACATGCAAGGGGCTGAAAGATAGCTGGTGTCTCTGGACAATAGTAAGAGGAGGATAACTGTCCCAGCTGGGGTCAGTGCAGACAGAGGACCTCGTATATGGACTGGTAGGTCAGAGCTAGGGGTTTGAATTTGTATCCAAGTATAATGGCAAACCATGTAAAGATTCTTAGTGGTGGAGAGATACAGTTTCATTTACAAAGTAGCAATGTCCCTTTGGTGGCTGTATGGTGACAGGATTGAAATGTAAGAACTGAAGCGAAGAGGCTAATTAAGAGGCTTCAACCTCCACTCAAATGAGAACCTATGGCAGCTCAGACTGACCCAGAAGTAGTGGGCATTTGAATAACAACAATGGGTAACATCTCCAGAGTGGTTTCTGTGTTTAGGCATTGTTTCAAGTACTTTACGTGGATTATTTTATTTTGTCTTCACAGCAACTTTATGAAGTGGACTCTATAATTATCCCAAATACGCAATCAGGTACTTTGCCTGTAATAAGTGGTGGAGGCAGGGTCCCAGCTCAGGCAGGACCACTGCTGAATGCTGCTTCCCTGGATGGAATCCAGTGGGAGGATTCAGGATATTTTGGAGGACTGGTTAAATGATCTGGAATTTGGAGGGAAAGAAAGAGCTCAAGGATGGAGACTTGTGTTCTGACACGGGCAATGAGGGTAGAGGCAGTGTCATCCTTTGAGATGGGAATGTCTAGGGGAGAAGCAGAGGTGGGGAGAGGCTAGAGTTCTTTCATTCTAAGAATGAACAACCATAGTGATAAAATGAGCATGCGTGCATGTTCAGTTATGTCAGACTCTTTGGGACCCCATGGACTGTAGCCTTCCAGGCTTATCTGTCTGAGGAATTATCCAGGCAAGAACACTGGAATGGGTTGCCATTTCCTCCTCCAGGGGATCTTTCCAGCCCAGGGATCGAACCCATGTCTCTTGTACCTCCTGCATTGCAGGCAGATTCTTTACCACTGAGCCACCTGGGAAGCCCTGTAAAATGAGCATAATCAAGGTTAATGTTTATGGAGTGCCTACCATCTGCAAGTATTCAACCTATACCAACTCATTTGATTTGCCAACAACTTAAAGAAGTAAGGTAGTATTGTTTCCTCACCTTACGATGAAACGAGGCAACAGGGAGGCTGAAGAAATGCGCTGAAGGTTACAGAGCTAGTAAATTGCAGATTTGGGGTTTAGTCTGATTGGCTGTCTGCTCTAACACACTGCTTGTCATTAAATGAGCAAATGTTAAGTACAAGCACAGTGTCTAATGCAAAGTAAGTGATCGATAAACGGTAGCTATTATTATTGTTGTTGTTAGTAGTACTCAAATGTGGTTGACCTTCTCTGATGTACGTAACTGTGTGCTACTACTAGGAAATAGAACCTAGTCGGTGCCCTCAGAAAGATGCCACGTCTGCAGGAAATCCAGACCCTCACGTGTGGAAGTTTAAATGATTCAAGACAACCACGCAACAATACAAAACAGCAGAAGAGAAGGTGCCTCTAGGCAGCATGTGATGAAGTGCTGAAGGAATGGCATATATCTGGCTATACTGATTTTTTCAATTATCTTGAGGAATATTAAAGCCTTGTGCCAGGATTATTAACACATGGGTTCGCAACAGGGAGATTCCTTCTCTATGATTCATTGTGCCCTGTCAGGACCCAAACCAAATGTCAAAGATTGGAATAGTGACATTTACACCGTTTTAATTACCCAGCAAGATTAGTGTTTGTGGACTTGTTAAGCAGTTCCCAAACAAAGCAATGAAATTTAATGGTTATGCTGTGCAACAAAATTCATCCCCTTTTCATTTCCTTCTCTTTTTTTCTCCCTCCTGTCCCCATCCCCCCTTTGGAGAAGCAGTAGGGACAAATTTTTACTAGTATTATCAAGACAAATTCCTTGATGTTTTGATATAATAAAAATGAAAAACATGGGCTGCTCTCACCTTTCTTGCTTTTTGTAATGTTATTTTTTCTCTGTGGTTCCCAATATGCCAGAGATTCAAAGCAATAAGTCAAGCTATGTTTGGGGGAGGCTTTTCACATTTCCTCAATTTTTTTTTAAAGGAAAAAAACCCTAGAAAATTTAGAAATGTGTGTGTGTTAAGTCGCTTCAGTCCTGTCTGATTCTTTGAGACCCTATGGACTGTAGCCCGCCAGGCTCCTCTGTCCAGGGGATTCTCCAGGCAAGAATACTGGAGGGATTTGCCTTGACTTCCTCCAGAGAATCTCCCCAACCCAAGGATCGAATCTGCACCTTCTATGTTTCCTGCACTGGCAGACATGTAATACAAACAAACAAAACCTCACATAATCATACCACTCCAGTACAATGGCTGATCATAATTTGGTGTATTTCTCAAGGAATTTTTATTTTCCTGTGGTTACACATAGTTGTAACTCTAGTGTGCTTACAATGTTGTATCCTGTTTATGTAAATGTTTATTGGGTATATCTTTTTATGCCATGAGGTAAAATTCCAAATTTTATTAGAATAGTCCGTTGGATGAAACTCCCTTAATTTCTAAACAATGTAAGTAGATCACTTTTAGAATAAGGAAATAACAAAAAATTAAATACATAAACAGCATTACTCTTTCTCTTAACGTTAAACTTGGCAAGGCCTCGTGTGTGAGGAGAAGGCAATGGCACCCCAGTCCAGTACTCTTGCCTGGAAAATCCCATGGACGGAGGAGCCTGGTGGGCTACTGTCCGTGGGGTCTCGAAGAGTTGGACATGGCTGAGCGACTTTACTTTCACTTTTCACTTTCCTGCTTTGGAGAAGGCAATGACAACCCACTTCAGTGTTCTTGCCTGGAGAATCCCAGGGAGAGAGGAGCCTGGTGGGCTGCCGTCTATGGGGTCGCACGGAGACACGACTGAGGCGACTTAGCAGCAGCATGTGTAAGGGTTGAGAATTCTGGCTTTGCCACTTGCTAGCTGTGTGACCTTGGACAAGTTACTTAACCTCCCTGGGCTTTAGTTTCCTCACCCATTAAATGTAGATAATGACACTGCTACTTCATAGGAATGGGATAATGCGCATTGAAATACCTACCTCGGTACCTGTCACATGATGAATGCTCAATAAATGTCTGAATAAATCATTACTGTTATGATCATTATTATTTAAAGTTCTAAACATGATTTTGGTAGAATTTGCATCAGATTGGGAATCAGAAAGTTTGTGCTCCAGACTTGAATGAGCTGTGTGCTGCTGCTGGTTTCTGTTCACTGTGAAAGTGAAAGTGAAAGTGTTAGTCACTCAGTTGTGTCTGACTCTTTGTGACCCCATGGACTGTAGCCACCAGGCTCCTCTATCCATGGGATTCTCCAGGCAAGAATACTGGAGTGGGTTGCCATTCCCTTCTCCAGGGGATCTTTCCGACCCAGGGATCGAAGCCATGTCTCCTGCATTACAGGCAGACTCTTTACCAACTAAGCCACCAGGGTCCCTACGGTTCTTAACTATAAAACAGTGTTATATACTTGTCACACCTCTTTCAAAAAGAACTCAGAATAAGATACAAAGCTCTACAAATGCATATAAGGTCGCATGTGCTCCTTGTGATCCGAGAGGCATAGTCCCGTGGCCATGGCTGGGGTGGGAGGTGAGGGAGATCGCAGCATGTTTCTGATGACCAGACCTCATTCCAGAGCTAGGTTCGCTACTTAGAACAATGCCAAAGGCACACAATTCTAGGCAGAGGTCAGCAAAGGCTTCCCACTTGTGCTCTGGTGTCTTCTTCCCTACTATTTACAGAAGGTGAAGAGCCACCCCTATCTGCTGTGTTAAGGAAACCTCTACCTCAGGCTTTTCTCTCTTTTTTCCCGTGTCTATTTGTCTTAGGTATTCTATCAATGTCATGTGCACGGCTCAGGTTGGAAGCTGTCAGCATTTCCCATTTAGGCTGCTATTTCCAGGGGATGGTAATTTGATCGCAACATTTGTTCTGGGCAGCAACAGGCCAAAAAGAGGTCTCGGTGCAAAAGCATCTTCCACCCACTTAAAAACAACAGCCACCACAAACGCACTCCTTATGTGACCAATTTAAAGTGATGGAGGTCGACAGAAAAAACACTGATATTTTAAATTCCAGAAGATGGAGGGAGGTGTTCTGGCAGCACTATGAAGTTCGTGGCTGCAGGTCAGCCAGAGTTCATTCTCAAGTATCCCAGCGTGGTCGCAGGAGCTGCCAGCCCTCCAGCCAGGTCCTGCTTCTGGGGAGAATGGGTAACTGTTGCCTCCTCGCCTCTCCTCTCCATCGGGAATGGACTAGTGAGGAAGGGAGATCATGGTCAGCTCCCCCTCTTTGGGAGTCTGCAGGCTGGGCAGAGGGCAATGAGGAAAAGTGGAAGATGCATTGCTGTTAAGAGGCTGACCTCTCACATTTGCATACCCAGCCTGTATCACCTCCCGCATCATCATGAGAGCCCTGGGCAGTAGCTGGGGGAATGACTGACCTCTTGCTTCAGAGGCTGGTTCGTTCAAGTGTTATTTACTGAGCACCTAATGCGCCTCTTGTACTTGTGTCTTGCTAAGATGTGTGAGGTTGAACTGACAGCTCCTCTTCCCAGGGAGCCTTGGTTGGTATGGAGCCGTGTCCCAGGTGAACGTACAAGTACACACACCATCAGGACCACCAAGGAGAACCAGAGGCTGCTTGGAGAGGCAGGATTTGGAGCCTCTCTAACTTTCTAGAGAAAGTGACATTTCACTGGAGAAAAGAAGGCAGTATTGGAGGTACGGGGGATAGTTTAAGAGGCAGGTTTGAGATCAACACCATCTTTTGAACAATTAGTATGTACATGTACCAGGCCTCCTGTTGTGTTTCCTCTGTCTGAGTTGGATGTGAGACTTAGGTATCTATTCAAACTGCTTTAATGAAAAGGAGATTTGTTGAAAGGAGGAAGTTGGTAGAACCCAAGGACATCCAGACCTTGCAGGGAGTGGCTTCTTCCCTCTGTCCCCACAGGACTACCTGCTAGGGTTGAGATCCTGGCTCCACTTGGCCTTTTCTGATGTTGTCCCAGGAAGGAGGTTGGGGCACCTGCCTACAGCCTGGCATGAGTGGGAGCCTAGGCTCTGGGCCTTTGCTGGCAGGGGAGGGGGTGGGACACGATGTTTCCTGTGGTGTTTGGCTGGAGTAATGTGTTTATTTTCTGTCTTTCTTGGCTTCCTTGTCCTGGTCATTTCGGCAGAGAGGTAGGGACATTTGGTCCGTATCCATTGGTCTCTCATCCATACTAACCAGGTCTGACCCTGCTTAGCTTCTGGGTGTCGACTTGGTCTGTATCCGCTGGTGCTTCTGGATTTCTAACTTCTTCAGGATCCGATCTGGGATGTGCCGGGCAAAACATCACTATGTCATTCCTGCGATCCCAAGTTCCCCAGCCATTCAGCCTTCTTTCAGAGACTTCTGTTCATATGATGTCTAGGGTTTTTACTTGTACTTGGCATGAGGAATGGGAGACACTCAGAATGAATGTCTACTGGATCCTTCTGAAAATGAGAGTCAGTCAATGTCCTTCTTGCTTAAGTTTTAATAATTAATAGTTAATTTTTATTGACTGGAAGGGTCTTTAAATTCTGCCATGCTTTACAATTTTCAAAAGTTTCACACAGGTGATTTCACATAATCCTATATTAACGCTTTTTTCTCCCTTACCCCCTCTTTTGCCCCTCTCCCCCTTCCCACGCGCCACTGGTAACCATCCGTTTTTCTTTATATCTGGGAGTCTGTCTCTTTTTGTTTGTTTCATTCGCTAGTTTGTTGTATTTTTTAGACTTCACATATAATCAATCACTTCTCTACTTTAACAGTCCGAGTCAGATTCTGTTGTTTAAAACTAAGAGGTTATCTGACACAGAGTTCTTAATGGTGAGTAACAGAAAACCACTCAAGGTAGTTTTAGTAGACCGTGACTTCCCAGAGGTTTGGAGCCAAGCCCTAGAATCTCTAGGAGAGCCAGAGAGGAGTTGTGAAACCAGCATCTGGGCTCAAACCATACCTGGGAACAACCACAGTAGCGATGCCTCTGTTCGCCACCCCAGGGCCATCCCTGGGCACAGGTGCTGAGCGTGCCTTCCACTGCCCCCAGAACCAGAAGCTTCTGCCGTCTCCTTTGCCAGGGTGAATTCCACGTGGAACTTGCAACACTGCTCACGTCTTCTGCGTCAAAGTCCATTATGTGGATGTCTGGAAGCCAAGTTAATATCTGTGTCCTGGCCACAAGGGAAGCTGGGAAAATCAGTTTTGGCTTCTGTCTTGTGAAGGTGAGGACATTTTCAAAATACGGAAGGGGTTCTGGGTGGCCCCAGACACGACAGGTGTCCACCACAGAGCTTACTTAACAATGTATGTGAGGGCCCAGATGGCCCAGAGTCAGGAGGAGATAGAGGAGATGAAGAGGAGAACATATATCTGAAAGATAGTGAGAAGGCGGAATCACTAACAGTTCATAACAGACTGGGTGTGAAGTGTGAGTAAGAGGGAAGAATCTAGTTACTGGTCAAATATTTATGATTTTAAGCCAAAGATGTCCAGTTATTGAGTCCATGGCTGATGGAGGATACAGTTACCAAGTCCTAAGTCTTTTGTTGGGAGTAATTATCCTGAACAAAACTACAGAAAACAGAGCTCCCGTGTCTTTCAGCATTACCAGCAATTGTTATTGGACCTTTCAACAAGACTGACTTTAGTTTTATGAGTGCTACAAGCCAAGACCTTCGGAAACAAGCTAAGCAGATCTTCAAGACAAACATATCTGAATAGTGTCTTTCCTCATGGTGCCACGATACAAATGTTTTCTTTTATTTATCATCCTTATATACAATCATCTTCCAAAATATATTTGAAAGATTTGTCATATCTACACATATTGAGTAAATAAGCAATAATAAAACAATCCCCATATCAATACAAGGATGAAAGACTATGACTAAGTAATGAGGACAATAGGTCAGAGCAAATTATAAACTATAGATTAAAGAGGCTGATGGAACTGAGTCCAAAACTTAGATATGATATTCCTGGCATCACATGAGAGAACAAAAATGGGATGAACTGTGTACATGTGTTACTGTGGACTAATTGTATCCACCCATCCCAACATATGGTGAAGCCTTAACCCCCAAAGTGATGTGTCTGGAGTGGGATTTTATAGGATTAATTAAGGTTAAATGAGATCATGAGGGTAGGGCCCTGACCTGAAAGGACTGGTGTCCTTATAAGAGAAGATGCCAGAAAGCTCGCCCTCTCTCTGCCATGTGAGGACACAGTGGGAAGGTGGCACATGCAAGCCAGGAATATAGGTATCATCAGAACCCGACCACGCTGGAACCATGATCTCAGACTTCCAGGCTCCAGGATCGTGAGCAATAAAATTCTGTTGTTTAAGCCACCAAGTCTGTGATATTATGGTAGCCTGAGCTGACGAAGACATATGTACTGTACATGTCCGGTTATCAAGACAGAAAGAAAACTGTTTCCCAGTTCTGAGCTCCAAGAGTAACCCAGCCTGCAGGTTACTTAGATAAGAGACATCCAACAACATATTAAAATTTTATAGCTGTTTGTCAAAAAGATGACCTTAAACAGTTCCTGATAAAATAGTTGATGCCTGGAAGTTAAATTACAGCTCATTGCAGAGATTTGGGGGACTAAGTCATATTGCACAGGTTCTGAGCGTCGTGGAATTTGATAAGAGGTGTGCAACAAGCAGATGACAGTTGGAGTTTCCATCAGCATCTGGGAATTGGCATTATTTCCAGCCCATATTTTCTGTGTGGCAGCCCACAGGTTGGAACACCCATGAGAGTACCGTGTGTGAATCTCGCATGTGCCAAGTGACAGCAAAGTGATGAGCACTGCTTCAGAGAAATGTCTGATCAAGGTCACATGCATACAAAAATACCTTCAAGAGCCAGACAGGTGGGGCTGTGTGAGGAGTGGGTCCAGAGGGTGCACACCTGGTCAAGAGGAAGCAGCTGACTTTATCAGAAGTCAAGGATCGCACTGCAAGAATATTCTGCATGTCAAAACCATCTATGGGCAGCATTCATCCAGAGACTCCCCACGCCCCTCGCCACCCCCACCCTGTCCTCAGGCCTTACAAACTACAAGACTGTTACTCTGAGATTTCCATGATCCCATCCAAATCATGGCTAACAATTCCAATGAAGAGAGCTGGTAATGTCCACAAAGCAACTCTTTAAAACAGTAATGACCTAGCAGGGCTTTGTCACAAGAGTTTAGAGAATGGATGTCCTCAACTCTGCTGCGGAATGCAGTGCTCTTTTCGCTCTTTCATTTGCTTGGGCATGTTTCCCAGCCGTGTGTCCTTCAGCAGGGTTTCTAAATGGGTTAACAACACCTTCCCTCAAAGTGCTTGGTCAGGATATTTGTCGCTTTTTCACAGCCATGGAAAATGCACACAGGGATTGAAAGGCCCAGTTCATGCAACATTGCTCAAAGGATTTGAGGATTCCATTACTGCACAAATCCTTTAATTAAAGCCAGTTCCTCCAGGCCCCTGTTGCCCGGGCCCAATCCATAGCGTCCCGGGCGACCTTGGGAGAGTTGATTAATTGACGAGTTGGCAGTGCAACCATTCCTTCAAAGATCCCAAGATATATCTGCTAAAACAAAAGTGCCCCCGGACACTGTACGGGCCTGTTTGCAGTGGTTCTTAAAATTTATCTGCAACTTCTCTCCCGTGTGACTAATGTTTGCTGCCTTCTACTCAGTGGCTGTTTCGACCCTTCCTCTCTGAGGCAAAGAACTCTTCAGAGAGGAGATATTTTTGGAAACTCAAGAGGGCGTTTTTGCAATTTGGCAATAAGAAGTAACATTCTCCACTGGGCCCAAGTTACTGTTGGTATCAAAGGAGTCAGATTTTTGAAAAATCTCTCTGCCTTGGCTTTTCAGGGATTCAGCAGTAAGCAATTATATCTGGAAGCACTAACATCTAGATTCTGCTTATCAGAAGAGTGAATTGAAAGGAACCTGGATAACAGCAAAGTCAGGGGGGAACATTCTTCCAAGGTAACTCTTAAGGGTGACTCTAAATGTTTCTTCTTGATAGCTCTGGGTATTCTCCCTTTGTCTTTGTCAGCATGCTATGTATCAGGCTCTAGTAAAACTGGGTGCTGACTCATCTTTTCAGAAACCTAAGAAACAAGAGCATTCAACCAAAGGCGAACTTCTAAAATTATCTAAAGAGCAGTGAGTTCTGTGAAATTTGTCTGTCTGAGCACAAATATGGTTCTGTGCATGTGTATTTGAGAGAAGACCATTGAAAAAAGCTGTAAAATAGAAGAAGAATTTGGAGTTCCTGAGGCAATTCTGGAGCAAAGAGGTAAGAAGGTGAGAGCAGGAAAGAGGAAGGAAGAGGAGGCTGGAAGGAGGCAGAAGGCTGCCCAGTTGTCTTAGGACTCCTCTCTGAACCTCATCCTCCCATCTTCAGAGGATCCCACCAATCAGGTACCTGCTCCCCCCACCTCTTTTTTTTTCAGAACAAACAACTTTGTTGAGTATAGTTGATTTACAATGTTGTGTTAGTTTCAGGTACATGGCAAAGTGATTCAGTTGTATATAAATATATATATACATACATATATATATATATATTCAGTTAAATATGCTGTGCTGTGCTTAGTCGCTCAGTAGTGTCCAGATCTTTGCGACCCCATGGACTGTAGCCCGCCAGGCTCCTCTGTCCCTGGGGATTCTCCAGATAAGAATACTGGAGTGGGTTGCCATTCCCTCCTCCAGGGGATCTTCCCAACCCAGGGATTGAACCCAAGTCTCCTGCATTGCAGGCAGATTCTTTACCATCTGAGCCACCAGGGAAGCCCCTAGTTTTATATATACATATATATATAATTCCTTTCCCAAGTTCTTTTCTATTATAGTTTATTACAGGATACTGAATTTAGTTCCCTGTGCCATACAGTAGGTCTTTGTTGTTTATCTATTTTATATATAATAGTGTGTATCTGTTAATCACAAACCTCTAATTTATCCCCCACCACCCTTCCTCAAGTGCTCTTTTAAAAGCCAAATACACTCCAGGGCCCCACATGACCCAGTCTCAAGTTGATGTCATGGGCAGAGTAATACGTTATGCCAGCCAAGATGAGTACCTAATTCCAAGCTTTACTCAAATGCCTATAATCTCATACAACCTCATGAGAAGGACTATAGGGATACAGAGCGATGCTGAAAGCATGGACCTTGGGTCAGGCAGCCTGAGACTTGGAACTTGGTCCTGCCACTTATAGGCCGTGAGAGCTTTGCTGAATCACTTAACCTCTCTAGGCTCTGCAGTGCCGTGCTATGCTAAGCAGATTCAGTCACGTCCAACTCTGTGCGACCCTATGGACTGTAGCCTGCCAGGCTCCTCTGTCCCTGGGATTCTCTGGGCAAGAATACTGGAGTGGGTTGCTATGTCTTTTTCCAGGGGATCTTCCTGACTCAGGGATCAGACCGCGTCTCTTAAGTCTTCTGCATCGGCAGGCGGGTTCTTTACCACTAGAACCATCTGGGAAGCCAGTGTTTTAGGTCTCTCATTTGTAAAATGAGGATGATTGTAGTACCTACTAATTAGGATGGTGATGAGAGTGAAATGAATTAACCTTTGTCAAGCCCTCAAAACAGTACCTGACACATAGGAAAAGCCACATCAATCTTGTAAGTAAATAGTAAAAATGGCAAGTAAGTAACTACATGTTAGGATCCACTTTCTCTGGTACTCAACTCAAAAGAATGTTTCTAATTTTCCTGTCATTTCGTTTTCATCACTTCCTTACTCTTTTCTTTCACTCTCTCTCTTTGAGAAAAAGCTCTGCCTTTCTTGATGCAATCCCCACTTTTGATGCCTCATCTCTTCCTAACCCAAAGAGTACCCAGATCTGCCTGCAAAGGGCCTGGAAGGGGTTGGAAAGGATAAGACAGAAAAATGCACAGTAAAACATGTCAGAATTTGCCCTGTTAAAAGTGAGGATGAGGGGGTGGGGAAAGTGCCATGAGTTTGTATTCTCAGATAATATACGCCTCTTATGTTTGATGTGAGTGACCACAGAGAGGGAATTGAGGAGGGTGCTGAGTTTCACGTCACATCAGGCAGCAGATGGCAGACAGCATGAGAAGATTATGGAACCTGAAGGCGACCTCAGGAACCTAAGGTCACCCAGGAGTTCACAGAATCCTTGGCAACTTTTGACTTGCATAGGCTCTGGCCCTGCTGGAAGTGTGATCCAATTTCTTTAACGTCTTGGGTAGGAAACATGAAGTACTATCAGTACACAGAAAAATGCAGAGTAGGTTTCTTATAAAGGGAGGTAAACATTTATCAGAACTCTTATAGTAAGAGGGAGATGGATGGCTAGTGTTTAAGATCTTAATCTGTTGTACAGGAATAAGAAAAATTTATTAGGTTAAATAATAAGCACATAAAATCTATTTGGTGTATATAAGATGGTTTGCATATATTCATACATATATGAATACCTATATTTATTTTTACACATAATGAACCATATGCTTGTGTATGTGGAAATGAATATATTCAATAAGTAGAATATAAAGGAATATGTTTGGCTAGTTAGACATGTGAGCAATATGGTGAAAATGTGTAAAACTCTACAATCTAGCAACCACAAGATGACGTGAGTTCAGGACCCAGCTGGAGACTGATCATGTGGGTTAGTGGTCTCAGCTAAGAATGAATGGTACCAGCTTCAACACTGGGTGTCCTGGTAATCACATTCCTCTGCTCGCCCTAGTGATGTTATAATGAGCAAAATCACAGGCAAATAAGGTAAATGGAAAGGGTGGGAGAAGACAAGAAGCTGAGTGACTGGCCTAAAGCGAGTTGTGAGCTTGGATATGGCTATTGGTACTTCCTCTGACCTGAACAGATCCAAGGTGAAGAAACCAAGTGTCTTGTCCATCCTGCTTTTTGCCACAGCTAAGCTGAGGCATCCAGAGCCCAGGGGCTGATGTGAGTTGTCTACAATTGTGAGTCTTGATTACTCTCCCTGCTGCAGCCTGTAACGAGGGACAGAATGCCCAGGGTGATGGGGGGGTGGTGGGGGGAGGATTCAACTTACCTCTTATTTGAATTTCTGTAGGCAACAGATGCTGTGAATGGTCTAGGGGATAGAATTATATACCAACTTTGTCATTCTCCTGTCTTCCCATTAAATGTACTCCCTGGGGGAAGAGGTGGGTTCTTTTCCTGCCTGTGAGTAGAAACTTAGGCTCATCCTATTAGCTCACAAGTCATTCTTAAATAATAAAACATTCACTTTCTATCATAAACACAATATCAATTTTAGTCATTTTAAGTGCTCAGGCCCCCTGAGGGTAATGATGTCTTTCATTTTTTTCAGGGAAAGAAATTCAAGTTTGGAGAGAATAATTGATTGAAAAGAGGTCCCAGTGGTAGAAAGTGGGGAAGGCAGGATTCAAACCCATGACCATGTGTGCTTCACTGAAGACTATACTTCCCATCCTCCACTGAGTGCATCAAAGAGACCCTCACTCTCTCTCCTTTCTCTCAAACCCGTTTTGTCTACCCTTGGAGCAAGTGATGAGTGAAGGGTTGAAAACCAGTTGCATCCTAACTTCTTAGCATGTCCTGACTCTTCAAGGCAGAACTCTGAGAGTAGCATTTCCCATTCTGTCCCAGTAGGAAAAGAAGTAAATTATTCATAAGCAGATTTCTTAACCTGTGGTCCATGAAAGATGTACTGATGGAAAGATTAGTCTTTTCTCTTAGATTTTCTTTGGTGTCACTTTGTAAATTATCTTTGTGAGACGGCTGTATTTATTGTAAATGTAAACATATTTTTGATGTGTGGCTTCATTACAAACAAATGTTGCATGGGAAGGGTATTACTTGATAATAGACATACTAGCCATTACCCTGACTTCCTGTTGGCGAGAGGAGCATCCACTGATAGAAATGGACCACAACACACCCATCACTGGGTGTGTTAGGCCCAGCTTAACTGGAAAATATCAAGAAAAAGAAGTGATGTCCACATTTACATATATTCTTTGTTTTGATTTTTTTTTATCAGTGAGCATGATAAGGACTCCCATCACCACTCCCCTTAAAATGCTGCAGTGTCCATAGCACAGCAAAATTATGTCTGTCCACCTTGAAAATACACTGGATAAGGCAAACATTTTTCATGAGAAAGCTTGATTTTAAAAGGCCGAAACCATGTTTAAACTTGTATTGTCTCAGAACAAAATTCTTTTGTCAAAACATCTTCCACAATTTTTTATTCATGCCTTTCAAATGAAATAATAGTCACGTATAGTTAGTGAGATTTGAGGAAGTCCTTACTGTGTGGATTTGACCTAGTTTATTTGGGACTTGGAGCAGATAAAGAAAACTGAAGCATACCTCTGTCAAATAGTAACCTAACTTTGGAATTGTTGACATTTCTTTTAATACAGTGTTTTGAAAATCCCTTGGACTGCAAGGAGATCAAACCAGTCAATCCTAAAGGAAATCAACCCTGAATATTCTTTGGACGGACTGATGCTGAAGCTCCAGTACTTTGGCCACCTAATGTGAAGAACTGACTCACTGGAAAAGACCCTGATGCTGGGAAAGATTGAAGGCAAAAGGAGAAGAGGGTAGCAGAGGATGAGGCAGTTAGATAGCCTTATCAACTCAAAGGACATGAGATGGAGCAAACTCTGGGAGATAGTGGAGGACGGGGAATCCTGGCATGCTGAAGTCCATGGGGTTGCGAGGAGTCACACATGACTTAGTGACTGACCAACAAAACCTATGAAGATGTGTTGTTTGGAACTTCTGCAGCCACTTTGTGACCATGAGGAGGAGGCCAAGAGAATTGTAGAGAAGTTGACCCAGAATTCTGATCTTGTTGAGCTGCTAAACTATCACTGGAACTCCCTAACTTTGGATTACCTTGTTTAAAAATGCATTCCTAGGATCTAAATAACTTTAGCTAAATATTTTGTTACTTGCCCTCTAATATTAGGATCCGTGTTTCAAACCTTGTCTTGGACAATGCCGTTGTTCCTTGGTATAAGTCTTCTCTCAAATGGCCAAAAGCTTTAGGGGCTCTGATTCTCTTGTGAGTTAACGTTTAATATTTTCCAAAGGAAAAACCAACTGGTTGGGTATTGATATGTCATGTACAGATCATGTCAAATTGTATATTACAATTTCAATTTCATCTATTTCAAGATGAATATCATGTTTTTAAAACTGAAATTTACCTTTGAGAAGATGTAAGATTGACTTTTGTTTTATTGTTCTTATTTTTCTTCCTGGAATGAATCATTAATTTTTGAATAATCAAATAAAAGTGAGAAAAATGATTTTTTTAAAGATTGATCATAGATGAAGTAAATACATTTCTAATGAGATTAGTTCCTTGCATGTAATTTTTTCCCACTTATGTTTCAAGAGTATTTTTCACTGGGGAGGGATCCTATACCTTTTATCAGATCCTCATATGAATCTGGAACAGAAAAATATTTATCTCGAGTTGATATGATAGGATATACCACATTCAAAGCCTCAACTTTTGCTGGATTTCTACCTACTTTTATTATGAATGGGCATTGGCTTGGTCCAAATTCCTACACAATGGTCCATTCCTACACCTCCAGTCCATGCCATGGTACATCCCTACACTGTTGACCTCAAGGGTAGCTACATGATTTGCTTTAGTTAATGAAATGTGAGTAGAATTAACATGTATCACTTCCAGGCAGAAACTGTAAGAGCCAGCACACAATTCATCATATTCCCTTTTACCCCTCTGTGATCTTGGAATCGTGTAACAAAATGGTACATTTGCCAAGGTTCTATTGGGTTGTGAGTGGCTCTGGCTAGTAGAGTTCCCTCATGATGGACATGGGGCATGAGAGAGAAATTTGAACTCAATTGTTGTCAGCTGCTAAGGTTTTCAGGTTTTTATTGTAGCACAACCTAACCTATCCTGATGGATCTAATGTCCATTTCAATCCTTCCTGCTTTATCCATTCATACCTCTGACCTCAAACACATGCAACATGGAACCAGGGAAAGGAAGGAATTTCATTTACAGGGTGGTTTCTAAGTGCCCAGGATAATGTAGGGTCTTATTCCCAAAGTCACCTTATTTCAACGGCACAAATAGCCCAATGATACAGGAAGGGCTCCTAGTTCAGCACAGGATTCAGGAAATCAAGGCTCGGAGGTTAAGCACCCAGGGCTGGGAGCCTCAGTTTCCACTCCAAAGCTCTCCCTCTTTCCATTGCAGCAACTGTCTCTCACTGCAAGGCTGGTTAAGGTCATTCTGGAAGAGATGCTTTTGGATCTTAAAAAAATAATAATAACCTTTACTAATGACCTGGTAATTGTTTTTATAGCTTCCCAATGAAGTGTGAAGTGTTCTAAGAGACAACACAGGACAATTTCCTTTGATGGTGAAGTTCTCCAAAGGATGATTGCCTCAATCTGGGCTCCTGGTCCCCTGACTTCTGAGTGATATTGAAGGGACCCTGAGTTGCAGGCCTAGAAAACCTGCCGAGGTTGGCAGGAAGGTTGGCTCATATTTATCTATATTTTAAAGCAGTAATCCTGTCTTTCTTTTTCAAAAATGACCGCATAATAGCATATGAACAAATAATAAATAGCTGGCCTTTGTCGAGCACTTACACTATGCTATGGCTGGGCTCAGCACTTCAAGTCCCCACCCCCTCCAGCCAAAGCCCAGCGTGGTGCCTGGCACGTGGCGAGGGCTCCATGAACATCTCTGTAATGAATGAATCACCTACAACACACATTTGTTAGACCTGCTGCTTTGAGCTCTGCTCAAATGCAACGAAATACTTTCTGCTCAAATACTTGGGGTGTGCTGTGCTAAGCTGCTTGAGCCGTGTCTGACCCTTTGCAACCCTGTGCACCGTGGCTTGCCAGGCATTTCTGTCGAAGGGATTCTCCAGGCAAGAATGCTGAAGTGGGTTGCCATGCCCTCCTTGAGGGAACCTTCCTGACCCAGGGATTGAGCCCATGTCTCTTACGTCTCCTGAATTGGGAGACAGGTTCTTTACCACTGGTACCACCTGGAAACTTGACCTCTGCCCAAATGCAGTGAAAATTTATTGAGACAGGGGAAAAAAGATAAGTGTTCAGACAACTCAGTCACTGAATTTGCACCCCCAAAACCCTTTGAAATTCTAAGGCAGTGAGAAGATTCATTTTAATTGAAAATATTAATGATATCAGCTAATATTAGAGCTAGGTCAAATTTATGATCTGGGAGAGTTGCCTTTTACTTGTTTTGGTACAAATAACTGGGCTCCCTCTGTCCAGAAGGACATTAGGTCCCTGTAGGATAGATAATGTGTTACGTTGATCAGGACTCTTCATGGTTTACTTACAAAGCCCCTCCCAAGAGTTGCCTCGTTTGACTCTGACAGTTTCCCTGTGCGGGAGGCAGGGCTGATGTGTTTATTATGAGTTGCAGCTCAGGAAGTTTGGAGACATCTGGGGAACTGCCTGAGAGCTGCAACTCATCCGGGGCAGAGAAGACTGGGACCGGGACACGAGCTCTAAGGGAGGCCAGCTGGGGCGCTTCCTCCTTCTCGGCTTCTGATAGGTCTAAGATCTAAGAGAGGCCTCAGGTCTAAGATCTAAGAGAGGCCACTGGAGAATCTCCTTCTCGGCTTCTGATAGGTCTAAGATCTAAGAGAGGCCTCAGGTCTAAGATCTAAGGTCTAAGGTCTAAGATCTAAGAGAGGCCTAAGGGGGATCTTCCTCCTTCTTGGCTTCTGATAGGTCCTGGGACGAATGCGCTAAGCAGGCGATGGTTTGTCGCGCCTTTTGTGCTGTTGCTGTGCCTTTATAAATGTGTGTGTTGCTGACCTACGGTTTATCCCATGCTTGCTGCTTGGTTAGCTAGGATTTCCCTGTAGTGTGGGCTGTGCTGAGTTGGTCAGTTGTGTCCGACTCTTTGTGACCCCATGGACTGCAGCCTGCCGGGCTCCTCTGCCTCTGGGGATTCTCTAGACAAAAATACTGGAGTGGGTTGCCATGCCCTTATCCAGGGGATCTTCCCAACCCAGGAATCAAACCCAGGTCTCCCATATTGCAGGCAGATTCTTTACTGACTGAGTCACCAGGGAAGCCCATTCCCGTAGTAAGAGATAACATTCCTGTGATGGTTGACAGGTCAACTTGATTGAGTTACGGTGCCCAGTTGTTTGTCAAACACCAGTCTACATGTTGCTGTAAAAATATATTTTTTAAAGATGTGATTAACATTGAAATCAATAGAGTTGAAGTAAAGCAGATTACCCTTTGTAATGGGGGTGGACCTCAGCCAGTCAGTCCAAGCCCTTAAGAAAAAAAGGCTGAGATCTCCGAAGATGAAGAAATACTGCCTCCTGACTATCTTTGGACTCCAGACTGTAATGTTCACTCCTGCAGGAATTTCCAGCCTGACAGCCAGCCCTGCACATTCTGGACTTGCCAGCCCCCACAACTGCAGGAGCCAATTCCTTAAAATTCACTGCCTCTCTATTCTGTATACATACGTATTTACATCCTGTTTGTTCTGTTTCTCTGAAGAGCCCTGACTAATACAATACCTTATGCCTTTCTGGCAGATGATGACTACGAGGATAGCTTCCACTCCTGACTGCCTCCTCTCTGCCTTTCTTGAGCCATCTCGTGTAACCTTCACAAAACTCAACGTGGGCAGTGTTACCTCCTCATGATACCAACGAAGAAATCAAAGTGAGTCGAAATAACTCACTCAAGGTCAAAAAACTAGAGAGTGACAAAGAATGAAGCCAGGTTTCCAGTCCCAAGCACTCAAACAAACATCTCTGAATTCGTCAGGCAATCCATTTTCTAAGACAGTCAAAGAGTGCATCATGGTAAAAATTAAGCAGCTGATTATATTTTTCAGATGTGATATTTTATTCGTTGGGAAATAGCAGCCATTTGTCAAATATTATTTGAAAGGTGTTAGCTACTCAATTGTATCCAAATCTTTGTGACCCTGTGGACTCTATCCCGCCAAGCTCCTCTGTCCATAGAATTTTCCAGGCAAGAGTACTGGAGTGGGTTGCCATTCCCTTCTCCAGGGTCTCCTGCATTGCAGGCAGATTCTTTACCATCTCAACCACCTGGGAAGCCCATTATTTGAGTAGGTGTAGTATAATACCTTGAACTAAAAGAAGGAGGAAACCCTTCTGATGATTTGCTGTGTTTCCAATTTCATTATAGAGGATGCAAAAATCTGTCACCTGGCAACCTCAAAAACCGAGTTGCCTTTGTGTGACAGAAGACAAAAGCCTATGCCTTTCAGGTTGGTTCTGGGTTTGGAGATGTTTGGGACTCAAGGTGTTACAGGAGGGGAGACGAGTGATAAATGATTCTGAAGTCTGTGCTTTCTCTTTGCATGCAATACAACTCCCAGGAGCATAAGGTAATGTTCCAGAAAGACAAAAAAAAAATGTCTGTGATGGCGGCCACCTGTCCCAGTGCAGTATATACACCCTCAGTGACATTTATTTTGCCTGTTACATGTACACAGATATGTAAAATCAGCTCAGGAAAACCAGCTCTTCATCTTTCTCTGGGAAATTCCATGTAAGCTTTGGAAGTTAAAAAAAAAAAAAGGGCAGGGAGGGATCCGCTTTCTCATGAGCTTATTTTTAGCTCCTCTCTCCTTTGCAGAATGGCTAACGCCAACTCAAACTATTTCTGAAAAGAGTTGCCGGGGACAAAGTGGAGCCGTGGGTAGGCCTCATTGAGCTGGGTCTCTGAAGCAGGTGAGATGCAAGATAAAGCAATCGCTTTGCAGCCACCTTTGACGTAAGTGCTGGAGATTTCTTCAATTAGCTTAATCCTTTCCTCCTGACACGCACTTTATAGAAAAGCAAATGGCATCATTATCCTCCCCCGGCCTCTCTAATCCCTGTCTGCGCGCTGCCGACAGATGCCTTTCTGCCTGCCTGCGCTGCCTGCATCTCGGAGCCCCGTGTCACGATGAGGCGGGCTGTGTGTGACAGATTGCTAAATCCGGCCTCCTCCAGGCAGGGGACTCGGCGCTCAAGTGGCACCGGCTGCTGCAGCCTTCCCGGGGACTGAGGCAGGCCCAGAAAGTTCTGGAGGGCTATCTTGTGACTGAGGAAGGCCGGCCCTCCGCTGCTGGCAGAGCCCACCATCCGGAGCTTGTCTTGTTTAGGATTTAAATCTGGGGCCCCGCCCAGGAGAAGCCTAGGGAAGTGTCTTGCTCCAGATGCCATGGCAACTATCAGCCATCTTTCCATAACCAAGGAGTATTGCCTGGTCCGGTTCTCCTAAACACAACTGGGACCTGTCTGTGTATGCCCATTTGTTCATCTATTTGCCTATTTTCACCCCTCACACATTTCCATTTCTGTCTTTTTTTCTTCTGAGGCCACTGCTTTGGATGTGAAAACCGCTCTTAGCTAAACTTCAGCCCTGTCTCCACCCACCTGTGTAACTTTTGAGCCTGTTTCCGAGCCTCTGTTTCCTTATCAGTCAATTGGAGAGTGATGCTTTCTTTTTTTCTTTTGAGAGATGTTTAGTGAGGAGTGAGGAAAATAATAAAAGCACTGCACCTCGTGTACAGGGAGTACTTAATAAATGTGATTTATTAATGAAATGATAATACATTTACATTACTGTCACTACTACTAGTGTATATTTCTCTAGTGATTTAGTTTGTTAAAAAATGTCAAGGGAATTTCATATAATATTGCTTCAACTGCTAGAAAGTAGATATTATATCCCTCAATTTTTTTTCAGATGAAATTTTATATACGTGAGACCACTGAGGACAGAGGTTGGCCAACTATGGCCAGTGGACCAAATCAGCTCATTGTCTGCTTTTGTAAATAAAGTTTCATTGGGACACGACCATGTCCTCAGTTATGCATGGTTTGTGGCACTTTTGTGTCACAAAGGCAGGGTTGACAGGTTCAGGCTTGCAGAGCCTAAGCGATTTCCTCTCTGTCCTTTTACCAAAAAATTTGGCTGACCTCTGACAGCTTGTAAGTGGTGGAACCAGAACTGAAATGATATACATGTCTACAAAAGCTTAAACCCAGGACTATGCCGGAACATGTTCTCTAAATGGAAAGAAAAAAGGTGGCAGCACATGGGAAAAAAAACTGCAGATATGTTTTGTGTGTGCTTTTAATTAACCTAAAGCATTTCTTTGCATTCCTTAGGCAGGATTCGCCATGTACCCAGCAGTGTCCTAGACCGAGAGCTTAAGGAAGTTCCGAATTGAGACCCCAGGGCAATCCCTTGAATTAGAGCCCATCCGGCAAGCTCATGGCAGAGACAGCATGGAGTCTGGAGCTTCTGATTCTGGAGGAACTTCTAACAAGGTCTTGTTCTCACTGTTGACTCCATGTGAACATTTCCTGTTACCTATATGCTCTTTAACCCCTAATTTCTCTTTTCCCTGTCCCAGCCCCAGCCTGCAGCAAGTAGCACTCTCAGAGGCTGGCAGTATAGACGGGGCTGTTGAGGGGTTCTGTGCTGTGATCCCACAGGCAGCAAATCCAGCTCCTCCACCCCCTACCCCCCAACACATACTTCCCAAGAGCCTGCTCTGCGCTGAGCCCAGCCCTGGGTGCTGGGGAGACATCAGTGCATGGTGAATCCTGGTGCTGACCCTCAAGGAGCAGATCGAAGGAAGGGGATCAGAAAGTGAAGAAGTAATGCTAGAATAAGGTAAATTATCTGGGGAGGGTAGGTATTCAGTACGTCTGGAGTGCCAATTTGAGAGGGAAGCCAGGAGAAGCGACAAGAGATGAAGTGTGGAAAGAAAAGGGCCTCACATCAGACTCTGAGGAGTTTAGATGACTTCCTGGGGGCAGGGAGGAGTCCTTGAGGGTTCAAAGCAGGGGGTGCCCTCAGGCCTGCCCTTCCTACCTGCAGGACGACCACCTGTACCCCACTGCTCTCTCCCTAGTCTCTGCCCCACTCCGCTCCATCCACAGATCACTCCCTCAGGCCTGGTGATGTGTTCACTGCTCACGGCTCTGCCTTCAGGAGAATGGACCCAGGGAAGGCTCCTGTGCATGCCTGGAAGGGGCTCATGGTGGAACATCAGGAATACGGGGTCCTGGGTGTCTGGACTACAGTCTGGAATTATGTGTGCACTGCACCCAGGGCATCTCTGCACACAGAGGGTGACGGGACAAGAAATACAGGATTCTAATTAAAATTGGTGCCTCTCTGAGGAAGTGAGCTCCGAAGGGTGGCTATGGGTCAGCCCATAAAAGACAGTGAGGAAGGAGGTGAAGGTGAGAGGAGACGGGCAGGGAACAGCATCCCAAACAGAAGGGCTGCCGGGAGGAAGACACAGTGATGTCTGCCCATGTCCTCCCGGCAGGAGTGACAGAAGAGGGTGGCAAGTAGCAAAGTTAGGCTGCGCACCCACTGTGGAGGGCATTAGTGTACAACTGTGTGCATGTGTGTGTTCTGTGCGTGCACGTGTGTGCACACATACATGGGGGGCAGGGCAGATAGGAGATCCCTTTCCAAGTGCTACACACAAGGTTGCCCATCTTCCCAGCAAGTCAAGGGGCTTTCAACCTCCATACTCACCCCCTCTTTCCTGTGTGAGGATGTAAATGTACAGAAAATAATTCAATCTTGATAAGTTGAAGATAAAAAATAATAGTGATACACATGCATGTGCCCAAAGCAAATTGAAAAAGAACTACAAACTTCTTTTGATCCCACGTAGTGAAAATAATTTGGTCTCTGACCCAAAGGGGCATCTGAAATGCAGGCAAAAGCAACATAACTTAGTTGCCAATCATGCTGTTTTTAATGAGTTCTTCGGACATTTACGTTTGAGGCTGAGATAGCCCCAGAGGACTCCTGTGTCAGTTATCTATAGTTGGAACATTGTGGATACTCTCTTTGCACAAAACAGGGCCCACTTCCAAAGGGATATTATGTTTTCCCCATCAATAAAGCTTGATTTTTATGGGCATTTAAAATCACACTACCAAGACCCACTGGTAGGCATTGAACAGGCTCCAGGATGGGAGCCTGCCAGTGTTCATCATCTTCATGAGCTCAAATGCCCTAAAATATTGCCCTTGAGGATCTTCCCAGAAAGACCAGCCTTGCCAATTCTTCAATACACTTGAAATAAGAAAGATTCTTCTGAAGAGTGCAAAGCATTCTGGAAAGAGTGGTACCCTTCCCTCAGGAGGTGCTGGCTGACCCTCCTTCATTTTAGTCTGCCTCATTCAATGGCAACTTCTACTTCATCTCCTTGCTGTCAATCCTCTTGATTTCCCTTTTGCCATTAACACCATTTTTAATGTGGGTATGGTGCAAGGCCTAAAATTAAGGTTTCATATTATAGGCTGCCTTGGTATTGATAAAATCAGGAGGCCCTCAAATGGCCTAACCCGAAGGTTCTGCAGTCCATGGGGTCGCAAAGAATCGGACTCGACTGAACGACAACAGCCAAGGTTTCCACTCTGCTCCTGGAGACCAGGTCTCTTAGCCCTGTTAAACAGACCAGGTGTAGTTCTTGCTTTTCTCTCAGTTCCTTGCTGGCCCGAAGATTTATTCAAACAAGCTTACTGGATCCTTCCCCTGGAGCCAGGGGCACTTCACCCTTTTGATGCTACAAAGCCTGCTGCCCACAGCCACTGGGGGTTCACTCTGTTGCCTAGTGCAACCCCCTCATGCTCCTGCCTGGTGCAGCTGTTTTTGGTTGGAATTGTTGCACATTCTGAATTATTGGGATGTAACTAGAAAGCTTTTCTTTCCGAAGTTAGTTTATTTATTTGTCTATGCTGGATCTTTGTTACTACACTCGAGCTTTCTCTAGCTGCTGAGAGTAGGATCTACTCTCTACTTGTGGCGGTGTCAGTAATTGTGATCCATGGACTTAGTTGCTCCCCGATGTGTGGGAACTTCCCAGACCAGGGATTGAACCCATGTCCCCTGCATTGACAGGTAGATTCTTAAGCACTGGACCACCAGGGTTAGGCCCTAGAAAGCTTTTCTATTGTCCATCTGCTCAGTGCTCCTTGACACTGAGGGGATTCATCTAGATTGTTTTGTGGATATCATCCTTAAAATTCCTTAGAAAATATTTTTATGTTAAAAATAGTATAGCTCCCCTATAAAAAAAAATAGAAAATTCATTCAAGTATTCAGATAAAATTAAAAATCATCCATAACTTTATGCATCTAGGGTGGTCACTAACATTTTTCCTTTTAAGTTTTTCTTTGTACATTTTAAAATATAGTTTATATCTTATATATGTATGTTATTTTTGTCTTCATTTTAAAGTTAGTATTAATCAATAGCATTTACATATGTTATTAATGATTTCTGTAAACATTTTTTAATGGTTGTATAATAATCTGCATATTTTTCCTAATGATTTTCTGAAAACTATTTTGGTTATCTATTATTATATAATTTATCATATCACTTGTTATAAGTAATACTAGGATAGCAAATGAACACATCTGATGGCCAACTCCATAGATCTGGGTCTCTTATCAAAAATAATAGTATCTTTTATCATAGATAAAGTGATGTCTTTATCATAGATCTTTATCATCATAAAGATATCATAGATCTTTATCATGGATAAAGTGATATCACTTCTATGTGAAATCTAAAAATAAGGTAAAAATGAACTTATTTACAAAACAGAAATAGAGTCACAGATGTAGAAAACAAACATAGTTACCATGGGGTCAGAGAGAGAGGGATAAATTGGGAGTTTGGGATTTACATAGACATACTACTATATAAAATAGTTAACTAAAAAGGACCTGACATATAGCACAAGGAACTCTACTCAATACACTGTAATGGAATAAGTGGGAAAAGAATCTAAAGAAGAGTGGACATACATGTGTGTGTAACTGATTCACTTTGCTCTACACCTGAAACTAACAAAACACTGTAAATCAACTATGAAAGTCAGAGTGTTAGTCACTCAGGTGTCTCCGACTCTTGGTGACCCCATGGACTGTAGCCCGCCAGGCTCCTCTGTCCATGGACTTCTCCAGGCAAGAATTCTGGAGAGGGTTGCCATTCCCTTTTGCAGGGGTATAATCCAATAGAAAATCCAAAAAGAAAAAAAAAGATAAAAGGATAATAGTTTCCTTGATGAGTTTCACCATGAAAGGTCATGGTTACCTCATGTGGATAAGGAAACTACTACAAGTATTACAGGATAGGGTTTGGTAAACTGTATCCTCCAGGCCCAACCCAGCCGGCTTGTTTTTGTAAATAAAGCCTCATTGGTCACAGCCATCCTCTTTGCAACCGTGTTGTCTATGGCTGCTTTCATGCCGCAAGGGTAAAGTTGAGTCATTTAGACTTGCAGAACCTAAAATATTTACTACTGACTCTTTGCATAAAAAGTTGGCTAATTCCTGATACTAGAATGTCAGGGACCTCAGGCTTTCTCACTGAAAACCCTACAGCCCTAAACCATGCATTTTAAAATGTCTTCCTTTAAGCTGTGATATTAAAAACAAATATAGAGGAAGTTAGCATGTAATAATAAAACAGCCAAAATCCAATAAACCTCCAAATGTAGGCTTCATGGGTGTACCAAATTCTACTCCTTCCATCCGCCTATCCTCTATTTTAGATTTTAGCCAGGCCCAGGAAAAGATTGATAAAACAGAACAGAAACTCAGACAGAATAAGATGTGAACAGAAACTTTATCATAATAAATATGCCACCAAAAATCAGTGGAGAAGAAAAGGATTGCTCTACACATGGTGTTGGCATGTGGTGTGAGGTAGGAATCCAATTCATATTATATACAAAAATGAACTTCAGATTAATACCTAACTGTGAAAGGTTCTGGTGGCTCAGACTGTAAAGAATGTGGCCTTCTCTGGCATACTCTTATGTGAGCAAGCATAAGCATCTCGCTCTCAGCCCTGTTAGTGGTAGTGGATACCAGAGGCAACTCTTAAATGTGAAAGTGTGTACAAATGGATAAACTCTATTGTACATATGCAACTGGAAGGTGCAATGTCTGATATTGTTGTTGTTCAGTTGCTAAGTCATGTACAACTCTTTGTGACCCCATGAACTGCAGTATGCCAGGCTTCCCTGTCCTCGCCACATATAGCAATCCAGAAAACACCCTTGAGTGAATAGATAAGCAAGAAATTTTAACACAATATTCTCTAGTAAGTTCAAAACACAAAACACAGAAAACAGCGCTATGTATTTTTTTTAATTTTTTATTCTGTATTGGAGTATAGCTGATTAACAATGTTTTGATAGTTTCAGGTGAACAACAGAAGGACTCAACCATACATAGACATGTTTCCATTCTGCCCCAAACTCCCCTCCCATCTAGGCTGCCACATAACATTGAGAAGAGTTCCCTGTGCTATATAGGAGGTCCTTGTTGGTTATCCATTTTAAATACAGCTGTGTGTACCTGTCAATCCCAAACTCCCTAACTATCCTTTCCCCCCATCCTTCCCCCTGGCAACCATAACTTCATTCTCTTAAGACTGTGAGTCTGTTTCTGTTTGGGAAGTTAAGTTTGTTTGTATCAGGTCTTTTTAGATTCCACATATAAGGGATGTCATAAGATGTTTCTGCTTCTTTGACTTACCACTGTGTATTTTATAAGGTATCTGAATCTTGAGAATGAGCATACAAACAATGGACAGACCATGTATAAAAATAGAACTCTAACCCACCACCTGCAGCAAGCTGTCCAGGAAACCAATAGTTAACTCAGTAACTAGCCTAGGAAGCCAGCCTGCCGTAAGTCTTTCTTATAGGAAGTCAGACGGTTAATCAACCCAGGAAGTTAAATAATAACTTCTGTAATAATTGACCCCAAATGGCCAGGACTAGGTAGGAGCTTTCCAGGTAGTGCAGTGGTCAAGAATCTGCCTGCCAAAGAAGTAAGTGCTAGAGATGTGGGTTTGATCTCTGGGTTAGGAATATCCTCTGGAGGAGGAAATGGCAACCGATTCCACTGTTCTTGCTTGGAGAGTTCCATGGACAGAGGGCTACAGTCCTCTACTGGCTGGCTACAGTCCATAGGGTCGTGAAGAGTCAGACACAACTGAATGACTGAGCTTGTACGTATAGCCAGGACTTGATTAATAACTCACAGTTTGTCTACTATTTGGCCCCACTTCCATCTTCAAAAACCAATCAGAGAATGTTAAATAGGAACCACTAACCAATCACATAGGCTATTTCTCTTCTAGTTAGCTGGCCTCCAATGTAACATGCCAGTAGCTTCTTCAATCCGGGCATTCTGGAAGCCTTCTCTTTTTCCCTACTATAAAACTTTCTCACTTCTCTGCATGCCTTTGAGTCCCTGCCAGGATGCCAGTGATGGTGGCTGACTTTGCTGTAGCAAACTCGGAGTAAATTCCCTTTGCTTATTCTCATTTAGTTGGTCTTCATTTATTTCCATGATCTGCAGAGATCTGCTGGGCACATTTATTTGTGTGGTATCCCTTTGTAGGGTGGGGATGAATTGGAGGGGAAACCAGGGCCTTGCATGGGCCCATGTAGACTGTGCCACAAATTAAAGAAGTGATTAACTGAACTATTGGAGGTCCACAAAAAGTAATAAAAATTTTTAAAAAATTAGTTTATTTTCATTTCTTTCTGCATTGTGCCTTTCTTTTCTGCTTTTGCTCCTTTCCAGATTTCCCTCTGCTTGAGGTTGGGGGATAACATCCAGATCATTCTTTAACCAAGAGGAGCTGGTTAAAAGGAATAAAAGGAAGGCATAAAAGGAAGCTGCCCTCATCATCTGCCTTCTGGGGACCAGTATAGCGGAGGTTCAGATGATCCGTTAAGGTCCCCACCAAATCTGAACTTCTCTAGGAAACTCTCCAGGATGGCACAGGCAGAGGCAGTCCTGAATCTAGATTTTCTGCCTACAGCTGCATTTTATCTCTGTTAGAGCAGAGTTTAAAGCTGGTGACCTCCTTCTTATACTCAGTGCTGGAGATGAAAGGAGAAAGTAGTCACAATGATTTCATCTCACTCTTTTTCATCAAAAATTACTTTTCAGAACTATTAAATCTTCTGTGAAGGTTGTAACAGAGGACTCAGCTTCAGTTTCACCCATTTATTAAGATATAGGCTATCAAGTCCCAATAGAAAAAATAAACAAACAACTAGCAGTTGACGTGGATTTATGCACAGTTTGTCGAATCAATCAATCTGTAAACATTATGCAAATGTGTGTAAACCCAAACCTAGCCCAGACTTTACGTATGCATTGTTATGTAAACGATCAATCTTGTTAATGCAAATATTAATATAAACCTGACATTAAACACAAGTTTACACAGCCTTGCTAGTTGAAGGCAGCTTAATTTACATTGAAATGTAAATAGCAGTAGTGCTCTGTTTGGGGCTTTGGAAAACAGGCTGACTAAAGCTCATTGGGTGGTGCGTCCCCACCAGGGTCCCCAGATCCACTCCCGGAACCCCTTCATTCGCTGTATCTCATGAGGAATTGGGGGCGGGTTTGGACAACAGCTGGTCTGTGCCTACTGGGGTCCTTGTTGTTGAAGCCCCGCAGGACACCACCGTTAGGACCAGAGGGCCCTAGTGTCTGAACCAAGAGTCCAGGGAGAGGCATTCACAGAACTTTCTGCCCCCACTTTAGCTGAGAGTTTGCAGGGGAGCTGTTATGTCAGTAGGACTTGCTATTAGGTGGTTTGCGGGCAGCTCCGTGAGGGCAGCATTCAATTCAGTTCACTCTGTTCCCCCCGCCTTCTTATCCTTCCGATCTGTTTTAAATGTCACCTCTTTGGACAGGCCTTCCTTGACCATCTGTTCTCAGTAGGGGCCCTCCTCCACTGTCCTCTGGTACAGCCCCTGTACATCATAGTCTTAATGCTTTTCTCAATTTGTGAGGATGTGTTTATTTACTTGTGTGTTTACTGTTGTGCATCTTCCCCACCTATGAACTTCCTGGGATCAGAGTGACATCTGTTTTGTTCATCCCTTCAAACTCAGTGTCAGGCACATTAGATACATGTAGAAAAATTTTGTTGGGGACTTCCCTGGTAGTCCAGTAGCTAAGGCTCCATACTCCTAAAGCAGGGGGCCTGGGTTTGATCCCTGGTCAGGGAAGTAGATCCCACATACTGCAACTAAGAGTTCACATGCTGCAACTAAGACCCAGTGCAGTCAAATAAATATTATTATTATTTAGGCTGTGTTGTGTGGTATGCAGGATCTTAGTTCCCCAACCTGGGATCAAACCTGGGGCCCCTGCATTGGGAGCACAGGGTCTTAACCACTGGACTACCAGGGAAGTCCCTAATATTAGAGTAAGATAAAATTAACTAAAATCTGACATTAAAAAAGAAAAAGATTTTGTTGGATGGATGAATGGATGGATGGAAAGGTGGATGGATGGACACACACTTGGGAACGTTGCTGCTTAGCACAAAGTTCTGTCTTTCCATAAGAAGTCTTGAGAAATTGCCCACTTCTGTCTTTTCTTTAAGACCTGGGTTCTGCTCCGAATATACTGATAATCTTCCAGGTCTCACTTGTCCTAAGGCTTTCTGCCAGAATTGAGTTCTAATCTCTGAGCTCTTGCCATAGCATGATAATAATAACAGTAGAAGGAGAAGTCGCTGTCATCTATTCAGCACTTAGTAGGTCCAGTTATTGTACTAGGAGCTTTTCATGCACACATCGTCTCATCCAAGCTTTGATGTTCAGGGTACATTTTTCAAAAGATCAAGCCTTTAACAAGAAGTCCAGGGTAAAAGGGCTTGGATGAGGAGAGAGTGCAGCGCACAGTTCAGAGTCCAGATTTGAAGTCGGTGACATATGAGTTCTAATCCTGACTATACTAGCTATGGATCTTAGAAAAGATCTTTACGCTGAGCCTCCATTTCCTGAGCAGTAGATCAGGGAAGTACATATTTGTTTTCCAGGGTTGTTGTGACAATTTAATGAGATTGAGAGTATAGCATAAGAATTTAGTCAATATTAGTGTTTATTTACAGCTCTTACACAAAAGTTCAGATCTAGAGGCCAGGGGCTGGCTTTATTCCCCTCAATCTCCTTGTCTTCTTTGTCCTCTTCAAATCCTTGACTGCTTTTGTCTCTCTTGGACCATGCTGTGTTCCTTGTAGTAGAGAGTTTATATGAGATGAAGCTTTAGGTGCATCCACTGAGATCAACCACCCCAGGGTGAGACTGAGGACCCAGGACGCTGCAGGTGAAAGAAAGAAGCACTAAATGTGACTAAAACCCTTATACACGCAGATCAGCCCTAACCCCGAGCCCCTCCAAACAAGAAAACAGAACTAGACCTCGAAAGTCACAGCTAGTTGGTCACAGCTTCCAGCTGAAGCACATCTATTACTGGCGTATCTATTTATGTCTCACTGCCCTGAAAAGTGGGGCCTGTGTCTTACTCATCTTTGTAATTCAGCAGCCAGTGCAGCGCTGGAACTTGGTGAGCACCCAATAAGTTTGTTGAATGAATATTCCCTTTCCAACCTCTCCTACCCAGATTCGTTGGAGTTCTATTTGGGGGTGTTTATTGGTGGGGGTGGAGAAGGCAATGACACCCCACTCCAGTACTCTTGCCTGGAAAATCCCATGGGCGGAGGAGCCTGATGGGCGGCAGTCCATGGGATCGCTACAAGTCGGACACGACTGAGTGACTTCACTTTCACTTTTCACTTTCACACATTGGAGAAGGAAATGGCAACCCACTCCAGCGTTCTTGCCTTGAGAATCCCAGGGACAGGGGAGCCTGCTGTGCTGCCGTCTATGGGGTCGCACAGGGTCGGACACGACTGAAGTGACTTAGCAGCAGCATTGGTAGGGGGTACTTGTAAGTTTGACTTTGTCCTTCATTTGGGTGGGAATTGGAGTGCACTGGGAAGAAGACCACACAAATGTTCTCCTGCACTCTCTAAGTCTCTAGGTGATGCCTCCTTCCTGAGAATTACCTGATTACATGGAGGCTCAATTTTGACCAAATGAAACTCAACTCCCGTGACTCAACTTCCAATTATTAGTAGTAGCTTCATTTGGAGCAGAGAGTGGGTAGCCATTTCCTTCTCCAGGGGATCTTCCAGACCCAGGGATCCAACCCAGGTGGATTCTTTACTGTCTAAGCTACCAGGGAGACCCAAAATCTTGCAGCAAGAACACAAATACCAGCAGAATGAGACAATTTCTGTTGCTTGAAGCTGAAGCAAGAAAAACTGAAATGGAGTGAAAAGGTGGAGCTGAACCATTATTCTTATACATTATGAATAATAACACCTTTTATTTGAACAAGGCTTTCAAGCTGATCAAATGCCTGGATTATCTCATTCATTGCTCACCACGCTTTGGGGGGTATTATTCATCGATTTGCAGATGACGAAACTACTCGGAGACCGTCTATAATAGCAACTGGACCCTCCAGTGATCAGCTACCAGAATCCTTTCATGAAAAGTCTTGGTTTCTTGATGTTTCCCTGGGAATATCTCAAAGTTAGTATAGGCTTCATGGCAGTCAGGTAGATGACGTCTAGCTGAGTGGTTGTAATTGTTCTGACCATTATAGGCTCACAAGCCCTGTTTTGAAAAAAGGAGAAGTTTGCCAAGATGGGATTCTCCCAAAAGAGTTCTTTAGAAAGCATGCTGGAACCTTTGCTTTCCACCTTGACAGTCCCCAGAGACAAACTGAAAAGACCTCGCTTAATGTCTCATCCGAAGGGTATTTGCCATGCTGGCTTCATCATTCAAAACAGGAAAGGCCTTTGTCATGGTCAAATGGCTTTAATGTGTTTTGAATGCTACATAAATTCAAACTTGATGGCTCATTTATTTGTTGGATTGAAGTTTTATACAATAAACTAAGCCTTGGTATTTACTAATAACTTGTGCATTGCCCTTTGTTTGTTTAGAACAGCCAGAAGGCAAAGAAGTTGACCGAGTCCCTGCTGGCCAATATGGTGTTCAGATCCTGGCATTTCCTGGGAGGTTTATGGATTGGTGGGAGGGATGATCAAAGGGTTGTTTGCGGAGGCTGGGGAGACAAGAGAGGGGGGTAGGAGAAGGGGAAAGATGCAGGTGGGTGTTTTATTTCAGACTTTTAAAATTCCTGACAGAGCTCCACCCCAGCCACTTCAAAAGCTGAATTCAGTGAGCTGGGAACTGGGAATTTTGAGGGACAGGCTAGGGTTGGCTAACGACTTGTGGCATGACCTTGAGAAATCCGTCACCCCCTGCTGTGTCTCACCATCTCACTCTGAAAAAAAAGCAAGAAAACTTGTAATAAATTCTATTCATCATTCAAGGCGAGCTTCCTTAAGGTAAGCTTTCTTCTTTCAGGAGATCTTTGCTCTTTACCTTGACCCCATCCATAAAAATGTCTCACTTTCTCTCACTCCAATAGGTACTACTTGTCCCATGTGTTATGGGCAAGAACATAGGCTTGAATGAGCTGAATGAGAGCCCCAAATCCTCTCCTTGTCTAAATCCAAACAAGTCAGGGAATATTTTTGAGCTTCCATTTTCTATAATGAAATGAAAATGACAGTATGTATCTACTATGTCTTGAGAACTAAGCCACAGGACACATGAGGTCCTCAGCTCAGTGCCTGGCATTTGGGAAGTATTCCTTATGTGTGTATGTGTGTGTGTGTGTTAGTCACTCAGCCACATCTGAGTTTTTACAACCCCATAGATTGTAGCCTGCCAGGCTCCTCTGTCCATGGGATTCTCCAGGTAAGAATAGTGGGGTGGGTTGCCATTTCCTTCTCTAAGGGATCTTCCCGACCTAGGGATCTAACCCAGGTCTCCCACATTGCAGGCAGATTCTTTACTATCTGCTCCACCAGGGAAGCCCCACTCCTTATATAAACATGAGCAGTGTTAACTACAGCCTCATGTTTTGGGGTCTGGAATAGAGCATAAGCTCTCAAAGGGAAGGAAGCAGGTGGGTACCAATCTTTAAAAACATCCAGCATGTGGAGATGAACTTATTGTCTGTGATAACAGACATTTACAGAGACAGAGAATGTGACTGCCTCAGAGAAGAAGCGCTGAGAACAGAAGCATCTTTGAGTTCATTTGAAGGGTAAGAATGAGTGTGGGAATGATATTAGTGGGCAAATTCTAGAAATCTTGACATATCCATGGCTGAGGAAATATCTTCCTGTTTACACTGGAAGACAGAATTTGCCTTCAGTAGCTGACTTGAAGGACACAAGTTTGAGTAAGCTCCAGGAGTTGGTGATGGACAGGGGAGCCTGGTGTCCATGGGGTTGCAAAGAGTCAGACACGACTGAACAACTGAACTGAACTGAACTGCACCCTATTTCCAGACAACTCCATTTACCCCCAGGTATCACATATAGAGTCCAAGGGCTCGTTAGCTGGGGCAGATTCTGACCCCAACAAGGTACACGAGGCAATGCTCTCTTGGCCTGGAGCCTCAGCGAGCTTTTGTTGGTGTCTCTCCGGCTCTTGGATGCTGACCTGGCTGCCTGTGTCCTGACCCAAGGCTCTCTTGCCTCCTGACACTTGCTCTCTGCTGTAGCTGACCTGGCAAGCCTTTCCCCTGCCTCTGTGCTGGAGGAGTCTTACTTTTGTTCCAGTTTGTGTTGACAAATAAATTGGGTCCCACTGCTCACCACTTACACAATCAATACTCACAAATGTCTGTAGGAAGAAAAGGTGCCTTTAATCAGAATGCTGGCAATCTGGAGAGATGCTGGAGTCAGTGTTCCCCAAAGAACCACCTCCAAAGATTCTTCTGCTTGGCCAAGAAAGTTTTAAAGGGAAGCAGAAAAGGAACCTCAGTTAATCATTGAGATAGGGAGATCAGAGTCGTCACCATCCCCCAGTGTGTGCAGGCAGTGGTCTGGGCTTTTCAACTCCTCTGATCTTTCTCTGGATGTTATCTTGTTCACATAGTTCAGTCACACACTTTGTTGAGTTTACTGAAGGGGAAGCTGAGGAAGACCTCTGGTCATCTGTTAGTTATTTATCCTTCATTTCTACTTCTTTGATCTATGAAAAGAACCAACAAGCCAAGCAACGTACTATGTGATTAAAAGATTTGAAAGGTATGCTTGGGCGGGAGATTAGTTGAGCCTGGGGGTGCCTGGTTTAAAAGTGAGTTACAGTAGAGCTTTGCTAAAGAGACAGGAAAGGGGCTCCCTGCTGAGGGCGGTTTCCTGTAAAGAGCTGCTTACATTTGCACATCTTCCCCAAGTCTCTGAGATGAATTCTGATTGGTCTAAGTCAATTATGGCACTCCCATTCCCTAAATGTGGCTGATGAAAACAGAGCTTCTGAGTAAGGTTTCTTGACTCTAAAAAAAGATAAAATGGATACCAAGAAGAGCTGGTCCCCTTTATCATTAGGATTCTCCAGAGAACCAACAGGATGGATGTATATACAGAGAAAAGACCCTAATACTGGGCGAGATTGATAGCAAAAGGAGAAGAGGGTGGCGGAGGATGAGATGGTTAGATAGCATCACCGACTCAATGGACAAGAGTTTGAGCAAATTCCAGGAGATAGTAGAGGACAGAGGAACCTGGCACGCTGCAGTCCATGGGGTTGCAAGGAGTCAGACACGACTTAGTGACCGAAAAACAACAACGAAGAAATGTGTAGAGAGTGAGAGAGAGAGAGAGAGATTTATCATAGGGACTTGGCGTATGCAATTATGGGGGCTAGGAAGTTCCAAGATTGAGTCAGTTCCATGGTGAGTCAGTAAGCTGGAGACTTGGGAGAATGTATGGTTTAGTTCTGGTCTGAGTTTGGAGGCTGAGAACCAGAGGCAATGGTATAGATCTAGTCTGAAAGCCAGTGGCCCAAGATTCAGGAAGAACTCATGATTCAGGAAGAACTCATGTTTTAGTTTGAGTCCAAAGGCAGGAAAAAAGTCGATGTCCCAGTGTGAAGGCAGTCAGGTAGAAGAATTCTCTTTTACCTGGGGAGAAGGTCGTTCCTTTTGTTCTAGTCAAGCCTCCAATTAATTGGATGAGGCTCACCCACATTGGGCTTCCCAGGTGGTGCTAGTGGTGATGAACCCACTTGCCAATGCAGGAGATGTGGATCCCATCTCTGATCTGGGAAGATCTCCTGGAGGAGGCATGGGAACCCACTCCATTACCCTAGCCTGGAGAATCCCATGGACAGAGAAGCCTGGTGAGCTACAGTCCATGGGGTCACAAAGAATCAGACACAACTGAAGTGACTTACCAAGCATGCGTGTACCCACATTAGGGAGGCAATATGCCTTACTCTCATTTAATCTCATCCTCAAACACCTTCTCAGAAACACCCAGAATGATGCTTGACCGAATATTTAGGCAACAAAAGATCCAATGAAATTGACCAAAAATAATTAGCCATCCCATTCCCTTTCTGCCTAATGTACATTATGGGTTGATCGTGTTTCACTAAAAATGTATGTTGAAGTCCTAAACCACAGGTTACTTCAGAAGTTGATGTTGTTTGGGATTGTAGATGTAAGAGGTTAAGATAAGGTCATATTGGAGTATGGGGGACCCTAATATAGTACAACTGGAGTCCTTATAAATTAAGGCAAATTTGGACATAGATACAGAGAGAATGCTGAGTAATGATGGAGGCAGAGACTGAAAGTATACAGCTGAAGCCAAGGAACTCCAGAAATTTTTTTAACACCAGAAGGCAAAGGCATGGAATATTCTTCATCAAATCTCTCAGAAAGAACTAACCTAGCTAACACTTTGTTTTCTGATTTCTGGCCTCCAGAACTGTGAGACAATAATTTTCTGTGTCTTAAGCCATTCAGTTTGAGACATTTTGTTTTAACAGCCCTAGGGAACTAATCCAGTATGTGAAGGTGTGATGCCTGGGGCTGCTGGACCATCTTGCTCACAGAGATGAGTGGGGCTCACAGACACACTGAGGATGACAGTGTAGAGTTGCAAAAACCTGGGTCTTTGATAAATTTGTTGAGCTTCTGAAATAACCAGCTCAGAAAGCACCCTTTCCTTACACTTGTAATATGAGATACTACATACCTTTATTGTTTCAACCATTTGGGATTGAGTTTTCCGATATATGTCGACAAGTGCATCTGACTGATGGATGGATCTCATAGCCTGATAGTTCAGACATATTCTGCCTTCTGAGTTTCTTGTCTTAGTGAAAGCCATTACCATCCATCCAGGTGCCCGAGTTTCCCAAAGGAGAAATTTGGTAGTCATCCTTGATGCCTTCCTTTTTCTCATCCCCCAGTTTAATCATTCATCAGATCCTGACAATATTACCTCTTTATTGGCTTTCGGTTTGCCAGCCATCACTGCCTTGGTACTGTCCTCCCACAACATCTTAACTGGACTCCATGTGTCAAATTCTGATCAACTTAAACGTTATCCTCACCAGGGCCAGACCAATACTCTGCATATATAACTTTCCCAGTTTCTGCTTGGCAGAAAGTTGTTGGGTGGTGCTTAAAGCCTGAAATGGATGAAAACTGACCAGACCATGCCCTCTGCACTCCATAGTTGCAGAGTCTATCTCCTGGCAGATTTTAAAAGCAGATCATACCCCTTCATCCCTCATTTTTTCCCATATCCCAAACGACATCACTTGCTCATTTCTATCCATGTATTTCCTTAGTTCCATTCTGTATTACTAATCCTAAATGTAAACAGAATTGTTCAAAGGAGACCATTCTGTTCTAAAAGTACTTAGTGACATATGTGTATGCTCTGAACGGTGGAACTAAGGACAGTGCCGATTCTTGCACCTGAAAGTGAAAAGTGAAAGTGAAGTTGCTCAGTTGTGTCCGACTCTTTGCAACCCCATGGACAGTAGCCTACCTGGCTCCTTCATCCATGGGATTTTCCAGGCAACAATACTGGAGTGGGTTGCCATTTCCTTCACCAGGAGATCTTCCCGACCCAGGGATTGAACCCAGGTCTCCCGCATTGTAGGCAGACACTTTACTGTCTAAGCCACCAGGGAAGTCCTGAACATAAATGTAAAAAGAGGATCCATTTTTGAGTGATATGAAACTTCAGCTTATTTGTAATTAACTGTCTTCAAGACAAAGTTCAAGCCCAAACTCCTTAGCACAGTGTTCATTGTCATTCATGATTTAGCTTCTGGTCGCTATTTCAGCCTCATCTTTTATCACTCGACCTGTGATCAGACTTGAAACCATTGAAGTTATCACTCTCTTGCCTCAGAATCTTTGCATATGCAATCCCCTCAAGATGAAATGCGTTAACCAAGAATTCCAAGAATGGAGACCTGGTGAAGGAAAAAAATGTCTATTTGGGGTTTGTTAGGATTGCAGCCCAGGAAGTAGAAATTCAAAGAAGCTCACCTTGAATTGTGTTTGACTGGACTACAAAATGGGGGAAACTTATAAAGGTACCCCCCACTCCCCGCCAAGATTGTATAAATTGTTTGTCAAGAATTAGGGTTGGAGCTGGCAAGAAGAAAAGGTGCTTATTAAGTCAGGATTGGTTCGGGTTCTAAACTTTGAAACTTTGAAAGATGTTGCAACTAGCTGCTGGTAGGAGATACTGGTTTCGAAAATGGCTGATGGTGTCCTTGAGTTTGATACAGTTCCGAAAATTCAGGTTCTCTGTGATGTAGGCATGTGTCTGAAACCACATCCACAGTGGCCCCTGGGGTCTATTTTCAATGCCTGAACCATAGTTACTCCATCTGACTTTTGAGAAATCTTAAGTATGTTATCAAATGCTACTCAGCTCTCTTGGCTAATTAATCCTTCAGGCCTGAACTCAGACACTCCCTCTTTCTCCAGGTGACCTTTTCTGACACCCTGCTATTGTTTGGTTGGGTATTTTCAGATTCTGGAATGCAAAAGTAGGAAGTCAAGAAACACCTGGAGTAACAGGCAAATTTGGCCTTGGAGTACAGAATGAAGCAGGGCAGAGGCTAATAGAGTCTTGCCAAGAAAACGCACTGGTCATAGCAAACACCCTCTTCCAACAACACAAGAGAAGACTCTACACATGAACATCACCAGATGGTCAACACCAAAATTAGATTGATTATATTCTTTGCAGCCAAAGATGGAGAAGCTCTATACAGTCAGCAAAAATAAGACCAGGAGCTGACTGTGGCTCAGATCATGAACTCTTATTGCCAAATTCAGACTTAAACTGAAGAAAGTAGGGAAAACCACTCGACCATTCAGGTATGACCTAAATCAAATCCCTTATGACTATACAGTGGAAGTGAGAAATAGATTTAAGGGACTAGATCTGATAGACAGAGAGCCTGGTGAACTATGGACGGAGGTTCATGACATTGTACAGGAGACAGGGATCAAGACCATCCCCATGGAAAAGAAATGCAAAAAGGCAAAATGGTTGTCTGAGGAGGTCTTACAAATAACTGTGAAAAGAAGAGAAGCAAAAAGCAAAGGAGAAAAGGAAAGATATTCCCATTTGAATGCAGAGTTCCAAAGAATAGCAAGGAGAGATAAGAAAGCCTTCCTCAGCGATCAGTGCAAAGAAATAGAGGAAAACAACAGAATGGGAAAGACTAGAGATCTCTTCAAGGAAATTAGAGATATCAAGGGAATATTTCAGGCAAAGATGGGTTTGATAAAGGACAGAAATGGTATGGACCTAACAGAAGCAGAAGATATTAAGAAGAGGTGGCAAGAATACACAGAAGAACTATACAAAAAAGATCTTCATGACCCAGATAATCACAATGGTGTGATCACTCACCTAGAGCCAGACATCCTGGAATGTGAAGTCAAGTGGGCCTTAGGAAGCATCACTACAAACAAAGCTAGTGGAGGTGATGGAATTCCAGTTGAGCTATTTCAAATCCTGAAAGATGATGCTGTGAAAGTGCTGCACTCAATATGCCAGCAAATTTGGAAAACTCAGCAGTGGCCACAGGACTGGAAAAGGTCAGTTTTCATTCCAATCCCTAAGAAAGGCAATCCTCAAGAATGCTCAAACTACTGGAAAATTGCACTCATCTCACATGCTAGTAAAGTAATGCTCAAAATTCTCCACGCCAGGCTTCAGCAATATGTGAACCGAGAACTTCCAGATGTTCAAGCTGGTTTTAGAAAAGGTAGAGGAACCAGAAATCAAATTGCCAACTTCCGCTGGATCATCGAAAAAGCAAGAGAGTTCCAGAAAAACATCTATTTCTGCTTTATTGACTACGCCAAAGCCTATGACTGTGTGGATCATGATAAACTGTGGAAAATTCTGAAAGAGATGGGAATACCAGATCACCTGACCTGCCTCTTGAGAAACCTGTATGCAGGTCAGGAATCAACAGTTAGAACTGGACATGGAACAACAGACTGGTTCCAAATTGGGAAAGGAGTACGTCAAGGCTGTATATTGTGACCCTGCTTATTTAACTTATATGCAGAGTACATCATGAGACACGCTGGGCTGGAAGAAGCACAAGCTGGAATCAAGATTGCCGCGAGAAATGTCAATAACCTCAGATATGCAGATGACACCACCGTTATGGCAGAGAGTGAAGAGGAACTAAAAAGCCTCTTGATGAAAGTGAAAGAGGAGAGTGAAAAAGTTGGCTTAAAGCTCAACATTCAGAAAACTAAGATCATGGCATCTGGTCCCATCACCTTATGGGAAATAGATGTGGAGACAGTAGAAACAGTGTCAGACTTAATTTTTTTTGGCTCCAAAATCACTGCGGATGGTGATTGCAGCCATGAAATTAAAAGACGCTTACTCCTTGGAAGGAAAGTTATGACCAACCTAGATAGCATATTAAAAAGCAGAGACATTCCATGGTGTATATGTACCACAGCTTCCTTATCCATTCACCTGCTGATGGGCATCTAGAATGTGAGGGTGGGATATTTCAAAAGAACAGCATGTATACTATCTATGGTGAAACAGATCACCAGCCCAGGTGGGATGCATGAGACAAGTGCTCCGGCCTGGTGCACTGGGAAGACCCAGAGGAATCGGGTGGAGAGGGAGGTGGGAGGGGGGATCGGGATTGGGAATACATGTAAATCCATGGCTGATTCATATCAATGTATGACAAAACCCACTGAAAAAAATAAAAAAATAAAAAAATAAAAAAAAGCAGAGACATTACTTTGCCAATAAAGGTCCATCTGGTCAAGGCTCTGGTTTTTCCAGTGGTCATGTATGGATGTGAGAGTTGGACTGTGAAGAAAGCTGAGCACCAAAAAATTGATGCTTTTGAACTGTGGTGTTGGAGAAGACTCTTGAGAGTCCCTTGGACTGCAAGGAGATCCAACCAGTCCATCCTGAAGGAGATCAGTCCTGGGTGTTCATTGGAAAGACTGATGCTGAAGCTGAAACTCCAATACTTTGGCCACCTCATGCGAAGAGTTGACTCACTGGAAAAGACCCTGATGCTGGGAGGGATTGAGGGAAGGAGGAGAAGGGGACAACAGAGGATGAGATGGCTGGATGGCATCACCGACTTGATGGGCATGAGTTTGAGTGAACTCTGGGAGTTGGTGATGAACAGGGAGGCCTGGCGTGCTGCGATTCATGGGGTCGCAAAGAGTCAGACACGACTGAGTGACTGAACTGAACTGAACTGAGAAACAATACAGGCACTCAGGGGAATGTGGCCTGGAAAGCCCTTCATTGTTGTGGTAAAATTACTGGAGAGAGAGTGAAGAGACCTACATTCTTACCTCGGTGTCTGCCACTGAGGAAGCTGTGAGGCCTCGAGGAAGTCCCTTCTCCTCTTGTGGGGGTCAGTTGCTCTGTCTTTTGAATAAGGAAGTAGGACTATGGTTAGTAGCTTCCTAACTACATCCTTTAGAGTCTAACGACTGCAGACACAGCCCAGGTAGGGAGGAAAAGGAGGGAGAGACAATCCCTGGATCCTGTCTTCTTGTCTCCTCAGGTCTTACTACATCTGCTTCACATACTGTAATTTTATCAGAACTGGGGGGAAAGAGAGGAATTAAGAGCTCAGAAATGTTAGAAAACCACTGATCTTTATAATTACAGTTTCATTCAGGGCTTCTCTGGTGGTCCAGTGGTAAAAAATTCACCTGCCAATGCAGGAGACACAGGCTCGATCCTTGATCCTGGAAGATCCCACATATCTTGGAACAACCAAGCCTATGCACGACAACTATTGAGTCTGTGCTATAGAGCCTGGGAGCCGCAGCTACTGAAGCCTGTGTTCCCTAGAGCCTGTGCTCTGCAACAAGAGAAGCCACTGTGATGAGACGCCTACACCCCGCAACTAGAGTAGCCCCCGCTTGCTGCAACTAGAGAAAAGCCTGCGAGCGACAACAGAGACCCAGCACAGCCAAAATAAATAAATGAACAAATAAAAAATTTTTATAAAAGTCTCATTCAGTTCACAGGTTATGTTGTAACACAGGAAGATGAAGAGAGGGAGATGGTTGAGGAAACAAAGGCGGTGATGCCAACGTCTATGGGAGGAAGCAGGGAGAGCCTGGCAACCTGCCAGATCTCTTTGGTCCTAAAAAATGTGCTCCAGCTAGCACAGAAGTGAGAGGCTCTGCGATAAGACTGGACATTAGGAGTTTGGATTCCAAAGCTTGGGTCTTTGGGATTTCAAACAAATGGCTCCTAACCTCAAGCAAACAATCTGTTTCCTGTCTCTACACACTGCCCTTTTCTGAACATTTGAAATTGTAAAATATATAGTCTATTGTGTCTGGGCTTTTTTCACTTCATGTAATGTTTTTGAGATTCATTCATGTTATAGACTTATAGTCTGTGCAAAGGATTTCCAGTCTGATGAAGGATAAAAATATGACCCAGAGAGGCAGTAACACATGATGAACTTCATTGGGTGGTGCTTAGGCTTGCATTGGAGAGGAAGTAGCTTTCAGGATGAGACCATTCAGAGACTTATGGCTAGAAGTCTAGAAGAGGGAGGCGGGGAGCAAGGGAACTAACAGAGATCTGGATCAGAAAGGGGGCTTGTGTGTTTAGGTAATGTTTCTCTGCAGTGCCTGGCAATCTCCAGGTCAGACAGATGGAGATCAGCAGTTTGGGGTCTTGGGGCCCAGGACATACTTTTTGAATGCTAGCAGATATGGGGTGAGGTTAAGTGGAGCATACACATACCCTGGAGAAGAAAATGGCAACTCACTCCAGTATTCTTACCTGGAAAATTCCATGGACAGGGGAGCCTGGTGGGCTACAATCCATGGGGTCTCAAAGAGTCAGATACGACTGAACTGCACACACACATTACACATTATACACACATCAGGGAAGTTTAAGTTGCTAAAAATCTGCTTGTTTGGAATATTTTTAGGATAACTGGATCCATAACCATTCAAATTTCATCAGGACTTTTGCCTAATAGGTTTCAGTCTGAAGAAATAAACAACCTAGGGACCAATATACACTGACCATATTTGGCTCATTTATACAACAAACATATAGTAGTATTTCATCTCTTTCCTTTTTTTTCTTTGTTGAATTGTATTCCATTGTATACCACATTTTGTTTATCCATTCATCAGTTGATGAATATGTGATTGTCTGTTATAAATAATACTGCTATGAGCATTTATGAACATGTCTGTTTGTTGGGGTATGTTTTCATTTTGCTTGGGCAGTTTTCTGGGAGTGGTTTAGCTTGGTCAAATGATAACTTTGTTTACCTTTTTAAGAAACTGTCAAGCTACTTTCAAAGCAACTAGATATATTTTACATTCCCACCAGCAATGTATGTGTGGCCTAATTTCCCCACATCCTTGCTAACATTTGTTATTGTCTATAACAGACAATAATTGGTGCAAATAGTTGGTGCAAACTGGTGTCTCGTGATTTTAATTTGTCATCCCCTGAAGACTAATGATGTTAAGCATTTAAAAATACATATATAAACAGAAAATTTGCCATTGTGCCCATTTTAAGTTATAATTCAGTGGCATTAATTACATTCTCACTGTTGTGCAACCATCACCATTATCTTTAAAAAAAAAAAATTTACTCATCTGGCTACATCGGGTCTTAGTTGCAGCACACAGACTCTAATTGTGGCATGCAGGCTTAGCTGCGCCTTGGCGTGTGGGATCTTAGTTCCACAACTAGAGATTGACCCCATGTTCCCTCTATTGCAAAGTAGATTCTTAATTACTGGACCATCAGTCCAGTAATGTCCTGGAAGTCCGGTACTTCCAGAAGAGAAGTCCTTCTGTTGAGCATTTTAAAACGTGCTTATCAGTGATTCATTTCTTGGTGATATGTCTATTCAAATCTTGTGTCCATTTAAAACTGAATTGTTGTCTTCCTTATTTATTATGCTATTTATTCTGGATACAAGTCTTTTACCAGATATATAGCATGTAAATATTTTCTCCCAGTCTACGACTTGCTTCTTCATTTTCTTAATAGGCTCTTTTGAAACACAAAGATGTTTAATTTGATGAAATCTGATTTATCAGTCTTTTTTCTTTTATGGATTGTACATTTGGTGTATCTAAGAATTCTTTGTCTAATCCAGGGACACAGGATTTATTCCTAATTTTTCTTTCTTGAAGTTTTATAGTTTCAGCTCTTAAACAAAAGGTTAGTTATAATCCAATTTGAGTTAATTTTTATGGTGTGAATTAAATTTTATGGTGTGAGGTTAAATTTTATGGTGTGAGTATGGATATTCTTTTGTCATGGGGATATTCAATTGTCCCAATGCTATTTGTTGAAAAGACTATTTTTTGTCCATTGAATTGTCTTGGCATCTCCTTAGAAAATCAATTGACCATACATATTATGTCTTTATTTCTAGACTAAATTCTGTTTAATTTAAATATATCTATCTATCTATCTGCTTATACCAGTGTCACATGTCTAGATTACTAATAGCTTTATAGTAAGTTTTGAAGTGAAAGTTCTGCCACATTTTTTTCTTTCAAAATTGATTTTGCTATTCTGACTTTTGCCTTTTTATATAAATTTTAGAATCAACTTGTTAATTTCTGGAAAAAAAACTCCCAGAATCTTATAGAAATTATGTAGACTCTATAATTTACTATGGGGATAACTGACTTCATAACAACTGTCTTCTGATCCATGAACATGGAATGTTTCTTCATATGTTCAATTCTTATTTCTTTCAGTAATGGTTTCTAATTTACAGTGCACAAGTCTTATACTTTATTGGTTAATCTATTATTAAATATTTTACCTTTTTTGAGGCTGTCATGAACTAAATTGGTTTTTAAAAAATTTTTATTGGAGTATAGTTGATTTACAATGTTGTATCAATTTCTGCTGTAATGAAATTGTTTTCTTAATTTCATTTTGTGGATTGTTCGTAACTGTTCTGCAGAAATACAACTGAGTTTTGTATATTGATCTTATATCCTGGACCTTGGTATACTCACACATCATTTCCAGTAGTTTTAAAAGAAAACTGTATGGATTCCTTAGAATTTTCCCTATACTGGGTTAAGTAATCTTCAAATAGAGACTATTTTACTTCTTCCTTTTAATCCAGATAGTTTTAATTAAAACCTTTTGCATTGATTCACTAGCTAGCTAACATTCCCTAGCTAACAGTGGTGGTGCTATATTCTGTCATGTCCAATTCTTTGCAACCCCGTGGACTGTAGCCTCTGTCCAGGGAATTTACCCGGCAAGAATACTGGAGCACTTTGCCATTTCCTACTCTGGGGAATCTTCCTTACCCAGGGACTGAACCCGCTTCTCTTGTATTGGCAGGCAGATTCTTTACTACTGTGCCACCTAAAACCTCTAACAAAATGGTATTTCAAAATGATGAGGGAGAACATTCCTGCTTTGTTGCTGATCTTGAGGGGAAGACGTTAAGTCTTTCACCATTAAGTATGATATTTAGCTTTAAGTTTTTCATAGATGCCCTTTTCCAGGTTGAAGAACTTTTCTTCTCTTCCTATTTTGTAGAAAACTTTTACTTGAATGAGTGCTAGATTAAGTTAAATGCTTTTCCTGCATCTATTGAGATAATCATGTGGCTTTATTCTCTTAATAGGGTGCTTTACATTAGTTACTGTTCAGATGATAAACCAATCTTGTATTACTGGGATAAATCCTACATGATCAAGGTATATAATTCTTTTTATATGTTTCTAGATTCATTTAGCTAATATTTTGTTGAGGATTTTTGTGTCTATATTCCTGCCCAGGTTGCACAGTGGTAAAGAATCTGCCTGACAAGGTATGAGACACAAGAGATGCGGGTGTGATTCCCGGCTGGGGAAGATCCCTGGGTGTAGGGAATGGCAACCCGCTCCAGTATTCTTGCCTGAGAAATCCCATGGACAGAGGAGGCTGCTGGGCTACAGTCCATGGGGTCAAAAAGAGTCGGACACGACTGAGCAACTGAACATACACACACATTTCTCAGGATATTAGTCTACAGTTTTATTTTCTTGTGATATCTTTGTCTGACCTTGGCATCTGACCATTACCCGATGCTGGCATCCGAGTAATAGTGGCTTCATAGAATAATTTGGGAAGGTTTCCCCCTCCTTGTATTTTCGGGAAGGGTTTCTGAAGGATTGTTTGTTTATTATTTACATACTTAATAGAATTCACTGAACAAGCCATCAGGGTCTGGAGTTTTTTTGCCTTTGGGAGAAGATTTTTATTTACTAGTTCAAGTTTTGTTGTAGGTCTTCATATTTTTAATTTCTTCTTGAGTCCATTTTGATGGTGTTCTTCTAGAAATTTGTCAATTTCATTTAAATTGTCTGGTTGTTGCTATAACATTGTTCATACTAATCCTTTGTACTAATAATTCCTTTAATTTCTGTACAGTAGACTCCTCTTTCCTTCTGATTTTTGCTATTTGTGTTTTATCATTTTTTTCTTGGTCAATCAGGAAAAAGTTTGGTCAATTTTTGGAAGAGTTTCAAAGAAACAGCTTTTGGTTCTATTAATTTTTCAGTGTTATTTTGTTTCCTGTTTTGGCCACTATAATTTTTTGTTATTTCCTTTCTCCATTTGCTTTGGGTTTAGTCTGTTCCTTTTTTCTAGTTTCTTAAGGTGGAAACTTAGGTTATTGATTTGAGATTGTTCTTCTTTTACAATATAAACATTTAAAACTATACACTTTCTTATGGCATTGTTTTAGTTGCATCCATACATTTTTGATATGTTGTGTTTTTGTTTTCATTCATTTTCAAATATTTAAAAATTTCTCTTTTTTTTTCTTTGACTCACCAGTTATTTTGAAATGCATTATTTAATTTCCAAATATTTACGGATTTCCTGATTTTATTTCTTTCTTGTTTCTGATAAGGAAACTGCTACTAACTGTATTATTGTCTCTCTGTATGTGATGAGCCATTTTTCTCTTGTTTCTTTCAGGCTTGTCTTTAGCTTTCAACAGTTTGTGTATGATGTGTTTATTTATTTTAAAAATGAACTGCAGTTGATTTACAATATGGTTTTAGTTTCAGGTGCAGAGCAAAGTAATTCAGAGTGTATATATATGTGTGTGTGTGTGTGTGTGTATGTGTGTATGTGTATGTATCTGGAAAAGAATATATATATATTCTTTTTCATTATAAGTTATTACAAGATATTGAATATAGTTCCCTGTGCTATACAGTAAATCCTGTTGTTTATCTATTTTATATATATTGGTGTACATATTAATCTCATACTCCTAATTTATCCCTCCCCTCTTATACCTTTGGTAATGATAATGTTTTCTATGTTTGTAAGCCTGTTTCTGTTTTATAAATAAGTTAACTTGTATTGTTTTTTAGACTCCACATATAAGTGATGTCATGTAATATTTGTCTTTCTCTGTCCAACTTACTGCACTTAGTATGATGATCTCCAGGGGCATCAATGTTGCTGCAAATGGTGACATTTTATGCGTTTTTATGGCTGTGTAATATTCCACTACATATATACACCACTTGTTCTTTACCCATTCATCTGTCAATGGACATTTAGGTTGCTTCCATAGCACATGCGTGCACATGAACATTGGGGTGCATATATCTTTTCAAGTTAGAATTTTCATCTTTTCTGGATATATGCCCAAGAGTGGGATTGCTGGATCATATGGCAACTCTATTTTTAGTTTTCTTAAGGAGCCTCTATACTGTTTGCCATAATAGCTGTATCAACTTACATCACCACTAACTATGTAAGAAGGTTCCCTTTTCTCCATACCCTCTCCAGCATTCATTATTTGTAGGCTTTTTATGATGGTTATTCTGGCCAATGTTGAGGTGATGCCTCATTGTAGTTTTGATTTGCATTTCTCTAATAATTAGCAATAATGAGAATCTTTTCATGTAACTGTTGACCATCTGTATGTCTTCTTTAGAGAAATGTCTATTTAGATCTTCTACCTATTTTTCGATTGGGTTGTTTGTTTTTTGACATTAAGCTCTATGAGTCATTTGTATATTTAAAAAATTAAGCCATTGTTGGTTGAATCATTAGCAAATATTTTCTTGCAGTCTGTAAATATTTTTTGTATGTTGTTTATGATTTCCTTTGCTGTGCAAAAGCTTAATTTGATTAGGTCCCCCCCCCCTTTTTTTTTGCTTTTATTTCTTTCACTCTGGAAGACAGATTTAAGAAAATATTGCCATGATTTATGTCAGAGAATGGTTTGTCTATGTTCCCTTCTAACAGTTAAATGATGTCATGTATTATATTTAAGTCTTTAAATTATTTTGAGTTTATTTTTGTATATGGTGTGAAGGAGTGTTCTAACTTCATTGATTTATATGTGGCTGTCCAGCTTTCCCAGCACTTGTGGAAGAGACTGTCTTTTCTCTATTGTATATTCTGGTCTCTATTGTTGAAGATTAATTGGCTATAGGTGTATGTATATGATGTAGTTAGATATAGATCTATTTGTATTTATACTACTTGGACTTCATAAAACTTCTTGAATCTGTAGATTCATATTTCTTATCAAACTTGGGAATTTTTTGGCCATTATTTCTTCTAATATCTTTTGCCCTTTCCCTCACTTCTCTCCTTCAGATATTACCATTACACATATGTTGGCACATCCAATGGATTCTTACGACTGTTTGAGGCTCTATGCAATTTTCTTCTTTTTTGTTCTTCAGATTTTATAATTTTTGTTGATTTATATTCAAGCTCATTGATTCTTTATTATGCCATCTCAAATATGATGTTGAGCTCCTCTAGTGAAAATTCCATTTCCCTTACTTTACTTTTCAACTGTTAATTTTCCATTTCAGTTCAGTTCAGTTCAGTTGCTCAGTCATGTCTGACTCTTTGCGACCCCATGGATTGCAGCACGCCAGGCCTCCCTGTCTATCACAAACACCTGGAGTTTACTCAAACTCATGTCCATTGAGTCGGTGATGCCATCCAACCATCTCATCCTCTGTCATCCCCTTCTCCTCCTGCCTTCAATCTTTCCCAGCATCAGGAGCTTTTCAAATGAGTCAGTTCTTCACATCAGGTGGCCAAAGTATTGGAGTTTCAGCTTCAGCATCAGTCCTTCCAATGAACACCAGGACTGATTTCCTTTAGGATGGACTGGTTGGATCTCCTTGCAGTCCAAGGGACTCTCAAGAGTCTTCTCCAACACCACAGTTCAAAAGCATCAATTCTTCGGCACTCGGCTTTCTTCATGATTCACCTCTCACATCCGTACACGACTACTGGAAAAACCATGGCTTTGACTAGTGTACCTTTGTTGGCAAAGTAATGTCTCTTCTTTTTAATATGTTGTCTAGGTTGGTCATAACTTTTCTTCCAAGGAGTGTCTTTTAATTTCATGGTTGCAGTCACCAACTGTAGTGATTTTGGAGCCCAGAAAAATAAAGTCTATCACTGTTTCCACTGTTTCCCTATCTACTTGCCATGAAGTGATGGGATCGGTTGCCATGATCTTAGTTTTTGGAATGTTGAGTTTTAAGCCAACTTTTTCTTTCTCCTCTTTCACTTTCATCAAGAGGCTTTTTAGTTACTCTTCACTCTCTGCCATAAGGGTGGTGTCATCTGCATATCTGAGGTTATTGATATTTCTCCTGGCAATCTTGATTCCAGCTTGTGCTTCTTCCAGCCCAGTGTTTCTCATGATGTACTCTGCATATAAGTTAAATATGCAGGGTGACAATATACAGCCTTGACATACTCTTTTCCCAATTTGGAACCAGTCTGTTGTTCCATGTCCAGTTCTAACTGTTGCTTCCTGACCTGCATACAAATTTCTCAAGAGGCAGGTCAGGTGGTCTGGTATTCCCATCTCTTTAAGAATTTTCCAGTTTGTTGTGATCCACACAGTCAAAGGCTTTGGCATAGTCAATAAAGCAGAAATAGATGTTTTTCTGGAACTCTCTTGCTTTTTTTATGATCCAATGGATGTTGGCAATTTGATCTCTGGTTCCTCTACCTTTTCTAAAACCCGCTTGAGCATCTGGAAGTTCATGGTTCATGTATTGTTGAGCCTGGCTTGGAGAATTTTGAGCATTACTTTACCAGCGTGTGAGATGAGTGCAATTGTGTGGTAGTTTAAGCATTCTTTGGGATTGCCTTTCTTAGGGATTGGAATGAAAACTGACCTTTTCCAGTCTTGTGGCCACTGCTTTTCAAAACATGATTTCTATCTGTTTGTTGATATTCTCTATTGGATGAGTCAGTCACCATACTTTCCCTTAATTTTTACATGTAACTTCTTTTAATTTTGACTACTAGCACATTTTTGCTACCGGCTTTAAAGTTTTTATCTTCTAAGTCCACCATCTTACAGGATCTCTCAGAGACAGCTTCTATTGACTGCTTATTCCCTAAGCATTTTCTACTTTCCTATTTCTTCAAATGTCTTATAATCTTTTATTAGAAACTAGAAATTTTAGATATTATATTGTAGCAACTCTGGTTTCTGACTCTCTCTCTGGGAGCTGTTGTTAGCATTGTTTTTTGTTTGTTCATTGACTTGCTTTGACTTATTCTGTAGAGTCTCTCAACTTCAGTCTTTGCATGTCTTTGCTAATTTTCCTTTTTGTTCTTGCTTTCCTTTCTAAGCTTGCCTTCCTACAATTAACCCTTAGTTCAGCATAGCTTACTAATTGGTCAGAGGTTGTATTCAAGCACCTTCAGTCAGTGAGGCTTCTACCCTTGGCTGATGGATCTCTCTCTATGGATTTGAAAACACATTTAAATTCAAGCAGGTTAGAAACCTGCCCTTGCTTCTACTTTATGCCTGTTTGTGTCTTCTCTGTTTGTACACAAAATCTCACATTATTCAGGCATATGTATATAGCTAAAATCTTCCACAGCCTCTCTTGGATATGCACTTAGCCTGGAGCACGGTTACAGCTTTTGAGATCTCTGGGGATAGGCTGAGCTTATTGAGGCCAAATGTGCCTATCCAATTCCTTTAATGTCATTGTCAAATTTCTGGCTATGCTTCTAAGTCTTCTTCTACCAATGTCCCAAACAACATCACAGCCTAAAGACTAACTGTCACATTAACCTTTCCCATTTGTTTGCTAATACAATCAGTACCATTAATCATGACGTCTGAAGGCATGGGATTTTTTCCATGCTCCACTCCAAATCGCATCAGCTTTCTCTGAACAAAGCTATAGTTGGTTTTCAGAGCTTGTCCTGCCCTGGTAGGCCTATGATATTGATGCAACTGAAGGGGTGATGGGAGCAGCTGTGGGTTGAAATATCATAGCGTCCAGCTGTCCTCAGCCAGGTTTCAGTAGGCTTACTTGAGTAAACACATCTCAGTTTTGTTGCATGTCTTTGGATAGTGTTCAGGGTCTCAAAGTTGTTTTTGACATTTCTATCTGGTTTTACAGTTGTTTGGGACAGAAAGAATGTGTTGAGCTCCTCTCTCTGCCATTCTGGAAATCCCACCTTTCCAATATAATTTTATGTCTTTATGTCTCTATTGTGTGGTGCTTTGCTGAGACTGCTAACCAGAGGCCCCACCCTTTTCTAGCCAGGAGATACCCCTAAGACATAAGTGAGACATCAAACTCTCTGGGCTCCAATTTTATTTATCTATTGTAAAACATCATTATTTACTTATTCGGCTGTGTTGGGCCTTAGTTGTGGCAGGAGGGACCTTCCTTGTGTCATGTGGGATCATCCGTTGCAGTGCACAGACTCTGGTTGCGATGTGCTGGCTCAGTAGTTGCAGCACGTGGACTTTGTAGCTCACAAGCATGTGAGGTCTTAGTTCTCTGACCAGAGATTGAACTTATGTCCCTGCATTGCAAGGTGGATTCTTAACCACTGGACCACCAGGGAAGTCCCTGGACTCAAATTTTAAACCTTGATGGGTGTGATACAAAGTCATAAAATAAGAAGTTGTAGTTCATTTATTTTAGCCACACCCTGATAAGATTGTCAATTATCTCTAGCTACCTACATTTCTGGGACTCCCCTGGTTCTCATTATATACAAAGCCTGGTTGTCTGGTCTTTTATGAATTGTGGAAAGACCCCCTATGTTCGTCCAAAAAATAGCTTTTCTGTTCAAGTTAGCCAGACCCTGTTTCTGTTGCTTGCAAACAAAGAACCTGACTGATATAGCTTTTCAAAGGATGTGCAGAAGGGAATCTTCTAAAGACTCCAGATAAGAGGCCAATTATTCACTTGACAGTCCTCGGGATTGCTGCAACACACATGTGCCTGTGGGAAGCTCCTGAGCCGGCGGTGTGCTGTGTGTCTGATGAGGTCCCACTGGAGGGGCCAAGTCTGCACCTGTCACCAGCCACAAAGAGGATCCAATTTTTTTTTTAGCCATTTCATCTGGAGAACCATCTGGGCTGGGAATAGAAGTAATAATAACAAATCATTGTCACCAGATTTCCTCGTAGATAGCACTTCATTTTTGTGGCTCTTGTTAAAAATCAAGTGTTCAAGCCTGCTGGTGAATAAACAGCCAGCAATCATTACAAAGGCTGTCCTGAGCCGTCCCGAGACTGAATTGGGACTGGGCCTAGGAACGTGGCATAGAGAGACTTGGCTGCTGGCTGTCTTTTCTGGAGGGCAGGAGGCTGGAAAGCCCCAGAAGCTACAGTAAGAGGAAGCCCTACTGAAAACCACGCAAAGCAACATTGTGTAGCAATGGCCTCCTTACCAATATCATGCATGAGAATCTAGGGTTTTGTCTGATGAGGGCCAGCAGTAGGATGTGGGGGCTTAAGTAAGCAATCTGTGATATTAAGTAATGTTAATAGAGGTATATTATCTTAAACAAGGGCGATGATATTTCTTTCTTTATTCTTTCTTTATTCCATGCTTCTCAGAGCACTCCAAGTTATGTCTTATTTTGGCATCATCTATTTCACATGCTATAGACTAAAAAGAACCTGTTCAGAGGATAACAATCAAGATGGCAAAATGAAACTACCACGATAAACAATGGGAGGAACAGAGGGCGTTTTGTTTATGGAGGAGGAATTAAGAGGGTGAAATAGAGAGGGGAGGTATGATAACTATTTTTAAAGATCTCCAGGGCAGACATGAGGAGGAAGGATAACATTCATTCTCTTTGCTGCTAGTGACAGCTAGGATCAATGGGCAGAAGCTACAAACAGACACATTTTAATTCCATATCCCTTTAAGTGAAATACTTAAATTTCCCCCAGGGTCACTAGGAAATGTGTTTTCATCTTATAACCTCAGTCAAAGAATGTTTTTTTGTTAAAACCAGGAATGTTAGTTTATAAGTACTGACACTGGTAAGTGGCAGGTAGGTGATAGCTATATGACTTACATATATACATACATATATATTTCCTGTTTTAAATTAACTCACTGTACAAACTCTATTTATAAAAAAAAAACTATGTGTACTTTAGGCATATATTGGCTGAAAAATGTTTGAGTTTTAAAAGAATTTGCAGAGCCATGTGTAAGAGCTCAGAGAAATGGAAGAAGATACACTAATAAAACCTTAAAGAAGAGATCAAGTAGCTGACAAGTGAGAGACTAACAGTGAACCAGGAGGAAAGAGTGGGAATTAGAGGAAGAGCAAACAGTTCTACAACTGTCAGTTAGAAGGAGCAAAGGAGAGTAATCCATCAGCTGTAATCAAGGTGGAAGTGCTCAGCATAGAAAATGTTAAAACTGCATGCACTGCATTGATCTTAACACTGTGGTATCCTACTGTATGGGCTTCCCCAGTGGTTCAGCGATAAAGAATCTGCCTGTGAAGCAGGAGCCACAGAAGACTTGGGTTCGACCCCTGGGTCGGGAAGATCCCCTGGAGGAGGGCGTGGCAACCCACTCCAGTATTCTTTCCCGGAGAATCCTATGCACAGAGGGACCTAGCAGGCTAGGCTAGAGCCCGTAGGGTCACAAAGAGTCCGATACAACTGAAGCGGCTTAGCATGCAAGCATCCTACTGTATATTTAAATAATCATCCATGCACCACAGGAGTTAAGATTCAGGACCTCAGCTGGCTCATCCAATACTTACAGGTGAATTAGAAAGAGGCCCTCTACTGGACACATGCAACCCTGCATGTGAATGAATCACTCACAGTGAAACTCGGCCAGACTTCACGTTTCTCATGTCCCTTCTTCTGAGCATCTTTGTGCAGGGAATTGCCGTCTCCACAGACCTGGACAGTCTTGACGTGATCTGTTCCCGTGGTCTGAAACTCATATTTAGAATTTTATATCTGAACCCTTTAAGGACTGGATCAGAAGAATGAAGTTATTCATTGCGTTTGGAACAGAATAGAAAATGTCATACTACATAAAACTGATAAGGAAGAATTTTCAGAGCTATCCAAAGCTGAAATGCAAAGCTTTTAAAGAAAGTAGGCTTCCCACTTTCAAGCGGTTCAGGTAAAGATTTGGTTATAGGAAAAAAGAAAACCGTCCGGTTACTACAGCCAAGATCTAAAGTTTGAGTGAAATTAAGGGCAGAGTGATGAAGATGTGTCAACGGTTCTAAATATTAAAATGTATCTGAACCTCCTGGAGGTAAGTTACAAGCATATATTGCTTCAAAGTTTCCGATTCAGTAGATGTTCTAATAGGCTCTTAGCTGAGGCTGCTGCTGCTGCTTCAGAGACCACATTCTGAGACTGGCCTAGACAGTCATTAAGACATTTTTACGTGGGTATGAATCACTTGGAGATCTTGTTAAAATGTAGATTCTGATTCATCCAGTTTGGGAAGGCGAGGCTTGGGATTCTGGATGAGCTTCCAGGCACTGGTCCAGGAACAAGGCTTTGAGTATCAAGCACCCAGGACTTGTTCCATGGCAGCTGCTGAATCTGAAGTCATGTGACAAGTTACTTCAGCTGTAAAGAGTTAGAGGACTCTTGGGCAGGAAGCCATGTGGCTCATTCATTCATTTCACAGATATGAGTGCCTGCTGGGTCTCAGCTGCTGGTAAAGGTGTGGGGACATAGCGACGAAGAGGCACAGACCTTGCCTTCATGGAGCTCGCATTCCAGACAAGCCAAGTCAAGTTTATAGCTCACCCTCCAATCTCTCAGGGATCTCGTTCTTCGGCTTCAATAATTCATACCCCAGCTTATCGCAAGGAAGGAGAAGAAATATAAAGGACTGCAAAAAAGCAGAATAACTTAAAACACTTTTTTTCCTTCCCACTTTATTTAAGAAGTATAAAATTTTCTGACTCTCTGAAAAAATATTTCAGAAAAGACATTCATATATTTACATAGGCACCTTCACTTTTACTTTCTCTCCAACATTTCTAAACAAAATGTACATCAAGATGAACCTTAATGTCATTGTCATGTGGTGAAACAGACACGGTTAAAACCTAGATGTTGACTTTTGAATTGGGATGGTTCAAAAACAGGGATCAGGACAGTATTTGGAGGAAGAAGACAATTTTGAAAGGAGCAAATGGGTATTTTCCACTGCCTTCTTCCTTCTTTCCAGAAAGTCTGGGTGAGTGGGAAGGAAACAGTCAATAGATTGGCAGTGAAACGTAGTGGCCTAAAGCATGGGTTCAAATTCTGTCTCTATCACTTACAAATTGTGATCCGGACAAGTTACCTAATGACTCTGATTGCTAGTCCTTATCTGAAAAGGAGGAATAAAGTGTACCTTGCAAGGAAAAGAATGAAATAACATTTCAACATGTATATGGTTCACAGTAAACTCTCAGTAAATGGTAATGATAGCAGATACAGGTAGACCAGATTGAAAGTCGCTCAGTCATGTCCGACTCTTTGTGATCTCATGGACTATACAGTCCATGAAATTCTCCAAGCAAGACTACTGGAGTGGGTAGCCGTTCCCTTCTCCAGGGGATCTTCCCAACCCAGAAATTGAACCCAGGTCTCCCTCATTGCAGGTGGATACTTTACCAACTACGCCACCAAAGAAGCCCAGAAAGTCAGTATAATTCAAGACTATTTTTTAATATTTATTTTTTTTAACTTTTTAACTTTTTTATTTTTTAATATTTATTTTTATTTATTTTATTTGGCTGCCCAGGTCTTAGTTGTGGGACATGGGATCTTTAGCTGCAGCCTTCGAACTCTAAGTTGTGGCATGTGGGATCTAGTTCCCTGACCAAAGACCTAGTTCCCAGACCAGGGATCTAGTTCCCTGGATCTCCTGTGTTAGGAGCATGGAGTCTTAGCCACCAGACCTCCAGGGAAGTCCTAGTTCAGGGCTATTTTTGAGAGACGTGTAAGCAATGCAGAGGGGAAAATATAGCCCTTCTTTTTGGCCAAACTTCCAGAAAGAGGCTCAAAATACAATAGAATAATTTTGTTTGGATAAAAAGGAAAACATCAACCAGGAAATAAAGAACTGGGGTAGGCTGAGCTGAGGGAGATCTGTGGCTGCAACTAGTATGGATTGTTTTCTAGGATTAGGGTGTTGGAATTTTACAATAGATACACAAGAACAGCTTTGGATCTGTGATGCTTTTAAATATACCTAAAATTATGATACCCAAAAGCTGGTAAAGTTGCAGTTAAACTGCTATACCCGTAAGGTTTTGGTGGAAAATTGGTACTATTTTTTAGGAAAGTAATTTGGCACTGTGAATTAGACATTATGAAAATGTTCAGATGCTTTTACTTGGTTATTTTACTTTTGGAAATTTATTCTAAGGAAATAATCCAAATGAAGGAAAACGAGAAAGGTGGTTATTTTTATTATCTCTATTTGAGAAAAAGAACTGGGAAGCAGCTGTAGTAATTTAAAAATTGTTTAAATTTTTACTGAGATGTAATTACATGTAACATTGTGTCAGTTTAAGGTATGCAATGTGTTGATCTGATATACATATATTGCAATATGATTACCACTGTAGTCTTAACTAACACATCCATCATGTTATATAATTAGTTTCTTTTTGTAGTGAGAATGTTTAAGATCTACTCTTTTAGCCACTTTTAACTGTATAATACAGTGTTGTTAACTATATCACACTGCAGTGATTAGATCCCCAGAATCCATCTTCCAACTGCAAGTTTGTACCTTTTGTATTCTTCCCAATTTCTCTCACACCACTCTACTCTCTGTTCCTAGGAGTTTGGTTTTCTAGATTCCACATATAAGTGAGATCATATAATATTTGCATTTATCTGTCTGACTTATCTGTGTCATGCTCTCAGGGTCCATCTAGGTTGTCAGAAATAGTAGGATTTCTTTCTTTTCTATAGCTGAATAATATTCCATTGTGTGTATATATAGATATACACCACTTGATATATCCATTCTTCTTTCATTCATCTGTGGATGAACAGTTAGGCTGCTTCCATATCTTGGTTATTGTGAATAAAGTGCTGCAATAAACACAGAAATGCACTTATTTATTTGATATCTTATTTTCATTCACTTTGGATATATACTCAGAAGTGGAATTGCTGGATTATATGGTAGTTCTATTTTTAAGTTTTTGAGAAACTCTATACTGTTTTCCATAGTGCTGAACCAATTTGCATTCCCACCAACAGTGCACAGGGTTTGCCCTTAATTTTTTAGTTTGATATAATCCCACTTGTTGATATTTTAGTTTTGTTGTTTGTGCTTTTTGTGTCATGTCCAAAAAACTATTGTCAAGACTGATGTCAAAGAGCTTTTTCCTCTATATTTTCTTTTCATTAGCTTTTTTCCTAGAAGTTATATGGTTTCAGGTCTTATGTTTAAGTCTTTAATCCATTTTGATTTAATTTTTGTGAGTGGTATAAGATAAGGGTTCAATTTCATTTACTTCCTGTATGAAGTTATCCAGTTTTCACACCATTATTTATTAAGAAGACTATCCTTTCCCTATTGAGTATTGTTGACTTCTGGTCAAGTGTTAGTTGACCATATATGCAAGGCGTTATTTCTGGGCTCTCTATTTTGTTCCATTGGTCTATGTGTCTACCTTTATGTCAGTATCATACTGTTTTGACTATTGTTTTTTTTAGTATAGTTTGAAATCAGGAGGTGTGAGACTTCCAGCTGCTTTTCTTTCTCAGGAGTGCTTTGGCTATTTGGAGTCTTTTGTGAGTCCTTACAAATTTTCAGATTATTTTTTCTGTTATGTGAAAAATGCCATTGGAATTTTGATATGGATTTCATTGACCCTATAGGTGGCTTTGCATAGTCCTTCCTTTTCTATAATAAACAGTCTGTTTATAGCTGGGTAGCTTTCTCATTCTACTTCTTTCTCACAGAAGGGCTGGAGTTCCAAAGGCCTTTTTTTCCCATTTCATGTTGGTGCTGTCTTTTTCAGTTCAAGGTGTAATTGCTTCTGCAAGTAAAATTCTCTTGAAAATTTTGTGGGTCTTTATGAAATATTATTGTTTCCTTCATTAGATAAAATTCACAAAAGGCCTTTGAGGTAGACCCTTCTCTCCGTTCAACTCTCTGTAACGCTGCTAATGGCAACATCCTTGAGGGTCTAGAAGTCCTATCATTTAACAGGTATGGTTTACAAAGTGTGGCTTTAAGGTCCTTAGACAATTTTTTCATCTGGTTGATGATATTTTTGAGATACCACCTTGGATCTTTCCGAAATCTTTAAAAGAGTGTTTTAAACTCACCCCCTCTGAATTCATTTTTACCCTGTGACTACATTTTCCTGAAAATCTTTTTCCTGGGCTTGTTTTTACTTTCAATCCTCTGCTGGATAAAAATATTCTCTTTTGCCATTTGTATTTCCTCCAGATTCCACTTGAAAACTGTATAGCTGGTTTTTCAGTTTATCTGTTTATATCATTCTGCTCTCATTTTATTAAAGGCAGCTCCAAAGAAGCCAGGTGGCATCTTAAACACTCTGCCTGGAAGTTTTCTTACCTGAAGCATAAAGTTCATTGAGTGCATTTTCTACTTTTCACATCACTGCGGGTGATGGTTTTGCTAAACTTTCTACCACTAAATAACAACAGTCTCCTTTCCTTTAGTTCCTTATAGCATTTTCCTTACATTCTTTCAAGCTCTCACTGACATACTTCTCACAGCCCTTCCAGCCCTTATACATTTCCCAGTGTCAAGGCCACATGTTTTAGGTTTATATGATAGCAGCTGCTCATTTCCAGGTACCAAAATTCATTTTTGTTACTAGTGTTGTATGGAAAACTAGCCCAACACTTAGTGGCTTAAACCAACAGTTTTCTTTTACTCATGATTCTGTGCATTAGAAACTTGAAAAATGCTCTGCTAAGCAGTTCTTGCTTGAGGTTACTCATGCAGTTGCAGTAACATGTCAGCCTGGGCTAGATGTCCAAGATGGCTCACACAGACAGTTAGCAGTTGATGCTGGCTGTCAGCTGCAAGCTCAGCTGGGCTGTCTATCAGAGTGTCTATGTGTGGGATTCCTAGCAAGGCAGTCTCAGGATACTTGGCCTTCTTACATGCTGCCAGTTTCCCCTAGAGCTAACATCCCAAAAGAACCAGACAAAAGCTTTGTGGCCTTGTCTGACCCAGTTCTGAAAGTTACACAGCATCACTTCTTCTGCATTCTATTGGCTACAAGGAGGTCACTAAGTCATCCCAGATTAGAGGAGAGGAGAGAAAGAAACTACCTCTTAAAGAGAGGAGTGGCAAATAATTTACAGATATGTTTTAAAATCTCCAGACAATATATCAAATTCTACAGAATTGCATGTATACTGTCAATGGAACAATACACTAGGGACATATGGAAAACACTGAGAAGAATGAAAAAATTATTAAAACTATTTTGTTATTATGGAAGATGTTTCACTTATTTTATATTTGGAAGGAAAGATGGAAGGAAAGGAAACTACATATATAACACAGATCTAAGTGATTCCATATTTCTGCTTTCTAACCTCTGTTACATCAGAGAACTGAATTTACTGACCCAAGTGATGGAGGGATTTGAAAGATACAAGGCAGAAAGACACAGCAATGAGGAATCTGATTTGAAAATCAGCAGAGAAACCATACTCATCCCAAATGGAACTTTATCACAGTTGGAAGAAGACTGATGCACAAGAAACTGGAGAACGTGGTAGATCAAGGTCTTATGTTTGAGAACCCTGTTTGTGATCATCCTACATGTGTTTGCTAATCTTAAACAGCTGCATAGAATAATGTGTGAGGGAACATGGCAGCTGAAGAACTCGAGAACGATACTGCTGTGGCTCAAGCTTCCTCTCCTGACACTACGGATATGATGGTCAAGGAATGAACTGGAAAATTTCCAGAGTTCCACTGATGAGGAGGAGGCTCTACGTTCCCCATTGTTGGTTTCTGTTCCCTGTGAAACCCACCAGAAGCCTTCAAGCTCAACTTCCTTCTCAACTCATGAGTGCCGTATGCCTTTTGCACATTTGCAACAGGCTGATCATTGAAGATGTTTAACGGCTCTCCAGATCCACATAAGAAAAGGGCTTTGTGCAGTGGTTAAAAGTTCAGGTTTTAGAGTGTTCATTCAGGCACATGGTCTTAGATGCTTTGCAGGCGGTGTGAGCTTAGCTCAGTTACTCTTTCCAGGACTCAGTTTCTCTTCTATAAAATGGGGATGACAACATAACAAACATCCTGATGGTAAGTGGGGTCTGTACCCGGTTGCTTCCATCCTTTGCGGGATGCTTGGACCCTTGGCAAGAGACCTGGTTGAACCTGGTGCTGACTGACCTCGACCAAGCTGTCGGTGTCTTACTGGGGGCCCCAGAGCTAAGTGAGAGCCCCCTTTCCTCTCTGTTGTTGAGATACGCTGAGTCACCTGGCCTGAACTCTTAAATGTGGGGACATCTTGGCCTTTCTGTTGGCAGGTGGGGGAAGCTCGTCCTAGCCCCAGAGCAGTCAGAAGGGTGCATGTCAGGGAAACTGACCTGTTTAGGATGCCAGGACAAGTCCAGGCTCATCAGAACTGTAATTTACTTCCCTGCATCACTCTCACACCTGTTGAAAAATGACATCCTGGTCTCTGATCCTCTGTGGGAACCATGTGGAAGAATCCGCCCACATTTGGGATTCAGTGGACACGAGAAAGGGAGCCCTCACTTCAGACTGGCCATGGTGGTGGAATCAGCAACAGAGGGCCACGGGGGCAGAGGCATCATACGGAGGCATGATGAAGATGCCTGAATGGCTGAACTCAAGAGTCTGTGTCCCAGAACATGGGAGATGATACCCAGATGACTGAACTAGCAGGAAAATGCTCTGATGAAACAGAGGAGTATTTTCTGCTAAGTAGGCAAGGCTGTGTATGCAGTCCCTTGGGTTACCAGCCCAATACCCTCAGGTAGACCACACCTACCTCTATACCCAATGTTGATGGTCACTATACTTAACCACTACTGTATTGATTAGGACTAATCCCAAAGGATGTAGTTGGCACTGAAGCTTCCAGTCATTTATGGGAGAAAGAAAATCTCACAGCTAATGACATGGAAAAATTCCAAAACCCTTTTATAAAGAAGAGAAAAGATAATTGGGTTGTCCATGATTTTCCCCCCAGACCATGGATTCCTTCCTGTTGAGACCAAAAGAACCCTCACCACTAATCTTTTTGAATTCTGGATTTTGATACTGGAGGTTTTGTTTGTTTGTTAAGAGAACAGAGAGAACTCGATTGTCTGGATGTCCCGCTGCAGAAGGAATCAACCCTTTGCTGTGGCTGTTGTTTAGTCACTAAGTTGTGTCTGAGTCTTTGCGACCCCATGGACTGTAGCTCACCAGGCTCCTCTGTCTGTGGGATTTCCCAGGCAAGAATACTGGAGTGGGTTGCCATTTCTTTTATCCAGAGGATCTTCCCGATCCAGGGATCAAATCCAGGTCTCCTGCACATCCCCTGAATTGCAGGCAAATTCTTTGAGTGCTGAGTCACTGGAGAAGTACATCAACCCTTTAGTTACTGGGTACTGGGGCAATTCCTGAAATCCCAGAGGAGGTGCTGGGTAGCTGGTAGCAGTGAGACAAACAGAGGGCTTGGGTCAATATACCTTTACCAAGGAGCATGAAAACACTCCAGTGTTTTAACAACAGGAGTAGCTGAGTACTGATGTACACCTAACTTACACACAGCACAGGTGATTTTACTGTGATGCCATCTCCTGACCAGGTACAGAAAGAAGATTGAGGCTCTGGGTCCCCCAAGGGTTAGCTAAGAAAAGGATAGGAGTTCAACTCTGCTTCAGTTCAGGTCATCTTCCCTGACAAAGAGATAGACCCACATACTTTCCCTATCCATCACTATTCACATAGCATAGTCAGGGGAGCTATGGAGGGAGGTGAGATCTTGGGTTAGTGCTCCTTCCCCCCACCCGCCCCCCATCCCGTACGCCTGCCCCAGAGTCTCCAGAGCAAGGCAGGTCCACATGATACCCAATTCCCATTTCAGGGTGTGCTCTGCCTTGCCTAAAATGAAAAGGTTGACTTATTTTTAACTTCAGCTCTTCTGCTTCGGGACCGAATGAATGCTGGCTGATTCGTAGCTGGCAAAATGGAACTATTTCCATGACCACAAATCCTCATTCAAGGTCCCCACAAACTCAGCCCACACCCTCCTACTCCAAATCAATGAGGCTGACTCAGTTTCCTGGTGACTCACAGCAGTCCCAGCTTTACAAGGCAGCTAGCTCCACAGGTTGAGCGCGGCTTGGGGTAGAACCCACGACCTCTGGTAATCAGAGCATCACATATGGCCATTGGTCCTCAGATCCCCTGCATTTTCCTCATGGCCTGGATCTCCTCACTGGGCTGAATATCTGATTCTAAAATGGGAGTGTGAACAAGAGTGTGAGGTGCAAAGGCAGATGGAAGCACACGACTAAGATCACTACGGAGCCTTGATTCCTAACCCAATTCAAACGCTACTTGAAATCAAACACCTTGGGATATTCAGGCAACCTGATGATCAGCTGCTTATAAAATCTGGATGCTAAACTCCCAATCATGAGGAGTTACTCCGGAAGGAAGCAAAGCCTATTGCTGGTGACATGGAAAGACTCGGAAGCCCTTTTATCAAGGAGAGAAGGGAAAATTAGATTTTCCCAATAAACCCCATAGTCCTTCCTGCTGAGACCGACAGAACTCTCAACACTAATCTTTTTAATTCTGGGTTTTGCTGCTGGAGTTCTTTCAAGAGAGCAGAAGGAATCAGATTTTCTTAAAGGAATATGTTCCTGACCTGAGATCAACCTTTTTACATTTACTCTAGTAAATCTCTGTGCACAATTTACAACACTCACTCCTGCTGGCAAAAAGTTGATAATCTTTCAATAAAAACATCCAATTCCAAGATGATGGAACAAAATACCTTATCTTCTCCTAATTCTTAATTTTAATAAAATCTGTGGGTTCTGGGAATAGGACTTACAAGTAACAGGTAAATGGTTCCTCGAGGGATGCAGCTAAGGAATTTAAGAGGGCATCTCTTTGTAACCAAGTCAGAGAAATATACCTTTAAATAACCCTGAATTCCTATCCCTAAAGATGAAATTTTTGAATATTTCCAAACAACTGTTAAATTGTGATGGTTAAGTTTTTGTATCAACTTGGCTGGGCCACGGTGCCCAGATATGTGCTCAAACAATCTTCTGAATGGTTTCTGGATGAGATTAACATTTAAACCAGTGGACCTTGAACAGAGCAGATAGCATTTTATATTGCGGGTGGGCCTCATCCAATCAGTTGAAGGTATGGCTAGAACAGAAGACTCACCTCCCTGAACAAGAGGGAATTCAGCAACAGGTGGCCATCAGACTGGAACTGCAGCATCTTCTCTTCTCTGGTCTCCAGGCTGCAAGCCCATTCTGCAGATTTTGGATTTTCTATCTCCATAGCCACATGAGCCAACTTCTTAGAATAAATCTCTTTCTTTGTACATGTACATCCTATTGGCTTTCCCCTGGGCTAATACCAATGTGTTTCCCTCTTTCTCTAATATGATTCCCTGCTCATATTCTCTTCTCAATCTTGGCTAAACAGTAGACTCACCAAGGGGAGCTTTAAAAAATACAGGTGCCTGTGTTTCTAAATGCAGAGCATGATTTAATCCATCCAGGCTGTGGCTTGGACATCAAGATTTTAAAAGCTTCCCAGATGAGACTGAAGTGCAATGAGATGGCTGAGGAGCACTGTCTTCCAGTTCTTTGGTCAAATAATCTAATGAAGAACTGCACTGAAACTCTACAACTATCCTATTTCTAATCATTTCATTGGATCCCTCTGCTGAGAGTCTCACCCTTATGGACTCCAGAGCAGGGTCACAATGTCCCAGGAATGGACTAGTTTCTCACCCACCTGCTTGTGACAGTGCTTGAGGTCACCAAGTGTAAACCATGTCACTTTGTGTTAACACAAATTTTGATCTTTCAGAAGAAAAACATGTTTTTCATTTTAAAGTTTTACATTAATTCTTTGGCACTGGCAAGTGGCTAGTTAATTTGCATCTATTTTACTCAAGAGGAAACTGGGGTAAAACAGACAATTTCTTTGTGTAGAATTTTTCCTAAGAGCCAAAACTGTCCAGTGAAGGAATAAATTGGCTTTTGAGAATTTCTTCCCATAGTGCCTCTTATGAAGTCATGGAGCCATGTCCTCTGCTATATTTGCACATGAGCAAAATGACACATGTACAAGGTTATCCATTAAAGTCTGGATTGTGGAAGTAAAAGACCAGAAACAACCCAAGTGTCTACCACAAGGGACTGGTTAAAAAATTACAGCATGTCCTAAAACGACCTGCTGCACTGTCATGAAAGGGAATGAGGCAGCTCTTCATGCTCTGATATGGAGAGATCTAGTTGTGTGATGGAGGCGGCTTGGAACAATTCACGAGCACAGATAATTAGCTTCTCTTCCTAACTCCCTACTCAGTGACCTCACACAGCTTGAAATTGACCATGATAGCAGTTACACCACGGGCATCTGTAAATGCTACCAATCAAGGCACTCCCCACCTCACAAAAGCTGGTTGTTAACTATTTACCAGCATACCACTGCAAAGATCTATAGAGCCCATTGTCAGGTGAATAAAGCAAAGTGCAACACAGTATGTGCAGTCTGCTAGCACCTGTGTGAAAATAGAGGAAACTGCATGTTTAAAAACTTCCTATTTCTCAGTATTTAAATTCTATTCTATTGCTGTATGACCCAGCAATTTTACTTCTAGGTATTTATACAAAAGAAATGAAAACACATGACCGTATGGAAACTTGTACACAAATGACTATAGCAGCATTATTCATAATAATCAGTAGGTGAAAACAACTCAGATGTCATTCATCAGCAGATAAATGAATAAACAAGTTATGGCATATAGATACAGCGGAATGTTATTCAGCCATAAAAAAGAACGAAGTAGTGATACACTCTACAACTTGGATGAACCTCGAAAACTTTATAAGTGAAAGAAGCTAGACAGGAAAGATCATGTATTGTATGATTCCTTTTATAGGAAGTATCCCAAATAGGCAAATTCATAGAGATGGAAAGCAGATTAGTGGTTACTAAGGCGAGAGGCTAGTGGGGGAGAAATGGGTAGTGATAACATAGCGGTTAATTTTACCTTTTGCTTTTTCTGGGGTGCTGAAAAAGTTTTAAAGAGATGTGTTGACTGCACAACATTGTAAATACACCAAATGCCACTGAATTGTACACTTTAAAATTGTTATATGTGAATTTTACCTCAAGTTAAAAAAAATACCTCTGGGATTCTATACATATAAACTGTGTTGTATAAACTAGTTGTCTCTGGAAAAGAGAATGGGGTACCTGCGCAACAAAGCGTCAGGGTGCCTTTTCGTTGTATGTGCTGGTGGGTTGTTTAGACACTAGTTGTGTCCAACTCTTTGCAACCCCATGAACTGTAGCCTGCCAATCCCCTCTGTCCATGGGATTTCCCAGGCAAGAATACTGGAGTGGGTGGCCATTTCCTGCTCCAGGGGATTCTCTTGACCCAGGGATTCCAGTGTTGCAGGCAGTTTCTTTACCACTGAACCACCAGGGAGGCCTTTTTTTTTTTTTTAATTTTTTTTTATTTTTTTTAGGGAGGCCTTTCTTGTATGCCTTTTAAAAATAATTTTACTGAAATACAGTTGACTTATTTAATATTATGTTAATTTCTGCTGTATAGCAAAGTGACTCAGTTATACACAAATATTTTTTTTCTATTATGTCTTATTATAGTATATTGAATATAGTTCCCTGTACTATACAGGAGCATGTAGTTGTTTATCCATCCTATGTATGATAGCTTGCATCTGCTAATCCCAAACTTCCAGTCCTTCCCTCCCACACCCGCCGTCCCCTTGGCAACCACAAGCCTGTTCTCTACGTCTGTGAGTTTGTTTCTGTTTTGTAGATATCTTCATTTGTGTTGCGTATACCTTTTTTGTATTTTAAGATTTTGAACCATGTGGACAAAAGGGGATACAAAGATCTAAACAGATGAATGTGTTCCCTCTACAAAGCCCAAGATAAATAGGTAAACAGGTAAACGATGAGTTAGTGGCAGACCACAATTAATTTAAAATCTACAAATACAGATTCTAGCTCAGTTCTCCAGATGCTAGCTTTCTAGAGGCTTCCATTGGTTGAGCTAAATTCACCATCAGTGGGAACATCCTTCCAGAGGGCAACTGGCATCTGGATTGACTCTGATCTGCGGACAGAAGACAAAGCAGAATGTTTGGGAGCCCTGGTGGTAGAGAGGGTGAGGCAGATTGGGGGAATGGCCATAAGTCCTTGGGTTAGGCATGTGACCTCTCTCTACCTGTTGATGTAGCATGAAGACTTGCTCTGCCTTCATTGTTCAATTGTACAAGCTTGATCTTTTACCAATAACTTTCTGAGACCTTCATTTCTTCTGTTTTTACAAATCAAGACTGTATCATTGAAGTGGAGGATGAAGAACAAAGTAAAGAATTAAACTCCTAAGAGCAACCAGAACTATGATTTACTGAGTGCTTACCTTGGGTCTTGTATTTTAAATGTATTGTTTCTGACTCTTAAAACAGCCTTAGAAGCGATATACTTCAACCCTCATTTTAGACAGCACAGAGAGTTTGAGTCACTTGCTCATAATAACACAACCCTAGTAACAGGGCAGAGATTGGGATCCAGGAGTGCCTGGCTTTCTACTCTGTCATATTTCATCACGGAACCCAACTTACAAATTTCCAAAGTCAAAGCTATTGCTCCAGTTGAACATCATGGAATCTAGATGAAAGTTGAAAGAGACTCCCAAAGAGTATCAAGTCTAACCTTTCTCTGACAGGGAACCTTCACTTCAATATCCCCGATTTTTTTATGGGGAGCTCACTACCTCATGTAACAGTCCATTCCATTTTTAGACAATTCTAATTACTAAGAAGACTCATAATGTCCTATTTGCCAGTCAGATTCACCTGCTATTTTCATTACAACTTCATTCATCCCAATGAGGCCATCATTAAGACATTTTCAGCTGAAATCCTGAATTCATTACCTCCTGGACTTGCAATAGGTCCCTAACACCATTGCCAAATAAAGTCTCTCTAGAACATCAATGATGCAGACAAAGTCATGAAAGGGATGCTGATTGCTGCTTCAAATGAGTCTGGGATAGGTGATTATCTCTTCCTGAGAAAAGGATTTTCTGGATGGGATGTATTGTCACTCGGGACAGAGGTATAGCATATATTGCAAAAGTTTAAAAATAATCAGAGTTGTGTGCATGCAACACAATTCCTCAGTTAATTAAAACACTGCAAAAAGCAATGAAAGCTGATTTTTGTGCTTCTCCTTCTTCCTGATTTTCAGCTTCTCTGGCAGTTTTCTGTTGAGTTGAAGGACAGTCTGCTCTAAACAGTCAACAATGAGCTAATGTCGCTAGCATTCTGCACCTTGACCTTATTGTAAGATCCAACTGCTCATAACGGAGATTAAAAATGTGTAAGAATTAACAAGGGGGCAGCCAAGGTCTTCAGAGTGTGGGAGCCATGCTCATCTGATTCTCCACAGGGGAAACAAAATATGTTTATGTGGTTGTGCAAACTGCAGGAAAGTAAAAGCTGCCAGGGTCAGAAGAGCAATGTGGCTCCTCTGGGATTTCAGGTGGCAAATCGGATTGAGAATTGTAACTTTAATGAAGACAACAAAAATCACATAATTAACACACACTGTTAACACCTCATTAGTCTCCTGGGGCTTAAGTTATGCTAAAAATAATCAACACATTTTGCTTAAATAGGGTGCTCTTACAGGTGGTCTTGAAGGCGGCCTTGGCCATAGCAGAATGAGGCCATTGCTCTGCAGTTTCTTCAGATGTTTTAAAGCAGGACTTATCGTCATCCTGAGGAAAGGATTATTAAAGACATATGTGGAATCACAGAGTGGAAATGAGTGTATTATTAAAAGCCTCTCTGACTCTGAGCCTGACTCCAAAATCTTATATAACCCTATTTCACAACTCAGGAGCCCTAAGTCAGGATTGTCTCCTAAATGAATCTGCCAGGAGGCATGGGTACTGGCTACGAGTCAAGCTGTAAAATTGATCAGTTTTGTTCAGTATGCCGCCTTTTCCTAATGACAGTCTGAGCATTAAAACTCCTAAACATTAGACATTTACCTCCACCTAATCTAGTTTGGCCCATGACTGCTTTGACCAATGGAATTTGGAGGAAAGATGTTGCAGGAATCTGAGCCCAGGCATTAAGAAGGCCTGAACCTTTTGCCATGCCCTGAGCTCTCAAGTGGGAGAAGGCAATGGCACCCCACTCCAGTACTCTTGCCTAGAAAATCCCATGGATGGAGGAGCCTGGTAGGCTGCAGTGCATGGGGTCGCTAAGAGTCAGACACGACTGAGCGACTTCACTTTCACTTTTCACTTTCACACATTGGAGAAGGAAATGGCAACCCACTCCAGTGTTCTTGCCTGGACAGTCCCAGGGCGGGGGAGCCTGGTGGGCTGCCGTCTATGGGGTCGCACAGAGTCGGACACGACTGAAGTGATTTAGCAGCAGCAGCAGCAGAGCTCTCAAGTATAATGTCTGAGTTGTTGTTTAGTCACTAAGTTGTGTCCGACTCTTTGTGACCCCTTGGCCTGCAGCCTGTGAGGCTCCTCTGTCCATGGGATTTTCCAGGCAAGAATACTGGAGTGGGTTGCCATTTCCTTCTCCAGGGAATCTTCCCAACGTAGGGTTCGAACCCGAGTCTCCTGCATTGGCAGGCAGATTTTTTTCCACTGAGTCACCTGGGAAGCCTGAGTACCCTTATCTTAAAACAAGGCCACATAGACAGGACTTGGAGGATGAGTCATCACATGAAGGATGATCACACAGAGGAACACTCAGATATCCAGCCCAGCGGTAACCCAGTTGCCCACTGGCAGAAAGTGCAAGAAAGAACCCAACAGAGACCAGTAAAGGAATGGCCAGCAGCCAATCCCCAGCCAACTCATTATCTAGACCACCCATGAAACATGATAAAATGGTTATTGGGGTGCAAGCTGCAGGACAATAAATAACCCAAAGACCTCCTCTCTGCCCTCCCCTTTTTAAAATCTGAAAGTACAGTTATTTTATGTGGTGGGAATGTTAAGGACTCCGAGCCCAGGAGGCAGCATTCTAGTAGCTCTGAGAAAACTGCTCCCTCTGCCCCCCTTTTAAGGTTCTTTTTTTCTTCTTGGGCACTTCCCGTCTTGTGGGCTCTTGGCTACCCGACCAGGGATTGAACCTGAGCCCTCGGCAGTGAAAGGATGGAGTCTTAACCACTGGACTACCGGGTAATTCCCACTCTGCCCCTCCCCTGACAATGCCCCTGTTCACCATCTCTCTGGGCATTTCCAAGATATCTTCTAACACATTTGGGAAAATCACTTACGTGTGTTCACATGTGCTCATGCAAGCAGGTCTCCCTCCGTTTCTTGGCAAAATAATATTCACTGGGATTTTTGGAGATGAGACAGCAGATTTCTTTGTCTTACCTAAGAGAGAAATACTAAGTTGTTCCTTAACTTTTCTTGCTCTTGTTTTCTCTCTGGGTAAAAATAGGAACACCACAACCCCCATGGGGTTAAACAGCAAAACCCTGAGCTTAAGGGGTGGTAGTGCTGACCGGGGAGAAGGGTGAGAGTCATTGCTTAATTTTGCTGCCCTGGACTTCTCCCTAAGTTTAAGAGTCAGCAATAGGTCTCCAAGGGGATTTTTCAAGTAATCCTCAACTTGAAAGCTCTTCTCTTCCTGTCAAAAGTCAGGGCAGACAACAAAACTGCTCCTACCCCCTAGTGAAGATTGGAGCTTGCTCCAGAGACAGGCAGGGAGGCAGGAAGTAGCCATACAGATCTGATAGACAGCAAAACAAGGAATTTTGTGAGCATATTGAAGGAATATTTACACAGACCTGTGCAGTAGCCTCATCACTAGCAAAGGTAAAGTTTTAGAAGTATTGTTGACAAGACTGTACTTTAGAAAGCTTATATTGAATAAGTAAATGGACGGATGATGGAAGGATGGAGACACAATGGATGGATAGATAGATGGATCATTGGCAGCTCTGCTCAAGGGAAACAAGCATTTAACATTATGAGACCCAGAGAAGGTATGTGAATGGTGCAGAACGAGGATGATAAGGAAGATCTGGGTGCAATATTTCTTTCAGCTGCATCTGGATAAGGTTTACATCATTCCCTTTAGATAAGAAATATACAAGACTTTGTGGTTATTTCTAGCCTGGGTCCTCTTTATTCATGCTTAAGTTAATTGTAAGTAGTTAATGCCACGGGATGAGTTTGGTTCTTCTCATCTAATCTTCTTGCTGTCTTTGTAAAATCCCGAATTAAAGAACTTCTTTAGTTCCTTAAAGAACTAAAGATAAATATCTGAACTAGTGTTGCAGTCATTGCAAGCTGCCTACCTAATAAACATTCTCTTCCTTCTTAATAAGGCAAATTCAATCTTGCTAGGGTAGCAGTATTTTAGACTAAACACACTTGCTCTGCCAGAGTCCCATGAATCTAGAGATGCCCTGTGATACATTTCTCACCATGAGACACAAATTGAAGGCATCAGGGAAACAGGGTGCTGCCACCACCCCCTCCTTCTGAATGAGATGGACATCTGGAGGTTTAAAAGTCAACTTGCAGGATGGAGGCAACAAGCGTGAGGTCAGAAGTCTACACACTGCTGATGACAGGAAAGAATGATGTGAATTTCCTGAGCCCCTAACCACAGTGAACGTTTTGTTCCATGAGACAAACATCCAAGTATTTAAGTAACCTTCTATCATATTTGTAGCCAAAAGCACTCCTGGCACTTACTTCTGGGTTCATCCAATTGAAAACTGCAGCCTAGGTTCTAGTGCCCAGGTAGGTAAGGGGAAAAGCATTCTTAACTGAGCATTGCCTGAATAAAGGTGAATTCCTTACTGGGGATGGTACATCGTATGAGTATAGGCTACACATAAAGAAACCCCTGACTTGTACTAACATATATAATAAATCACAGAGTGGGAAGTCCAGAGATAGAGAAGACTCAGGTGCAGAACCATCACAGCTCAGGGATCTAAATTATTCCACCCTTTGCTTGACTATCCTTGGGGAAACCCCATGTGCTGGCTGAAGTAGATTAATTAGGAACTTTTCTTGGTGATCTGAATCCTCTTGGGTTGAGTTGGATACTTGAACAAAATGTATGCCTACCAGCAAGGAAAAGCAGGGGTTGATAGTTGTGTCCATGACACAGAGGCCATAGAAGTTCTCTGTAAGATGTGGAAAGCCCCAAAGGGTGAATGAAGGCAATTCCACCAGCCTAGAGCCAGCATTGATCTGAAAGCGTTCTGCTGCCACTTGAAAAACAGAGGGCTTGTTTTCTTGTCCATTCAGCTAATATTTATGGCCTCCAACTGAATGGTCTGATTCATTCATCCCATTTGACTGGTCTCATAACAGGAAGTAAAGCATCCCAAGGGACCAAATAGCCCTCTTATAAAATTGGAATATTTGAAAAAACAAACACTTCCTTCCTTCTCTTCCTCCAAACTAAGCCACCCTCACTGGTGGTGCCTAATAAACCCAAACTCTGTTTACATGGAAAGAAAGAGATTCCAAAGTCTATTTAATAAAGGACAAAGTCACGGATGCTTATTAGAAATAGTCTTTTTTTTTTCTTAGGAATTTTAAGAAGTGGCACCTCACTGGGAATAGATGTGAAAACTGAGTGAAGGGCCCTGTGATGTGCAGACAGCTTCCCAGGAGTTCATTTCTCCCCAGAACACTAATCTTCTTGTGGGTATTCTACCGCAGTACTCAGCGTGGCATCTGTTGTGGAGAACAATTCCTAGTGCCGGGAGCCACTTGCGAGATACACAGAATATTGACGGAACAGAGAGGCAGCCATGCTTTCCTTTGGGGAGTCATGTCTTTCTCTCTCTTCCTTTGTGGGTTGGTCATGCTGACCTGGCTCCTGGCTCTTGGGGGGCCTATCACAGGAGTGTATTCCATTCTTATCCACACTGCAGCTGGTTCATATGTGGGACCCAAACAAGCCCCCTAGACTTAACCTGGGACTCCTGTTGGAATTATTAGGGGTTGCAGGGTTACTGGAATATAAGACACCAGATTTTTCAGTTCTGAGAACCCATAAACTCCTGTTTGCTGAAGTTGGCTTGAAGGAGATGTAGCTAATATAGAGACAGGTACCAGTATCTTGACTCCTAAAAAGGAGGATCAGTTACCTATGGTGAGATAAAGACATTTATTTTATATTTACAAGTCTTCCCATCCCCATTCTGACAACTCTGTGCATTCCCTAGCTCAATTCATAAAAATAAGCAATTCTCAAAAAAAAAAAAAAACCAAACCAAAAAAGCCCATCAATAAGAAGTAATAGAATGACAGAGTGTGGTGGTTACTATGTGCCAAGCACTTTGCTGGTTACTTTTATACACATATCTCATTTCATCCTTACACAATTACTGCCCTGTTTTCACTCGTGAGGACCCTGAGCTTGGAGTGGATAAAGGCTGTAAAGTGGTGCCCAGTTTAGATAACCCAAGCCAGGCGCAGCACTCACTGCTCCTGAGGCCTCCATCAGAGACTTGGCAGAAGGCTTCAAAACTGATTAGCTCCTCAACAAGACAACCATTCAGCAATGGATAGAAAAGCCTCCTCTTTCTTATCTAGAAAGATCACTCATTACAGGCCTGATCTCAGACTGTGAGACCGAACTTTAAGGACCAACAATATAAAATCCAAAATTCCCTTTAGATGACTTTGTCTGGAAAGAATTTGAACTTGAGGTTATTTTCACACCAGTGAGGTTCAGTCCAACAGCTGCCAACCTGATTATTCTGCTAATGTTTACACATGTCTTTGCTTTTCAAATTTGCTGAAGTACAATTTACAAGCAATAAAATATATGATCTTTGACAAACCCTCATTTAAGCATCTCATATTCCATATAGAACATCTCCATTACCCCACTTTCATCACCCCAGAAAGATTTCTCATGTCTCTTTGCAGCTAATTCTGATACACATCCATATCCAGTGCCCCTTAACCCCCATCCTAGGAAGCCCTTGTTCTAATTCCTATGACAATAGATTAGTGAACCTGTTCTAGAACTTCATTTGACTAGAATCACACAATATGTACTATTTTGTGTCTGGCTTCTTTCACTCAGGGTTACATTGTTGACATCACTCTACGTTGCTGTATGTACTAGCAGTTTATTCCTTCTTATTTCTGAATAGTGTCCAATTATGGAAATATAACACAGATGATCTATTGACCTGATGATGGACATTTGTGATGTTCCCAGTGGAACAATTATGTATAAAGCTCTTATGCATATTCTTGCATAAGTCTTTGTGTGGATATACATTCTCATTTGTCTTGAGTAAATATCTAGGAATGAAATGGTTGGATCACATGTTATTTGCTGTTGTTCAGTCACTAAGTTGTTTCCGACTCTGTGACCCCATAGACTGCAGCACGCCAGCCTTCCCTGTCCTTCACTATCTCCTGGAGTTTGCTCAAACTCATGTCCATTGACTTGGTGATGCCATCTAACCATCTCATCCTCTGCCACCCCATGTTAAGTGTATGTTTAACCTTGGAGAAACTTCTGAAAACTTTTCCAAAGTGGTTCACCATTTTACACTCTCACCAATAATGTAGGAGTTCTAGCTATTCCACATTCTCACCAATATTTACATCATCAATCTTTTTCCTTTTAGCAAGCACATTGGTGTACTGCTGCTGCTGCTGCTAAGTCACTTCAGTTGTGTCCAACTTTGTGTGATCCCATAGACGGCAGACCACCAGGCTCCCCCGTTCCTGGGATTCTCCAGGCAAGAACACTGGAGCGTGTTGCCATTTCCTTCTCCAATGTGTGAAAGTGAAAAGTGAAAGTGAAGTCGCTCAGTCGTGTCCGACTCTTCTCTACCCCATGGACCGCAGCCTACCAGGCTCCTCCATCCATGGGATTTTCCAGGCAAGAGTACTGGAGTGGGGTGCCATTGCCTTCTCCGACATTGATGTACAGTGATATTCAATTGTGGTTTTGTTTTGCATTTTCCTGATGACCAATGAAGAAGCTTATTGGTCATTTGTACTGAAGCATTGATTAAATTATTTGATCCCATTTTTAAAATTGGGTTATCTTTCTTATTATTTCATTGTAGAATTGTCTATACATTCTGGATACAAGTCCTTTGACGGACAGGTGTATTAGTAATATATCCTGGTCTGTGGTTTCTCTTTTCAGTTTTATAAAGGTGATTTTTGAAGAACAAAAAAATTTTTAATTGAGATGAAATGCAATTTGTCTATTTTCTTTTATAATTTATGCTTTTTTGTTCTACTAAGCAAACTCTACCTACTTGAAGGTCATAAAGATTTATCTCCTACACTTGATTGATGGAGTTTTCTAATGTGTCTTGAAGTCAGGTAGTATCAGTCCTCTAACTTTTTTCCTGCCAAATTATTTTAGCTATTCTAGATCCTTTGCTTTTTCACATACATTGTAGAATCATCTCTTCAATTTCTACAAAAGTCTGCTGGTCTTATGACTAGAACTGCATTGAATCTGAGATAACTGACGTCTTAACAATACTTATTTTATAATCCATGAATATGAAATAACTGTATTTAGATCTACTTTAATATCTCTCAGAAACATTTTGTATTTTTGTACATTTTGTACATTTTAAGGGTTGAAGTATTAATCTCTTTTTCTAAATTTATTACTGAATATTTTATTCTCTTTGATGTTCTTATAAATAGTATTTATTTCATTCTCAGTTGTTTTTTGCCAGTGTACAAAAGTCCAATTGATTTTTATTTACTGACTTTGTAATATGTGACCTTGCTAAATGCTTTTAATTAATTTTTATTGGAGTATAATTGCTTTCAACATTGTGTTAGTTTCTGCTATGCAGCAAAGCTAATCAGCTCTACACATATCCCCTCTTCTGTGGATTTCCTTCCCATTTGGTCACCACAGAGCATTGAGTAGAGTTCCCTGTTGCCTGTGTGTTAATACGCAGTTTTTGTTTTTCTCTTTCTGACTTACTTCACTCTGTATGACAGTCTCTAGGTCCATTCATGCTGGGTTTTGTCAAGAGCTTTCATGCATCTATCAAGATAATCATGTGGTTTTCATTCTTTAATTATTTGTTAATATTGTGTATCACACCAGTTGATTTGTCTATATTGAAGAATCCTTGCATTCCTGGGATAAATCCCACTTGATCATGACGTATGATCCTTTTAACCTTGTTAAATTCTTTTACTATTTATAGTAGTTTTTAAAATAGTCCTTGGAATTTTCTCTGTAGACAACCGCAATGTTTGTATAATGTTTACTTTCTTCCTCCTCAATATCCATCCTTTTTTTCCTTCTCTTACTGCACTGGCAAGGACTTCCAGTACAGTAGGTAGGAAGAACAGTTCCAATCTTAGGTGGAAAGCAGTCAAAATTTCTCCATTACCCATGCTGTTATCTGTAGACTTTTCATAGCTGTCTTTGATGAAATCAAGGCGGTTCCCCTCTATTTCCCTCTAATCAAGGAATTCTTATCATGAATGGGGGTTGGCTTTTGTCAAATACTTTTTCTTCTCTTATTGACATAATCATGTGATTTTTCTCCTTTATTCTGTTAATGTGGTGAATTGCGTAGGCAGATTTTCAAGTGTTAAACCAATCTTGTATTTCTGAGATAAATTCTACTTGGTCATGATATACTTTCTGTATTATATGTTTTCTGGATTTGTTTTGCTAATATTTTGTTGAGGAATTTTTTTCTGTGTTAATGAAGGACATTAGTCTGTCAGGATTTTGGTTTCAGGTTTATGTTAGTGTTGTAAATAAATTGAGAAGAATTTTCTCCTCTATTTTCCGAAAGAGTTTGTATAAGTGTGGTATTACTTCTTTCTTAAATATTTGATAACTGTTTGGTAGAATTCACTGATGAACCCATGTAGGCCTATGCTTTTCTCTGAGGAAAAGATTTTTGAGCTGCAAAAAAATAATAATTTTTTAATGTACAGGGCCTTTTAAACTATTTTTCTTGTATCAATTTTGGAAAGTTGAGTTTTTCAAGAATTTTTCAATTTATCTCAATTATTGAATTTATAAACAAATTTACTCAGAATATTTAATTATCTTTTTGATAGCTATAGGATATGGCATGATATGCCCTCTTCTATTTCTTATATTGGTAATTTGGATTACTCTCTCGTTTTTAATTAGTTTTACTAGAACTTTATCAGTTTTATTAATCTTGCCAAAGTAACTTCTTTTGGCTTTGTAAACTTTCTGTAAAGTTTATCTGTTCTCAATTTTATTGATTTATGTTTTTTATTATTTCTTTCTTTCTGCTTACATTGTTGTGATTTTCCTAGCTTCTTAACACTTAAACCTCTCTATTTTTCTAACATAGGCATTTAAAGTTATATATTTTCCTCTAATAACTGCTTTGGCTACATTCCACAAATTTGATATGTTGTTTTCATTATGATTCACTTAGAAATATGTTCTAATTTCCCTTATGGTTTCTTCTTTGACTCATGGATTATTTAGTGTGCCTTATTTAATTTTCATATATTTGGGAATTTTCTAGATATCTCATTGTTATTGATATCTATTTTTCTTTCATTGCAATCAGATAACATATTAACATAATCTATAAAGCTTTAACCTTTTTAAATACAATGAAACCAGGATATAGTTGGATATAGTCTACCTTGTTGAATGTTTCATGTAAACTTGAAAAGAACATTTATTATGCAATTGTTGGGAAAATAATTTTAGTCATGTTGGTTGATAGTGTTATTCAGATAATCTATATGCCAAGTGATTTTTGTCTATTTCTTCTATCAACTAAAAAGAGAATATGTTAAAAAATGTCCGATTATGATTATGTACTAATTTATTTATCTCGTTAGCCAAGTTTTTGTCGGTGTATTCTAATGTTTGTTATTGGGCTAAACATTTAGGGATCCTGATAAATGTGCTTTCATCATCATGAAATGCCCAACTGCAATCATCTACACCAATCATCTTTGTCTGGACATCTGCTTTGTCTGATATTAATATAATCATGCTTGTCTTAGGCTGTTTGCCTGGTAAATCTTTTTTCATCCTTTTACTGTCAATTTATCTGTGTATTTGATATGTATCCTTTACAGGCAGCAAATAACACTATTGAACCATCATTTGAAAAATGAGAACTATCATGTAGAAATGTGAATCTCTGGTCTCTTTTGAAAATAGAAGGTCTGGCAATAATAGGCAGCATTCCCATTTGGCAACATCTGGTTGTGCAGCTGCTGCCCCAAATATATTCAGAATTTCTCTCTGATCTCCACTCTTCTCTATTGTTTCCCAGGCACGGGGGCTGAGTTGCCATTTTTCAATGGGCTGTTGTTGTTTTTCTCACAGAAAAGAAATTTTTCTTGAGGTAAATATCTCCACTAGAATATGAAGACACAATATATATAGAAAGGTTATGCGTTTAATGACAAAAAGGAGACAACACGTAGCTGGCCCACTTTAGTCATGATGGGACCTGTCTGGCTCCCATTGGTGTCTGAGTTTTCAGTTCCTGTTGTAATAAACACTCAAGTTCTGTCTGAGTTGATAGAACTTTGAATGTTAGAATGCAAAAAAGAGAGGATGGTTTCATCCTAGGCATAGGCATTTACTTTTACAAATGCCTGTTCGCTCCTTGTAATGTATTTTAAAAGCAATTTCAAGTCTATGTTAGTGTGTATGTAATAAATATATGTTCCCAAATGAGAAGATAACTTCATTCTGACCAATAATGCCCAGCCAGGAAAATGCTCTGATGATCAAAACACATTTCCATAAGTCAAATAAAGTAGTTGAACCAACAGTTAGATCCCAACTCTTCTGCCTTGGATTTTAAGGGAAATTAATCCGGTGGCTCCAAAATCACTGCAGATGGTGACTGCAGCCATGAAATTAAAAGACACTTACTCCTTGGAAGGAAAGTTATGACCAACCTAGATAGCATATTAAGAAGCAGAGACATTACTTTGCCGGCAAAGGTCCATCTAGTCAAGGCTATGGTTTTTCCAGTGGTCATGTATGGATGTGAGAGTTGGACTATAAAGAAAGCTGAGCACTGCAAAATTGATGCTTTTGAACTGTGGCGTTGGAGAAAACTCTTGAGAGTCCCTTGGACTGCAAGGAGATCCAACCAGTCCATCCTGAAGGAGATCAGTCCTGCGTGTTCATTGGAAGGACTAATGCTGAAGCTGAAACTCCAATACTTTGGCCACCTCATGCGAAGAGTTGACTCATTGGAAAAGACCCTGATGCTGGGAAGGATTGGGGGCAGGAGGAGAAGGGGATGACAGAGGACGAGATGGCTGGATGGCATCACTGACTCAATGGACATGAGTTTGAATAAACTCCAGGAGTTGGTGATGGACAGGGAGGCCTGGTGTGCTGCGATTCATGGGGTCACAAACAGTCGGACATGACTGAGCGACTGAACTGAACTGAACTGAACCCGGTGGCTCAGTGGCAAAAAAATCTAAAGAATCTACCTGCAATGCAAGAGACCGTGGGTCAGATCACTGGGTCAGGAAGATCCTCTGAGAAAGAAATGACATCCCACTCTAGTATTCTTGCCTCGAGAATCCCATGGACGGGGAGCCTGGTGGGCTACAATCCATAGGGTAGCAAAGAGTTGGACATTATTTAGCATGCAGCAGCCAATAAGAGATACCCCCTAGTTTCTGATGTAAAAACTTAGTGGAGAAAGACCAATGTGAAAAGCTTCTTATGCTAAGATGGACAAAAGCTGGAGAAAGTTTCATATCCTGGTCCCCATCTGGGTCTGCCAGTAGCTCTTATTGTGTCCCCGCTATAAGGAGGATGTCCCAAGACCTCAATCCTACTCCCATTCTCTCCAGGAATGGCAAGATGGACCCTAAAGAGCTATGTCTGGGCCCAGAAGAACTGCAAGGAGGTTGACTGGTTTGTAAAATTGCTCCAAAATTCTGTGAAATGAAATTCAAAATATACTACTAGGGCCATAACACAGGACTATCTAATCTTTCAGATACTGCTGCCCTTCTGGATTCACCTTGGGTAGTCTTGGTAGGTGATGGTGGTTTGGAGGCTGTGATGAGAGTCACTACTCACTCCATTTGAGACCATCACTAAAGAAGGGCTAGAACCCTACTGGATTCATTTTCTAAGTGAGACACATGGCCGCTTCTCTATTTTCCTCCCTGGGCTTCAAATCTGCAGCTTTCTGAATTTTGTCAGCATTTAGACTGCCTAAATCCTTTTCTAAAATAGAGGCTGAGTCAGAGAACCTCTTCTGTACAGTTTCTTCCAGCTTTGATTTTCTATAATCCTAGGAGCAGAGAATGTTATGTCACTTCCATCCCTAGATGCCAATCTCTACATATTGTAGTGTTTGTGCATTTTGCACAAGCTCCCCGGGTGTTTCCTGTCCATCTTTTTCTTGTTGTAGTTAGTTTGGTCATTCTGAAGGTGTGGACAAAAGGAATTGGGCCAAGGTGGCCATCTGAATGGGGAGAGGTTTTCTTCTTCCTGGTGAGGTTGCAGGGTGTATGTGCATTGCAGGGGGCAGTCAGAAGGGGAAGGGGAAAGAGATAGTCTATGAAGCATCAGAACCAGTGAGATAGACGGTCACCAATCTGAAGGCTCAGTGATCTGGGCTCAAGTCCTTCCTCTGCACCTACTAGGTGTGACACTGAGCAAGTCAATTAACCACTGTGGGTCTTGGTTTTGTTATTTGTAAATTATGAAAATAACACTGGGGAGAATCTGTGCTCCTTCCTAAATAGGTCTGTTCAAATAGATCATGAGCCGCCTGAACTAAAGTTATGATTTATACATTTTCACAGTCATGATGCCCAGAGCAGAGTCTGGCACATAATTTTATCAGTCAGGCATGAATTTGGCTGTAAGTATTAATAACAGAAACCCACTGACAGTGGAAAACATGGAGGTAATTTCCTCCTATTATAAGAAAACTGCAACTGTGCTGGTGTCAGTTAAGGTGCTCAAGGAGACACTTTTCCCTCTTTAGCTTTTAATTTAATTTAGTTTCTAATGAAGCTTTTGAGGACGTAGGTTCTTTCCATTTTTTTCTCCTTCATCCTGTGCATGTTGGATTTTGTTCTCATTCTCACCAACTTATAGCCCCAAAGGAGCTGCCACATTGCTAGGCATCAAACCCATGTTTAAGACAATAGGAAGGATAAAGAGGCAGCGCCAATCATTTCTGTCTTTTTTAATAATGAAAGTGAGACCTTTTCCCAAAGCCACATCAGATTATGTCCAATTGGCTATAACTGGGTCTCATGACCACCACCAGCTGCAAGGGATTCTAGGAAAGTAAGTGCCTGGCTTTTCCAGCTTCTGTGGTGGGAGGCAGCAAGCAGAGGGGTCAATATGGCCATTGGGTCAACAAATATTTTAAAATAAATACAACTAGAAAATAAGCTGAAAAATACTTCTCTCTTCTCAAGTGGAGTGTACTGTGCAATTATTTTGAGGAAATGAATGCTTCATTGGATATGCTTTTAAATATTCATACTGCTCTTTTGTTTTTATGCGGCAAAACAGGAATGACCTATGTTCTCTCACAGGTATGGGCAGGAAGTGGAACTAGAGGCAAGGTCAGACCCCGTGAAGGACTTAGCTTGGAGGGATTTTACTTTGATGTTTTCCTGAGAGAATACTTTGCACATGCTCACCTTGTGATCACAGAGATATTGCTTTCGTGTGCTACAGTTGGTCTTCTCCTCACATGGCCAGCCAAGTGTAACTTGTTGAGAAGTTCCTGGTTCTGACTGGTTTCCATTACCTTCTGATTCATGTACATTTCAGTGGAAGGGTGACACATTCACAGAAAAAGGAAATTTCCCAGAACACAGCACGGACATGGAATGCAGGGTCTCTTCTTCACTGAGGAGCAGTGCTGTTACAAAGAAAAGGTGCGTGTAAATCACCTAACTCGTGCCTGGCACAGAAGAGGCACTGAACACATGTGAGATAGTATTGTTATGACTGTTAATAAGAATGATGTTTTTTTAATCTCCCTGCTCACTTTGCCAACAAGCCTCTCCTTTTCCCCACATTACCCTGTGGGGTTTGGACAAAATGACAGGATGCAAGGTTGAACTACACAGGTCCCTGGTTCCACTCTTACTTCCCAGGGACTTCGGGGAGAACCTCAGGCGGGCAAGACATACTTGAAGCTGTCTCAGGTGTATCTGAAGTATTCTGGTTGGGTAGACTGTTACCACACAGACTCTGACCTTTTAGGGAGGCAACCTGAAATCCTAACTGTTGTGTTCAGAAACTTTCTCCTCACAGTAGCCACTGTATTTCCTGGTAGAATTTAATCCTGTCAGTTTTCTGAACACAACGGGAAGGAAGTTATGTACAACTGATATTCCTGCATAAAAGAAGTACAAAGTTCCCTAGCAGAGATCTCTTCTATTCAGATAGGAGTACATTTGAATGCATCTCCTAACAGTGGCTGATTTACAATGCTTGTTTGATTTTCCATTGTATTATACATTAACACAAGGAGAAAGGACAGAGGTCAAGGGTTAGGTGTCTTGTTTATCAGTCCCCGACGTTACAGAGATAACTGCGAGGTACACAGTCATTTGTTGTTTCGAACTTCTCTTTCATCGCCCCTTCAGACTTCTGGACGTAATAAAACATAATGATTAAGGGACCTGGATCAGCAGTCAGAGACTCTTGGGCTTAAATTTTGCCTTTGCCATGTTATAACACTGAAACTTTCGGCCTGTTCTTTTCTTTAAAAAAATTGAACTATAATTGACCTATTATTCAGAAAGAATAATTATTCTTTCTGAACCTCATTTCCTTATCTACAAAGTGGGCAAATTAACACCTATCCCACAAAATTATTGCAAGCATTAAATAAAACAGTATGTGAGAAAGTGTTTTGTAAAGTGTTTGGTCTCAAGCACAGAAAATGCAGCCCAAACAACTTAAGCAAAGAGAGAAGGTATTTTTTAATAGACTGGTAAAACATACTAGTCTATTAAAAACAATAAATTAAAAAAAAATTTTAAATGAAGTAATGCTTTCTCATAAATAATTTTAGGAAAAAAACTCCAAATGCTGATTAGGGTGCTTCTTCCTCTCCTTCCTCATTCTCAGTTCTGCATCCCAAAGACAAATGCTGTTAAGAGTTTCTGGTTTTAATACATGTTGTAGGAATAGACAAATAGAGTGTACTGTTTATTAGACTATTTTTAAATATATGTATTATAAAGTGTGTATATTACTAAAAAGGCACAAAAACTACCAAAAAATCAGTTGTCCACTAAAAAACAACAACAACAAAAGAATGTATTTGACTCACATAATGAAAACAGTTTCAGGTACAGCTAGATCCAGGGGCTGAAACACTGTAACTGGGTCCAAATATCACTCTACTTTTATTCTACTTCCCTCCCTCCACTGGCCCCATCCTCAGATGGGTTTTCCCTGAGTGAAGCAAGGGGGTACAATAACTCTAGCCTTTCTCTTCTAGTTTCAAGTCCATTGGGAAAGAGAAGATACATTCTTCACAACAGTCCCAGCAAAAATGTCACTGCATCTTACTGGCTCTGAATGTATTATTCTGGAACTAATGCAACATTATGACTGGTCAGGAACCCACCTCTGGAGCAAAGGGCGAATCAATACTACTTGCATGGACTGAAAATGCAGTGGTTTCCAAGAAGGAAATTGGGGTGCTATTGCCAAAGGTGTGGTGCATGGATATTGGGCAGGTCGGGTAGGAGAAAAAGCAAATTTCTTCTAGAATGCCATAAAAAGGAAAGTGAAAATGGACTTTACTACCAATTTGAGAATATCACAGCAGAGGAAATCTTTCTTGGCCCTTAAATAAAACTAAAGGAAGAAAGTGCTACTTGATACAGTAGTTATGAACTGATACAATTCTTACTTCAATAACTGAATGAAAATACAGATTTCATTTTTTTTTTTCCAGTTGGATGGATGATTCACAATGGGAAACCAGAATGTTTCAGGGTGAGGCAGAGTGGAGGGCAGCATCTGGAACTCAGAAAAGTCATTAGTCAAAGGCACCTACCCCCATAACAGAATGCAGAGTGGGAGGGACTGAGCCCATGATGCCTGAGGTTTCCGTGAGCCAGGCGGGCTGATGCCAGGGTACAGGCTGGAGGCTCTGAGTGCCCAGAAGTCTCTATCTTATCTTGTGCAATGGCTGTTCCAGGACAAGATCTTTAGTTTGAGTTCTTCCTGCCAAGCAGAGGTTTCCAAACCTGGCTGGACTCCAGAATTCTTGTTTCAGTTGCTACGTCATGTCCGACTCTTTCGCAACCCCATGGACTGTAAAGGGCCAGGTTCCGCTGTCCACGGGATTTCCTAGGCAAAAATACTGGAGTGGGCTGCCATTTCCTCCTCCAGGGGATCTTCCTGACCCAGGGATCAAATCCGTGTCTAATGCTTGGCAGGTGAATTCTTTACCACTGAGCCACCTGAGAAGCCCATACTCTAGAATAGCTAGTTTTTAAAAAAGATGATTCCAGGAAGCCCTGCTGGCAAAGGATTAACTTAGCCTGGGGTGGGGCCCAGAAGTCTAGATTGTGAACAAGCTTTCCTGAGGTCAGAACAAGGGTCTGGGTCTCTAGGGGCCCTGGCTTTGCTTCCCCAGTTGCACTCCCCACTCTGTACTAGATGGATCTGTTGACACTGCTGTTCCCTCCCTGGAGTATGAACCCCAAAAGGCAGGGACTCACGCAGCTTTGGGTACCAGTACACAACGGAGTGAGCACCCACTAAGCATTTATTGAAAGCAGGCTGGAGGGCAGGCAGGCAGGCAGGCAAGCTGCCTTTTCCAATGTGGTCTTTTCTCGGGGAGGAGGGAGGTTCTGTTTCTGGAAAGAACTGCTGTGATTGAGGAAAGATCATGGCAAAAAAAGGAGAAAAAGGGCACTGGGGAAGGGAAAGACTTGTGGTTCCTCCACACTACTCATTCTTTAAAAAAAAGAAAAAACTCCTCCATAACCTTAATAAGGAAGTGAGAACAGGATGAGAGTGACTACGGGCAGGGTCCTGGGTTAGCCTCACCTCCCCATCTTACAGATGATGAAACGGAGGCGCAGGCTCATCCTTAGGACATCCTTAGGACACAGCTGGGACCCTGCAGCCTGAGTGGGTAACTGCTGCCCCCGCTGCGTCTCACCTCTCACAGGTGTGGAAGCACAGTCCTGGAGAAAACATCATGCATTTTTGCAGGGTGTCCATTTCCATCTCAGACATCCAGCAAAAGTAAATCAAGAGCTGAGGAAATCAGGGGAGAGCAAAGGGCGTCTCAAGAAAGAGACCATTGTACACCTCTCCAAACAGGCTGTTTTCTGTCTACTTTCTATTCCCCTGCTGTGCCCTGAAGGTCACTTGCTACGTCTGCACAACTCACTCAGTGAAGTCACGAAAAGGAATACTTGGCCGGGGAACGCGGGGCTGGGGAGGGACCGCGGGGAGGGGACAGGGCTGGGGGAGGTGAGGCAATTCCACAACAAGGACAGCCTGGCCGGCTTCCCTGCCTAGACCAGCCCAATGACCTTCTTTCCTCTCAGTGACCACTCCCCTCAGAGGCTGCCCTGCTCGCTCACAAACAGCCCGGGAGTTGCCCGCATTCCTGTGACCAGCTGGAGAGGTGCTGCTCCTCGGGGGTCCCAGGTGAGAAAGCTCTCTTTGAAGAGCTGGAAAGTGGGCGTGAAGTCGAGGTTCATGTCGCTCTTCTCAGAGTGTGCTTACTGAGTCTGAAACTGGGGCAGGGCATCCGGCCTCTTCTAGGAAAAGGATTTGAACATTTTCATGGGAGGAAACACACATCTTCTTGACAGAGCCCAGCTGCTCTGGAGGGGAGGAGGAGGGCGGCAGGGATCGGGCTGAGGAAGACAATGGGCGGGGGCAGGAAGCGATTGTTTGGGGACCTGTTAATGCCCATTCAAGAGGACCTCAGCATCCTGTGGGTTAGAGAAAAAAGAGACATGGACTGAGGAAGGTAGATGTTTCTGGATGTTGCCTGGTGTGGGTGGTGAGGAAAAGCCACCTGCTTAGGGGAGTCAGAAAGGAGTCTGGCAGGCTCAGATTCACAGCCCAGACCCCTTCTCATAGGGCACCCAGGCCTTAGAAGACCCTGGAGTCTTCGAGGGGGTGAGAGGTAAACAGTTTTCCCAAACCCAAACCCAGGAAGGAGGCACCAGCTCGGTAGCTTGCTCTGCTCCCTGATAACTTTGTTCTCCTCTCCGGACCAAGCAAGCCTTTCTGAAACCACTTGGTCATCTACAGCTCAAACTGAGAGACTGAGGAGGGTGAGCCTTCTGTGAGCTGACCTGGAAGTGAAAAGCTTAAGACCCAAGGAGTTTTACCTGGGGTTCAAGAAGAATTCTCTTTTATTTATTTATTATTATTTTTTTTAATTTTAATTTTTTTTCATTTGTTTTTATTAGTTGGAGGCAAATTCTCTTTTATTTAAGAGGGCTTCCCTGGTGGCTCAGAAAGTAAAGAATCCACCTGCAATGCAGGAGACTCAGGTTCAATCCCTGGGTTGGGAAGATCCCCTGGAGAAGGGAAAGGCTACCCACTCCAGTATTCTTGCCAGGAGAATTCCATAGACAGAGAAGCCTGGCAGCCTACAGCCCATGGGCTCTCAAAGAGTCGGACACGACTAAGCGACTCACACACACACACACACACACTCTCTCTCTCTCTCTCTCTCTTTCTCTCTAAGACAAAAACATCTCCTTCAAGTGTTAATTATGACCCAAGCATTTTTGGAAAAGAAAGCTTTGTGGACACGTCCAAAGCAACTTGTTTTTCTGTATGCTTTCAATGAAAAACCTTCTAGCTGGCAGAGCCCTCTTGAGGGGCAGGACCAGCTCAAAAGGACAGGGGTGGTCGGTAGTGATAGAGAGCTTGAGGCCAAGAAGTGGCCTCAGGGATAGTCCTCTATTCCTGCCCCGGCTCACAGGGGCTTTACCATAGTAACCAGGCCATGTTGGAAGTGCTGCCCTTGATGTCACTTTCTGGACCTCTCCACCTACCTGTCACTCCTTCTTGGAGCCTTTCCTAGCCACCTCCTCCTCCTACAGCTTCAATAGCATCCTGAGATCCTTAGCAGCAGTTTTTCTCTGATAGCTAAGAGCTGCCACTTGCTGGGAATTTTCTATGTACCAGGCTCTGGGTTAATTGCCTCTGATGAGAGCCATACAGTGTGGTGCCTAAACCTTGGGCTTGGAGCAGACCACACCCCTTCACAACCTGCCTCAGCTATTATTGAATATGTAACTCTGGGAGACAGTGGAGGACCGAGGAGCCTGGTGTGCTACAGTTTATGGGGTCACAAAGAGTTACATGACTTAGTTGTCTGTACAACACTCACCTTTTTGTGCCTTAGTTTGTCTGCGCTCTAGAATGGGGGTAACAATGCACCCACCCCAGAGGGTTCTTGGGAAGCTACATGAATTAACATTTGCAAAGTATTTTTATTAGTGCCTGTATGTGTTTTCAGTAAATGTTAGCGATTCTAATTGTGTCTTTCAAGCATCACAGCAAGTCTCTAAGGTAAGTATCATTATCTCTATTTGCATATAAAAAAACCGAAGGCTCAGACAGGAGGGTGAGCCCAGCTAGACTCTGCAGTCCAGCACTCTCTGGTACCCTGTAACAAAAATAACAAGTATGCTAACTCTAAGGGAGTAGGTAAAGTGGCAGTCAGGCTTCAGATCCAGTGAGTTCTGGAATCCATGATTTTAATCACCATACTAGATTGTCTTTCTGTTATGATTATGGAAAGAATAAACACTCAACCCAGATTTTAACTTTAAAATGGCACCTGCTTTGGGGTTGGATAAGGCCTTTGACAATGCAGTTGATCCTCAAACCAGCTCTTTAGAGGCAGCATTGATCCCTGTGGGCAGGCTTAAAAATGTGAAAATGGCCTGTCATCTCATATCTCATTTAACCTTCCTAGTGATCCTTGGTGGTCTTACCGGCCTTGTTTTATAGCTAAGGCAGAGTTGGAAATTTCCCCCACAATACTGCAGTTAGTATCTGTGTCTTGCTTTAAAATTCCTGGTTGGGTACCACAGCTATAAATAAAATAAAACAAAAAACAACTCATGCCCACTGAATCAGAATCTCTTAGGGTGCGGCCTGGGCATCTGAATTTTAAGATTCAGAATCTGATGTGTGGCCAACAAACACTGAGAGCCCCTCCCACCGACACTGCCTCTTCCAAGGGCCAGAACTCCCTTTTATAACCGTCTGCCCAACCTCCCACCTGGGGTCTTACCCTTAGCAAGCTTGCGCAAAACTTGCCCTCTCTCTCTCCTTCTCAGGGCCTGGTACCACCATCCATCACCCAGTCTCCCCCGCCGGGAACTCAGTCATCCCCAGCTCCTCCTCTTCACTGCCATTGGTACCCAAACCGTGAAACTGTTTGAAGCCCTCCTGAAACCGTGCTGCCTCCTCTTTAGTAATAGCCTTCATCATTTTTGGTTAGGATTGCTGCTGCTGCCCCTTAATTCATCACTCTGCCTGTCTCCAGTTCTCCTGTGTCTCCATTTCTGCCTGGGGTCTTCCCATCCCTTCTCCTCTGTCCTCTCCATTCCCGAAGTCTAGCCCACATTCTTTCTCCTGCCAGACTAAAAACTATCTCAACACTCACTTTTCTGCTTAAAAACTTCCACCAGCACTAGCCTCCCGGCTAATAACCATGCATTTTAGCACGGCAAACCCAGCCCCTCCCTCCTTGGCCCAAAGCTCCCTCTTCGGCCTCGACTCCTCCCTGGAGGCACAGGCTGCATCCCAGCCACACTAAATTTCCCCGGTGCCCCGTACAAACTGTGTCCCTTCACAGCCTGTGAACACTCAGGTTGTGCCTCCTGCCTGAAATGGGCTTCTGACCTGGCTTGACTGAAAAGCTCCTACTTGTCCTGTGGGTCTTTCAGAAGTCACCTCCTCTGGGAAGCCCTCCTGGAGCCCCCCACGAAGATGTGCACTGCTTATTCTGCCCTCCCCCTGCACAAATCTCCATCTTCAATCAGAGGATAGCACTGGATTGATCTGCTGACACGCCCGTCTCTCAGGGAACTCCTCCTTCCACATTCACGTATTAAATGTCTCCCACTACCAGGTGCAGGCCCAGATGCTGGGGATACAGATGAATAAAACCGAGTTCCTGGCTTCAGGTCTACACCACACAGCAGAGAGGAGGGGGCGGGGCATTTCAGAGAGCACACAGCAAGTGCAAGAAGCAGCCTTTTGCTGCCTGTCTAAGGGGATGCCCTAAAAGAGTGGCAGGAGATGAGGGGGCGAGATGCTGAGAGGGAGGAGATCTGGAAGGGCCACAAGAGCTTCCCTCAGGAAGCCTGAGACAACCGCCTGTTGGGCTTAGCAGCTCTTTTGGGTCCGACTCTTTGTGACGCCGTGGACTGTAGCCCACCAGGCTCCTCTGTCCATGGGGATTCTCCAGGCAAGAATACTGAGTGGGTTGCCATGCCCTCCTCCAGGGGATCTTCCCAACCCAGCGATGGAACCCAGGTCTCCCGCATTGCAGGCAGATTCTCTACCGTCTGAGCCATCAGGGAAGACCACCTCTATGCCACCCCCACCATGCTGTGGAGATGGTAGTTGGGAAGATCAGGATAAGACTTGTGGCTCAGAAAGATCCCTGTGAGTTTCTTGAGATTATTCCTCATCCATCTTTACAACCGCAGCACCTAGCCCAGTTCCTGGAACACAGAAGGTCCTGGAGAGACAGGGGCCAAAAGAACAAGAGAGGGACGCTGGGCGAGAAAGGCCCTCAGCAGAAAGGGTCTGGAGTCAAGGACACCGGAGTGTCTGATATTCCAGGTTTCCGGTAACTAAGCCTCGTTCTGCCCCCACCCCCTGGGGGTGCCCGCAGGTGCTCGACTCTGGCCATGCTGGCGCTGCTCTGTGCCTATCTGCTCCTGGTGGCCTGTGACTCGGCCGCCTCGACCGACCAGCTCCTGCATCAGATGATCATGGAGGAGCAGATCCGCGACATGCACACCAAGGTGACGGAGATCTGGCAGGAGACTGTGACGCAGCGGCGGGCGGCGGCCATCGACCCGGACGCCGCGCTCCATGCCGTCTGCCGGGTGCAGCCGTCGGCCACGCTGGAGGCGGAGCAGCCCCAGGTCAGCGGCCTCGTGCTCTTCCGGCAGATCCGGCCTGGCACCCTGCTGGAGGCCTTCTTCCACCTTGAGGGCTTCCAGGACGAGCCCAATGGCACAAGCCACGCCATCCACGTACACCAGTTTGGGGACCTGAGCCAGGGCTGCGACTCCACCGGGCCTCACTACAACCCGATGTCCGTGCCACACCCGCAGCACCCGGGCGACTTTGGCAACTTCGCCGTGCGCAATGGCCAGGTCTGGAAGCACCGCTACGACCTGGCTGCCTCGCTCACCGGCCCGCACTCGATCGCGGGCCGCGCCGTGGTGGTCCATGCGGGCGAGGACGACCTGGGCCGGGGCGGCAATCAGGCCAGTCTGGAGAACGGTAACGCGGGCCGCCGGCTTGCCTGCTGCGTGGTGGGCCTGTGCGGCCCGGGGCCCTGGGCGCGCAAGGCGCAGGAGCACGCGGAGCGCAGGAAGCGGCGGCTCGAGAGCGAGTGTAAGGCCAGAGCGCGGCGCGAGAGCGAGCTTAAGGCCCTCTGAGCGCTCCACCCGACCACGCGCCGCAGGCCCCTTCTATGCGCTCTGGGAGCCCCTCCACGCCCCGACTCCCCTCCAAGTGCCCCTAGACCGCTCCACGCCCGGACTTCTCTCCAGGCTCCCGAGATCCCCTCTATGTGCCTCCGCGCCCCCTCTCTACGTACCCTAGTATCCCTGTGTGCTGTGGCGTCTCCCCCGGACCTTTCTACACCCTGACACTCCTCCAAGAGCCCAAGACGCTCTCCATGTGACCGAGGACCCCTTCTACGCATCCTGGGCAACCCTGGGACCCCTCAACATCCTGACGCCTCTCCAAGGCCCACGATCCCATCCTTGAGACCCCAAGCCGCCTACCCCCTCACCTTGATTTTGCTCCTTCCTCTTCCGGAGACACTCTGTACTCTGGAGTACCCCTTCTGCCATGGCTAGGATCTAACTGAAAATCCCCTTCACTTCGAGGTCTTCAACCACGTATATTGAGACACCCCTTTCATCCTGAGGGCACCCCGTGCTCTGAGGACGCCCCCCCCCCCAGAGATACCGAAGTAAACCCCTGAACCCTGAGGGTCTTCCAGACTCTCTGAGGTCCCTTTCCACCTTGACACCCCCGCCTTCACCCTGTGAGCCCGGAGATCCCTCTATGCCCTAAGCACCCACCTCCCCCCACCTCCTATGGGCTCCTTCTAGGCACTCTTGAGACCCCTCCAGAGTTTGCCTAACACTACTCCCCCACCTCTGCCCCCCAGCTTGTGCAGCCTGCACTTAGGTGCCTCTTCCAGGTGTCTCCAGGTATTCACCCCCCACCCCAATCCCTCAAGAGGGCAGCTCCTTTGGGGGTTGTTTGACAATGTTTGCGTTGCACATTAAAAACTCAGCAAATCAGTACTTTATGGGGACCTTGGTTACTTTTTTCTTTTTGATGCTTCTCTCCTGGCTCAGCTATTTTTGGGGAATGGTAAAGATGTTTCCCAAATCCCTATAGGACTTCTCTTTGTTCCCTGCCCAGCTCCTCTGCACGGTTTAATCACCTATTGATCCTTATGCATTTGGGTGGAGCTTGCAAGAGGGAGGAAAGCAAGATCACTTAGGGAAGTGGGAAAACAAAAAAACAGCTTCCTGGGCTACATCCCAGAGCTGTAGAATTCAAAGGGAGAGGAGGAAGTTTATTTGAAACAACCTTCCCAGTGATTCTGGGCTTCCCTGGTGGCTCAAAACAGTAAAGAATCTGCCTCCAATGCAGGAGCCATGGGTTCAACCCCTGCGTTGGGAAGATCCCCCTGGAGAAGGGAATGGCTACCCGCTCCAGTATTCTTGCCTGGAGAATCCCCGTGGACAGAGGAGCCTGGCGGGCTACAGTCCGTAGAGTTGCAGAGACGGACATGACTGAGCGACTGACGCTTTCACGCCCAGTGATCCTGATGCTGGAGCCACTGGCCTGGAGTGGGGGATGCACCAACATGCTGGGCTCTGTGGTCTTTCATGCCTGCCTCTGTGTGAAGCCTGAGGTCCATTCCCCAGATGGTGGAGACAGGGCCAGAGAGGCGGTGTCACTGTGCAAGTTCCAGGGAAGTTGGTGTTGGTATCTGAAGTTGTCAGCCTTCTCCACAACCAGGACAATGCTCTTCTTGACTTTGTTTTTTTTTTTTTTTTTGGCCATGCCATATGGTATGTGGAATCTTAGTTCCGTGGCCAAGGATCAAACCCTGGCCCCCTGCATTGGAAGTGTGGAGTCAATCACTGGACCACTAGGGAAGTCCCTCTTCTTAACTTCTTGATTACAAAAACAGCTGGAAGCAGTGGGGTCCAAAGGTAGGTTGGTCTTGATCAAGACTTGATGGAGGAATGATTCTGCCTCTCCTCTTGAAAATTATAATCTATACACAGAGTAGATCAGTCCTGTGTATTCACTTTCATTTATTAATGAAAGTATATTAACTTTTTAGCTTCCTGGGATAGACCCACTTCCTAGCTGTGGGTGTTCCACCCTGGTTCTTTATGGGCAGCTTCTGTTTCTCTCAGATTCTTGAGGCAGTGAGTCAAACTGAACTTTAGCCAAAAACTCACCCCCAGTGGTTATTTTTACCTCTTACTAGGACTAACTTGTTATTTAAAAACCGCTCTTTGAACCCAAGTGACAACTGGGAAGAAAGACTATTGCCTGGTGAATTTGCTCCACCAACTGGTTCTCACTGGTTTTGAAACTGAACAGGACTCTGCGAGGCCTTCCCAGGGACAGACCCCTTGTGTTCCCATCCCCACATTCCCCAGTCTGTAGAAGAACTCTGGCCTGCTAGGCCTTCCCCGAGTTCTAGAGAGCAAATGGAATCAGAGAAGTGAGAAAATGCAGAAACAAAGGAAAACTGTCAAGCAAGACTAAGTAAATGTTCAGTTATCGAATACTTATAAATGTAAAATAGTTATATTTTGTTGTATTTAAATAAATGTTTAGTTATAAAACAGTCAAGGACCTTTAGTTCCTCCGCAAGGACTATAGAGAATGTGAGCCATATCCTTGAGCCATTTTGCAGATTCTAAAACCCCTACCAGGTAAAAGGTTCATGGCATGATGACCACAACCATGTAGACCCCAGACCAGTTGGAACCAGAAGGTTGATGACTGAGATTCCTGAACATCACCTTGTCTTCATCACCAGTCAACCAGAAGGATGTCCTTGAGTGGCTCATGCACCCTGTGACCTTCTCCTTCATCTTAAAAAACCCTTCACTGAAAACCATCAGGGAGTTCGAGTCTTTTCAATATGAGCTGCCCATTCTTCTTGCTTGGCCCCACATTGGATGCCCTTTCCATCACCAAACCTGGTATCAGTAGGTTGGCTTTATTGAGTATCAGGCAAGCAGACCCCAGTTTGGTTTGGTAACAGTCTGGAGTATTATTTTAAACTGTACAGGTTGGCACTGATAAGGGATTAGTAAACTGAGTATTTAAATATCCTGATCTCAGATGCATTTGCCTATCCCCACAATTAAAAGTTGTGAACACAGGCAGCAGTTACATAGGCAGCAGTTACATAGGAACAAGAATAAAAAGCCAGCACCCCATCTTTGACACTGCTGCCCAGATTACAGGTTAATTCAGGATTGTCAATGGAAGTTTGTACTTGTTTTTCAGAAGGGGATGGTGCCTCTCGTTTATTTTCTGTCTTGGTCCACTCAGGCTGCTATCACAAAATACTGCAGCCTGGCTGGCTTATAAACAATGGACATTTATTTCTCACAGTTCTGGAGGCTGGGAGTGCAAATCAGGGCACCAACATGGTGGATGAGGGCCTCTCTGGGACTCATAGCCTGCACCTCTTTGCTGTGTTCTCACGTGGTGGAAGGGGTGAGGGATCTCTTTCCAGTCTTTTTTAAAGCACCAGTCTTATTCAAGAGTGTTGAAGAATTGATGCTTTTGAACTGTGGTGCTGAAGACTCTTGAGAGTCCCTTGGACTCCAAGAAGCTCAAATCAGTCAATCCTAAAGGAAATCAATCCTGAATGTTCACTGGAAGGACTGATGCTGAAACTCCAATACTTTGGCCACCTGATTTGAAGAAATTGACACATTAGAAAAGACTCTGATGCTGAGAAAGATCGAAGGCAGGAGGAGAAGGGGATGACAAAGGACGAGATGGTTGGATGGCATCACTGACTCAATGGACATGAGTTTGAGCAAACTCTGGGAGTTGGTGAAGGACAGGGAGGCCTGGCAGCTGCAGTCCATGGGGTCGCAAAGAGTCAGACATGACTGAGCGACTGAACAACAGCAACTCATTCAAGAAGGTTCTCCCTTCATGACTCTCGGACTGCTACCAGAGGTCTCCCCTCTTAACACCATCACATCTGGGGGTTAGGATTTCAACATGAATTTTGCAGGAAACACAAACATTCAGGCCACAGCACCTTCTGTTTTCAGTTTCTCTCTTCACTACCTTGGACTCCCCTGGACTGAAAAGATACCCTGGCAGATCCGCTTTATTTCTGTTCTGTCCATTCATGGAAATGGGGTTGATGAACTGCTCTATGGGGTTCCAGAGCCAAGAAACAAACAAAAAAAGGAAATATTAGAGGGGCAAATTACAGTTCACTGTAAGGACAAGGAATGTGTATAGCACAGTGACCACAAGTTCAGGCTCAGGTAGGAAGGCCTGTTTGGAACCCCAGCTGGACCACACTTATAAGCTTTGTGCCCTAAGCGAGTCACTTCACCTCTCTGGGCCCGAGTTCTCTCACCTGTAAAATAAGATTATCACATTGGATTACTGTGGTGATCAAATTGTTATTACTGAGGGGTGTATAGCATAGTGTTAAGGCCTAAGGATCTAATGAATGATTAATTAATAATAATAGCTAAGGTCAGAAAAATAGTTACCTAGTAATGGACTGGATGGGGCTTCTCTGGTGGCCCTAGCGGTGAAGAACCCACCTGCCAATGCAGGAGACACTGGAGACAAGGGTTCAATTTCTGGGTCAGGAAGATTCCCTGGAGGAGAGCATGGCAACCCACTCCAGTATTCTTGCTTGGAGAACCCATGGACAGAGGAGCCTGGTGGGCTACAGTTCATGGGATCGCAGAGAGTCAGATGCAACGGAAGCGGCTTGGCACGCACGCGCAGTGGATTGAATGACCTTGAAATGTAGTGAGGATTCTGTCACTGGAAGGATTCAAGTAAAGGAAAGGCTGCTACCTCTTTGGTTTGGAAGAAGGAGTTCCACATCCAGTAGGAGGCCAGCTGAGATGAATTCTGTGATCACAGCTCTAAATGAAGGAAAGACTGGCGGCCATAAGGGCAGGCATCTGGTTCCCGGCACAGAACCGGATATGCACCACCAAACCCGCCTGCAGGACCCCGCTTGGCCCCTGGAGGCTATTTTTACCCCTCTACCCTCACGGATCTATTTTGTTAATCTCCTTATAGTTGCTGTTTTGACTTCCCAGCCAGCTTGCTAATCAGTTTGCCTGTTTGACTCACAGGGTTTGCGTTTGTCACTGAGACTTAAACACACACTTGTTTTGATTTCTTTTTGTAAAATTAGAAGCGTTTGATGTAATGACTCTACCTAGACACAGCTGGTAAAGTGAGAATAATGCTCAAGTTTGCACAGTGTAAACACAATGTCGACAATAATTAGAAATGCTATCTTTAGATGTTTAGGATAAGCTTTTTCTCAGAATTGCAGTGCATTTTTTTTTCCAAGTGGGGCTTTTCAGTGCATGTATATACAGAAACACTAAAAACGTAAGAAAATAGAGCAAATCAGTGAGAGCTTTGGTCAACTTGAAAGAGGGCAGGAAATAAACCAACTGATTTTAGATCTGGCGTTTTTGGCTGATTGCATAAAATCTTTACACTCTCCATATTTTTCACAACTTCATATGATCTAATAATTTTAGGTGACAGATTGCAACTGATAAGCTGCTATAGTTGCTACAAACTATGCTCAGCCCAGGCTTGGCCTTCAGTGAGGGTGGGTGGGTGGGATAATGTAAGTAATAAAGATAATCAATCACCTACATTGGGAAAATTACATTTTAATTTCAGGTAACAAAAAATATATAGTTATGATACACGATGATGGTAGAATCCAATAAAACAAGGTCTACACCTGAACAGAAGTTACTTCTTTCTCTAAATCAAACCACAAAACAGCAGCTGGTGTGCTTTTTTAAGCCTATTGTTTTAAATTTAATAGGCTATCACTGGCCTTCGCTACGATCCCAAAATATATTCCTGGGCTCATATAGATTTCAGAAAGTCATCCTTGTCAGTATTATGCAAACTTTGCCTAAGCATCCGAAAAAAATCCTCATTTAGTAGAGAGGTGATATGAAACGTAAGGCAGCACATCTATATCTATCATTTTAAATTGCCATCACGCTGTATCAACTTGTTTTGTTTTTGTGAGCAACCATAATATGGAGAGACGGGGCCTTCTTATTTTTCTGCTTCTCATTTCTAATTAGATTCACTGCCGAGCTCTCTATTGCATCTCTCTGATCTTCAAATTTTTCTCTGTTCAGAAAGACATCTGGAAGACAAGGAATATATAACAGTAGTGAGTTGAGGGGGACCCTTTGGCTTTTAGACATCCTAACTGAGCCGTGTGAAGTTACCCTCAATATTATTAAGGAGGAACATTTGTCCCAAATGGAGGCTTCCACAATGAAAGCCAAGGGCAGGGGGGAAGGTGCTCAAATAGAGCCAAAGAGAAAGAGGGCACCAGCTCACGGGGCAACAGGAAATGATCCAGCCAGGAGAGCCCCCCAGGTTTTGCAGGGAACCAAGAGGGGCAAAGGCATGCTGTGATCTGAAAGAGACAGAAAAAGATAACCCCAATGAGCAAGCAGCTGGTCTTTGAAATTCTTTAGAGAGAAGACTGGACTTCCATTTGGAACAATTCACATGGTGAACTGGGGTGCAAATGCTCCAGTAGTGATAACACATCCCCCAGTTCACTCCAACACACGAGTGCCCGACAGCAGAACTCTTCTTTAGAACTTCTCCTCGTGATGGTGGTGTGTGTTTGGGAGTGAGGGCACAGAAAGAGGAACAATAACAGGAAAATGAGTTTAGCTTCCTTAAGACTGCCAGCAGGGAAGAGGGGCTGAGCTGAATGCCATCAGAGGCCTCCTAGCTAGAGAGGCGTCAGGAATAGATGTTCCAGGGGAAGAAGAAGGGGAGGGGGAGAAGAGGTGGGCAGAGGAGGCACAGAAAGAGAAGAGGATTAGGGGTGAGAAATGCCTGGTTTACAAAAGCCAACCCATTTCTATGAGCCTTCATTAGAAGAACGATAAACACTCACATGTAAAAATCCACACCCAAAGGCTCTCAGGTACCGAGCAATCTCAGGAAATGCCATGTGTGCATTTCATTAAGAGACCTGCCTGCTCAGTTTCATTTATCCAGACTGCTCTGCATTCTGCTGGCAACTGAGCTGGAAAAAAATAATGGAAGGACAGACATACTTGGAAGAGGTAAACAGAGGTGGGAACACACCAGTTACAAAATAGGACAGATGATGCAGAAGCCAGGGGAAGGGAGAGATGAGATGACATTTTTCTTAACAAACAACAACTGCTCCTCTCTCCAACTCTACATTTGCCAGTAATGTAATATTGTGGTTTTTAAGAGAAAAAATACAACAAGAACAGACGTGTGGTTCAGAGAGAATTCTGTTGGCAGCCTACTCGAATCTACTCCCAACTCTCCTACACTTCCCAAGACCTGATTTTGTTTCAGTGTTCATCCTTTTAGAGTCTGCATGTCCAGGGACAGGCTTCCTCGATAGACCTAAACCCATCACAGCAAATCCATCTTCCTTGCTAAGGACTGTTTAGACATAGGCATGTGACAGTTTTGACCAATGAAATGTGACAAGTCCTAGGTTGCATGAAAGTGTGCTCAGTTGCTCAGCTGTGTCTGACTTAGCAACCCCATGAACTGCAGCCTGCCAGGCTCCTCTGTCCATGGAATTTTCCAGGCAAGAGTTCTGGAGCAGGTTGCCATTTCCTCCTCCACAGCATCTTCTCAACCCTGGGACCAAACCTGCATCTCCTACATAGGGAGGCAGTTTTTTTTTTTTTTTTTTAACCACTGAGATACCTTGGAAGCCCTGACAAGCATTGGGTTACTTGCTCTTAAAACACACACACACACAGAAACTTCCTTCTGCCTTTGGACAATATGTGAGAACAAGTGATGGCTGGTGCTGTTGCAGCCATGTTGTTAGCATGAGGAAGTATCTGCCGCTGGGTTAGGCAGGGCAGCAAGACAGAAAATGAGTTCTTTGATAACTTTCTTGAATGAACCAGCCTTGGAATGCCCTACTTCTGAATTCTTGTTATGCAATATAATTAATTTCCCTATAGTTTTAAGTTTCTTAAAAGTGTGAGCTGTAGCTGAGAGGATCCTGACTGATGCAGGGTTATTTGGTGGAGTAGAGGGTAGAATGCAGCACACTTTCACAATGACTCATGAAAAGACAAAAGACAACTGTTAAGTAATTGCTGAAACTCTTTAATGTCTTTGGAACCATGTTGGATTGAAATAGCAAAGGAGGGACAGTATCGCATGGGTACAGGGCAATGTTCGGATTACAAATATGACAGGATCAACTCATTGGCTACAATTTCATCTAATAACACAAGACCCCCAACCCCAAGCTGACTGGACATACAAAATTTAGTTTAGCATTTCCTATGACCCTCTGCCCTGAACCTCACACACTGGGACTCGCAGTAATTTTTTAATCCATGATGGAATGTGTTGGAGTTTACTATAAGCCCTGGTTTTCAGCAGGTGATGGAGGCCCTAAAGACATGCACCTGGCCAACTGTGTGTCAAGACCAAGGCTATTGTGGGGAGAGATTTTTCTTTTTATTATCCCTGCATTAAATCTGGCCATGTTTTCCTGTGGTGGCTCTGGCGTCCTATGCAGTAGGGCTAAACATTTGCAGGGAGTTTAGGCCTGGTGCAGCAGGAAAACAGTTGCTGTGGCTGCTGGCCTGAGCAGGAAGCTTTGCAGCTGCAGAAGTGGCCTCTCTGGAGCGGAAGGTGGGAGAATAGGTGTGGGCAGGGGGAGAGGCTGGAGCACAGAAGGATGAATGAATGGGGCCTTGGGGCCCAGAGGGCAGGGGTAGATGAGTCCAGCTCACTAGGAGCCACAGTGCGCTGACTCAGGTGTGCCCGCATCCTGCTAGTGGGGGTGACCTCAGGTGAGTGGGGGGAAGGCAGCTGGAGGTCTTCCCAGGTGCATCTGGGAAAGGACAGAACCTCTAGTCTGCACCCTGCCCTCTGTCAGATTGAGACAGTGCCAAGTGTGATGGATCCCACCCTGCTGGCCGAGTGATGCCAGGAGGTAAGGTGTGGAAGGGAGGTGTTGGGGGAGGAGCCGCTGGCCACCCATGTGCATGTGGGATTCCCACCTGGGATCACAAGCCTGGTCTAAATATATCTGATTTCTAAGATGAATTGATGAATTTTCTACCTTTCCTACCTTGGGAACTTCTCTTTTCTCTTCAGGAGTCTCTCTCAAAGGAGTGATTCCGGTTCTCAGGGACATTTTGAGCTTTGGGATCTGGTTTTAGGCATTCCTGGGAAATAAACTGCATTAGGCACAAGGAAAGGTCTCATTTCATGAGCCCTCAACACCCTACAGCACCAGATGCTGCCTCGAAAAGCTAATTTTATTCCTAAGGGAAGCCGCAGGTGGGGGTGACCACTCTCTACTTTCCTGCTTTTAGAGCTTGAATTTGGTTCCACACTCTGCCTCCCCAGGCTGTAATAAAGTTACTTTGTTTTTCCCTCTTTCCACTCCAGGGCCACAAGCTCTGCCTTGCCTTTAAAACCTCAGTACCTGGCCACAGAGCAGGTGGCTGCAGCATTCTGGTGGGGGAGCGATGGCTAGAGATTCCAGGTGGTGGGGAAACCTGGATTGGTCCCAAAGCAGCTACACTGCCACAACCCACAGGACCATAAAACCCTAAATGCAGCCCGGGTTGAAAGCAGAGAACCAGCATTCCCAGGTTTTGGTTCCCAGAAAAAAAAAATCAAAACACCATTGGAGTCCCCTTTCTCTCTGCTTGTCTACAACCTGCCATTACCCCAGGTCGATTAATCCTCTAGAATTCCAGGCTGGAAAGCTCAGCTCTAGTAGTCAGCAGACAGGTCTCAACAGGCGTTGTGGATTTCAAACCGGAAGCCTAACCTTCTGAGCCCACTTAAGCCCCTTTCCACCTGCCATTTAGTGCCAGGACAGACAGGCTGTAGGCAGGATGCCAAGAACATCCATCCTGGGAGGTCCCACCAGGCCCTGACGTGATGGAGAGGAGCCGTGGGCCCTCTGGACCCACTACGCTCAGTTACACCTTACTCTGCAGCCGCTGACTCATGCCAAAGACGGGCACCTGATTAAAAACCCCACCCCTTTCAAACCCTTTCCATAATTTTGACCAACAACTTTAAATGCTAATAGAAAAACATCTCTAACGAAAACAAATGCTGACAGAAAAGACCGACGCTGAAAACCAGCCATCTGGCTGACATGAGCCCGTGCCTGGCCACATTTACAGCAGTGCAGCTTCCACAGAAAGAGACACTGGAAAGCTTGAGGACCCGTGTTTAATAAATCAAACTCTGCTGGCATCATCAGAATATTCACAGTTTGCAACCGGATCCGTGTCCCTTCTCACTTGCAGACTTGGAGGTGTTTTAGGAGAAAGTGACTTCTTCGCTGAGCTGTTCTGATGTGTAATTCTTTATGTCTGGAGTACCTTCGACATGGCATCGTGCCCGATCTCTTTTCCCCTTCATGTTTTCATAGTGCTCCTTATGCCTCCTCCACCCTCTGCAGTGTCCTTATCATCCGCCAGGGTGGAAACTTTGGCTTCTGGCTGCCTGGACTCAGAGGAGTCCGGGCAAGGTTTGGGGCATGGCCCATCGGTGGTCAGGCCTTGGGGGGAAGGCCCCATCTCCTCCCTCTGACCCTCCACAGGACTCTCTCTCCTCACCCCTTCTGGGCCTGCAGCTGCCTGCTCCTCTGTCAGTTTCACGGTCTCCCTCCCAAGCCTGTTTACCTCTTCTTCCTCAGAAGGTGCTTGGAGTAATGAAGGATGAAAGTGTTTGCTTTGGTTCCTGTGGCTCTGACTTGCTGGGGAGCTGACAGCAAGCCTCCCGGCATCCTCCCACACGGCCAACGCCTCGGGAGCAGCACAACTTTCATCTTGCTTCTGAGCCTCCCCTGAAACAGACAGCGGGTGGGGGGGGATCAGCATCAGACCTCCAGCTGGAAGTCAGCCCTCACGTCCCCTCTCCTCCCAAACTCCAGCCCACTGTTGCCGGGCCTCCGAGGTAGAAAATGCTGCCGAAGGCAACACGGGACCCACAAAAAAGAAAGCAGCCACTCCGGTGACTCCTGTGTCATTAACTGAAGGAAAGGCGTCACTTGGGCCGTGTCTGTAACCCATCCTGTCCAGGCACGTGGTTATCACCTGCTTCGCTCACCGATGGTGACTCCTTGAGCTCATGAAATATTTAAACTGAGGACAAAGGTTTTTTGTGTTGCGTAGCTCAGGGAAGATCTGGGGCTCTTCAGTAATACAAAGTGGTCCTGGCTTCTTCGGTGTTGGAAAAAGAAGGAGTAGTTAGGAGAGATTGAATGCCCCCTGCCCTCAAGCTCCATCAGCACCTCATTCTTTGATGCCGACCGCTGGTACCTCCTCAGTTTTAATAAAAGGTTATATGCAAAAGCAGCTTCAAGCTCCCTACCCCTCCTAACTAAACTGTTCTCCCTAAACCTGTATAATAGAAATTCTTCAGCTGCAACTAGAGAGGGATGAAAGAGAACGTGGGCCCCTGAGAACCAGCTTCCTGCCCCCATTTTCCTATTTGCTTGCTTTGTAATGAGGACAACCTGTTCATCCTCCTTTTTTACAGACGTAAAATGAGGCGCAGGGCTCTTTAATGTCCCTTTTGGACCTAACAAGCCACAGTGGCTCTGCGTGCCTGGGAAGAAGCACTTGGGGAGTGAACTCTTAGCACCTGGACATGTGCATTCAACACCAGACACCGAGGTTCCCAGAAGTCAAGACTGGTTTAGCCCTCAGGCCAGATGGGGATAAAGTGTCTGGAAGAGCCTTGCTGTGCAGACTGCAAGGGTGAGGGGGCTGGGGCACAGTTCCTGGTTCCCCAAATGGAGCCAGAGTAGAACCCACCACAATCAGACCTGTAGCAGATACATGCAGGTGCAATTTCAAGCTGAAAGATGGAATCTGGGGGAGCTAGGGGAGAACTGTAGGAGGTTTGAAAGAAAGTTGACTTGGTATGATCACATTTCACTTACTGAATTAAGTAACTATGTGTTTTTGAGCATTTATTTACCCAATCAAATGTTTCAAAGTCTTAAGAAACTTACACATGGCTGAACCCTGGCAAAACCTCTGAGAAACTCTAGAAGAGATGAAATACTGATGAGATCAGCTGGACCATAAGACTGCAATGAAACAGCTAAGATGAAGGGTGGAGACAATGACAGAAGAGATGATGCAGAGAGAGTGGTGGGTGTAACAACTGACAGGCTGGTCCCTGGAGAAGAGGACTGTGGTCTCCTTCAGCAGGCAGAACTTGACCTCTGTCCCCACACCCCAGACCTGTAGTTCTTCTGATATAGATTTGCGTCTCATCTTTCAAAAGAGGCCATTTCTTTCTCTTTAGCTCTTCGGATGACCACAGAAATTCCCCAGGGACAAAAATTCGACTAATTCTTTTATATGACTCTAAAGCCTGTGTTTTAGTTATGGACAACTCTCCTGAGAACTCACTGACCTCAGTAAGTATTGTATCTGAAAACGAGACCATTACTCATGTTTACAATGAGATTCTTGAATGTATAAATGAGTCACTAAAGCAAGTCTTGATTTTTAAAAAAAGTAACTATTCAGATCTGTTCGGCCAGGATAGTGTACGTTAGTTCCTCATAGGTTCCCATACTCCTTCTGCTCAGATCCAACCTGTTGGGAGAGGAACCTTCCCTAAAACTTTGCTCTTCAAAGTGGGGTTTGTGGACCAGGAGTGGCAGCGTCACTTGGCAGCTTGTTAGACATGCAGAGTCCTACCCCAGACCTACTGTTTCAGAGCCTGCATTTTAATAAGATCACAGGTGATGTGGGTGGATGTTACAGTGTGAGAAAACACTAGAACTGAAACACAAATCTGACCATGCCTTTCCCCAGCTTTCAAACCTCTAAGAGCTGTCAGTGCCCAGGGAGCAAAGCCCAAGCTTCTCCTGACATTCAAGGCCTTAAGTGACTTAACATCCATCTACCTGCCATGCCAACTCTCCTCGTATCCCTACGTTCCAGCCACACCGAACCCTTCATGGCACCTGACCCTGCCCTGTGCACCTTTGCTTACATGCTTGATGCCTCTGACCAGCATTCGTGATGCATCCAGATGACCAATTTCAAGAGGGTGCCCTACGCTCCACCTCCTTTATGAAGCCTATTTGATTAAATCTACCCAGAGGTCATCTCCCCACCGTCCTAATCCCCACAAAATTGTGTCTGGACCTCCAAGTGAACTTTGTGCTTTTAACCCTTAGATTGTTACTTACATATAACTATTTTATAAAACCCACCTGAAGCTTAATATCTTACCCAATTAATTTTTCACCCTGGCCAGTGTTCTACAGTGGGGGCTCAATAGATAGCTTCTTAAACATATGAATCTATGGACATTTACATCAGTGCATGAATAAATGAACATATTAGTACATATACTTCAATACTATCCATTAATAAATGAAAGCAATCCTCAAATTTAATTTATTCCAGGTTCAGGTTGCCACCCTAAAAGTGCTTAAAATGGCACTCTGAGAAAAAGAAAAAAAAAAAAGATTTCTAACTCACACAAGCATTTAGCAACACCTGAGATAACTCAGGGAAGCAATCACATAATTTTTGTACTAACAAGTGGAAAATGTTACAGTAGTTGTACAGGAGACAAGGGAAGCACAGAACCAAAATGAGCCAGTTTCCAACACAGCGCAAGAAACTTTACTCAAAAGGGGTAAATTATGGTCTTTTCTACAGCGAATATTTTCACCAATGTGAGATGAATAAAATCCTTCTGGAAATTACTCTTATGAAATTACTTCTACCAGGACACTTAATAGTATATTCTGGTGCCCCTGAAAAATTAATTAACCTTATCTGTAACAACCTAACCCCTAAACCTTTTGCAGTGTTTTTACTGTGGGTCAGGTTAATCTTCTCTATCTTAATTTACATCTAAGGGAGAGTGGTCTAAATTACACTGAGGCCTTCTGGTCACCAGTCCCCTGCCTCATGGCATTTCTTTAGATGACATTCTGCTCGTGTTCACATGTATGAATCTTTTTAAAATGGCAAACCTCTGAGATTACCAGGGAGAACTTTTCAACGTTTGGAGGGTGAGGGGAGGGGAGCTACAGTGCTGTCATCATTACAGAGCAAGACACAGCCATGATGAGGGGATGAGCAAGGCTGTAATTCTCTTATTTGGTCCTAGTGCACATTATTTTTTTCCTGAGAAAGCCTAGATTTTCAGAGTCTCAGACCATACAGGGACCAGGCTCTGAGACAGGATTATGGGTCAACGGCAGGATCCACACATCCTCTTCTCTCTTTTGTTTATCCAAAAGATATCCAAAATGTATACTCAAGTCATGATCAGAAGACTAAGAAAAGTTCCTGAAAACAACACCACGCTTGAGCTAATAATGAGGGCCTCTGGTTATTCGCTGTGGGAACGAAATCTTCCTTAACTCTGTGATTCTGGAATGTTGATCTTAAGCTGTGGGAGTTTTATTTTCCCTTTGAGAACAGACACATGGCATGCCCATTTCCATAAAAGAAAGATTTCTGAATTAGCTCAGAATTGGAAAATAGTATTACCCCCAAATAGTAATTAATCTGTGCTGCTGTAGCAAACAGAATTAGTATCATTAATACTTATTAATAACAACATACATATCAATAATGATGAGGCAATCAACTGATAAAAATGCTTTGGACACAAATAGTGCTGAAAGAAAAAACATTTTCTCTAAAAGATGAAAAACAGTAGTTCTTTGTGGAAAAGATTGCAAGTCTCCTAAAAACATGTCCCCCTCCCCAAACACTGGCCCGAAGGGCACATTCATCTTCTTTTGTTAACTGGTCTCTGATGGGCTTTGTCCTCCTGAGGGTGAGTTGCTTTCAGTTAGAATTAATCAGAGATACAGCAGTGATGAGGCCACCCCAGACACTGACAGCAGCTACATAAATGCTTCCTTGTTGCCACGCGTGCTGGCAAAGGATGGAGCTGGAACAATGAAAGCTAATGATGGGACTCTGGAAGCTATCATTTTGAATCAGACCATCCCTTATGCCACCCTTGTGAAAATCAAGCCAGGCTCAGACTCCACGTCAGGTTAGCAGGCCTGGGGGCTCAGCGAGCCCACAGCAGACAGAGGGCTTTAGATGTCCACGGGAACAGTGGATGCTGGCATGGGATGCCCACTCGCCAAGACGTGGCCCACATGGCACAGTGGGCTGTGCTGTGTCACGGGCCAGCCTTGCAAACAGCCACAGGCTGCTGGCTGGGAAGTCCCAGCTGTGTCTTCCGGCCACCGTGGAAATCACCCAAGTCAGGGGTTCTCTCCAGGAATTCTCTCTGCTTGTGATTGGAGGACCTCTCGGTTGAAATCCCAGATCTGTCTTGGCTTCTCCTCTTATGATTTCATGCACTAGTATGGGTGATCAAAGTGGGCTTCAGAACACAGCTATGCAGAAGCAGGAGTGACTGAGCCTTGGTGAACCCAGGTCAGATAAGCAGAACCACTCATCTGATCCAAAGACTCATGATTAAAAAATACACAGCTGTGGCTTTAAGTTCTAAGTTTGGGGGTGCTTTGTTTTACAACAGTTAATAATAGACAGTTGGGGAGCCACTTGAGATTTTCTGAGCACAGTACAACTATGATGGAAAACATGTTCCAGAGGCTTTATCGTATAGCAGCAGGATGAAGATGGGAAGGGAGTAAGGAGATTCTGGGAGGCAGGAAAACCAGAATGGAGGCCTTGCCCAGGAGGTCAGGAGGGCCCAAACCAAGCTAGAGGTGGTAGGAATGGAGATGCAAGAAACTCTGAAGAAATAGTAGCAACAGATCAGATATAAATGGAGAAGGAAAGTGCAGAGTGGTTGATGATGACTCTGAGGGTTGCTGGAGAGTTAAGTGACAAGAAGGAGAGGAAGCAGGAAGGGCTGTGCTGTCACATTTGAGAGTCCATAGAGTATCTTGGTGGGACAGGTTGTGCTTTGAGAAAAATAGGACAGTGACTCTGTAAATGAGACCCACTGGGAAAAAATATTTCAAATACGTTTTGGTAGAGGTGATGGTTGAAGGCATGACGCTCAGCAAAAGAACATGTAGAGGAAATTGTAGAAACTCAGGAAAGAACCTTGATACCCATGTACTGGGTATCAGTTCAGTTCAGTCGCTCAGTCATGTCCAACTCTTTGTGACCCCATGAACTGCAGCACGCCAGGCCTCCCTGTCCATCACCAACTCCCAGAGTCCACCCAAACCCATGTCCACTGAGTGGGTGATGCCATCCAACCATCTCATCCTCTGTTGTCTCCTTCTCCTTCTGCCCTCAATCTTTCCCAGCATCAGGGTCTTTTCAAATGAGTCAACTCTTCACATCAGGTGGCCAAAGTATTGGAGTTTCAGCTTCAACATCAGTCCTTCCAATGAACACCCAGGACTGATCTCCTTTAGGATGGACTGGTTGGATCTCCTTGCAGTCCAAGGGACTCTCAAAAGTCTTCTCCAATACCACAGTTCAAAAGCATCAATTCTTCAGTGCTCAGCTTTCTTTATAGTCCAACCCTCACATCCATACATGACCACTGGAAAAACCATACTCTTGACTGGACGGACCTTTGTTGACCAAGTAATGTCTCTGCTTTTTAATATGCTATCTAGGTTGGTCATAACTTTCCTTTCAAGGAGTAAGCATCTTTTAATTTCATGGCTGCAGTCACCATCTGCAGTGATTTTGGAGCCCAGAAAAACAAAGTCAGCCACTGTTTCCCCATCTATTTGCCATGAAGTGATGGGACCGGATGCCATGATCTTAGTTTTCTGAATGTTGAGCTTTAAGCCAACTTTTTCACTTTCCTCTTCCACTTTCATCAAGAGGCTCTTTAGTTCTTCACTCTCTGCCATAAGGGTGGTATCATCTGCATATCTGAGGTTATTAATATTTCTCCCAGCAATCTTGATTCCAGCTTGTGCTTCCTCCAGCCCAGCGTTTCTCATGATGTACTCTGCACATAAGTTAAATAAGCAGGGTGACAGTATACAGCCTTGACTCCTTTTCCTATTTGGAACTAGTCTGTTGTTCTATGTCCAGTTCTAACTGTTGCTTCCTAACCTGCATACAGGTTTCTCAAGAGGCAGGTCAGGTGGTCTGGTATTCCCATCTCTTTCAGAATTTTCCAATTTATTGTGATCCACACAGTCGAAGGCTTTGGCATAGTCAATAAAGCAGAAATAGATGTATATAAGTTATCTAATGCTGTACAACAAATTACCTTGAAACTTAGCACCTTAATACTCTGGAGCCTATAGCAGTTTATCTGGGTGGTTCTTGCTAATGGTCTCTAATGTGGTTGTCATCAAAACCTTAACAAGGGCAGTTGTCATCTGGAGGTTTGACTGGGGCTGGAGAATCTGCTTCCAAGATGGTGCACTCATGTGGCTGATGGCTGGAGGCCTCAGTTCCAGGCCACACGAGGAGCATGTGGGGATGCTCAGGAATCTTTGTGACGTGGCACCCAGCTTTCTCTACGGTGAGTGATCCAAGTCAGAGGTTGCAAGACAGACCCTGTGCCTTTTATAACTTGACCTCAGAAGTCATGTACCATCACTTATGTTGTAATCCACTAGTCACATAGACCAGTGTGGGAAAGAACTATACAAGGGCATGAATGCCAGGAAGTGGGGATCATTTGGGGCCATCTTGGAAGCTGGCAACCACATTGGGGGTGGAGGAAGAAGCTGAGCAAAACTCAGAAAGATGTGAAGGCTAGTGTAGCTAGAGAAATAAGACTACCACCTGGAAAGAGATCTGGTTCTAACCTCGTTGCTTCACCTGGCATCTTAAATGGGCCCTTGATCCCCTTTAAAACACACTGCCTCCAGAAAATGTGCCTGGTAAGGAAGATTTTTCCATCATTCACCTGGTTCCCAGACTACTTACCACATGTCAGGCAACGTGTCAAGATTTCCCTGAGGTTGGCAATGTCTCATCTCACTGTCTTATAGGAAAGGAAACTGAAGCTGAAGTTACCAGTCCAAGTGCTCACTACCAGTGTGATGTGAGGCTGGAATATGAACCCAGGTTGCTTAAATCCTGCACCCTCACTCTTAGCCTCTTTCTACTACACTGAGAGTGTAGGAATCAGTGTTCTTCTGCTGGAAGTTCCAAATAAGGGGAAGCATGAGGGATGACCCAAAAGTGCTGCAGATGCTGCAGAAAGGTGAAGGACTGGTGTCCACTAATCCCCTGTACCAGGCACAGGCCAGGAAACAGTCAAGAAATCAAGGGCTTGCTTACCATCCTTGGGACTTGCTTTGTTTTCAGCGGGCTGCTCCACGAACTTGAGCAGCGGGGATCTTGACCTCTGCATGGTGGGAAGAGCGGGGTCACTGAACAATATGGTGTCTTTGCCCCCTGTCACAGGAAAGAGGAAAATGGACATATTATGTCACCACTGGAGTGGTGGCCACACTCACCCCACCCAAGGGACGCTCCTTCTTCAATCATAGACAGTGCCATGGTGGAGAAGGGGCAGCCTACCCTCTCCACAGTGAAGGCAGGGCAGAGAGGTCCAGGGCCAGCTGCCTACGAGTCCTGAAGTCTGCTCAAAACACAGATGCCCACAAATGCCACCGTTAAAGGGTAGCATGCTGTGTCTGTCAGAAACGGAATGGCTTTCATCTGGGTGAGACAATAGCAATACTAACAAGAGCAGTAGAGTGCTCTGAGTGCAGGCTCTGGAGCCCTGCTGTAGTGCTTATGTCCTGGAGCCCATCACTTGCTAGCTGGGTGACCTCGGACACATCACTGAGCCTCTCTGAGCCTCAGAGCCCTCATCTGTGAAGTGAGGAAGCCATCTCAGGGGGTGGTGGTGATAAAATGAACTGATGCACAGAAAACACGGAGGCATTTCGTCAGCACTCAAGGAATTTCACATATTGAAATGACTGTTTTATGGTACAGGTAGAACTGCCATACACACTGGGTCTGATTGAATTAGATCTGGTTATTTAAATTGAATCATAAGTATGTCATAAGGCAGGTAGTATCAGGTTCCCCAAATGATCATAGCTAGACTCTATTTAGGATATAAAGACACATCCCAGCCAAACCCTTTTATCAATTCATATGAGCTCCCTAAGTGGGCAGAGAAAGCCTGAGATGAAGAGGAAGAGGAAAGGGAAACCATTACAACTCTATTTTTGAGGCCATGGCAAGGTATGAAGGTGAGGAGCAGGGACGTGTGGCTTTGAAATGTGAGCTTGATGAGCATAGACACATGGACCCAAAACACGTGCACAGAAGGTGATGCTACCCCATGGTCAGGTGAGGGAGGATTTGATCTCCAGCTCCTGCCCAAGAACCCCGAAGATTCTCTTGGTGGGTACCACCATGCCAACAGTGAACCCCAGGGCCATGGCCTAGCCCATGCTCCAGCCTCAGCTGTCTGACTTTGAATGAAACCTTATCTGAAGCCAAGTCACTGAATGTCTCTGGGGCTCAAATCAGAGGCTCTAAAGTTCTGTGATTCTACTCAGGTTTGGTGGAGCACAGAATGGTATTTGGGTCAAGATGTCCACTGCCTTGGAGAACGAGGTGAACCTTGGCCTGTACCTTGTTTATAATACCACCCTCCCTGTTGGCCATGCATGTAATCTTATTAACTTGATTTCCAAGACTAGTAGAGAGTTTGGCATATGGCAGGTGCTTCATAAACAGCTGATAACTGTGAATAAATGGTTGATGCATTCTTAGGAATCCTGATGTTTAATTGGTGGGTATGGATGCCTGCAGCTGCCTCAGGCAGATGGAGCTTGTTATTAGCAGCTATCACTCTCAGGTTTCTGCTTCATGAGGGTCATCCCAGAAGAAGAGAAATCTGATAGGAACTGACCCTGAAGTTCTCCACAAGGACAGATATTGTCTCAAGTTGAAAGAAATCCAGAATCTTTAGGACCACAATCTGGAGAGGTTTCCCAAGGAGAACCACTGAGCTGAAGCTCTGGATATTTTAAGAGGCTCTCAGGATGAAGCTATGACAAAGCTAGAGAGTGTATTAAAAAGCACAGACATCATTTTGCCAATAAAGGCCCATCCAGTCAAAGCTATGGTTTTTCCAGTAGTCATGTAGGGATGTGAGAGTTGGACTATAAAGAAAGCTGAGTGCCAAAGAATTGATGCTTTTGAACTGTGGTGTTGGAGAAGACACTTGAGAGTCCCTTGGACTGCAAGGAGATCCAACCAGTTTATCCTAAAGGAAATCAATCCTGAATATTCATTGGAAGGACTAATGCTGAAGCTGAAACTCCAATACTTTGGCCACCTGATACGAAGAACTGATTCATTGGAAAAGACCCTGATGCTGGAAAAGATTGAAGGCAGGAGGAGAAGGGGACGACAGAGGATGAGACGGCATCACCGACTCAATGCACTTGAGTTTGAGTAAGCTCCACGAGCTGGTGACAGACAGGGAAGCCTGGCGTGCTGCAATCCATAGGGGTGCAAAGAGTCAGACACAACTGAGCAACTGAACAACAACAGGACAAAGTCGATCCAGTTAGGTCTCCCCTTGTGTTGCAAAGATACAATCTGGAAACACCATGAGGAGATAATGGTTGTTATGAAGCCATACCAGATGTCTCAGGTGGGCTCCTTTTGTTTCTCTTCAACAAGGCAACAGTCACTGTCCTAAGCTAGGGGCAGAATTACAATTCCTGTTCCATCTTCCCAGCAGACACGCTGGCAGCAGAGGCACACTCTATCCTCTGCCCCAACAAGCCTTCCGAGTCCACTCTGTCCTGTGGTCGAGGAATCAGAATGTGGGCGGAGCTGGGAGCTGGCTGCAGCCCAGTGAGTAAAGGCAGTGGGAGGGAGAGTCTCGTGCCTTCCCATTGTGAGGAATCCTCTAGGGCCGAATGACTCCCTGGCCCTCTTCAATCACAGTGAATTATCCACTCCACAATGGCTCCTCAAAAATGCTGGGGGGGTGTGTGTGTGGGTGTGCTCAGTCACGTCTGACTCTTTGTGACCCCACAGACTGTAGCCTACCAGGCTTTTCGGTCCATGGAATTCTCCAGGCAAGAATACTGGAGTGAGTTGCCATGCCTCCTCCAAGGGATCTTCTCAGCCCAGCAATCAAACCTGCATCTCTTGCATCTCCTATATTGGCAGGTAGATTCTTTACCACTGAACCACCTGGGAAGCTCTAAACTTCTGCAAGAATCTAAGCAACAGGCATGCAGACAAGGGAAACAGAAACCACCATTTGTCCATAAATTAATCCATATCTAATCAAAGTAGGGGTTGGAGGAGAAGATAAACACCTTCTGAAATCCCCACCTGCAAAGATTACTCCTTATCTGATGCTAAAATGTCAAGATTTGGTTTTTGCAAAACATTTTCAAAGACCCTCCTTAGAAGGCTCTCAGTTCTGTTGTTTCTAAGCCCAGACTCTCTCTGTATTGACTATATTGAACTCTAATCTGATGGTCTGCTGTCTCCTAGCCCCATTTTGGTCCTTGGGGGATGGGGTGTGCACTATCTACGAACTAGATTCAAACCACAATCAACACAGGTCACACAGGCCCTTCTGTTCAACTGGTGTTTGAGTTTCCAGAAGCCCCCCTGATTCCCTATAACACAACAGCACTCCTTCCTTTCTCCAAAATGTGCCAGTTACTTTCAGAATGCACATTTTCCTCCTCAGACTGATGTTGAGAGTGGAAAATAGAGAATTCAAATAAAAAGCTCAAAGAGCCAGGCTCTGCTCTTGCCAGACTTTTTTTTTTCTGGTTTTCAGTGTTTCTTTTCGGGGCACAAGCACATCCAGGAAACCTCTCAGCGCCTGCCCTCCGCCCCTTCCAAGCATCATTCTCACCTGCAGATGCCAGCAAACCACTGGGAGAAGGCGGCTTACAGATAGGGGGCTGGGGAGAGTGGAGGGTCATTCCGTCCTGAAGAGCAAGGCCCACCAGCTCACCCTCTGGCTTTCTCTACAGAGCCCTGCATCTCCCCCACCTCTCAGGGACCTGTTAAACAGTCTGGAGTACTTGCTGCTTTCCAGATGATTTCTCCACACGGGCTGTGACATCTGTCAGACTTGCCTGCTTCCCGGCAAGATCACACATTTGCCCCAACTCTATCCAACACCACCAAGAGCTGTATATTGTTGGCTGAGACAGTGAGGAGGGAGGGAGAAGAGAGTCAAACAGAAATCAGAGCATGCTCCAAGGCCAAGAGAAATTCTGCCTTATAGTCACGAGAGGTGGCCTTCTTCACCATAGTCCTTTAGAGTCTTGGGAGAGATTGTTACAGCTTCTGAATCTTTCTTCTCCAGTTCAGCTCACTTTGAGAACCAGTCCCCAGCTGATCTGATCTACACTCCCTACCCTCCCTCACTCTCCCGCCTGCCAGCCTCCTACCTTCTGTGTCTCTCTTTCCTGAACTATACTTTCCCAGTGCAGGTGGAGCACTGAAATGAAGATCTGAACACCTGAGTTCAGCGTCTGTGGCCTTAGGTATCACCCAACTTCTTGAATTTCTGTTTCCTTATGGAAATTTCTGTTTCCTTAAAACGAGGGGATCAGACTAGTTCATGAAAGGGAAGAAGGTTTTCTCTCACATGGCAACTCTGACCAGGAAGTAGCTTCCTGGAGAGCCAATGTGAAAGACTGTTTTGAGGGCCACATGTGAGATGAGCAAGGAAGGGCGATGTGATTGATTAGCCATGTCTGCCACTGGCACGGAAATGATGCTGTGTAATATATACCAAGTATTTGTCATCCTTGAACTTTTTGCTCTCAACTGTCATTCCAGGTCCAGCATTCAATGACTTGTCACATTATTCCCTCACACATTATCATCTTTATTACTTCATTGACACTTATGTATCATTTTGTGTTTTCCTTTCACCGCATGATACATATTCATCACACTTTTCTACCCACTCCAGCATTCTTGCCTAGAGAATCCTGTGGACAGCGGAGCCTGGTGGGCTGCTGTCCATAGGGTTGCACAGAGTCAGACATGACTGAAGTGACTTGGCATGCATGCCTGCATTGGAGAAGGAAATGGCAACCCACTCCAGTGTTCTTGCCTGGAGAATCCTGGGGACAGAGGAGCCTGGTGGGCTGCCGTCTATGGGGTCGCACAGAGTTGGACACGACTGAAGCGACTTAGCAGCAGCAGCAGTGGGACTGTTGATTCTTGGAGGGGGCAAGGGGCATGTCTAGAATGCCTGGTACAGGGCTGAATTCACAAAGTTGATACTCAGAAAGTATCAACATGTTATGGACTGATCTGTTGGAGGAGACATAGCTCCTTTCAAGACTGCTAAATAACTGAGAGCTAGCAATTCTCTGAAACCACTGGCTCTCAATCCCCTCTACTTGCCTGAAATAGTAGATATTCCCTTACTTAGCGAAAGAGGAAGAGGAAGAAGAGAAAAGTGGAAGAAGAAGAGAAAAAGGAAGTGGAGGAAGGAAGAGGAGGAAGGAAGAAGAGGAAGAGGAGAAGAAAAAAAGTAACATACTTCCTCTTGCTTGGTTATTAGAACTTAAATGGAGACCATACAATGATGAGCGGATAGAAGGGACTGGTCTAATTTGCACAGAAAGAGGCCCCTCTCCCCCTACCATGGTTTGAAAATGATCGTGAGGTGATGCCTCGTTGTAACATCCTTTATTACTGCATCAGGGCAGTGCTATCACAGTCACATAAACGGTGTCAGATCGGGGGAATTGCTATTCTTTTTTTCGACACTCCCACTTTGTACCCATGTGGAGGCCAGAGATTAGAACAAATAGGCTGGGGCATAAAATTCATTCAGTCGCTGCCCTCCAAGCAAATGCTACCATTTAATATTTGCTTTGTGCTAATTGAATTCTCTATTTCAATTGACTATTCTAATCAGAAAAGTGCAAGGATACAAAGAGAATGCATTTCTATTTATTTACATGCAGGAATGATATTAATGCACTGCTATTAGCCACAAACACAGATATTTCAAAAAGAACATACTCCCAAATCCTATGGAAACATTGTAGCTCAGGCCTTCAGGCAGCAGGAGAAAAAAAAAAAAGGCAAAGAAACAATTGTTATTGCATAATAGCCATTCTAACCTAGACCAAACAACGGCAGAGATAGGAAATTCTCAGCATTCTTTCATTTATTCGACTTCCATCTTTTTACATAAGTTGTAGAAATAAAACATTGTGAAATCTCACTAAGTTATTTGGAGAGGAAAAAAAAAAAATCCAAACGCTAGAACATGCACAGAAATAGCAATCCGACTGCACAAATAAACGATAAATTTGCCTGACTGTGTTGAAATTCAATGCAATAAAAGAAAGGCCTTCAAAGGAGATAAGGTTTTAACTGCATCAAAAGATTCTTGTGCAAAATGGATCATTCAAATCCCCAGGATGGCACTTGGCACTAATTAGGTCTGTTAGGTTTTCTGACGTCAAGTTCAAGGAATCTCTACTAAAAATTGCAATTTATGCAATACACTTCCAGGCAACCTGAGGCGGCTATTCAGATTTACATTAAGAAAACATGTGGTTTTGTCCATGTCCCTGTGGCAATGTTCATTTCTCATACATTACAAGGAAGCAACGGATATGATTCAAGGGTAGAGAAGGGTTTGTGCCGAAAGGTTAAGTAACTAAAAATATATGTACAACGTTGCTTCCAGGGAAAGAGGAGGTGGTAGAAAATGATAAATACAAGTTTCTGGAGAATGTAGAGAGAAAGAAGAAAGCTGATGGGGGTCTCATGAAGGGGGGTATTTTACCAAGACAAACGGGATAAATATAGCTAATTAATGTGAAACATCAGGTTTCTTCACACCCTACACCACTGCGGAAAAAAAATCTACAGCAGAAATTTTTATTTTCAAGCTTTGTAGCAAATGGAATGAGGGAAGAGGGAAGAAGGTTGTAAAGCGCATTTGGGTTAGAACAATTGTTCGTTCTTATATTCAATTTTAAGACTGATGATTAAATTGAACACGTCTTTGTAAGTTCGTACATTCATTTTTAGAATGAATGATTAAATAGAATAAATTTTTGTGAGTCCTTATATTCCTTTTTAGGGGTGATGATTAAACTGAACACATCTCTATAATACACCTACAGGGAAAAAAAATGAAGCAATTTACCATACTCACAAAAGTTAAAAATAACATACATACAGACATATACAATGACAATTTCAGAATTCAGATTAGCAAACTTCATAGTTCACTTTGTATATTTATTAGTTTTTTTCTGATTTCCTCCAAAATGATGGCTTTTAATTTCAAACACTTGTACACGTCTCAGCAATAATCTTCAAATAAAAGAACATTAAAAAGGTAAAGTCTTCTCTGCAAATTTTCAGAAAAAAAAATTTTTATAAAGTTCTGCTTACCTGGGAGACTCCACAAACCAGAAACTTCCAGAGTTCTTAATTTTTTCTCCAGTTCAGCCACCCGATTCCCTAGGATTCTGGAAAAGGGGAGAAAAATGGCAAATGACAGATCAATGAGCATCTGTCTTATCAGCTCTCAGGGCTGTGAGCAGGCTATCTGCGAAGGCTGGTGATGCCCTAGTAGAGAGAAAATGTTTTGAGACTTAAGACACATGCTAAAAACAGTGTGTGTGTGTGTGTGTGAGCACACACCCACATGCTAAACATACACAGACTCTACTGAAAGTACATATGAAAATATAAAGTGAATAATTTAAAATGATTTAAACCTTACTATAGTGTTGCCATTCACGTGAATCTTCTCCCACAAAGGTAGCTGGGAAGCCAAACAATGATTCTATCATTACCCAGGCATCTTATATCATTTCTGTTTGGGAATTCCTTGTGGCTAAAGATGACACTTAATTTTGAATACCCTTACAAGTATCACAACTTGACTCTTTGAGGGTGGATCTGAGTTTTAGAAGTAACCAAGTCTAACAAATAAGATGAAAGAACATGCTTGGTGATGTTACTTCGAGTCAATAAAATAATATCCACCTTCTTAGACCTAACCTATGGCTTACAAATGGCCATATCCTTGATATCTAGCATAATACCTGGTAGATAGTAGGTGCTCAATAAATATATTTCATTAAATAAATCCTTTTTTTCATAGCTTGTAATTATCTCTGGAATTAAAAAATAGGCATTTGAAAAACTTTCAGAAATTATAGAATCACTAAAATAATTACACTGCTTTCCAAGATGACTATTCTGATTCACTATGATGTATAAGATCTTGAATGTGTATTTTAACAGATTACTCTGTCTACTTGGAAGCTGAACTTTGTCTCTATGCATGAAGAGACCTAAATGTGGCCACATATTTCCCTTCCTTCACGCTACACAAAATTAAATATAGTTGGGAAATGATGTGATAGTCATCTGAAACTTCAATCACTTTTCATTGGCTTGGAAATTGAAAAACCAGTCTTTATCTTTGGGGGATTTTCTTGGCACTGCTGTGCTAAAATGATGTGGAAATCACCTTAATAGCAATGTTTCAAATTCTTTCAGCAGGAGAAACCAGAATGCCAGAATTGTTCTATACTTCTTTACATTCCAGACATAGATGCACACACCCACATACATACCAAGATCTGAATGTATATATCTGCATATATGTATATTGCTTCAAATGCATCCTCATTTTACCTGAATTGACTCTTAATATTCCCTTTGAGTTCACAGAAAACTCCTTGACATGACTCTATGCGGTTTTGTTCATCTAGGTACTTAGAGCTTTTTTCTTTTCTTCTTTTCCTTAAGTCTTAAATTCTGCATAGTCTTTATCAATTACTTTCAATTTTCACTCCATTTGTTGGGTCTATTCGGCTTTCATGTCTCTGACCCCTCAATAAACACTTTTCTTCGTAATCTCGCTTTCAATATTTTGCTCAGACCTTCTGATCCGAGCTCCCTTTTCACCAGCTGATGGGTTTGAGATGCAATCACATTGGTGTTCAAGCTGATGCCTGCTTCTTAGAATGATCAGATCACCTGTATGTGGCTGCTTCTTGGAAACAAAAGATAAGGCTTAACTCTTCTGTGTTCAATGAAAGATGCCGTCAGGGCAATGCTCAAAGGCGTGGTGAAGAGACATTTGGTTGTATTTTTCCTGATGTTCTTGGATAACGCAGCCACGTCTCCCAGAAATGTGCTGATGTGAATCTGCTGTCTGGAACAACCTACTCTCAGGGATCTTGCCTTAGTTTGTCGGTGCTGACTGCTTTTTTCTTTAGCCTGACACAGGCATCTGATGCAGGGCTGGAGGTAGTAAAATGGACCCAGTAGAAGTTGAAGTAGTAGTAATGGCAACAATAACATCATCAGTAACAATAACAACTATTCTATGGTTAACACAAACAGCAATTAATCTTTCCTGAATCCCAGGTCTGAGTCAGAGTGCATGCCAAACATCTACCAAAAGTACACTTTCTTCTCTGACCTGACAAAACTCTGCAGTGTAGACTGTATTTTTATCCTCCTTTTATACATGTGGGTCCTAACAAACAGAGAGGTGAAGCAGTTTGTCTAAAGACACACAGTTCATCTCAAATCTGTTTTTCCCAACCCAGCACCCTCTACTCCCATTAGAAAACAGAGGCATAGAAACTAGTCAGCGTAACTAAAACCACATGCTGGACTCAGCTGGTGACGAGTATGGATTTTTAACCTATGCCTCAGGTAGATTAACCTTTGCCTCCCAAGTGCACGTTCTTAACCAATAACACCCTAATAACACTAGAAAACCAGCATTCACAGGCCTAAAGCAAGTTCTCTTTGAAACTATGCATAACTGAAATATGGATGCAGCCACAGCTGGACCTGCAAAATATAACCTAAGATGCTTCAAATGACAGACGGTCTTCTAGTTGGCTTCACACTGAACAGATACAGCAGGTGGTCCACTGAATGTGATGTAACACAGCCCAGGGAGAGGAGAGGCTTATCAGAGTCTTCATAGCTGGCAGGACACACAGATGGAGACAGTAGAAGTAAAAACAGGGTCCATTCAGTGAAGTTCAACCAATTCAACAATTATTGAGGCTGTAAGGAACAAAGATGAGAAGCTATATCCCACAAGAGCCAGTGGGGATGGAGGAAGCGAAAGGAACAGAGTGTTAGAGGACGAGGTGACCTTGGGATACCTGAGGAGACAGATGGACATCTTGGGGAGACAGAAAGATCCCGGAGTGCAAGGATGAGAGTGTATGCTGGGGGCAGGTCTACTCTCCAACAGGAAGAGAGAAGTCAGAAGAACTGGGGACCACAGCACCACCTGCATAAAGCAAGACAGGACCAGAGGAACACAGGTGGAAAGGGAACAGGAGCACCAGGGCCACGTGGGGAAGGGAGAGAAGGTTCCAGGTCAGGTGGCATAGTCTGTATCATCTTATTCTAGAAGGTGGTCACACAGGATGAAAAAGGCCCCTGAGAAGGTGTGCCCGACCCTTGAGAGAGCTGTTACAAGACAGAGGAAGGGGTGAAATCCAGAATCCAAGTGACAGGGTTGGAAAAGCAGCCTATGAGAAAGCTGAAGCGGTGAATATAGATGACTCTTCAAGTAGTTTAGCAGGGAATCCAAGGAGACAGTCAGGGCAGTAGCTTGAGGCATAAACAGGCTTGAGAGAGGATTTTTTTCTTTGTAAGATGTGGGGGTGGGAGGTGTTTAAAATAAAGTTTTTATTTAGCTGTGGCTTGTTTTAGAATAGGGAAAATTTTAGCATATGTCTACCTAGTAGTCTAGAAAAAACTTCAAGACACTGGGCTTCTAGATAGGATTTTCAGTAGTGGTTTCTGACAGTAAAACACCATGTGTGTGTTAGTCGCTTAGTCTTGTCCAACTCTTTGTGACCCCATGGACTGTTGCCTGCCAGGCTCCTCTGTCCATGGAATTCTTCAGGCAAGAATACTGAAGTGGGGAGCCATTCCCTGCTCCAGGGGATCTTCCCGACCCAGGGATTGAACCCAGGTCTCCTGTACTGTAGGCAGATTCTTTACCATCTCTGAGCCACCAGAGAAGCCCAGAGAATCTGCAAAAGACAGAACTAACTCAGGAACTAGCCACCACTTTGCCTCTGTCCTTTCTCTCTGGACAACATGGGAAGCAGGAATCCTGAGTGAGGGTTCTTGGGGGGAGCCTGATCCTTTAAAGAGAAAGAGCTGGCAATGGCCCCACACAAACTGCAGATAACCTTGCCCCCCACCTTCACCCCAGGAGATCTTCTTTTGAATCTTTGCTCTGATCCAGGACAGCTCCTGCTGCTTCCAAGATCTTGAACTTCCAGGCTACTTAGCATTGGCCAGGAAAGGGAGAGAGCAGTGAAGAGTTTTAGGCAAAGCACAGAGGGTGGAGAAAGGCCAGGATGACCTCATGTCTAAACCACTGCTGCCAGCACCCCACCCCTGGCGGAGCGAGGGCTCGTTGGGAAGGGCTGGAGAACAGAAGGTGGTGTTCCATGAGACATGCTCTTAATATTTGCCCCTTCATCATTAACCTGTTTGTAAGACACACGAACCCCATCCCTTCTTTAATAATAGCTGGACAGCTGCAAACTCGCAACAAGTACCTCAAGCAAAATGCTTATTAATTGAATATGCTCTCAAATTATAAAGTCCTAGGTTTATTCATCAGTTTGTCAAGATGGCTCTCATTGGGCCTTCTTCGCCTTAAGGGACAGGAGGATGGGGATGGGCAAGGGGTAGAAGGGGTAAGTGCCAGGCAGTGGAAAACCAGTAGGGGGCGCACACTCTTACAGAACAGAACACCTGCATTCATTCCTACTTCTAATGCTCCACCTCAACAAAGCCATTGTTACAATTGAGTTACAAAAGGCTAAACCAAGGGGGATAAGAGCAAGCAGACCAAATTCACACTTTATTCTTAGCCCCCATTCCATCTGTTATATAATTTGTTTTTTGCATACCCCCAAATAAAACATTTATTGAAAGTATGAAACTTAAGACCCTTGAAGTATTAAAAATGGCACATTAGGTACTTAATGTACTGATATGAGGCAGTCTTCAAGACCTATTGTTATGAGAAAAAAGCAAGGTGGAAGACAGTGAAAAAAACTTTTTTTGATGAATACTAGCTACCATTTGCAAAAAAATAAAAAGAGAGAAAAAAGAAAATCTATATGTATATAAGATATATGAGTATTGATGTGTGTCTATATAAATGCATTATACATTTGCTTATATATGTATCCTTGGAGAGGATACATAAAAAATGAGGAACTGTGGTTTCCTCCAGGAGGGTGGATTGGGTGGCTGAGAGACATTGGTTTGGAGATATATTGTTGTTTAACCTTTTAAAATATGAATCAGATGGTTCAAAATGATTAAATAACAGTTAAAAACAAAAAGCTGCATTAAGGAAACAGCCTGCAAAATGAAAATGTCTACCTTTCTCAAGAGAAAGCGAGGGCCCATGAAACCTGGAGATGTGTGCGGTTGCAGTGGGGTATGGTGGGCATGTATAAGGAAATCAGTCCATCACAGGAGGTGGGAGTGTCAGCCAGCAGCTTGGGAACGCTGAGTTTGGCAGGCGGTGGGACTCAGCGGGGCTTTTCGGTGGAGGCTTGCACTGTGGTCAGCATCGAGGTTGGCAGGTAGCGTGCCCAGCTAAATGGCGGAGGAGGTGGGTGGGGGTCTGAGGATAGAGGGTTCATGGGAGGATCTTCCTAAGGACAAGATAATGAATGGTCTGGTGGGGAGCAAGCAGAGGGAGCAGGTAGGAGATGAACACAGAAGGGCCCTGGCAAGCATTCAGGAAATATATGTTGAGTAAAAACACATGCCTGAAAACCATAAAACTTAATGCCCATTTTCACATGAGTATTAAGGGAAGAGGAATAAAGGGTTAGACCAGTCAATCATCCATTCATCATCAAATAATTACAAGCACCCATGCGGGCCTAGCACTGTCCAACGTACTGGAGAGAACAGTGACCAAAATGGACAAACATTCTGGCCTTGGGACAGCTGCAACCCAAGTGATGTGGAAGTTCGTCAAACCTAGGCACTAGGATGGTGGGCAGAACATGTTAAATATTCTTCAAGTCACTCTTTAAGGGGCTGCATAATATTCTGCCTTATGGATTTACTATAATGATAACCATTCTCCAGGGCTTCCCCAGTGGCCCAGCAGTAAAGAATTCACCTGCCATGCAAGAGCCACAGGAAATGCAGCTTCAATCCTTGGGTCTGGAAGATCCCCTGGAGGAGGGCATGGCAGTCCACTCCAGTATCCTTGCCAGGAAAATTCCATGGACAGAGGAGCCTGGTGGGCTAAGGTCCACAGGGTCACAAAAAGTTGGACACGACTGAAGCGACTTAGCATGTACACATGCTACCCTTCTCCAATTTAAAAATATTCTGGTTGTTTCCACTCTTTTTCTTGTTGTTGTTTCCACTCTTATAAATGAATCTACAGTGAACCACCTCATGGATAAATCTTAGAGCATCGTTCTGATTTGTTTCTTTCAGATACATTTCTAGAAACTGACCCTTTGGGTCAAAGGGCACAAGCATTTTAAAGGATACTAAAACATACTAAGGAATGGGTGCTCCAAACTCTAGACTCATTAAACCTTAGGAGCTGAAATTCAGGAGAAACTGTACTGAGCAGCCGGAAATGTGGGTCTTGCTCTTGACGGCAAGGTGACAAGAGTTCTAAGAAGGGTCTGCAGACGACAGGAAGCAAAGACAGGTCCCCTGAGTGGGGGTAAGAAGATGGAAGATCAGAGAAGACAGGAAGAGGAGGAAGAGGCCTGGGGTGGAAGGAGGGGAAGAGGAGAAGGGACAGGGAACGAGGCAGCAGAGAGAGCAGAAGGAATCCAAGAAGATGGCTTTCAAGATGGGAACTGGGATGAAGAGAAATCATAGAAGAAAGAGACTCAGAAAGTGAGGTTTGGGGGTACTGGTGACCCTCACAGGAAGATTGCTGTGGAAAATTCAGAAGAGGTCTTGGGAGGTGTTCAAGCCTGCCCCTGGCATCACTGGGCACCTGCTAAAATTCAGAATCCCGACATTCCTTCCAGAACCCCCCCAAATCTGCATTTCTAAACAATCACCCCCTTCAAGTAATTCTACCATAGGTGCCCCCCCAGAACACACATTTGGGAGGTGGTTGATGAAGAAGTAAAGGTGGCCTCTTATTCACAAAGATTGGAGGTGAAAGGGATTCACAGGAACCCTTTGGGGGCGGATGTTTATGAAGATCTGGGAAGTTTCTGGGTGAAGATGCATAAGCAGCAGGAGGGGCAGAAATTGAAAAGGTTGAAAGAGGAGGTCACAGGAGAGCCAGGCCCCAGAGGAGGGAGGAGGGTGAGGACCAATAGGTTGGTGGGTCAGTGTGTTTCCCAGAGACCAGAGGGAGAGGGTGGAAGACACTGGGGAGCAGTGAGCCTCCGGGCTCTTGATAGGCAGGCTTTGATTTCTCAGTAAAAGAGAAGCTGAGGTTACCTGCTGAGAACAAATGAGGGTTGAGAAGACCTGAGGAGGTTTGAAAGAGCCCCTGTGGATGCTTTATAGGGAGCTGGTGAGGACAGAGAAGGCTCCTGGGACCACCACCAGCTGCGGAATAAAACAGACCTCGTACCTATTTGAGGAGATCCCCATTTCTTCGTCCTCCCCTGAGGAGCATCTCCATTTTAGCATCTGGCTGTTTCAGTCCTTGGTTAATATTTCTTCTAAAAGAATTTTAAAAAACTTCTTCTGTCAATAAATCACCCTTGTCATCCCTCTGAGATTGCCCAGACTCCCTCCACTGCTCTTCGCCTTCTTTTATATATATCTTAATCTCCTGCGCTATCTTCCCTTCACTCCCGGCCTCTCTTTTTGCTATTTTGTTTTTACAATACTCTCCATCATTTCACGGTTGCCTCTCTCCTTGCAAACCCCCACCCCGCCAGGCCCCCAGTTCCCTGACTGCTCCCCGTTCTTGCTGGAAGCCCAGTCTTTGGGAAGCTGCTCCTACACAGCATACTTAAATTTTGCTTCCACGCATAGGTCATAAAAGCAGGACCAGCTATGTAATTTGCAGGGCCCAGTGCAAAATGAAACCTTGGGGCCCTCTTGTTAAAAAACGATCAAGAATTTGAAGATAGTGACTGCAGAGGATTAGACCAAGTGCGGGGACCTTCTGAGCGCTGCGTTGTGTGTGACTGCATGAGCCGATGGTCCTCGAAGCTGGCTCTATTTGCAACCTTTGTGGCTTTGATTTATGGTTTAGTCACCATTCTCTGAACACTTCCAATTTTGCTTCTGTCATCTCTACATGCCACTTTAACTTGCTTGATTTTGTCCAATGTAGTTAACATGTTTATAGTAACAGAAGAAGACATGCTCTTTTAGCTATTGTTCCTTTTCACCATCCTTTTTTTTTTTTTTTGCTGATCTGGAAAAAAATGGCATGAGACTCTGTTCCAGGCCCCATAAGCTTGTAAGTTGATGCTTGGGTGTTTCTACTCTCAGAGCGCCAGAAAGCCGTGCCGTGAGGTTAAAATTGCATGAGGAGGTGTCTCCCCTAGAGGAGACTTGAGGACAGTATGATAAGTTCCCCAGGCACATATACCATCAAAATCAGCTGGGCAATATGCGTGGCTTGGTGAGTGGCTCAGAATAAGCATTCAGTGAGGAATAGCCAGTATTCTCTCCTTGCTGGTCCAGGTAAATTTCCCTCTAGATTCGAGGGTTCTCCTCTCCTCCCGTTCAGACTTGCAGCCCACCTGGTTGCCACCTGGTTGCCTGCTGACAGCCACCGTCCCACCGCCGTCCCGCCCACCCTGCACCCGAGGGTCTGGCCACCTACTTGTTGGTCTGCCTCTGGTGCTGGATGACCATGTTCTTCTCATGGATCGTCTCCAACAGGGCTGTTGCCAGAGATTTCAGATCAGAAATGGACTGTGGAGTAGCTGGGAGACTGCACCCATGATCCTCAGATAACAGATCCTGAACTAGGAGGGATATAAAATGTACAATTCAGTCTTAAATCCTTCTGGAATGGTCAAATGCAAACCAATGTTACTTCTTCCTGGACAACGAAGCTGGGATCAATTCCTGGCTTCTATGTGCTACTGTGTTGTAATTGAAGAATCCACTTCAAGTGCCAAAAGTAAAATGAAATAAAATTCAGTGTGAGGGTTAAATAGAAAGGAGGCATCCTTGTGGACTTTTGCAACATTTTTTTTTTTAAAGGTTAAAATCTTTTGCATTTGTCTAGCATTTTATACTCCAAAATGCTCATACTGACTAATTCATTTGAGCCTTCAAATTTAAAAAAGAACCTGGAAAATGTTATTTATTCCCATTTCACGGACAAAACAGCAAGGCGCTGATGGATTAAAACCATTAGCTGAAGGTGACCTTCTTTGAGGTCTATTCATTCAGCCACCCTCCTTCACTCTTTCTTGAGTATCTGCCTGTTATATGCCTAGCATTACGCTGAGAACTGGGCTGTGTGCATGTGTGTGCTCAGCTGTGTTCAACTCTTTGTGGCCCGATAGACTATAGCCCACCAGGCTGCTCTGTCCATGGAATTCTCCAGGCAAGAATCCTGGAGTGGGTTTTCATTTCCTTCTCCAAGGGATCTTCCCAACCCAAGGATTGAACCTGTGTCACTTGTGTCTCCTTCATTGGCAGGCGGGTTCTTTACCAGCTGAGCCACCAGGGAAACCCAGCTGAGAGCCACACAGCCATGCAAATAACAATAACTCTAGTCCTGAGCTCCTGGTTTATATTATAGCTTCTTATGGTGTACCCTTCGTGGGTGGTGTCCTCGGGGGTGATACCCTCAGTGCGTGGTGAGATACTGTAAGAGATCATTTAGAATACAAAATGTATTTTGTATTCCATGTCTTTCAAAAGTACGAGATAAAGCCAAAAGACAACCACCACTTGTATTTCTACAAGACAGGGAGAAAAAAGGAATAATACAAATCTCTCATTATATATCTTTGAATACCATTTCCTATATGCCTATATGTAGACACATAAGTTCACACATTTCTCTTCAAAAATGGGAAAAAGCTCTGCTTTTCTTCACTTAACCTTATGTCTCATCATGAATATCTACTAAAATATAAAATGTGATGGCTGCTTAGTAGCCCATGCATGTGAAAGTCGCTCAGTCGTGTCCGACTCTTTGTGACCCCGTGGACTATACAGTCCATGGAATTCTCCAGGCCAGAATACTGGAGTAGGTAGCCTCTCCCTTCTCTAGGGGATCTTCCCAACCCAGGGATCAAACCCAGGTCTCCCGGATTGCAAGCTGATTCTTTGCCAGCTGAGCCACCAAGAAGCCCAAGAATATTGGAGTGGGTAGCCTATGCCTTCTCCAGAGGATCTTCCCTGGGGAACTGAACTGGGGTCTCCTGCATTGCAAGCAGATTCTTTACCAATTGAGCTATCAGGGATTGGTAATTTATTTAATTATGCTGAACATTTACATTGTTTCCAATGTTTTTTTCTTATAATTAACAAAGAAGAACTTTCTTGAAGCTAAGTGCTTGCCTATGTCTGTAATCATTTCTTATTGGCTCAAAGGGGATTGGTTTAAGGCTTTTTGTAACAGGTTGCCAAATGTTTCTCTAGAAAGGTTTGGCTGACTGACTGCTCTGCCAGGGTGCTTGAGCTTGGCTGGCATTCCCCACAACAGTGACAAGACTGGGTCTCAACATTCAGAGATGTTTGGCTATCAAGGGTATACACAGCTGTACTTAGATGGGCTACTCCACATTTCTATAGAGTACTGCAGTTTTCTTTTTAAAAATAATTCTAGGGTGTCCTTTTCTAGTTCAGGGGGAAAAAAAGGAGTTGCTTGGAAAAGTGCCTTGATTATTAGGCAGGCTGAATTCAGCACTTTTTTTTTTTTTTTTAAATTCACCATAGCTCTTATGAGGACTACCACGTGATCCTTGCTGGTCTGCATTGCCAACAAGCCCAAAAGAGGCCAGCCCAGCACAGTCCACTTGAGGCTCACGTTTGAAACTGAATCCCCAAATATTAAGTGTCAGAAGCAAGCGCTCTGCTATTTATTCCCCTGACTGTTCATGGAAGATCATTATTTTTCATCAGAATCGACAAGAAGGAGGAACAAGATTGCAATCAATAAAAACTTCTTTGAAAAAAGGCATGTGTGCCATGATAAAATGATTTCAGTAGCCAGGAGACCTTTCTAGTCTGATCACAGAGGCCAAGAAAAGGAGAAACTCAATGAGGATGGAACAGACACTTCGGGATGCTGACCTGGTGATTACAGAAGGGAAAACATTCCAGAAAGGAGAGTACAGTTAGATGAATAGATACAGATGGGGTTCAGTTATTGGAGAAACCTCTAATGCAGCAGCTCTCCAAGCAGGGTACCCAAACCAGCATTGCATCAGCTGGCAACTTTTTAGAAATGTACACTTTCTGGGCTTACCCTAGGCCCACTAAATTGGAAACTCTCAGGTGGGGCCCTGTAATCTGTGTTTTAATAAGCCCTCCAGGCAATGCTGATGCAGGGGGAGGTTTGGGGGTGACCACTCTAAGGATTGGGCTTCCCAAGTGGTGCTGGGAATACAGGAGATGTATCTCCTGCCAATACAGGAGATGTAAGAGACACAGGTTTGAGCTCTGGGTTGGGGAGATCCCCTGAAGGAGGGCATGGCAACCCACTCCAGTATTCTTACCTGGAGAATCAACATGGACAGAGAGAGCCTGGCGGGCTAGAGTCCATGGGGTCGCACAGAGCCAGACACGACTGAAGTAACTTAGGAAGCCCGCATGCACACTCTAAGGATCACTTTGGTTCCTAATTCACAAACGGAGAAGTGGACCCACAGCACCAGCATTCTGTGATCACACATGGTCCCTCCCAGAAAATGACCCTACCTTGCTTTGCAGACAGGACCCCAGTCAGACCACTGCTACTGGATTTGCTCTGGCCTTTTGAGTTTTTCCGTCTCTCAAGAGCATTCTAAAGCAGCATTGCGAGAAAACAAAAACCTCTGTCAGAAAAGCCAATAAAGGAAAAATACCTAATTCCGGTAGATGCATCCTCCCCTCCAGCACACAAGAACTCTTTGCAAACTCTAAATGCTGGTCTGACTTTCAAAATTCAGAGTCCTTGCCAAAGAGTTCTGATTTTTATGGACCTGGTAAAGAGTTGTTTTTTTTTTTTTTTTTTCAGTTGGTGCCCAGCATAATTACAGCAATTACATCCTCCTATATATAGAAGATACTCACTGCATATGCGTTAAATTAAATCAAATCTGAAACAAGAACTCAGTCTAATGTGTGAAGTCACTAGTTATGGAAACCCCTTCCAAACAGACATGAGATAGAGGCTGGGTTTAACTTTCGTGGAAGAACTGAATAAATGTTAAGTGAATGCATACACACGTTTTTTTAATTATATATTAATTATACAATGTTAAGAGCTATGTGTATATATAGATGGGTATAAACTCAAGCGTGGCCCCCACAGAATGGAAAAGGAAGGACAGCATAGAGACTTCTGAGAAAAAAGCAAACGTCAAAAGTAAGGAAAATGAGATGGCTCTCCCCAGCATCTAGACGGCTGTAAAACTTCACCCTCAGGAAGAGAAGTCAATCTATTTTCAAAGCAGAGAAACCCAGGAGATTTTGCTAATTATAACACTTACAACTAACATCTGCAGAAATAGATATTATCGAACTAATGGCGCTGGAATTAGACTAAATAACAGTGGGGAGAATTTAAACATTCTATCCTTTCAGTATGACGTGAACATTATCATTTAGATTGTGATTTCCCAATCTTTGTTTCTTCATCACTCAGAAATCATTTTCTCATGGATGATTAGGAGACAAAGATCATCTGATAACAACAACAACAAAAAGCTTTCTGTACAGAAAAACTGGAGAGGAAATCCAATTTAGTATAGACCGAGGCTGTAAAGTGGTTGCGTCCAGATTCTGGTGGTCTGTGTGCCCTGTTCAGGTGATAGAAGGAGCTCTTGCAAAACCTGTTTTTTGTTGTGTTTGCTGTTTGGGGGCTTAATTCTCACTGGTTCCTCAGCTTAAGCTCTTCTTGAACTATCTGGAGGGCAGGCAAGCACTAGAATATCTTTGGCACATAAAGCAGAATTAAAATAGAATGACATTTAGATGTACAATAGTGAATCATCACCGTCACTGTCATAATTTTCTACCTTGTATTTGGCAATGTTAGATTTTAAGAGGTTGACCTCTTCATGAAGTTGCTTTAATCTCTCTTGAAGGTACCTGGAAAAGAACACATACAACTAGAAAGAGTTTGGGAGCAAAATAAAAATCATACACTCAAACATAAGGGGGAAAAAGGAAAACCAGACACCTGAAGAATATACCTTTTTCATATAATGCCTTCCCACCACTGAAAAGAGGTAAAGTGCATCTTGGTGACCTCTTCTTAAATGGATGCGGTGAAGGTCAAATGTTCCCAAGTCACCTAAACCTCACTTCAGAACAGCCCTCTGCAGAGATCCCCTAAGGGCTATCAACACAGTTTTCAAATAATTCTCATTAAGGTGATTCCACTGGGAAGCAAAGCAGGAAGACGCAACACCAGACACGCTGTTAAGTTAGTCACATACACACACAGAAATTCGCCTCCAGGAAAAGAAACAGCTAAGGGAATTCCTCAATTTATTTTCTTATTCTTTTCTGTCTTCTTGATAGCAATAACAAGCAGCTTTCACTGTTCCCTACCCTTCTCACCCAACCGGAGAAGGCAGGGAAAGACTGTACATATATAGCTTGTAAGCATTTGTTTGTTCTCTTCTTACTTTTACAACTAATGGGCGACATTAATATCATTGCTTTAGAGTTGGGACTTTCCTTTCATTGTAAGGCAATTTTATCAAATGTAAGTAGGGCTGCAAATAACTGCCAGCCTGCAGGCAAGTGGAGGGCCAGCACCCTGTGACCACAGGCCAGGGCCCGCACTTGCCTGTTCTCCATACACAAGGCGTCCACATCAATGATGCGGTTCTCGTGGCCGCTCAGGATGTGGTTCAGCTCCTGGTTGAGCCTCTCGACTTTGTCCTGGTAGGAAGACCGCTCTTCTTTAACATCCTGAAGCTCATCCACAGAGGCCTGCAGGTCATGCTCCAGAGACTCAATCTGAAACCAAAGGAAGCGCCCTTACTTAAGGAGTTCTGCAGGCTTTAGGGTTAGAGAGGGGGATCTTCTATTTTGCTGACTGACTTTTAGAGAGCTTATTAATGCCAGCCACCTTCTATAAAACCATAAGTGCCACACACTGGACTATGATGAAAGCTAAAAACAAGGAGATGACTTCCAGCCAGTCACTTACTGTATCCAAGATGAGACAGACGTGGCAGCTTGGAACCACAGACCTTCTGGCTTACCAGCTGCAGCCTGCCCTAAAGCCAGAGGCTCAGAGAGGGCAAATCCAGACACTGGTAACAACAGCCAGTGTCTTACAACTACATACTTTTTCAAAACACTCTAGACCCAGAAATCTTGTTCTGTTCTTCAAAATCACTTAGTAAGAGAAGAAAAACAAAGTCGAGGCTCTCTAAGCTGCTCCCTAACGAGGGCTTGGTACCCGTTGAGATTTAGACTAAAAAGCATCGCTCAGTATTTCAGCTGAAACTTGCAAATTAAGGCCAGTTTGTCACGTTTGTTCGCTCCCTGTCTATCCTGGGTACGGGGGATGTTTCTTGCTATGTTCAGAACAATGACACCCAAAGTAAGACAGCAGATCTGCTAGAAGCCAAAAACAGAAGAGCTTGCTTGAGAACTTAGCAGAGAACGGAGGGAGTAAATGCCTTCAAACTGCATCCTTCTTCCTCCTCTGACCACATCCCAGGCACCCCACACTCTCGGGGAAACAGGGCACTGTCTACTCTTCCCTGTGTTGTGCCCAGCTGTGCAAACACCACCCCCACCCCTACTCTGAACAGATGCTGACGACAACCTGTTCCTTTGCTCTCTCCAGCTGCTGAACCAAATCCTCACGCTCATGGGCCGCAAAGTGCCGCACGCCGATTTCTTCATCTCCCAGCCTCTGTTTGGCAATTGTCATCCTCAACAGCTGCGTTTTCCATTGGTAGAAAAAGAAGAGGGAGAGGGAAAGAGAATTAAAATGAATAGATCTCAACAAAACCCCAAGCTTACTTCGGCAGAAAGTGTTGGAAGAAAAGACTTTTCAAGAAATACTGGGGAAGGACACAAGACAAAGAAATTTCTTACCAATATCATTAATTCAATTTAAAAAAATTCATATTGTATTCTGTACAGGCATGCCTAAACACACATGTCCACACATTCACCTATAAGGCTAATGGGAATACAGGGCTGGGCATCTGAAGATGGATATCCTGTGTAGCCCTACCGCAGTGAGGGGAAAAAACTCTGGGTCTCTTTTAAACTTAGCAAAGATTAAAAAAATGATAACACAATGTTGCAAAGAATCTGCTAAGATGGGCAATCTCCCACATTCTTGACATTTAGGCTATGACATATTTGGGGTCCTTATTTGAAAATTAGTCAGCTGAACTGCACAAATATTTATTGTGCAATTACTGTGAGCAAAAGCATCATGAGGATCAGCAGACAATGTAACAGGCAGGTGGAACAGCTTGTAGAAAGGCCTAGCAGAGGATACACAGCACTTAGTATACAGATGGCCATGTTTGATGGAATTCTCATTTCAAAACTCAAGGATTTTTGTCTTTGTGTACCTGCATAAAGCAAATTTACTTGTAGCCTTGGACTCAGCATTCATGGTGCTTTTGCATGGATGGATGCTTGCATGCTCAGTCATTAAGTCATGTCTGACTCTTTGTGACCCCATGGACTATATAGCCCACTAGACTCCTCTGTCCATGGGATTTCCCAGGCAAGAATACTGGAGTGGGTTGCCATTTTCTCCTCCGGGGGATCTTCCCAACCCAGGAATCGAACCTGTATCTCTTGCATTGGCAGGCAGATTCTTTACCTCTGAGCCACCTGGGAAGCCCTTGTAGGTGGATATGGGCAGACAAATGCAGAGTTGCAGATAATGGGAAGTGTCCCACAGGAAAGTTCCCAGCTAAGATCATTATGCTTTCTTGTTTCAGCTCATATTATAAACAAGTGTCCTTTTCATGGTCTCATTTGTGCCCCTTTTCTTCCCTCACGTTTTTGTACTTTCTCTCGCTGTTCTGCTGTTTAAGAAGGCCCTGTTGAGCTGTGCTGGAGTGTTGCTTGGTGTTTCTGAGCACAACAGGCCATGGTGTGCCTTGCAGAGAATATCTGTGTGTTAGATAAGTTTCATCCAGGCATGAGTTACAGTGCTATTGGCTGTGAGTTCAATGAAAAAGAACGAACAATGTAAGTTAAATAAAGTTACTTTAAACAGAAACATGTGAAACATATATTGATCAGGTGACAAAGCGTTGTGATGAGAGGCTCAGAGGAACCTAATCTCCTATTTCCCCTAGGAACAATGGTTCCGTATTCCCTAAACCAGTGTTTGCAGTGATTTTAGAGAATGTAACTACAGCAAGTGTCAAGCATTGGCTACTTGCTATTATACTGGGGGGAGAATGGAGTTTATGTCAGAACTGGTTAATTCACCTGAAAGCTGATAACATGAAAACACAAATTCTTGACTCAGGACTTTCAGAACCCCAAGTGAATGAAAGACAAACAGCTAACCAAGTAAGAAACACTTTCAGATCAAAGAGTCTAGGAAGAGGAAGGCCTGTGCTTTTTTTTTTTGGCATGAGGCATCCGGCATGCCACATGGCTTTGAAAGCAGGGTGCTTTTCCTTGTATGTGAAAAGCCAGATTGACAGCCTAAACTTTAAGTAATAAAACACCACTGTGGTTTCCCATTCACAGTACGCTTCGCCGAACACTTAATTTAGAATCACACAATTATGTTTGCTTAATGCCAATTAATTATTAAACATGTTTATTGAGGTCTGACAGCCATAGAAGAGAGCCAGCTTTTATATATTGGATGCCTGTTAAGCTTCAATAAACATGTTAACAATCATTTGGTGTTTAATGTGCATACAACATTGGCTATTAAATCTCAGGGTTGGGCTGGATGAAACACTTATTTTTAAGAAGTGAGGCCCAAGTTGGTGATAGCTGGATCACTAGTTGGGTCTGACACTCAATGTTCAATTGGCTGAAGAGGCCCAAAGGGGCCATGAGAGCAGGGACAGAAGCCCGAGGGAGCCTGCTCTTGTCTTCCCAGCTAACAGCTCACAGGTTCTGGAGTCTGGTGCCTGGGGGCTGGTGTCCTGGGGCCAGGTTTGAGAGCTGTGCAGCCTCAGGCTTGTGCCTAGACTTCTCTTAGTGTCTTTAACCGAAAGAGCACCACAGTGACAGTACAGCGTTTACTCTCCAGGGTGCCTTAACGGTCGGGCCCAGAGTAGGCTGCACCCAAATGTGCCTCAACGGCATACTGATTATTTTGAATCAAAGTTCTTTAAGAAATGGCCAAGAGGGACACTTGGCCCTTAACAAGAGGGACTCTGACCCTCCTTTCTGTCACCCTGAGAGCAGGAAAAGATCTCTCGCATGTGGAATGGACGTGTAGACACAGAGGGGGAGGGAGAGGATGGGATGAACTGAGGGTAGCATTGACATTTGTACTGCCACGTGTAAAACAGCGAGTGGGAAGTGGCTGCATAGCCCAGGGAACGCAGCCTGGTGCTCTGTGATGACCTAGAGCAGTGGAGTGGGGATGGGGTGGGAGCGAAGCTCAAGAGGGAGGGGACATACATATACATAGAGCTGATTCACATCGTCGTAGAGCGGAAATGAATACAACATTGGAAAGCAATGATGTTGCTGTGTTGTGTTGTGTTGTTGTTTAGTTGCTCAGTTGTGTCTGACTCTTTTGCAACCCCATGGACTGCAGCCCACCAGGCGCCTCTGCCCATGGACTTCTCCAGGCAAGAATACTGCAGTGGGTTTGCCAGGCACTCCTCTAGGGAAATCGTCCCAACCCAGGGATCGAACCCATATCTCTTGCTTGGCAGGTGGAGTCTTTACCACTGAGCCTCCTGGGAAGCCCAAAGCAATTATATTCCGATTAAAAAATAAATTTAAAAAATCTCTCATGTGAAAGGTGTACTCCCTGCATCTGGAGGTAGAAGGACACCCTTACTGCCAGAGATAGGGAATTCAGGCAAGAAACCAAAATCTAAACAAACTCTGTTACTGCTTTTATTTACTACCCCAAGTCAAAACTCAGTTTAGATTTTTCACTAGTTGGGCACCCAAAACCTAAGGTTCTCTCTCTTGTCAGTTCCTCCCAAATATATTATTTCTTTGTCTGAAAGTATAAAAGTTATCTGCTTTGGTCACTTCTTAGATCCCATGCCTAAGAGACCAGCAAGAATTTCAAATATGTCTCTTTTTCTCCTGCTAATCTGTCTTGTGTCCAACCACAAGACATCAAGAGGGATGGAGGGGGCAATTTCCCCTCCCCAGCACTGAGCATGAAGTCAAAGAGTGAAGTTGTATTAAACGAGAATTTAACTTAGGGCAATTCAAATTGATGTGTTCAGTTTCTGAAAAGATGAGGGGGAAAACCAAGGGGAAGAAGAGCAGGATGAACAAAAGGGGATGGGAGAGAAATAATAATTTTAAAAATTGGTGGCTCCCCCCATCCCTACTTTCAATGTCCCAGACTGAGGGCGAGGTGAGAGAGAGACTGATGATGCATTTAGGCAAAATCATACTGTCCATGTTTATAAGTAAGACTGCTGTTCGGGAGCATGCATGGCCATGTGCCTGAACGTTATGGACAACTTAAGGGACCTTCCAGGCGAATTTCAGCCAGACACAAGTTTTCGCCTCTTACATGCTGACTTTAGAACCTAGTCCCACATAAGAGAAGATATTTCTCTACCATACTTAGCACAGCCCCAGAACATAAAGAGTGCTCGATCAGTGTTAGCTGCTATTACAATCATGGCTGTGGCCACTGCTGTCCTCCTCCACGTGAGGTTCCCCACTCATACACCCACTGGGGAAGTCCCAATTTTCTTACAAGCTGGAGGAAAGCGAGCTGCTGAGGCAACGTTATCTGTAGACCGCAGGCAAAGGGGTTGATTTCCCACCTTGGAAGCTGTTAGGAAGCAACTGCTCGGAGCACTTAATTTCCTCCAATGGGACTATCAAAACTGCACAGCCAGCCCCCCTGTGCCAACCCTCGGAGTGGACCAGTGCCCTGAGAGGCGCGTGCATGGCCATCAGGACACATGTCCGTTTGCTGATTTAGATGGAAATAAACGCTTATGAATGAATTACGGGTGTGAGTCGTCCGCTTATGGATGAGATGCAGCTGCAGCTGGGATGTGGCTGAGGGGCAAGACCGCAAAACGATGTGGCAAACGGCTCTTGGGTGCCCTTCCCCCACCCTGACGACGGAGTCTGACTCCTCTGCCAAGCCCCGCTCAAACTGTGGTGCTGTCAAGGCCCCCCAGTCAGAATGACTCACTTCCTCCTTGATCTCTTCTCTGGCTTCATCCCTCAGAGTCCTCAGCAGCCTCTCTCTCATCTTGTTTTCATCTGCCTGAATCCATTTTCCCCAGCTTACCAATGAGTCATCACCGACTCAATGGACATGAGTTTGAGCAAACCCTAGGAGATAGTGAAGGACGGAAGCCTGGTGGGCTGCAGTTCGTGGGGTCGCAAAGAGTCAGACCCAACTCTGCAAATGAACAACAACAATTTTCCCCAGCAGACAGTGGGAGGGAGGTAGCCAGAGTCAGGAGCAGCTATTATTCTCCTGGTGTTACCTGTGTTCAGCTCCTACATCTGCTCATTCTAGTCACGTGTCCTCAGCTGTCATCTAACCTTCACTGAGCCCTGGGTGACATCAGTTTTTTTGAAAGTGGGGACTGTCTTAGTTCATTCAAACTTCTATAACAGACTGCCATACACTGTGTGGCTTACAAAAATAAACATCTCTCATAATTCTAAAGGCTGGGAAGTACAAGATGAAAATACCAGTGGATCGGGTGTTTCCTGGTTCATAGAGGGCTGTCCTTTTGCTGTGTCCTCACATGGTGGAAGGGCTGAGAGAGCTCTCTAGGGTCCCTTTTACAAAGGCACTAACCCCACTGATGAGGGCTCCACCCTCATGACTTAATCATCTCCCAAAGGTCAAACCTAAAAACATCACCACATTGGGGGCTAGGCTTCAGCACAGGAATTATGTGGGGGAGGGGGGATACAGCTTATTGTATTCCACCTTTGATAACCCCTAAATTCATGTTCTTCTCACATGCAAAATACATTTACTCTATCCCAACACCTGCCAAAGAATTAACTGATTCCAGCATCAACTCTAGAGTCTGAAGTCCAAAGCTTCATCTAAACCTCACCTTGTTTAAATCACCCATGAGTGAGACTGGAAGTGAGATACATCCTGAGGCGAACTCCTCTCCAGCTGTGAAACGGAGAGACCTAGCAGTTATCTGCTCCCAAAATACAAAGGTGGGGCACGAGCAGGAGAGACATTACCATTCCAACAGGGAGAAACAGGAAAGAGGAAAGGGTGACAGATCTCAAGTAAGCCCCAAACCTAACAGAGCAAATAACGTTGAATTGGAAGGCTCAGGACTAATCCTCTTTGGCTGGATGCTCTGCCTTCCAGGCCCACTGGTAACATCGCCCCCAAGGCTTGGCAGGATGGCTCTGCTGGGGCCCTGTATCTCTCCTGGGCTGGGGTCTCAGCCTTGGGGTTCTGGGAGGCCCCCTCTTTTCTAATCCAAGTGGAGGCAACTGTCCCCCCAGAGCCATGCACTCCGGGCTTATGGCAGGAGTGACAGCCTTGCTGGTCTCTGAATCACCTTCCATGTCATTCTTCTCTTGTCCTGAAAAATAGTGCCTAGCCTCTTACTAATACTAATTAGTATTAACCTCCTTATCAAAGGGCTGTTTGGCCAACACCCTTAGCATTCTCATTTTTTGCAATGTATACAGGCTGAGAATTTTCCAAATCTTTAAATTCTGATTCCTCTTTGCTGAACAATTCCATCTTCAAATCATCTCCCTTCTCACATTTTATAAAGAGTCAGGAGAAACCAGGCTGCTTCTTCGATACTCTGCTTAGACATTTCCTCAAATATCCAACTTCATCACCTGTAAGTTTTACCTTCTAGAAAACAACAGGACCTGATCACAATTCAACCAAGTTTCCCTGGTTGTCCATATGGTAAAGAAACTGCCTGCAATGCAGGAGACCCAGGTTCAATCCCTGGGTCAGGAAGATCCCCTGGAGAAGGGAATGGCTACCCACTATTCTCCAGGTATTCTTGACTGGAGAATCCCATGGACAGAGGAGCCTGGTGGGCTACAGTTCATGGCTCACAAAGAGTCGGACACAACTGAGTGATTAACACACAAGAAGAATGGCCTTTTCCCAGCATCCAATAACGTGATCCTCATTTGCATGTAAGACCTCATTGGGATGGCCTTTACCGTCCACATTTCTACCAACATTCTGTTCAGGATGACTTAAGTATCTCCACGAAGATTGAAGCTTTCTCTCCAGCTCCCCCGCTCTCTCTTTTTCTCTCAGTCCTCACCAGTATTGCCCCTATTCACAGTAATGCTGTGAAGGACAATAGGCTTTTTCTAGCAGGAGCCTCAAAATTCTTGCAACCTCTCTACCCACTACCCAGTTCCAAAGCTGCTTCCAAACTGTTAGCAGCACCCTACTTCTCAGAACCAATTCCTGTCTCAGTCTATTTAGGCTGCTATATCAGAATACTATAGACGGAGTAGCTGATAAACAGCAAACATTTATTTCTCATAGTTGGAGGCTAGGAAATCCAAGATCAAAGCCCTGGTAGATCTTTTGTCTAGTGAGGGCGCACTTCCTGGTTCATAGTCAGCAGTCTTCTCACTGTGTCCTCACTTGGCCGAGGGGGCAAAAGAGCTCACTGGGGTCTCTGTTATGAGGGCACTAATCCCATTCATGACAGCTCTGCCACCCTGAATCACCCAAGTCACCTAATCACCCAGAGGCCCCAGCACCTAATACCATCTCATTTCAGACTGGTTTTCAACGTACAAATTTTGGTGGGGGACATATTCCATAGTGAGCCCATAGTGAGGGTAAGAGCTATCTTGTAGACAGGACAGTTAAGTATGGCTGCCCAGCCCGTGCACTGCACAACTCCAACTCTGGGGATGGTCTCCATCCTTGCAATGCAAAGATACAATGCAGTGATCACTCTCTGAAGAGCTTTGAAAGTGCAATCCCCAGTTGTAGCTGGTATGGCTATAATGCTCATCCAATGACTCTCTATTTCCCAGAATTATTAGGGGGACAAGATGAAAAAATTAACAGGAAATAGATGCGAGCCCTTCCTCACCCTGGCCCTTGCATACTTCTACAAATAGCATGCCTGGGGAGAGGTCAGCACCAAAAGTCATTTATTAAACATTAAGCTGCCGGTGTTGTGCTGGGTGACTTAAAAAACAAGTTCCTGCCTATCTTGTCTTTATCTATTGGTTTTTTCCACATCCTCTCTGACTGCCCCCTGACCTTTTGAAATACCCTTGATAAAATTAGACACGAGAGCTTTAAATGGCTCCAAGCAGGCAATTCTATTGTGTATACCAAAGTTCAAATTCCTAGACCTATATGACAAATCCAGTTCTAGCTTTAAACAAAAGAATTTGTCACTTAAACAACAACAAAATACACAAAACAGCAGTTTTCATTGTCTTCCTCACAGGCTCTGGAGATCACCACGCACACACTACTGTGCATCAATGTTTCCCAGTTAATGAGCACCCAGTTTGGGCCAAACATCATGCTAGAAGCTTTCCTTACACACAGTACCTCCAGTGACTTCACTGCAATGGAATAGCAAAGGCCTTCTGAGAGCTGATGATGCATGAACTGCCCCCACCCGCTTCTCAGCCCCACCTCTCTTGTTCGCCAGCCTCGCTGGCTTCCCTTCAGCTCCTGCTCCTGCCTGCCTCTGGACCTCGGCACTTGCTCTCCCCACAGGTCTGTGCAGAACCAGGCCTTTTGTCTCTTTCAGGTCGCAGATCGAGTGTCACCTCCTGCAGGAGGTCTTCCCTGAACACCATTGCTGAAGCGTTCACCTCCAAGTGCCCCAGTGCCTTCACTGTGCTTCCAGATATCAACTCGCTCATCGGCTTTATCCCTCCCGCTGTCAGCTCCAGCTCAGGGACCTCTCTGGCCACATGCACCGAAATACCCAGTGCCCATAGCAGTGTCCGGCTAGCCTCAGGGAGTCCTCAGATACATCTTAAACACAGGAGGCCTCTGGTTTGCGGCTTCCCACAAGCCCAGGAGGCAGACACTGTCCGACGTCTTCACAGGGGAGAGCCCTGGAGAGGCTGCAGCAGAGCTCTGAAGCCAGGGCTCCTTGCCTGGGGCCTGAGCTCAGGCTGGGGTATGCACTTCCCCTCATCCTTGACATGCCAAGCCCTGTCCTCAATGCTTACAGACACTGACCCGGTAAGTCCAACAAGCATCCTGAGACGCACTGTTCCGATCCCTGTTGTCAGGGGAAAAGTGGAGACAGAGAGGTGGAGTGACTGGACCATGTCACAGACCTTAGAGATGGCAGGGCTGGGAGTGGAACCCTGGTGAGGAGGGTCCTGGAGTGAACACTCTGCAGCCTCTCTCCTCACCGATGACAGCACTCACTGCCTGGAGCGCGTCCCATCTGACTTCCTTCAGGCCTCGGGACCAAGGGCACGTGGACAGGAATGCCTTTCTGACACCCGAGGTAAGTGGTTCCCTCCAGGCTGCAGCCTACAGCTCTGTGCCCGTGAAGTCGTGCAGTCACATCTGACTCTTTGCGACCCCATGGACTGTAACTCGCCAGGCTCCTCTGTCCACGGGATTCTCCAGGCAAGAATACCAGAGTGGGCGGCCAAGCCCTCCTGCAGGAGATCTTCCCCACCCAGGGATCGATCTCATGTCTCTTATGTCTCCTGCACTGGCAGGAGGGTTCTTTACCTCTAGCGCCACCTGGGAAGCCCTACAGCTCTCTAGCCTGATGTAACTTGTTGACTTAGTACTTAGCACTGTCTGACATATTTTACCGTATTTAATCAAATATAAGAATTCGTCAACTCTAAGACCTACCATTATGCATCTCTAAAAAGGCTGAAAAATACCAGTCATCATGACATGATACCAATAACTTCATCAGAGATGTTCAAATGTTAAAACTGTGCCTCTCAGAATCAGTGTTATACCATATATCTATTTATTTGCTCACTGTTCTTCTGTCCCCACTAGAATAGAAGCTTCATGACAGCAGGAATTCAGTGGTTTGGTTTATTACCATATTTCAAGATCAGAGAGTCAGGTTTTCAATGAAGATGTACTGAAATGAATTGAACCGAACCACTCTCTATGAGGCAAGTACTACTATTACCTCCATTGTACAGATGAGAACAACTGAGATACATAGAGGTCAAGGAACTGACCCAAAATCACACAGCTAGCAAGCTCCTGACTTATCTTCAGATAGTTCAGAACACATTGTTCCCAGGGGGACAAAATTTAGAGAGTTGCACAAAACAGTTTTAAAGCTGCTTCAATTTGTTTTGATTTTAGTGGAATTTGGGTGTGTTGTGGTTGTTGTTGCTTAAGCAAAAAGTCATGTCTGACTCTTTGCAACCCCATGGACTGTAGCCCATCAGACATCTCTGTCCATGGGATTTCCTAGGCAACAATACTGAACTGGGTTGCCACTTCTCTCTCCAGGAGATCTTCCCAACCCAGGGATTCCTGCATTGCAGGTAGATTCTTTATTGCTGGGCCACCAGGGTATCCCAATTTGGGTGTGGGGTACTATAAAACAAGTCTTGGGCCAAGACATCTTTCAGAATCAGTTCTTTATGAAGTGTAATTACAATGCATGGTCTAAGGGGATGAATGTTCAAAATCACACTGTTTTGGTCATCTGCTCTACCCAGGCTATAAGCTCATATAAGCCAGAACAAGCTTAAATATGGTCTCTGAGACCAAATTCATCTGACAATAAAGCATTAGGAAATGTCGAACTAGTCTGGCCGCATGCTGAACTAATTGAGTATTGCCTATGGCTCGCCGTCAAGATCTCAGTTACAGTAAGATACAACGGGGCGAGAACAGATGAAGGGACCTTCTTGCCCATTTGAAATCTTGGTTCAGTTCAGTTCAGTTCAGTTGCTCAATCGTGTCCGACTCTTTGCGACCCCAGTGACCACAGTACACCAGGCCTCCCTGTCCGTCACCAACTGCTTGAGTTTACTCAAACTTATCTCCATTGAGTCGGTGATGCCATCCAACCATCTCATCCTCTGGTGTCTCCTTCAATCTTTCCCAGCATCAGGGTCTCTTCAAATGAGTTAGTTCTTCACATCAGGTGGCCAAAGTAGTGGAGTTTCAGCTTCAGCATCAGTCCTTCCAACGAATATTCAGGACTGAATTCCTTTAGGATGGACTGGTTGGATCTCCTTGCAGTCCAAGGGACTCTCAAGGAGTTCTCTCCAACACCACAGTTCAAAGGCATCAAATCTTTAGCACTCAGCTTTCTTTATAGTCCAACTCTCACATCCATACATGACTACTGGAAAAACCATAGCTTTGACTAGCATACCTTTGTTGACAAAGTAATGTCTCTGCTTTTTAATATGCTGTCTAGGTTGCTCATAACTCCCAAGGAGTAAGCATCAATTTCATGGGTGCAGTCACCATCTGCAGTGATTTTGGAGCCCAACAAAATAAAGTCTGACACTGTTTCCACTGTTTCCCTATCTATTTGCCATGAAGTGATGGGACCAGTTGCCATGATCTTAGTTTTCTGAATGTCAAGCTTTAAGCCAACTTTTTCACTCTCCTCTTTCACTTTCATTAAGAGGTTCTTTAGTTCTTCTTTGCCTTCTGCCTTAAGGGTGATGTCATCTGCATATCCGAGGTTATTGATATTTCTCCCAGCAATCTTGATTTCAGCTTGTGCTTCCTCCAGCCCAGCATTTCTCATGATGTACTCTGCATATAAGTTAAACAAGCAAGGTGACAATATACAGCCTTGATGTACTCCTTTCCCAATTTGGAACAAGTCTGTCGTTCCATGTCCAGTTCTAACTGTTGCTTCCTGACCTGCATACAGATTTCTCAGGAGGCAGGTCAGGTGGTCTGGTATTCCCATCTCTTTCAGAATTTTCCAGAGTTTGTGGTCTACACAGTCAAAGGCTTTGGCATAGTCAATAAAGCAGAAGTAGATGTTTTTCTGGAACTCTCTTACTTTTTCAATGATCCAACATATGTTGGCAATTTGATCTCTGGTTCCTCCGCCTTTTCCAAAACCAGCTTGAACATCTGGAAGTTCACGGTTCGTGTACTATTGATCCCCGGCTTGGAGAATTTTGAGCATTACTTTACTAACGTGTGAGATGAGTGCAATTGTGTGGTAGTTTAGGCATTCTTTGGGATTGCCTTTCTTAGGGATTGGAATGAAAACTGACCTTTTCCTGTCCTGTGGCCACTGCTGAGTTTTCCAAATTTGCTGGCATATTGAGTGCAGCACTTTCACAGCATCATCTTTCAGGATTTGAAATAGCTCAACTGGAATTCCATCACCTCCTCTAGCTTTGTTCATAGTGGTGCTTCCTAAGGCCCATTTGACTTTGCATTCCAAGATGTCTGGCCCTAGGTAGGCAACCACACCATCGTGGTTATATGGGTCGTGAAGATCTTTTTTGTATAGTTCTTCTGTGTATTCTTGCCACCTCCTCTTGATATCTTCTGCCTCTGTTAGATCCATACCATTTCTGTCCTTTATCAAGCCCACCTTTGCATGAAATGTTCCCTTGGAATCTCTAGTTTTCTTGAATAGATCTCTAGTCTTTCCCAATCTATTGTTTTCCTCTATTTCTTTGCATTGATCACTGAGGAATGCTTTCTCATCCCTCCTTGCTGTTCTTTGGAACTCTGCATTCAAATGGGAATATCTTCCCTTTTCTCCTTTGCTTTTCACTTCTCTTCTTTTCTCAGCTATTTGTAAGGCCTCCTCAGACAGCCATTTTGCTTTTTTGCATTTCTTTTTCTTGGAAATGATCTTGATCCCTGTCTCCTGTACAATGTCACGAACCTCTGTCCATAGTTCTTCAGGCACTCTTTATCAGACCTAATCCCTTGACTCTATTTGTCACTTCCACTGTATAACTGTAAGGGATTTGATTTAGGTCATACCTGAATGGTCTAGCGGTTTCCCCCACTTTCTTCATTTTAAGTCTGAATTTGGCAATAAGGAGTTCATGATCTGAGCCACAGTCAGCTCCTGGTCTTGTTTTTGCTGACTGTATAGAGCTTCTTCATCTTTGGCTGCAAAAAATATAATCAATCTGATTTCAATATTGACCATCTGGTGATGTCCATGTGTAGAGTCTTCTCTTGTGTTGTTGGAAGAGGGTGTTTGCTATGACCAGTGCGTGCTCTTGGCAAAACTCTATTAGCCTTTGCCCTGCTTCATTCTGCACTCCAAGGCCAAATTTGCCTGTTACTCCAGGTGTTTCTTGACTTCCTACTTTTGCATACTAGTCCCCTATAATGAAAACGACATCTTTTTGGGTGCTAGTTCTAGAAGGTCTTGTAGGTCTTCATAGAACTGTTCAACTTCAGCTTCTTCAGCATTACTAGTCAGGGCATAGGCTTGGATTACTGTGATATAGAGTGGTTTACCTTGGAAACGAACAGAGATCATTCTGTCGTTTTTGAGATTGCATCCAAGTATTTCATTTTGGACTCTTTTGTTGACTATGATGGCTACTCCATTTCTTCTAAGGGATTCTTGCCCACAGTAGTATGGTAGAATTTCTGACTGAAATTCACACATTCCAGTCCATTTTAGTTCGCTGATTCCTAGAATGTCGACATTCACTCTTGCCATCTCCTATTTGACCACTTCCAATTTGCCTTGATTCATGGACCTAACATTCCAGGTTCCTATGCAATATTGCTCTTTACAGCATCAGACTTTGCTTCTATCACCAGTCACATCCACAACTTGGTGTTGTTTTTGCTTTGGCTCCATCTATTCATTTCTTTCTGGAGTTATTTCTCCACTGATCTCCAGTAGCATATTGTGCACCTACCAACCTGGGGTGTTCCTCTTTCAGTGTCCTATCTTTTTGCCTTTTCTTACTGTTCATGGGTTTCTCAAGGCAAGAATACTGAAGTGGTTTGCCATTCCCTTCTCCAGTGGACCACATTTTGTCAGAACTCTACCCCATGACACATCCGTCTTGGGTGGCTCTACACAGCATGGTTCATAGTTGCATTGAGTTCTATTGATTCTTAGTAGTTAATTTCTATAACGCCCCAGGGTGAGAGCTCTTCATTAGAGTGCCCCCTTCATGTGGGGTTCCAGCATGCTAGGACATCTCCGTGTTCCTCTGAAGCATAAAGATGAAATGTTTATGAAGAGCTCTCTGATCCCTCATCCTGGACTGTTACAAACATCCACAGCTGAGCACTCTTTTTTTTTTTTTTCTAAATAAAAAACAAAGCATACTTTAATAAGTCACCTGCATGCTCATTGGTCGGTCTTTATTGGCTGGTGGCTTTGACTTAACTGATTTGCTTGCTGAATCCATCCAAAAGTCCCATGTCAATAGAGGTATGTTCACAGAAGGGGTCTATCATTTTATGGTGCCAGTACCAGATAAAACAGTTATTTAAAGACTGTCAGCTGGTGTAACATAAAGCTCATTATTAAGGGCAAAACCTCATGTTTATGCACAATTGCAAACAGTTACATTTAAATTGGCCAGCAGGGGCCCAGTAAAAGTGACTGCCTGACACTGCCACCTGAAGTTCCTTGGTTTTGAGTACCTCACATTGCATTCTTGTTTTTCTGTACTAAAACTGCCGTAACCTGTAAAATGAAGGAACCATAAAAGCAAGTGGACTAGAAAACCCTACAGAAACATGAGATGCCACTCCTGGTATATTCTATTAGGTGCTTATTCCACAAGGGGTACATAAAATGCAAGGTGCCAGGCTTCTCACCTCAGTTTGTGTCTCTAATGGGAGGCATATGCCCACCTGGTCCACTGGAAACAGTTGATCAACAGGTAAAATGATCTCGAGATTCCTGGTGGAAATTTTGTACAAGAGGACTCTAAGCTGATCTGGGCCCAGGTTGTGCTAAAGATACCAGCAATGTTTACCCTTCATGGAGTGCTTACTGGATGCCAGACACTATACTACACCCTTTATAAACATAATATTGATGTACACACACAATTCTAATCATTAAATCTCCTGCTTTCTTTTCTTCCTAGCACTAAATACTGTCTGATGATTGTGTATATAACTACTTTATTTTCTTACCCTCTGTCTCCCCAACTAGACTGTATATCTGTGAGACTGGGTACCTTGTCTTTCTTATTCCTTGATGTAGTCTTGGTGCCTAGAACATTAGTCAGTACATAGTGAGTTCCCAATTATGTACTGATGAATAGTGATGCAAACTGACAGCAAGTCTATGTGAGATATCATTACTCCCATTTTACAGATGAGGAAACTGAGGCCCAGAAAGACAGATGACTTGCACAAGGTAATAACATGCACACAGATAACTGACAGAGCTAGAATATAAATCTGGTCTAGCAGTTTCCAAAGATGGACCTTCTGGACTATTCTAGACGATACCATTTGGCAGTGGGAGGCTGGAGCTGGCCTTTTATGGAGGGCCAAGCTTTCTAACTTTCAATTCAGTGACTTCACTTTGCTGGCCTGATATTTAAGTGTCATGGCACCAGTGTTTATACCACGGAAACCGGCAGAGCACTACCAGCCAGGCTTCCTCTTAGGAGCGGCAAGTTCCGCAGCCCCCCTCTGGATATCTGTGAGTCAAGCATGCTTTGTTGTTTTGGGCCTCTTTTACACATGTGTGCTCAGCTGCTTCTGTCGTGTCTGAATCTTTGTGACCCCGTGGACTGTAGCCCACCAGGCTCCTCTGTCCACGGGATTTCCCAGGCAAGAATACTGAAGTGGGTTGCCATTTCCCCATCCAGGGGATCTTCCTGACCCAGGGATCAGACCCGGGTCTCCTGCATTGCAGGTAGAGTCTTTAACCGCTGAGCCACTGGGGACACCCTTTGTGCCTCTTACTGATTCTTAAATTCTCAAAGACCTCCTTCTTCCTCCCAGTCCCCTTTCTCTGAATCTTCTCTTTTTATAATGTCTGCTCAGAAGCGGAAGCAGGCGTATGGCTGGGGCAGGAAGGGAAGCTGTAATTCTCTCAGTGGGCTGCTATCCAGACTTGAGGTCCTAGCACTGCTGGGTCTTCCCATGTAATTGGTCCTTATTCCTTACAGATGGAAACACAAAGAACCCTGGGCAATCCACCCTCGTGAAGAGCTTTCCCCAGGGTGACTTGTGGAGGTTTAAGTCCTCCCTTACACACTGAAACCATAATCAGAGAAAACTAGCCAATTTGATCACATGGACCACAGCCTTGTCTAACTCATGAAACTAAGACATGCCGTGTGGGGCCACCCAAGATGGATGGTCATGGTGGAGAGGTCTGACAGAATGTGGTCCACTGGAGAAGGATATGGCAAACCACTTCAGTATTCTTGCCTTGAGAACCCCATGAACAGTATGAAAAGGCAAAATGACAGGATACTGAAAGAGGAACTCTCCAGGTCCATAGGTGCCCAATATGCTATTGGAGATGAGTGGAGAAATAACTCCAGAAAGAATGAAGAGATGGAGCCAAAGCAAAAACAACACCCAGTTGTAGATGTGACTGGTGGTAGAAGCAAGGTCTGATGATGTAAAGAGCAATATTGCATAGGAACCTGGAATGTTAGATCCATGAATCAAGGCAAATTGGAAGTGGTCAAACAAGAGGTGGCAAGAGTGAATGTCGACATGCTAGGAATCAGCAAACTAAAATGGACTGGAATGGGAGAATGTAATTCAGATGACCATTATATATACTACTGGGGGCAGGAATCCCTTAGAAGAAATGAAGTAGCCATCATGGTCAACAAAAGAGTCTGAAATGCAGTACTTGGATGCAATCTCAAAAATGACAGAATGATCTCTGTTCATTTCCAAGGCAAACCATTCAATATCACGATAATCCAAATGTATGCCCCAACCAGTGACACTGAAGAAGCTGAAGTTGAATGGTTCTATGAAGACCTACAAGACCTTTTAGAACTAACACCCAAAAAAGATGTCCTTTTCATTATGGGGGACTAGTATGCAAAAGTAGGAAGTCAAGAAACACCTGGAGTAACAGGCAAATTTGGCCTTGGTGTACGGAAAGAAGCAGGGCAAAGGCTAATAGAGTTTTGCCAAGAGAATGCACTGGTCATAGCAAACACCCTCTTCCAACAACGCAAGAGAAGACTCTACACATGGACACCACCAGATGGTCAATATTGAAATCAGATTGATTATATTTTTTGCAGCCAAAGATGAAGAAGCTCTATATAGTCATGAAAAACAAGACAGGGAGCTGACTGTGGCTCAGATCATGAACTCCTTATTGCTAAATTCAGACCTAAATTGAAGAAAGTGGGGAAAACCACTAGACCATTCAGGTATGACCTAAACCTAATCCCTTATGATTATACAGTAGAAGTGAGAAATAGATTTAAGGGACTAGATCTGATAGACAGAGTGCCTGATGGACTATGGACAGAGGTTCATGACATTATACAGGAGACAGGGAGCAAGACCATCCCCATGGAAAAGAAATGCAAAAAAGCAAAATGGCTGTCTGAGGAGGCCTTACAAATAGCTCAGAAAAGAAGAGAAGCAAAAAGCAAAAGAGAAAAGGAAAGATCTTCCCATTTGAATGCAGAGTTCCAAAGAATAGCAAGGAGAGATAAGAAAGCCTTCCTCAGTGATCAATGCAAAGAAATAGAGGAAAACAATAGAATGGGAAAGACTAGAGATCTATTCAAGAAAATTAGAGATACCAAGGGAACATTTCATGCAAAGATGGGCTTGATAAGGGACAGAAACGGTATGGACCTAACAGAAGCAGAAGATACAAGAAGAGGTGGCAAGAATACACAGAAGGACTGTACAAAAAAGATCTTCATGACCCAGATAATCACGATGGTGTGATCACTCACCTAGAGCCAGACATCCTGGAATGTGAAGTCAAGTGGCCTTAGAAAGCATCACTATGAACAAAGCTAGTGGAGGTGATGGAATTCCAGTTGAGCTATTTCAAGATCTTCATGACCCAGATAATCATGATGGTGTGATCACTACCTAAAGCCAGACATCCTGGAATGTGAAGTCAAGTGGGCCTTAGAAAGCATTACTATGAACAAAGCTAGTGGAGGTGATGAAATTCCAGTTGAGCTATTTCAAATCCTGAAAGATGATGCCGTGAAAGTACTGCACTCATTATGCCAGCAAATTTGGAAAACTCAGCAGTGGCCACAGAACTGGAAAAGGTCAGTTTTCATTCCAATCCCTAAGAAAGGCAATGCCAAAGAATGCTCAAACTACTGCACAATTGCACTCATCTCACACGCTAGTAAAGTCATGCTCAAAATTCTCCATGCCAGGCTTCAGCAATATATGAACCGTGAACTTCCAGATGTTCAAGCTGGTTTTAGAAAAGGAAGAGGAACCAGAGATCAAATTGCCAACATCCACTGGATCATCGAACAAGCAAGAGAGTTCCAGAAAAACATCTATTTCTGCTTTATTGGCTACGCCAAAGCCTTTGATTATGATCATGTGTGGATCATGATAAACTGTGGAAAATTCTGAAAGAGATGGGAATACCAGACCACCTGACCTGCCTCTTGAGAAACCTGTATGCAGGTCAGGAAGCAACAGTTAGAACTGGACATGGAACAACAGACTAGTTCCAAATAGGGAAAGGAGTACGTCAAGGCTGTATATTGTCACCCTACTTATTTAACTTATATGCAGAGTACATCATGAGAAACGCTGGGCTGGAGGAAGGACAAGCTGTAACCAAGATTGCCGGGAGAAATATCAATAACCTCAGATATGCAGATGACACCACCCTTAAGGCAGAAAGTGAAGAGGAACTAAAAAGCCTCTTGATGAAAGTGAAAGAGGAGAGTGAAAAAGTTGGCTTAAAGCTTAACATTCAGAAACTAAGATCATGGCATCTGGTCCCATCACTTCATGGCAAATAGATGGGGAAACAGTGGAAACAGTGTCAGACTATTTTGTTGGGCTCCAAAATCACTGCAGGTGGTGATTGCAGCCATGAAATTAAAAGACGCTTACTCCTTGGAAGGAAAGTTATGACCAACCTAGATAGCATAATAAAAAGCAGAGACATTACTTTGCCAACAAAGGTCCATCTATTTAAGGCTATGGTTTTTCCAGTGGTCATCTATGGATGTGAGAGTTGGACTATAAAGAAAGCTGAGCACTGAAGACTTGATGCTTTTGAACTGTGGTTTTGGAGAAGACTCTTGAGAGTCCCTTGGACTGCAAGGAGATCCAACCAGTCCATCCTAAAGGAGATCAATCCCAGTGTTCATTGGAAGGACTGATGCTGAAGCTGAAACTCCAATACTTTGGCCACCTCATGCAAAGAGCTGACTCATTGGAAAAGACCCTGATGCTGGCAGGGATTGGGGGCAGGAGGAGAAGGGGTCGACAGAGGATGAGATGGCTGGATGTCATCACTGACTCGATGGACATGAGTTTGAGTAAACACTGAGAGTTGGTGATGGACAGGGAGGCCTGGCATGCTGAGATTCATGGGGTTGCAAAGAGTCGGACACGACTGAGCGACTGAACTGACTGAAGTCCTCCATTCCTTCTTTAACCTTTCAGAGGTATAATTATCAAGTAGGGGAGGACATCTACTAGGTTTCCCTTTCCCTGCCTCTCGTCTGGTTTGGACTGGGGCATTCCATCTGTTTGGGAGCCTCAAGAAATTGTTGGGCAATGCTCAGAGAATACTAGGTGATGTTGATCACAGAAGCCCACTATCCACCTGCCAGCCCTGTGTGAGGACCAAGCTGCTTGTAAGCCAGGGTGGCAACAAATCTTTCAAGAGGCTGTTTGAAAATGCTTTATGGCACGTAGGGTTACAAGGCTCTAGCTGAACAAATGGAAAAATTAGTCTACCTTAAAATAGCCAAGGCAAGTAATTTTCTATCACCTTGTTTCTTAAATGTACTTAACGTCCAGAATCTGGGCCTCCCAAAATATGGCTAAGGGTCATCAGTTAAAATGGCAACTTGAAGATAAAAAAAAAAAAAAAAACAGAAAAAACTTCCACTTTATTTATTTATTTTTTTAAAAACTTCCACTTTAATAGTTGCTTCTAAAATGATGCCATCAGCCCTTCTGTTCAGAATAAGGGAAGTTAGGAATGAAAAGACATCAATTATTATTTCTTGAATGTAACAGCCTTGAGCCAGTCTAGGAACAGGAGTCTTATCCCACATCTACTTAGGCTCAGCCACAGCTCTCCCTGACCAGCCCCACCCTCCACCCCCACGCCAGGGGTTTCCCAAGGTCTCACAGCTTAGGTTTGGTTTCCTTCTGGTTTTTCTTGAATGGAATGGTTTGCTTTCTAACTCCTTTCTCCAGATTTCTAAATTAGTCTTCACCATACAAAGCAAGTGATGACAACCAGAGAGGCAGTCTGCTATTTTCTTGTGTTCTTTTTCTCTTCCTCTTTCTTGAACATTTTTGCTCTTCTTTTTGCATTTCCTTTATTCATTCACTCATTCATTTATCCTATTCCATTGCTTCAATAAAGATCTGTTATTAAACAGATACAGCCACTATGGAGAACAGCATGGAAATTCCTTAAAAAATTACGAGTAAACTACCATATGACCCAGGAATCCCACTACTGTGCATATACCCTGAGAAAAACCAGAATTCAAAAAGACACATGTATCTCAACATTTACCACAGCACTATTTACAATAGCCAGGACATGGAAGCAACCTAGATGTCCATCAAGAGATGAATGGATAAAGAAGTTGTGGTACATATATAAATGGAATATTACTCAGCCATAAAAAGGAATGGATTTGAATCAGTTGAACTAAGGTGGATGAACCTACAGCCTGTTACACAGAGTGAAGTAAGTCAAAGAGAACAAATATATATGGAATCTAGAAAAATGGTACTGATCAAACTATTTGCAGGGTAGGAATAGAGACACAGATAGAGAACAATGGATGAAGGAGAGGGTAGATGAATTGAGAGAGTAGCATCAAAACATATACGTTACCATGTGTAAAACAGATAGCTAGGGGGAAGTCGCTATAACACAGGGAGCCCAACCCAGTGCTCTGTGACAACCTAGGCGGGTAGGATAGAGTATGAGATGGAAGGAGGTTCAAGAGGGAGGGGATATATATGTAGACTTATAGCTGATTCACATTGCTGTTTGGCAGAAACCAACACAACACTGTAAAGCAATTATCCTCCAATTAAAAATTTTAAAAGATCTATTAAATAAAATATATGCATCACAAACTAAGAATGCTAATTCCTACGGATACCAGGGATTTGGCCTGCAAAGGGTTTACGCTTATGGGAGGAGAGCCACAAAAGTACAAGCAGAGGGGAAAGAGTAGGACACTGTTGGTGTGTGCAGGACTGCCCCTAAGGGTTGGAGAAGGCTGTATCTGACCTATGACCTGAGAGATGAGCAGGAGTTTGCAGGAGTAAAGGGGAAGAGTGTTCCAGACTGTGACAGCAGGTGCCAGGGCCCTGAGGCACAAGGCCGTATGGCTCCAGAAAGAGACTGAAATGAGCACTGCAGGGTGGAGGTATAAGGCAACTAATGGCAAGAGATGTGGCTGGAGAAATCAGGAGGGGCTAGATAATAGGGATCTAGCACACCAAGGCAGGGAGGTGGGAGTGGATTCAGAAGGTGATGGGAAGGTTGGAGCTGTGAGTGACAATGAATAAAAAGCAAAGGTGGGGTTAACTCACTTCCTACCACACAGTCATGGCCACCCTTCAACAGAGGCCTCTGAGTTTCTCTTGATGGCTGGTGTCATTACTGAATGAGTCATCTGGCCTTAATGTTGATGACTGGGGGTGAGGGTAGGGGGGAGGATGAACATGACTCACAGGGGGCTGAAAATAAACCAGCCCTATTACTTTAGATGCAAATGAGAATAAATGGAATTTCTGGGTCTCACTGTAGTTGGTCTTTTTTGAGGAGGAGAGGGCTGGATACTGAGATACAGGGTCTACTGAACATTATAACATCTTCCCTGCACCTCTTGGCAGGCAAATTACTTCACAGGCCATGAAAATGAGTCACTAAACTCTAAACCTTGGTTGAGAAAAGCAAGTTTGATAAATGTGTCCAGCTACTGGAATAAAGACCCAGAATGCAGGCAAATCATGAAGTTCAGATGGTGCCAATGCAAAAGCAGCCCCAGACCTGCATTTAGTGTTCCACACACACTTATGTGCACACACCCTCCCTTTCTTTCCTTGAAATATCAGTTGCAAATGTCAATGCCTAGAATATCTCATGCCTACAAAGTGATACAATTATAAGTGACCAAAAGGTGAGACAGAGGTGTGTTTAGGAGAGTTGGGGGTAGCCCAGAAAATAAAAAAGTAAAGAAGAAAAAAAATCAGTCAAGAAGAACCATGAATCCAAACATCACATTTCAAGATGTTTTAGTATTTTGTGGATTTATATCACTTCCAAATGTATTAGTCACTTAGTCATGTCCAGTTCTTTGCAACCCCATGGACTGTAGCCCACGAGGCTCCTCTGTCCATGGCATTCTCCAGGCAAGAATACTGGAATGGGTTGCCATTTCTTTCTGCAGGGCTTCTTCCCAAGCCAGGGATCTAACCCAGGTCTCCTGCATTGCAGGTAGATTCTTTACTGTCTGAGCCATCAAGGAAGCCCCATTTCATCTCAAAATTCCTGCAGTATTTTTACATATTTAAAAGACAGAATGGTACATCCCTGATTTTATTCTCTGGAAAAACTTACTCTGATGTTATCACTTGTGGGAGTGACCCGGCCTTTAATTTTTGACCAAACACCTAGGTTACAGAGCTTAAATCATTTTGGAAGGCCTGATTAGCTTGTCCAGCGCTAATTAGTACCTTTCTTGGCATTCTTGTCCACCTCCTATTTCATGACTGAGAATAGTAGAGCCTACTTTTGCAAATATATTATGTTACATCTATGAGGTTTTTAAAAATTTTTTAAAGGCAGACTAAGTGGAGAAGAGGCTGTATAGAGAAGAGTCCCCAGTACGCCCTTAGGTTGAGCCCCTTCAGCCAGCAGTAAGCACATAACCCTCTTTTGTCATGGGAGGGTTCTCTGGATGATCCAGACACTTCCATGCATTTTTTAAAAAAAGAATGAGCATCTTTCAAAATGGCGCCTCCTGATAACCAATGACTCCCAGGGACGCCGAACATGCCCATCATTTGTCACGGAATTTGGTACCATGTAAAAGACATTTCCCAAGAAAGCACCTCCTCCTTCCATGTAGTTTTCTTGAGTCAAACTCCAAAGGCCATCCCTGTTGTGAAAGCTCCCTCTGGCAAGAAGTTAAAATTGAAGTTATCTTGGCAAAACAGGAAATTATTTTGGGGGTGGGGGACAGAATTAAACTTGGGTAGTTTTTCTTCTTTTTCTCAATTGTATTTTTGTTCACAGCTTCAGCTGGGAGAGAGAGTATTCACATTTAGTTTGGAGTTTATGAGTTCATATTTTATAATTAACGTTGCCAACAGGGGAGTTTGATTAATACCAAGCAGTGGATTTTGAGCAATGTTCCATACAAATTGCCAAATTTAGCAATAAAATAAATTGGTTATGTGAACATAATTAGTAGGATGACTACTTAAAATTCAAAACCGAATGTGAATAATTCCAAATCATCTGAGCCACAAATCCATTATTTGTATAGAAGGGAGAAAGTATAGCATTTGGGTTTTATTTTGCCCTCAACCACAATGTTATTCAGCACCAAGCTGAACATAATGAAACTTCTACAATGGGCTGTGACAATATTTTAGAGCAACCCAGAAACACACACAGACGCATGTGCACGCACACATGCAAAGTGAATGTAATAAAGATAAGAAATGCTAAACTGAGTTTCCATTGTAAACGTAAAAATCTATAACAAATTTTTTACGCAAATGCTGTACTACATTTTTCTGATGCACCATACATAAACCTATGGCACAAAATTACTCAGGAGAGCCTCTTGCCTTTAAATATTCACAGTACCTTATTGTCACCCTGGACTTCTCCGAGCCTTTGCTGAAGTTCTTTAATTTCTTCTCCCAGATGTTTATTTCGGTCTTGAGAATCTCTCAATAGTTGTGCAAGATTAGCCTGCAAATATCAACACATTATGAAATATAATCAGAAATGGAGGAGTGGAGAAATGTGAGGTTTTATTAGGCTTATTGCAGTCAGCATCCAAGCCCAGCTGAAGCACACAAAGCCCTTTAGAGTAAACACATGTACGAATATAGCAAGTGTGAAAATCACGCCACTACAACCGCATGGAGGGAAATAAAATTGGCCATGAACCTCAATTTGGGGATGTTCTTTGTTTCCAGAACGGCTCACAGACAAGTGATGGAGGACTTGGTCTTACTTGACATTTTTTTTAAAAGAGCTCCTCATGAAAACTCTTACAAGCAGTCCTAGAGTTCAATGTTAACTTTGGGCCAACAAGAAAGGAAAAGTTTCATTTCCTTGTTTGGATAGTTTTTTCCTTCAAATAGATCATGTTTAATGAACTTTTCTTTGCCGTCTTAATGACCAGAATTTTGATCCAAAAAAAAATCTGTCCGACAAGAGACCGGTGAGGTATCATGATTGCAGAAATCAGGATCCAGGGTAATGCAACAACCTCCTGGGCTGCTTTGCTCACCTCCTTATTCCCCTGTTCTAGTCCCCAGGGTACCAAACAGCCAGGATGAGCACCTTGCAGTCCAGTCTTTGTAATGGCATCACTTCCTTAAGATTTCCCCCTGCTCAGACCAGATCCCGCTAGCCCACATGGGCAGTTCTCCCCTCCCTCAGTCCAGCTTCATCAACACGTCACAGCCGGTTCCTCCGGACCGCGTGAGCACCCTTTACCATGCTCCCGCCCTTCTCAGGTTCCCTGAACCTGAATGTACATCTGTTCCCACACTATGTGCATGCTTTCATCTACTCAAGCCTGTAACTTTTTGTTCAACTTTACCTCCCGTGGCTGCTGCTTCTATACTGTTCCAATTTTGCTCATTTGTTCTAATTCTCACCTTGCTTACTGTGCTCTTATCTAACCTCAGCAAGAAGAAACGAACTAGTCAAAGGTAGAGATTCCTTTTCCTCCTTCCTAAGCCTCCAAGGACATTGCTCCAGGAAGTGCTCTCATTTCAGCAAATGTTTTTAAAGACTTCCGATGAATAAATGAATGAAGGAAGGAGGGACGCAAGCAAGCCAGCAATCAGAATATGACTTCCAAAGAGGCATTTTTCAGCAACAGTCATACAAGGGGTTTGAGAGTCATCTTTTCGATTCCTGCCCTGTGATAGCTGAAGAAACTCAAACCCAGAGACATTGTGGATGAGTGCAAATGCAGTTGGCTAAATCTCCAAAGACTTCAATGCTAATACTTCCAGGAATACTCAGTTATGTTAGGTAATCAAAGGGGAATGAAAGTGAAAGACTAATATAAAGACTAAACCTTGGCTCATCCTTGACTCCTCACTTTATTTCATCTCCCATGTTCCAGCCATTGGGATATCCAGCATCTCTACTGTCAAGGTAGGCCCCCATTCAGCTCCTCGCAAGCCCACTTTCTGGCTGTTCCCCACATAGTGCAGGCAGGACCCATCTCAGCATCGCTCCCTCTGTCGGTCCTCTTGGACTAGAATGCTCTCCCTCCCAGATACCTCTTGGCTCACTCCCTGACCTTTTGAAGGTCTTTGTTCAAAGTGCATCACTTCAAAGGGCCCACGTGGACCACTATCTAACGGTGCAAACTGCCCACCTCCCCTGAATGCCCAAGCCCTTTCCCCTGCACTACTTTTTATTTCCAGAGCACTTGCCATCTCTTAACATACTATGTAATTTACTTTCTTGTTTATTGCCATATGTTGACATATGTTTATTGCTCAGTGTTTATTTCCTATCTCTCTCTCCCTAGTAAGAGAGAAGTTCCATTAAGGGCAAGGAACTTTGTTCTCTCTACTGGTCTACCTCAAGAACCTAGTGGATGCTCCATAAATATTTCTTAAATTAAAGATAATACATTGAGTCTGAAGATTGTGGTCTTAGCCCAGAGAAATATCTGGAATAATAAAATACTGAAACCAGTTCATGGAATGTAACATTGCATAGAAACCCCGTTCATCCCCACTTGGCAGGATTCAACACAGCCCTGACTTCCACTCGCTTACTTGTGAACATTACTCAAAAACGTGATTTAATTCTTAACCCCATATTTGCAAAGCTCATATCTTGTAATAGTTGTTTCCCAAATTTCCAAGATTCCTGTCCTTATCAGATAAAAATCTGGTGAAGGATAAGGAAAATTCACCCTCATTTTACAGGCAGGAGAGCAAAGAAACAAGAGATACTGTGGTCAACACACTACTTTGGGAAATTTCTCCAGAAGGAATCATGGACTAAGGTGGGTCCCAGTTCTGCCACTTACTGGACTGGGTGACCTTGAATAAGTTTCTTAACTTCTTGAGTTTCTTCACCCATGAAATGGAGCTAACCATATGTACTTCAGGTATTAAACGGATACTTTCATTGAGTAATGAACCTAGGACATCTTCCACAGTGCTCGATGTATAGCAGGCACTGGGTAAAGGCTGGTCATCTCTGACTGCCCTTCCAGTGGCTCCAGCTCACTCCCTCAGTGGACAGTTGGGCAGACTGGCAGAAAGGCTCCTTGGATACAGCTATCTCCTTTGTCATCCTGCCTCTGCACTCGGTCACCCATTCATTCAGACAACAAATATTTAGGGAGTGCCCACAATGTGTCAGGCACAATTTTTAGACTCAGGAGATACAACAGTGAGCAATACAAAGTCTTGTGAAATGAAATATTTCCTGCCATATCGGTGGGCAAGAAATGTCACAGCCATCCATGATTTCTGGCTTCCTAATGTGAATGAGGCTCCCAAAAGGGAACATTATGCCAGCGATCCGGCAGATGCCGCCACCCCCCAATGGCGATTGCTGAGGAGCTGGGGGTAGGGGACTGCAAGAAGCAGCCATCCGCCACCCCTGCCACCACTTAAGGTGAACAAGGAATTAAGGATGTAAACATTCTAGAAACAGGATTTGGCCCCAGATAGTTGAGGTGCATATGAAAGGAATGAATTCAGTGAGCCTGGAGGCTTGCATCTTCCCATACATAGAAGAACACTAAATTCCTTAGCTTGATATCTGGTTTTCCTAACTACTTAACAATAATCTGTGATGCTCAGACTGACTGCCTGGCCCCTTTATTGCAAACTTGTATATAGCCTGACTCTCTCCTGCCTCCTTGCAGCAGCTTTCTCAGAGCTTTTGAGATGCTGCCTCCCAGGCTCAGAATCCTTAAGATTCCCATCAATTCAAATAACTCTCTACTTTCAAAGTTGTGACGAATTTTTTAGTCCACAGCCCCTTGTTCCTGTAAACTTACATTTTAATAGATGATATTATATTAATTATATTATATTACAACCAAATGAATAACGACTGATGAGTTAAATGATGAGTGCTATGTGAAACAAACACAGCAGGCAAAGGGAAGAGCGTGTGCCAGGGAAAGACCATGGCAGGTGTCACAAGGAAGGCCACATGTAAACCAAGACTTGAAAAAGGAGGGACAGCAAGTGTGAGCCTTGTGGATATCCTGGGGAAAGTTCCAGCTAGTGTGAAGGCAGCCGGCTTCCTTCTCCCCCTCACATCACAAGATGCCCACTTTGGAAAACAGTTCAAAACCACTAGAGCAGGTTAACCCAGGGACTGCAGTAGAGAGATGATTCAATTCTTGATTTTCCTTTCTGGGTTCCTCCCCTCCTTCTTGCAGCTCTCCTGTGCTAGCACAGAGTATCACAAGCGGGCAGCCTCTCCTTTTCCTCCAGGGAACTCCAGAACACTTCCCAGACATTAGCTCAGCAAGCATAATCCCTCCCCAGCAGATGGAGGGACAGGCACCCCAGGCCAGAGGGACTGGCCCAGAGGCAGGATGCAAGGAGCAGCCCAGTGCCGGCTGGTGCGTGGCTGAAAGTGTCCTCAGGGAGTCTGCTGGCACCTGCGCACAGCATCTCAGCACCCCATCTGCAGGAGACACAGCAAAATTCACCTTCACAGGAGCCTGCTTCTCTTAACACAGTGGAAGAGATGTTCAGAAGGAAACGCTTGTGGGAGCAACAGTGAAAGTTAATAAAAGACAAAAAAAAAAAAATCTGCAACATCCTTGACCTGCTCTTTCTGAATCAATCACTGCTTGAGCCTCTTAGGTGGGTGGGAACATCCTGACGTTTTTTGATGTAACCACAATAGCTTAACCCTCACAGCTTGAACTCTTGATGGTGAAAGACCCTGACCTCCAATTTGTCACAGATCAGTATTTGTGCAAAATACAATGGAGATCAATTCCTAGGAAAACAAATTGAAGAAGACCTCAAGGCCCCAAGTGTTTGTTAGGTTCACCTGACATAAAATCACACATACTAGCAAGGAAACTAGATTAATAGCAAGGAAATATATACATTTACCATATGTAAAATAGATAGCCAGTGGGAGTCTGATGTATGATGCAGGGAACCCAAAGCCAGTGTTCTGTGATAACCTGGAGGGATGGGGTGGGGAGGGAGGTGGGAAGGAGATCCAGAAGTGAGGGGACACATGTATGTCTATGGCTGATTCATGCTGATGTATGGCAGATGCCATTATGATACTGTAAATTAATTATCTTCTAATTTAAAAAAAATTATTAACACCTGCTCTCATTTTCTGCACTTCTTTTTGTCACAGGGACCAGAAATGGCAGCTTGCGGCCTTTCACTGGTCCTGAGGCCCTGCTTTGAATAGCATTCAGCCCAGAGATACTTACTGGTATTTGGGTGTTACAGCAAGGCAGGCACCCAGTTTATATATCAAAGGTTCCAGTGATATGCGAAGTAGAGGACTGGGCTGCTTTAGGAAACAGTGATTCAGAGACACAGTGATGAGACTGTTGAACATTATTTACTCTGCAGCCTGGCTGGAAAGAAATCTACTAAAATAAAGTCAAGCATTTCGACAGAAGCTGCAAAACAATGGCTAATTAGAATCACATCGCCTCCAAGGTAATTCACCATAAATCTACCCCAGCTTTCAAACTGACCCTTGGGGTAGGGAAGGGTGGGGGAGACCCCCCCTTTTAAAGCAGGTGGCTGTAATTTTCTTTCCCATTTCATAGGCTGGCTTAGTTGTCAATACACAATTCTTTTCTATTCAGTCCTTCCACCTCCTCAACTCCCAAACAATAACTTTGAAAACTAGAAAATGACTATTCTGATATGGTGCCTAATTCCTTGACATACACCTTAAAGAACAAAAAAAAAAAAAAAGAGAGAGAGAGAAAGAAAAGTAGTACATTTCAAAGCACTCAAAATAGAGGAGAAAAGTTCACACAATTCTTTTGACCAAAAATAACACCCATGACTCACACACATTCACTATAACCATCCATCAAGCTAACACGCGGCGCCTGCTTATAATTTATCAGCTATGCAGAGCGTTTGTCTCTGTGTTATTGAGAAGGACTCTGTGACCATCAGTTTAGAATAGCTGCACGATGTAAAGGCAATGTCAGGGAAAAAGTGGCAGACCATCTAACACTGGAAAGGATTTCACAGGGAAGAAAACAAAACCGAGAGATTATTTCCTCTAAATCTCTGGGGCAAGGAGTAGCATAAATAGCAGAACATGAAAAGGTTTCAAAAGAAGTCTCTTTTAAATATTCAGATCTAGCCAGGGCTGATGTTAAAAGGTTGACATTTCCACTCTGATAATAGTGGGATGCTGAATATACTAGAGTATATTGTAGAAGCTATATATTTAAGTCACTCTTTCTAGTTCGGAGTTTCTATATTAAAATTGTGATGGGGAAAAGAGAGAAGACAGATTTGATGAAAACACGGCTGGGAGACCTGAGGCTGAAGGGACATTGCAGCTGTCTATTCCAACACACCTTCCTTTATCAAGGATCCAGTCAACCCCCAGCTACAATGGATGTTCACAAAAGCGCCAGCCAAGGCCAGCCCTTGGTGTGGGGACTATGATGCTTGTGGAAATTCTCTCTGCACAGAGATGAAGACTACACATCCTGACAGTTGTTATAAATGCAGAGGTCTGGGAGTTGAGAGAGCTGTGTGCATCTTGCCCCAACCTCTCTGCTTTTTTTGCAGAAATTCTCAGTGAGACAGACTCGTCACATGGACAAGGGGAGCTGTCGTTGCTTTCTTCAAGTCCTGCTGCATCCTAAACTCTGGCTCTTGCCACTGTGTTTGAATTCCTTCATAAATGTCAGAAAATACATAGACATTTACACTATAGATGCAATACATTTTTTAAACTTATAAGAAGTGGTGGGAGTTTTTTGTTTGTTTGTTTGTTTTAATGGTATATCACACTGGCAATGACAATCTCTGTGAAGGACCCCTGTTTTCTAAGCTCAAGTAACCAAGACTGGTTTACAAGGAGGGGAATTCAGGGTATCAGGTATAAGAAGTAGCCCTAAATCTTTTAGGTGGGGAGACAAGATCCATTATGTACCAATTTTCTCACTGATGTAAGAAATGAAAAGTTGGACATGAGATCAGTATCTGCCACCCCAGAATATCCTCCTCTGCCATGAGAATTATTTTGATATGAAGGCAATTGAGAATCAACAGACACTGAGAATATTCTCCCTTCCCCTTTTCAGCCTAAAAACAGGGCATAAATTTCTATTTGTGAGGCTATCCTATCCTCTCCGTAGTACCAGTAAGGGAAGAGCATCTCTTATCACCGGACACAGAGAACGGGCACCATGATGAGTCTGCATAAACAAATCTTACCAAAATAACCGTATCTTCTGTTAGTTTTCCTATATATCTTCCTAGTTACTTTCCCACAATTTATCATCCCTGGAAGCCCAAATACCCTTTCTTTTATTAAAATGGTATGTAAATCCCTCCCACCCCAGTCTAAATAATTCTTTTGAGTTTGACTTCCCTGGCGGCTCAGGCAATAGAGAATCCACCTGCAATGCAGGAAACCCAGGTTCGATTCTGGGGTCAGAAGACCCCCTGGAGGAGGGAATGGCAACCCACTCCAGCATTCTTGCCTGGAGAATTCCATAGACAGAGGGGCCTGGTGGGCTACAGTCCATGCGGTTGCAAAGAGCCAGACACGACTGAGCGACTAACACTTTTACTTTTTTTTCTTCTCTATGAACTCCCATGCACGTAAAATATTTATAAAATTGTACGCTTTTTTCTCCTGTTATCTGCTTTTGTTAAATTTGCAGGCCCCCATGCACTGAACCTAAGAAGGTAGAGGAAAAGATTTTCCTCTCCAAGAGATAAAAACAAAATCAAAGAAAGGGATGAAAAGTTTAACATTAACCTCCCAACCTTGTGCTAAGCAGACACTGGGAAGAGCAGGAAAATGGGAAGGCCACACATTTTCACCCCAGTTCTTAAATAATTCAGCCACCTGGAGGGGAAAGGAGCAACATTTCAGTTACAATCCCTTGAGTTATCCTGAAAACTTTGTAATTTATTAGATATATACCACGTCAGAAACCTAGCCATGGAAGTCATCATAACGACTCTCATAATTCTCCATCATAACGTAAAAGTGATGTGTACCAAAAAGCCTGTAACTGCCTTCTCAGCTGGCTGACATATCAAAACCAGGATTTAAAAATTGGAGGGGAAAAAAATGAGAGAGAGGCAGGTAAAAACTTGGCCTTGGCACTTCTTCAAGAAGATTCCTTTTTTAAAAAAAAAAAAAAAACTGTGAGAAGAGACCAGATTTAGAAAATGCTCCTGAACTACATGGTGTTTATCACCTGAACCCTTTAAACTCACACCTCCAGTAGTGTAAAGTACTCGATTAAGCAAGAATATGTAAAAAAAAAAAATTGAGAAAATGTGGAGTATACTCGAATGGTGTGATTGATAGCAAATTTAATTGCAATTTCTACTCCACTGCTTTGGTCCTATAGCGACTCCTGTGTTAACAGAGTGAAACTCGCTTTGCTGAGCAAGGGCCCCCTGTTCATAGCAACTGCCACAGTGATGACCTCCACTACAGTGACAGCTTTCTTATTTACAAAAAACAACCACGGAAAGAGAGTTCCTTCCACACAGTCTCACCGAGATTTTGCCCGCGTAAGCAGCCCCCGGCCCAACTCCTCTCAACTCACCATCTCCAAACACACACTGGCGAGGGCAGGCATTTCCAGGCCCACAGGCAAATGCTCGTCTATGGGCTTAGGAGGCTGCTATATAAACAAATGTTTGCTTAATCTTGGCCATTATGGTTCTGCCACATCTGCCACTTTAGTGGCTCCTGTAATAGCCCGCAAGTTCTTTAGACTCATTGACCTTAAATTCCTCCATCTATAAATTGGGGGAAGCCCTGCCTTCCTGACAAAAGTTGTTGCAAGGACTCGAAGGGCTTCTGAGCAGGAGGTGGTAGCACTCAGAATGAAGTTACAGTTGAGATGATGTGTGGGGGGGGCTCCCGCAGGCTGAACCCTGGATTTCTTCCCAGTTTCCCTGGTGTAACAGTGAAGCTGTACTGTTCAAAGTGTTATAAAAAGAAACATCTCAAAGCACTCAAGACCTTTGAAGGAAGTTTTAGGTTCTGAGCATCAAACTGGAATGCATATACAAAGTTGCTCTGATTTGCGGTCACGGGGGACTAAAACAAGATTGACCAAGAAGATTTTCTGCTGAAGCAAAAGGCTCCCTCCCATTCTACAAAGGGTCATTCTGTGCTCTGATTTCTCCAGGGTTGTCATTCTGGCACATGTCATCATCCAAATAAGCCATCACTTTTTAAGGGAAGAAAGCAAAGGCTCCCTCCTAAACCAACAGGAATACCTCCCCTGGTACCTCAACTTGAAATCAAAACAGGCAAAGACAAAGATGTGTTTGATTGTTTATTCAAGGAGGAGTCTGCTAGGGGAAAACTGTGTTGCCATGACCCCAAAGAATCCCAACCTATAAGAAGATTAACCCCAGATCATTTAAATTCCCCTTTATCTCCTTTGGAGGAATTGCTTGTTTAGCAAAAGAAAAATATTTAAAGGGTCATCTGAGATCTTCTGGTGATCTTGCACTGCACGGCGGAGAGGTGCTCTGTGTATAGTTCTGCCTGAGTATCAAGAAGAAATTTTCATTTCAATATCCCCTGAGAAGCTATTAGTGAAATCACTGTTGTCACGATTTCTTCACTGCTTCTTTAACAGATGATTTGCCATTGGAAATTGAGTTGTTTTAAAAAGGATTCTAAATTCTAAAAGAGAGCTCAATTGACAACCATATTTCTAGAACTACAAACATGAATGTTCTTGTCTATCCTGAGAGGAGGAGACAAAAAACAGGTAGATATTATGACTGGACACTGGTTGCCACAAGAAAGAACACGGGCCTGACAGATAAAGATTTCTAGCTCAGTTTCCGGTTCTCAACCACTGCTTAAGCAGAGGGCTTCGGATAAAGCACTTCATCTTTGAACTTCCAAAACGGGTTGGATTAAATGTTGACTGTGCTTTTTCCTGGACTTCCCCGGTAGCTCAGATGGTAAAGAATCTGCCTGCAGTGCAGGAGACCTGGGTTCAGTCCCTGGGTTGGGAAGATCCCCTGGAGGAGGGCATAGCAACCCACTCCAGTATTCTTGCCTGGAGAATCCCCATGGATAGAGGAGCCTATCGGTCTACAGTCCACGGGGTCGCAAAGAGTCAGACCTGAATGAGTGACAGAGCGCATGCTCTTTCCAATTCAAAGAGCCTCAGAGTCAAATAAGGAACAAAAAACTAAATTAGAACACGGAACAACACGCTAGCAGATTTGGATTTTTAGTCCTGCTCTACTCACCTGTATGACCTTGGACAAGTCACAAGAAAAATAAAAGAATTAGCCAACACCCACTGAGCACCCAGGGGTTCACAAAGAGTCGGACACTGAGCAACTGAACACTGAGCACCCACCAGGCACAAGGCATTGGGCTTTATACATGTTATTACGTGAATTCTTCATAAAAACTGTATGAATCTATCTCATGATTATGTTCATCTTGGAGAGGAGGAAACTGAGTCTCAGAAAGGTTACACAGCTTGCCCTAGATCACCCAGTCAGCAAGTGAAAGTATTATACTTGAATCCCCCAGGTTGGATGCCAGAACCTCAGTTTTTATCTACTGCCATCCGTGGCTCTGCCTTTTGACTTTCGGAAAGACCCAACTTGCTGTGTGGCTGCAGAAGCCAGCTGGGAGATGACACATGTACACAGATACACGTGTGCATGCATACCATATACACATGGTCTCTGCAAAGCACAAAGCAGTGCGAAACTGAGCATGCGATACTGTTTCTACGTACATTTGAAAAGAACTTGCGATACATTTGTAGTCAGCTTGAGCTGCTACAACAAAGCACCACAGACTGGGTGGCTTATAAACAACAGAAGTTCATTTCTCACAGTTTTGGAGGCAGGGAATTGGAGATCAAGGTGCCAGCACAGTCAGGTTCTGGGGAGCGCCCTCTTTCAGGCTGTAGGTTTCTTGTTTTGTACTCACATGGCAGAGAAAGCATGCTCTCTCATAACTCTCAGAAGGGCACTGAATCTGCTCGTGAGGACTCTACCCTCATGACCTCATCTTATCCTAACTACGTCTCAGAGGCCCCACCTCCTAACACCACCACACTGAGGAGTAGAGTTTCAACATATGAATTTAGTGGTGGGGGAGGATGTAAACATTCAGTCCATAAGACAGAGATGATAGTAATCTCTCCTTCTGAGCTGAAGAGGGGAGGAGTCCATAGGAATCCCTCCTTCAAGTCAAGAAATTGAAGCCATGGTTTCAAGGCCTATGGCCAATGAGATGCTCAGTGCTGCATCTTCTCCTTTTCCAATGCGGGGATCTCTTGACCCCCTTCCATGTCCCATCTGTCACCCCGGCAGCTGGTTCTCATTCCAATGCCTTCTGCTAACACAGGTACATTTGCTTTGCAGCTGGAGGGGTAAATACTTCACCTACTGTTTTGCCTTTGGGACAAACACGTGATGTAAGACAGGAGACACTAGGTCAGGGTGCACACCTCTACCCCTCGTTCCTGCTGATGAAAAAGTGAAGAAGGTAATTGCACCTCTCTCATCTACCAGCACACAGATGCTAAAGCTGTCTGCTTCTGGCTAAATGGAAAGTTTCACTGTAACCAGCACCTGCAAATTTAACAGTGCATTTTCTTCCCCACACTGAGCTAATGAAGAGGGCATCTGAACACCCTTGCCCACCCAAAAACCAAGAGCATACTTTTCTAAATCAACTAAAGGTAAACAAAATTGGAAAACCTATATTTTAAACAGGTAAGAATTTTCCCACAAATACTAGAACTATTTCTCCCCACTGTTTATCAAGACATTTTTTTCCATTACTAAGCCAGAATTCCCTCCCTGGCTTTGGGCTATATTTTTCTTTCCATTGCACCGACTACCATTTAACATCCTATATATTTTAATCATTTTGTTTATTGTCTGCTCACAGCATCTCTAAAAGACTTAAGGTAACTATATTGTTTATTGTCCAAATCAAGACACTCGAGAGAGAAGGGAGCACTAATACAAATTATGTCAGGACAGGGATTTTCCTGGCAGTCCAGTGGTTAAGAGTTTGCCTTCCAAAGCAGGGGGTGTGGGTTCCATCCTTGGTTGGGTAGCTAAGATCCCACATGCCTCCTGGTCAAAAATATATATACATATATATAAAACAGAAGCAGTACTGTAACAAATTCGATAAAGACTTTCAAAATGGTCCCATTCCAGTATTCTTGCCTGGGTAATCTCATGGACAGAGGAGCCTGGCAGACTACAGTCCATGGGGTCACAAAAAGAGTAGGACAACCACATCAAAAAAATCTTACGTAAAAATAAAATTATGCCAGGACAAGAGGTGCAAATGGCAATGATCCTGAGCAAACATAAGGTCTGTTCACTCTAACCAAGGCAGGTTCCACACGCTCAAGGATTTGGATCTGACTTTTTTAACTCCTGTGTTCCTAGTGTCTAATCTGCACAGGATACCCATAAGGTGTTCCATAAATTATTACTGAACCATGGTGGCTCTAAGAATGAGCTGTGAGTGGACTGCGGGACTTTAAACTCTTTCTCCATCACCAATTCCTTATGTTATTTCCCTTCAGTAATTTACTTAACTGCCACTGGCATCAATTTCCTCGTTTGTCTGGTGGCAATAATAATAATAACCCCACTTCCCATGGTGGTGTGGGAATTAAATGGGATCCTCCAGGGTGTAATGTTGGGCATAGGGTCTGATATGGCAAGGATGAGCACTCAAAAACACTGGCTCCATTGTTATGATTTGTCATTCCAAGACTGTCTCAAGAAGGCATATAGAGCAGATGGTTAAGACACGGTCTACCCAGCATCCTGTCACCATGACAACAGCAGGAGCTGCCTTACATCTACAGTATGCCTGGCCATGCCCAGCTGACCCTGAAGTGGACCCCTGGACTAAGCCTGGCCTAGGGGAGCTCTCTCCTGGGACTCAGGGAGCAGCTTCTTCCTAAAGATCAAAGACGTGGGGTCTTATGTGGTCAGCAGTCATGTTTCCTATTCTGCAGAGAAAGCAGGTCCAGAAAAAGAAATGATAGCTGACCCAGAGAATGCTGAAGGCAGAGGAAAAACCTGGGGGCCCCTGAACGCTGGTGGTAGCTGGTCTTGAGGCCTGGCTGCATTTCTGCCTCCCAAGGTGGCTGCTCACCCAACCCTTCTGAGGTTCTATGAGCCAGTAACTTCTTCTTTGGCCTAAGCTATTTCAAGTTGCCAAGTGTAACCAGAAGGGTCCTGACAAAGGCACACAAATATACAATTGATCAAAAAAGAAAGGGATGATCAGGAGGGGGAGAGGATGATAAATATTTATTGATGCTCACCCTGTGCCAGGCACTGTGCTGAAGACTCTACTTTTGTTATCTCATTTGTTCCTCCCAGCCACACTATGCAGTGGGCACCATGTTTATTCCCATTTTGTAGATGGAAACACGGAGTCTCAGGCCCCCAAAGGAAACTTCCCAAGGCACATTATTAGCTTAGTGGGTGTCACCGCTGGCCCTTCCATCCCAGGTGATTAATCTAAGCTAATTAATGAATAGTATCCTCTCAGTGAATATTAATAGACCAGGAAGGAAAGCATGTCCTACATTGGTCCAGTGAGGCTGGAGGGAAGGACTTATATTCCAGAGCTAGGTTTTCAGTCTTTCCTGCTTACGGGAACTGGCTTCAGGAGAAAGCTGATGCTAAATTCAAGAAGAAACTGACGTTAAAATCGGCACAGTGATAGAATGGTTAGATGAAATATACGATTCCCAGCTCAATGTGAACTTCAGATTAACAGTCAATATTGTTTTAGTTAAGTAAATATTATTGCATGATACATGAAATTGAAAGTGTTAGTCACTCAGTCATGTCTGACTCTTTGCAACCCCATGCACTGTAGCTCATCAGGCTCCTCTGTCCATGGAATTATCCAGGTAAGAATACTGGAGTGGGTAGCCATTTCGTCCCCAGGGGATCTTCCCAACCTACGGATCGAACCCAGGTCTCCTTCATTGCAGGCGGATTCTTTACCGTCTGAGCCACCAGGAAAGCCCCATACTCTTATACTAAAAAGGTATTCATGGTCCATCTGAAATCCAAGATTTGATTTCCTGTATTTTTCTTTGATAAGTATGGTCGAGAAGAGAGAATGAGTACATGAAAGTACAGCATCTGAGACCTGAACTACCTCTCAACTTGGGGTTTATGCAAGGGTATCAACTCCTTTACTGTTTAAGCAGTTTAGAATGTCTGTCACTGGTACCCCAGTCCATCCTACATCATCCATCACAGGCAGGAAGGGTGCAGGGCCCAAGCTCACACCACCACACTAAATCCTAAAGGGACAGAACTAAATGCCATATTAAAAGCTACAAAGCCAGGACTTAGGACATTGAACCTGTTTTGTTTTGTTTTTTTTCCCCCCAGAGCTGTAAGAATGCAACTTGACAGACTTACTGGAATTCATCAGATTCTCTTCAGTCAATGTAAATTTTTTATTATAAAGTCACAGAACGTGAATTCACTTACACTGTAAAACTCCTTCATGAATACTAACAAACTCTAAAATTGCAGCAAAGATGACGGCTCATAGACACCAAAAACACGAAAACAAAAACATAAGCAATTCCACACGAAGGATCCCAATTTTAAAACATTTATGGTAAATTTCCACATCATTTTTTGAGGAAAAAACTATCAATTAGCTCCATAGAAGAACCTGATATTAGCTCAAAGCTGGAGCATTACAAAATAATCAAATAAAATAGGAAAGGGATATGGAAGTGACCAGAACTGAATGCCTGAAAGGGTAACCATGGGACTGAATTGTTGTTTCAGGGCAAATGTTGTGTGTGTATGTCTACAGTTTATTCAGTCATGAATCTTAGGTGTTTATACGCTGTGCCAGGCATATGATCAGTGAACAAAAACAGGATGTTGGCTGGGCCATTACAACTCTGAAGACAGCAAACAATTCCTGAGTCCTTATCTTCATCCATCAGTTTTGAAGCCCTGCTCTGGTGCAGGGGGTTTCCCATAACATGGAACACATAGCATTAACATCACCATCATCCAGGCTACCTTCAAGCCCATGAAAGTCAGGGTGTGTATCAGTATAGAAAATTGTGAAGTTAAGGAAACAGCTAACAAGATATCTTTGAAAAAAGCAATATATATATATGTATGCATGCAACTGGATTTTAAAAATTTGATGTATGATATTCCTGGATGCAATGCTATAAAAGTGTTAACTGTCTCTACATCAATCTATAAATTTAAGAAAACTCCAATCAAAATACCAACAGGAGTGGGTTAAGGTGGGGTGGGAATCAGAGGAGGACTTGATAAAATATTTGTCAGTTATATTTAAAAAAAAAAAAAAGAAATCTGAAAAGAAAGAGCAAAGCTAAGGATAATAGCCCAAAAAGGTATTAAAAGTATAAACAAAAACAGAATAATGTGGTACAAATAGGATGGGACATGAAGCTCAATGGAACAAACAGAAAGTCCAGAAACACACACACATACAACATAAGGATTTGTTCATTGATAAAACTGGGCACCTAAAATCTGGAGGAAATGGATTCATCAATAAATAATGCTGGCTAGCATTTAGGAGAGAACATAAATGGCTTATGAGTTTTGCTGGTAAGATGTCTTTAAAAGTCTGAACTGCTGAATGACATTCATCCACGGAACGTGAGCTAAAGCCCGCTAGCAGTGAGCCCTCAACTCATGGTTTTTCAACAGGGTTCCCAACAAGAAAGGGAACACAGCCAACTTGCGTGCCCTCTTCTATCCTGTGAGACTTCACTGTGTCTCCTTCACCCAACCCTTAGCTCCTCTTTGCAGTCAGTGTTTCTCAACCACACTTCCCCCAGTAATACAAACACCTTTGGGAAATTAAAAGATTTCTTTTGGGATTCCCTGATCCTCCAGTTGTTATACGACATCAATACAAACATCCTGAGAGTTAGCAAAGATCAGGAGTAAGTCTTACCTGTTTCCTCTTTTCAGGGGGAAGTGATGGATCTCCATCCTACAAAGAAACCAATGTTACATTTTATTTAAAAAAAAATCAGATATATGTAGATTCAAGGAACTGCACTGAATTATGAACTAAATTCAGACCCTCCCCACTCCTGCCCCCTGCAACCAGCAATGTTCTGAACTAAACTAAAATGTACTTTAAAAACTGATAACTGTAAACTGAACCAGAGTTATTTTGGGAAAACCTCTGAAGAATCACTTTCAATTAGGACTAATCTATATGTTTTCTATAAGATGGTTGATGGCATCACTGACTTGATGGATATGAGTTTGAGCAAGCTCTGGGAGTTGATGATGGACTGGGAAGCCTGGTGTACTGCAGTCCATGGGGTCGCAGAGTCGGACACGACTGAGCGACTAAACTGAACTATTTTCTAAACCTATGTGAGCCAAATTAATTAATTACTTAGATTTATCAAAATTACTTTTGAGCAGACTAAACTGAAATAGTATTTCATTTGGTTTGAGTTCCTTTTTTAAATAATTAGATCCAAGGTAATAGTAACGGACACACATATGCACGTGCATATATACACACACTTGAATTTTCTCTAAAGGCAGTACAATTTGGGGACAGGATATGCCCAAAATACAAGAAAACTAAGTGAGAACTTCTAGCCCTATCAGATTTTTGTCTTAAAAGGATTTAATTTCTCTCCCTCATGTGCCATCTGGGAATACATAAATATCTCAGGTAAGTGATAAATGCTCAGGAAACAGGACTCCTATATCTGATGCAGTCCTCATGTAAGTCAACATTACTTTAACCTTAGGAATCTTTCTATTGTATTTCTGTTGAGGACAATTCAATGACCCCAGCAAAGCTGGTTAAATGTAAGCAATAGTGTCAGCACTTAAAAAAGAGATGGCATAAGTGAGAAAAAACGAAGTGAGAATGCAAAATAGCACTATGCAGTTGGTATCCTCCAATTCATTTTAATTTGCATCCTTTAAAAATTGTGCCATATGAAAACTAGAGAAAATCTAATTGCCCAGGAGAGGGAAAGGTTTAAAAATTATGGAAATACTACTATGCAAATATTTTTTTAATGAGTTAAATCTGTATATATGGCCTAGAGAGATGTCCAAAATAAAGTGCTGAGCGAAAAGAGCAAGTTTTAGAGTAACATTTATATAAAGCTGCCCAATAGGACTCTCTGCAATGAGGGACATGTCCCACAGCTAACTGTCCAATATAGCAGCCACCATGGAGATGTTCTATATCAACACAATCCCATACGGTAGCCACCAGCCAACTATAGCAATTGAGCACATGAAATATGACAAGTCTGAGTGTTCAATTTTATTTAGTTCTAATTAATTCAAAATGAAACCTAAATAACCACATGCAGCTAGTCAGTGGCTTCTCTGTTAGCACAGATTTATAACATGAATCCTCCAGAAAAATAAACCCTTCTTACAATTAATTAATAAGTAAATAAGGCACATGCAGACACATTCAGATACGTGTGTACATTCACGGGTGCCAGAGCAAGTATCCGGAAGCATATACTTATCAACCAGCAAATCGTACTGGGTGTGGAGGAAGTAGGGTTGATGACTTTCATGTCTTGATAACTTGAAAGACTTTCATGTCTTTCCGGTTGGTAACTGTCTGGATTCAGCGCTCTTTGGAAGAGATCGCGTGTTTAAAGGCCCTCTTTCTATCTCCATACGGGAACAGGGGCGTCACGGTAACGTCATACGTACGATGAGCTCGCGGTACTTCTTCTTCAGGGACTGGTGACGCTCTCGAAGCTGATTGGCCATGAGTTTGTACTGGTCCCGTTCCTGCTGGCACGTGTCTAGCTCCTTGGAGAGGATCAGCAGGGCTTCCTTCTTACTCTCCAGCTTCCTCTTACACACCAGGAACTGCAGAACAAACACATCCCCGCGACTCAGAACTGCCCCCAGGCCTCCCTCCTCTCACCCGCGGTGGAGTTCATGCACCCTGCAGGGTTGACTTGGCTTCGTTGCTTTTTGTCTTCAGAGATCATATACCCAGAGACATTTGTCATTCAATGACACGTGAGCCCAAAGGCTGCCAAAGTACCTGCCGCAGTGCCCTTGTCACAGAACCAAAACCGTGGCCATTCATGAAGTTTGGCCAGCTGAGACAGGACAATAATTGGTGAGTTAAAGAGCACAATCCTTTTAAACAATTCCATGGTTAAATAGATAACAGGATGCCAAATTTTGTTTCAAAAGGTATTTATATATCCTGATAAGACTGTGTAAAATTCTACTAAAATTTTACAAAATAACACAAATTTAATAAAAATTCTGTACATTACTAACAATTATCTCTTGGTAGCAAAGTTATTTGCATGTTTTCTTTATTCTTTATACTTTTTTATGTTGGCCAAATGTTCTAGAATATACCTATATGGTTTCTATAATTTTAAAAAGTACCAAAAATGTAATAAAAAATTTGGTCAAACTATACATTACTACAATAGATTACACCTGCCCATGCAACCCAGCAGACATTTTCTCACTTGAGAGTTTTTGTTCACTAAAATCGGGCAGAGGTGCGCACTTTTTTTCTAGGATTCAAGTGCAGATACCCACCACCCAGAGACCAATTTTATGAGTGAAGTATTTTAGTCACACTGAATTACCCCCTCAAAGTCAAGTTCCATCTTGCTGGAACTCTTCCTCAGAGTTGCAGGATATCTTCGCCCCTCCATCGCCCCTCTCCCCCCACTGTGACAGACCCTCACCTGACAATTACCCACCACCTGGGCCAGCGTGAGCCCGACTGGGATTCTGTCCTTTTATTGGGTCTATTGCACCGTCTGGTGTTATTCACATATGTGAGATGTGGCACTAAATACCTTTTGAATTTGCCCCGTAAAAGACCAAATTCAGAGCATTCATGAAAACAATTTATAGTTTCATTATACACTCTGACATGAGCACTTTGTCATTACGGACGCTCACACAAAGCAGACAGAGGATCAGCACTCTCATACCATTCGAGTCAATGCTCTTTTATGGACAAAAAGCATTACTCATATATAGTGCTTGCTTGGAACTGACTTTGTTAAGTTCAATTTCAAATAAATGAAAGGGGAAAAAGAGTTTTGTGCATTAGCACATTTTTTTCCTTAAGAAAAAAAAAAAAGTAATTGCTTAGCTTCAAAAACAAAGGGGAAAGAAAAGCCATTCTGAGATGATTTGAGTTCTAAGAGAGGACACTTCCACCTTGGATGAATCTTATTCCTGGCAGTAATGAGGTTGGAATCCTGCCTTAAAATGTCCCAGATTTTAAGACTTTGACATCGTCTTCGTGGAGGCAAATGGTTCTGTTGCCACAGTGATTTCTCAAGAGTAAAATCCCCGACGTGTAAATATCAGAGAAGAGGAGCTCAAAAACCTGAAGAGCAATGTCCTCAGGGAGGTATTGAGATTTCACAGGAAAAAATACCATTTACACACAGTTTAACAGATCTACCCTTGCGCCTTCAGTTCTTTGCCTGTGATCAGCAGCCTTGGTTGGCACTGTTATTAGTACTGGGGCACAAAGACAGTCACCTTTGTCCCTTCAGATCCAAGTCTAAGGGCCCACATATGCTCCGATTCGTCCCACTTTGGGGAAGAAAATCACAATCATGTGTAGACGTTATAAGCTGAAGCAGGCAAGATTAGAGTCACATCTGTTGAATTGAAGGGGACCAGGTAAGGGCCACCACTTGGTGGCAAAATGGAATTCAAGTTCCCTAACCTCGAACTGCAATCTGTTAGGGTCCAAGAGAGAAGCAGTTTCTCTCCCAAAGCATGGCCCAAACTAGGCCTTGGAAGCTGTAAGTGCAGAAGTAGACATCCATTCCCTCTCTGTCTAAGACACTCAATAGAAAACAGGCACAGAGGTGCCTAAGACCCAGGGGCCAGGAATTTGAGGAGCAGCATTGCTGCTGTTTGGTTTCCTTTAGGGTGTGGAAAACAGGACAATTATAAATTTCATCAAAGGGTAAGAAACTCATTCTGTATAAAGATGAAGCCACTTCAAGAAAAGTATGGTCTTGAGAAAGCCACTGCTGGATGGTTCTTTCTTCTGCTTACTGTGGTCTAGAGTAGTGAATTGCAAAAATGTTATTCCATGTCATTTGTTTCTATCAGCAGAACAAGCCTTAGGTTTAAGCCTTATTTATAAAATAGCTCCAAGTGTTGCTCTGGCTGAAGATGGGACACCTCCTCTGTAGTTCTGCCACCACGGTGCACTGGCATCAACAAAAGCCCTGCTCTATGTTACCCTGGGATGCTTGTAAAAATGCAGATTTCTGGGCCTGGGCTCAGACTGCTCACTCCCAGCTCACATATTGCCCAAACTGTCAATCTCTGGTGGTTGGCCCAGAAATCTGCTGTTAGCACATGGCACAGGTGATTCTTACTCCACCTGTACTTTAAAACCCCAGGCTCTGGAGGCCTCAGATCCACACTGTGAAGTTAGAAACAATGAACATAGTCTGGAGGGACTGAAAGGCCAGCTGTAGCCCAGAATTTCCAGGCAAGCCTCAGTCTCAGAGCCATCCAGGGTTGTCTGAGCCCCCTTTTATAGCACAGAGGGATTCTGAACAAGTACAGGCAGGGACCATATTTTACCATCTGGCCAAAGAGCTTCTACATGCAGTCTCATTAAAATATCAATAGCAACTTCTGGGTGGTATATGGGGGTGGGGGTGGGGTGTACTGGGGAATAGGATAGAATTTCTCATTCTTCTTCTAAAACAGTGACAGTTTAGCCCCTGTGGTAGCAACTGCTAAACTGTCCCATTTCCTGTCCCTCCAACTGGAAACAAAAAACAAATGATAAAAAGGAAAGAAAAAGGTGCTGAAGATCCTCCTCCATGGGGAGGATGCCTGAACAACCAGGGAATGCACAGGTCCAGCCTCAGCCTTAGAAGGGACCAGAAATAGAACAGAAAGCGAGACAAGCCAATCATTGTATATGGGACGTCTCCGCTTCTAAAGGAGGATACGTATGGGTGATGGAAGTGGCAGACAGTAGACAACCACCAGGCAGAGCCAGGAGGCCTCTCTCCAGATGTGGATTAAGCGATGGGCTAATCATGAATTTTGGGGACCCTGGGAAAGCCTCGGAAAACAGGAAACAAAACAAACTCATGCTGCCTGGGTCTCAGTTTCCACTCTTGGAAAATGAGCAGGGTTCCCAAGAGTGCCTCCTAACATGAGGAACCCATGATTTCAACATCCCATCCAGTATCACTGGGGTGCAGGGTGCTGGGGAAAACACTTGGGGGAGGGGCTCCAATCCAGGAGGCGTGACTCACTCCCAATGCCTAGAAATTGCTCCTCTACCTCACCTAGGGCAGAGTTAGCTCAATGATTTCTAAAGATCACCTGCAGCAGTAACTTCAGGACAGCCGCCAGGTTGGAAAGGATGCTCAGGCCAAAGCAATAACCACTGTGTTTGTGATAACCATCCAGGACAGAGTGAGAAAAGGCTAAATGTCTGCACGGTCATCACCAGTGCCTCTCGCCAGTATTTCTACTTCTTCTTTACTTCCAGGCATCTGGCAGGACTGTGCTTCCCCCATTGCTTTGGAGTAAGGCAGAACCATGTAACTTGCTTTATACAGTAAAGGGGACCCTGAGGACTACAGTTCCAGGGTGGATGATCCCGAGGGTCAAGGTATGAATCACAGCACAACTTGGATCATGGAACCACAGCAGACAACAGCTCTGAAGAGTCATTTGGGTCCACAGAGAAATCTGTGTGATCCAGGAATAAACTTTTGTACCGTTAAGATACAAAGATTAGGGGGTGTTTGTTATCAGAGCACACCTTAGCCCATCCTGACTAACACGATCCATAGCAAAGTGTGAGGGTATCGAGATTGGGGAGATCAAATCTGCCCTGCTCTGTGCTTCTACTGAGTTACCACAATGATGAGGAGGATTGATATTATCACTATTACTATTGCTGTTAGCAACAACAAAACCAAAGTTTTATGTCAAATGCTTTCCACGGATGATCTCCTTTAATCCCCACAGCACCGCCGTGGGGTTACTGTATTACTTCAATGTACATTTCCTAAATGAGAAAGTGGGACTGAAGGAATTTATGTAATATGCTAAGGGTTTAGTAGAGCTAGAATCTGAACCCAAGTCTTTGTATAGCCAAGCTTGCGAAACCCCAATTTCTGACAAACCAAGCATTCCGTGAAAAAAACAATCAGAATATTCATGGAGTTGGTTACTACATCTAGTTGGTATTTTCAGCATAGGGAAGCTAAGAAAGGGGAATTTTAAATTTGGCTCCTTTTATGTCTAGAATCTCTTCACCCACCGGCTTCTAAAACTAGATACAAGGCCTGAAGGAAGAGGAAAAAAATAAACAAAGAATTTCTGAGCATCCCTCTCCTCTGCTCCTTGTGAGGGAGCCAAGTAGAGGCAACAAAGTTTCCATCCACTTAAAGGAAATGGGATAAGACTAGAGGCTGTTTTCTCCAAAGGCTTGGTTGCAACAATTTTCTATAAATTGTAGTTGGTCTCAATCATTCATTCAGGGAATATTTTCTGGGTGTCTTCTATGTGTTAGGCACTGAGCCAAACATTTGGTCTCCTAAATGGATGAATGGTCCTGGGGATTTTGAGAAGGAAAAGCATGATACCTGGATAACAAGACGTAATTTCCACAATCCCTTATGGGTTTTTCTGAAACGCCCAAAGTTTTGAAAACTGAAAATGTGTTCACATCTTGTTAGTGACCTCAGCTGATGTGAGGGTTTTTACTGTCTTATGCCACTGATTGTGAATATTCATACATTTGCTGAAGATAAATCAATGTGTTTGATTATCTGCTGCCACCCAGAAGTCTACTGGGGTTGATACACAATAGGCACTACGCTTACTGCATTTCCTTTCAGATGCCAAAAATCCTGCCTCAGAAATATATCTGGGGGTCAAGGATATCAGATACAGAAACTGCCTTTTATTTGAAAGTCACCCTTGCAAATCTCTGCATAGTCTCAAAGACACACTTGTGATGAAAATCAAATCTTTCTCAAACAGTTAATTATCCAAACCTAGGATGTTTTTTGGAGAAGGCAATGGTACCCCACTCCAGTACTCTTGCCTGGAAAATTGCATGGATGGAGGAGCCTGGTAGGCTGCAGTCCATGGGGTCGCTAGGAGTCGGACAGGACTAAGCAACTTCACTTTCAAACATTGGAGAAGGAAATGGCAACCCACTCCAGTGTTCTTGCCTTGAGAATCCCAGGGATGGGGGAGCCTGGTGGGCTGCCATCTACGGGGTTGCACAGAGTCGGACACGACTGAAGTGACTTAGCAGCAGCAGCAGCAGGACATTATTAGATTTTTATTTCCTCATATAGGCAAGGAAAAACTGAAAATACGTTACATGCAGTAAATGTTCAAGCTGCCACAATGCTTACATGCCTATTCCCATCACCTCATCATGTCTTTATTCTTGAAAATTAGCATGAACACTGGAGCAGGGATAAACCTCCCAGATAACCCAAGTGGTTTGCCCAATTGCAAAGAACAAGGTTCCCAGCTGCCAGCATCTTCCATAACAGTGTCTTCCAAATTGTGGGTCAAAATACATCAGTTTGTGTAGCGAAATCAATTCAGCTGCTACCTTCATTTTCTTTAAAACAAAAACAAAACCAGAATAGAACAGAAAATAGCATGATCCCATGCAGTAATGGTAAGTATTATTTCATGAAACTTTTGTCTGTTAATATGTATGTAGGAACAAACACACCTGTCTGCATATTTTCAACATATTCTGTGGACTGCCATTTTAAAGTTTGGAAATGACTTTTCTATAATAAGTTACTCTGTACATTTATTCATTCACTCAACAAATACTTAGTGAAAGCCACCAAGAAAGGCAAGAATGTAGCTGCGGGGTGGTATTGGGCAGAAAAGAAAATCTACACAGAGGAATGATGCTTGAAATGAATTTTGAAAGATGAGTAGGTATAAAAGGGACCTGAATAAAAGCCATTATGTAATAGAATTAACCAGTTCTTTGGGGTTGAGATTAATTAATACCTGCTCTGCCTACCTCACTGAGATTACTGGGAGCTTGAAATGCAAGGTATGATTTAATATTTGGCTTTAGAAACATTCTCAAAATTGAAGGAATTATTTTTTTTACAGCATTTAAAGCTTACAAAACATTTTCCCAGAGACTCTCATTTGATATGCAACATTATATGACAATTGTAACAAAAACTGCTTTCCCCATTTTATAGACAAGATAGCTGAGATCGTCTTTCTCAAGTCACAATGCTAACAACTGTCAGCTCAAACTGGGGCTCTTAACCACAAATTTCAGATTCTTTTTAGTATTCTGTATTGGTACCAATTAAATTATTAGCAATTCCACAAATCACCTCTCTTGGGTCAAACCATATTTTTAACAAGAAACTCTTAGAGATAATTGTGTAACTGAAAACAACACATTTTAATTCATAGTATTTTGAGACCCTGTTTGGAAGACGGCAGCCCTCCCGGGGCCTTTTCTTTTTTAAAAAAAAATTATTTTAATTGCAGGCTAATTATTTTATAATATTATTGTGGTTTTTGCCATACATAAACATGAATCAGCCGTGGGTATACATGTGTCCCCCATCCTGAACCCCTCTCCCCACCCCAGCCCTCTGGGTTGTCCCAGAATACCAGATTTGAGTGCCGTGCTTCATGCATCGAATTTGCACTTTTACATATGACAATATATGTTTCGATGCTATTCTCTCGAATCATCCCACCCTCACCTTCTCCCACAGAGTCCAAAAATCTGTTCTTTAAATCTGTGTCTCGTTTGCTGTCTTGCATATAGGGTCATTGTTATCATCTTTCTAAATTCCATATATATCGTTAATATACTATATTGGTGTTTCTCTGACTTACTTCACTCTGAATAATAGGCTCCAGTTTTATCAATCTCATTAGAACTAACTCAAATGCACTCTATTTTATAGCTGAGTAATATTCCATCAGAGACATTACTTTGCCAACAAAGGTCCATCTGGTCAAGGCTATGGTTTTTCCAGTGGTCATGTATGGATGTGAGAGTTGGACTGTGAAGAAAGCTGAGTGCCAAAGAATTGATGCTTTTGAACTGTGGTGTTGGAGAAGACTCTTGAGAGTCCCTTGGACTGCAAGGAGATCCAGCCAGTCCATCCTAAAGGAGATCAGTCCTGGGTGTTCATTGGAGGGACTGATGCTGAAGCTGAAACTCCAGTATTTTGACCACCTCATGCGAAGGGTTGACTCATTGGAAAAGACCCTGATGCTGGGAGGGATTGGGGGCAGGAGGAGAAGGGGACGACAGAGGATGAGATGGCTGGATGGCATCACCACTCAATGGGCATGAGTTTGAGTAAACTTCAGGAGCTGGTAATGGACAGGGAGGCCTGGCGTGCTGTGATTCATGGGGTCGCAAAAAGTCGGACATGACTGAGTGACTGAACTGAACTGAACTGAACTGAATATTCCATGGTGTATATGCACCACAGCTTTCTTATCCATTCGTCTGCTGATGGACACCTAGGTTGCTTTCATGTTCTAGCTATTGTAAACAGTGCTGCAATGAACATTGGGTACATGTGTCTCTTTCAGTTCTGGTTTCCTTGGTGTGTATGCACAGCAGTGGGATTGCTGGGTCATATGGCAGTTCTATTTCCAGTTTTTTAAGGAATCTCCACACTGTTCTCCAAAGTGGCTGTACTGGTTTGCATTCCCACCAACAGTGTAAGAGGGTTCCCTTTTCTCCACACCCTCTCCAGCATTTATTGCTTGTAGACTTTTTGATGGCAGCCATCCTGACCAGCGTGAAATGATACCTCGTTGCAGTTTTGATTTGCATTTCTCTGATAATGAGTGACATTGAGCATCTTTTCATATGTTTGTTAGCCATCTGTATGTCTTCTTTGGAGAAATGTCTGTTTAGTTCTTTGGCCCACTTTTTGATTGGATCATTCATTTTTCTGGTATTGAGCTGCATGAGCTGTTTGTATATTTTGGAGATTAATTCTTTGTCAGTTGTTTCATTTGCTATTATCTTCTCCCATTTTGAAGGCTGCCTTTTCACCTTGCTTATAGTTTCTTTAGCTGTGCAAAAGCTTTTAAGCTTAATTAGGTCCCATTTGTTTATTTTTGTTTTTATTTCCATTATTCTGGAAGGTGGGTCGTAGAGGATCTTGCTATAATTTATGTCAGAGAATGTTCTGCCTATGTTTTTCTCTAAGAGTTTTACAATTTCTGGCATTACATTTAGATCTTTAGTCCAGTTTGAGTTTATTTTTGTGTATGGTGTTAGAAAGAGTTCTAGTTTCATTCTTTTACAGGTGGTTGACCAGTTTTCCCAGCACCGCTTGTTAAAGAGTCTTTTCTCCATTGTATATTTTTGCCTCCTTTGTCAAAGATCAGGTGTACATAGGTGTGTGGATTTATCTCTGGGCTTTCTATCCCGGGGCCTTCTCAATCGCATTTCATGGGGAGAGGCTGGAAAGGCAGAGGCCACCTACAGCCCTACTCAGTGTTCAGCCAGGTCCACGTCCCCGAGAGCTCCGGCTAGTCGAGTGTCAGATGATGGTCAGCAGTTCACCACACCGGATTCTTCACCAGCTGAATCGTGGGCATAAGACACTTTATTTTTCAAAGAGCAGTTGAACTCATAATTGTCTAAGTCGTAACTCAGGCCTAGTCCTCTTGGCTAACTCCGATTCTACCCCTAACAACCCCGCATCAAGGCAATCTCGCTCAGTCCAATGACTTTCACTGTCATCTCTGTGCTGATTTTACCCAAATTGATATCCCAGCTCAGACCACTCCCCTGTATTCCTGCTCTGCTATCCAACGTGTACTTCTATTTGAGCATCTTAGGGGCATTTTAAATGAGCCCTTGATATTCTCTCAAACCTGCCCTGTTCCAGACCTTCCCTCTTGGTAAACCAAACCATATTTGGTTTTCCATGAAAACCCTGGACTCACCCTTGCCTCTTCTCTTTCTTTCCCAGCCCTCATGTATTCATCAGCAAACCCTATGGGTGCTATCTTCATGAGACATATTGAATTCAAATGCTTCTCAGCCACTTCTACCCCTATCATCCTCTTTCAAGTCACCATCATCTCTTGATTGGACTGTGGCCCTAGCCTCCTATTTCTACTTCTTCCTTCTACCCACATCTATTTTCCAAATAGTAATGAGAAAGATGCTTTTCAAATGAAAGCACATGGTGACATATGGTGGTTCAAGAGCTCTCATGACTTCGCATCACATTTGAAACAAAGTCCAAAGTCCTTCTATTCCCCTTGCTCAGTGCTCGCCATCTTCACTGGTCTCCTTGCTAGCTTTGACTGCATCAAGCCAATTCCAACCTCAGGACCTTTGCACTGCCCTCTGCTTGGATTGCATGGCTTCTTCCCTGGCTTTATTCAAATTTCTATTGTAATGTCTCCTTCTTAGGAAAGAGATTCTCAATCTCCTTATTCTGTGTCACATTCCTTCATAGTACTTTACTTGACCTTAAGTTATAGAACTAATTATTGATTTACTTTTAACATCTCCACATCCATAGCAGCAAGAATTGTGATGTTTCATCCAGATCCCCAAAGCTAAGAACAGCACATGGTACATAACTAATGAATGAGAAAACTTAATCTTACTACATCTTCAACACACCTGTGACCCATGGATATTGTACCCATTTTACAGATTCTCAAACTTATAGCCAGTGGATGTCTTAGACCTCAGGGATGGTCTAAGACAAGCCCTTCACTATACAGATGAGGAACCTCAGACTCAGAATAGTAAACTGACTTATCCAAGGCTGGCAAGTAGATGCCAGAGCTAAAATCTAAATTGAGGATTCTTCTCATTCCAAGTTTAGCACCATTTTTACATTACCAAATTAAGGCACACATTCCTGGCTAGGGAGTCACAAATGCCTATAAACTTAGAATAGTGCCTAGTACTTTTTATTTTCTTATAATAACTATTATAAGAAAAGAGACAATAATAGATGATAGTAAGTAGCCTCATCATCATTCATGGATAGCTACTGACTATATAATATGTTAAATGCTATAAAGAAGCAAAAACAAAACTCCCAGAACGCAGAGAAAAGCAGTTCAGAGTAACAGCTGACAGCATGGCAGAAAAAGCTGGAATGCCTATATTCAAATCTTGGCTTTGCCACTCACTAGTTATCAATTACTCAGCCTCTCTGTGCCTCAGTTATGCCATTTATTAAATGAGTATAATTAAAGTATCTTCACAGGGCAGATGTGAGCATTAAAAGCACTTGCATATGTAAAACATTTAAAATAGTAAGTGCTGTATCCACCTTCATTGTTATTACTACTATTTTTATCATGAGCCAAGTGATCAAAGAAGGTACTCAAAGAGCTGGAGGAAGATGTGAACATTTGAAATGGATTCTGAAGAATAAGTAGATGGATATATTTTGTTTGGGGATAGATGGAGTTGTGACAGGAGTGGTGATGGGAAAACAATACCCCGAGCAGGGAAACAACCACAGAGAAACACAAAGGTGAGCAGCAGGAAGACATGCTGTCAGCACAGCGAGCAGCACCCAGGGCTGGCTTCAGTGGAGGGGTGGGAATAAAAGCTGTGTGAGATGAAGATGGAAGGAGAGACAGATGGTGGCCGGGTCAGAGAGGGCCTGGAAGCGTTGCTGACGAGTTCAGATTTCATTCTTTCAGCAGGCAGGAGCCCCAAGGGTTTCTGCGTAGAGGAGTGACATTAAGAATCCTTTTAAAAAGACAGTTTCGTTCTGACATCACGTGTGTATATTATCTTGGACTCTACAGCTTGGGGAGAACTGGCTACCAGGCTCATGGGGGAGAGGAAGGATCTGGGGTTCAGGGCCCCCTTTGAAGACACACCTCTGAATCCTGTTTTGATCTGAATTGTCAGACCTACAAAGAACACACTGGCTTTGCTACTTCTTAATGTGGGGGTCTGCGATCACCTTGCATAATGCAATATTGATAAGCAAGGTACTGCCTAGGCAACCAGATGCATGCATGGGCTTAGCCTCAGCCTTAACAGCTGGTATCACAATCACACGGGGCAGCAGGGGAGTGGGTCACAAGGCCACCCAGCCACACTCCAAAGGGCTGAGTGGAACAGGGCACTGGCAAATGCCCCACTTTCTGGTCACCTGGGTGGGGCCACGGGATACACACTGGGTTCTCCTTAGGCCCCCACTTCCACTCTTCAGTCAGGGTGTAATTCTGCTTGTCAAGTTCATGTGTGGTGTAAACACCAGGGATATCTGCTCTTTGCCTCAGAAAAGGTAAGTTTGTTTTCAGAGAGGGGAAGGAAAAAAAAGTAGTATTCTCTGAATGTATACTGTGTGCCAGGCACTGTTAGGAGTAATAATAATGTGAAGAAGACCTTTACTTGATTATAAAAGTGGAACAGCCACTACTGAGTGAAAACTACTATTTTCCAAATCATGCCCAAAGCTCTGCTTTAAACAATTTTTTTTTAACCCTGACATAGCTTGTTTGATCAGCCCCATTTTAGAGATAAGGACACTGAAGCCCAAAGAGGTTAATTTATCCTTCATCATGAAGGTCATAAGTAGTGAAGGCAGACTATTCTCTGCACATATCTGTTAGGATCCTTTGGTTGTAGGCAACGGTAATCCACACTCTCTCCTAGGAATGTGTTGGAAGGATGAAAAAGTGAAAATGAAAGTGAAAGTCACTCAGTCATATCCGATTCTTTGAGACCCCATGGACTATAACTTGCCAGGCTCCTCTGTCCATGGAATTCTCCAGGCAAGAATACTAGAGTGGGTAGACTTTCCCTTCTTCAGGGGATCTTTCCGACCCAGGGATCGAACACAGATCTCCCACATTGCAGGCAGATTCTTTCCCATCAGAGCCACTAGGGAAGCTCAAGGATACTAGGACTCATGGACTTGGCAGGAAGACAGAGAAGACGGGGAAACAGGCAGGCAGTGAGGCGGCTCTGGAGGCTGGAGGCAGAGCCAGGAACCACCAGGTCTCAGAGCAAAGAAGGTCGGGTTAGAGGTGACTGAACAGGGTAGAAATGAACTCCGTCACGTTTCAGATTCTTTACGTCTCAGCTCAAGCGTGTTTCCAACTGGCCTAAAGCTGATCACGGGTCATTCTGGGCCCAGGGCATGGGATACCCAGACTGTATCCCTCTGACCTGTCTGTCTAGACTGTATCCAGTGGTAATACCCTCCAAATTGGGGTGCTGATGAGAAAGAGAAAAGAATGCAGGCAAGTGAAAAAACAGCAAGTGTTCGCCACAAATAACCTAGTGTTGGGCAGCTCCCCACAGTCCTACAAGACCAAATAAAGACCCTGGAATCAGCAACAGAGACATCGGTGGTTTAACGGATGGGGAGCTTACTCGTCTGAAGCAAGGTCCTGGAGCAACACCCCACGGTGTGAGGCAGATGGCGGGCAGGACTTAGTGACAGACCTTGCTCCGGGGGGAGGGGAAGACTGCAGTTTATAAGGTGAAGTGATGTCAGGTTACCAGGGAAACCAGCAGAGGGACACATCCCTCATCACTCCTTTGACAAGACCAAATCACGAGCTGGGCCCAGGGCAAGTATGTAGGAAGGTCAATCTGGTGAGAAAGGGGTTGGTGCATGGGTTGTACAGAGGGCAAGAGAACAGCCATCTTGAGTGGCCTAACCATACATACACCTAAGCAGATGCATTCTATTGAGCTTATTTCTCAGACTCACTAAGGTTCCCCTTCTAGTGCTTCATGAATAAAGGTTGAAAAAGAAATGGTGGGCATTAAATACCAACTTTTATTTGAACTGACCTTTGAGCCTCTACTCATCACACACATACACAAATACATACATGGTGGTGAAGTTTACACAGCAGGGCCACATACACCTACCAACTGGAGGAAGGAAAAACTCATACCCACCAAGTATACTGGGTAATCAGTGAAACATGAATGGAATAAACTTGGAAAAATATGCCCAGTTTTTGGCATGTATATTAGATACCATGAAATGTTTTTATTATCCTCTCAAAAATAGATTTCTTTTGAATTGCATTTCAATTACAATTTTAAAGCAGAGCTCATAGCTCATTTGTTGATGTTAATTCATGCTCCCACGCAAATACTTGAAGGTAGCCTGTACTTTTCATCTTAAGAACTCAGACCCACAGTTTTCATCACTGAGTGACTTTTATCTACCCATTTACTGTTATCTGCAATAAAGCAAGTCATAATTGCTACAAGGAAGATCATAATGATTAAATGACTATCTGACATACCACATTACTATTTGGATGGCTTTACAACCAGATAACGGCTGAGAGAGATGAAGGTAGCCAGGGTGTCAGCCAGGGGACCTCTCTACCAAGTGACCCTCTCTGTCAAACAGTGCCTCGTGGTCCTTGGCGGCTTTTACTGATGGGATTGGGTTAGCTCTCTCTCATTAGCTGCTGCAAGAAGATGACCTGCTATTCCAGAAAGGTTTCTCGGAGTGATGATAAACACACATGGCTGAAGGGTTTGTGTCCAGGAATAATTTAGAAACTTCTCAACAGTGCACTCACTCTTTTCTTAGAGGGATTTCCTTCCCTGGTCCCCACTGCACTTTACTCTGCTATCACCCTCTTCCTACCCTACCCTCTCTCCCCATCCAGGAATACCTCCTCCCCATCCACTCAGCAGTGCCAGGTAAACAATATTCAACAATCAACATGACTTCTCCAACCTCAAATAGGCTAGTCCCTCGATTCCCAGAATTCCTACTTTGTGCTGCCCAGTGATTTCTAGCTGGGATCATCATTTGTTCGCTCACCTGTCTAGCCCAGTACTGGTCCTTTTGAAAACCATAAATCCGGTACTGTCACTCTTCTTTAAAAATATCTCTATTAAAGTAAGTGGCAAACAAGAGCCCTTCAATATCTGGCTGCAATCCACCTCCCTGACTTCTCCCACCAGCCATGGTTCTATCAAGTCCCGCTTACTGCTACCCCATACTCGCTCTCCCTCACCTCTCTCTTGTCTGCTCCTGGACCCAGCTCACAAGTCCCTGGCTGGGAAGCCCCCTGCCATCCCAGAGCAGAGTAAGAGCTGGCTCCTGGCAGGCACACAGCATTCTGGGTACCCCTTGATTACAGCATCAAATGTTGCATCACCATCACCTGCCTCCCCACAGACTGAGGCCTCTTTGCAATCAGAGTCCGACTCATTCACCTTCACTTCTCCAGAGCCAAGTACAGCTCCTGAACCAGAGTGGATGCCCCCCAAATATCTGAGAAATAAAGGAATTTCAGTTCCCATGAATCTAAAAATATATATATACATTGTCTATAAATATGATATTTGTAATACAAATTTTTAGTAAGATAGCCATCAATTTATTATTAAACTTAAATCTCTAAATCCCATTTTAGCATCACGTTTAGGGGGAAAAAAAGACCAGTTTTATATAAACTTGATGTGTACAGAGAGGGCACAGGATAGCTCCTATAGAATTATCAAAATGGCTTTTGTATTTAAGCTAACTTTTATCACTTAAAATGAGCACTTCCTTCATCATCTGGGCATATATTCCATTCAGCACTTCCATCCTCTGAGGTCTTACAGAATCACTGCTCCAGACGGACATACAGGACTATCACCTGCAGATACACATACACTTAGAACTTCCCCAGACTGAGTGTGGGCATCTATAGGGTCCATACAATGTGGGACTGACCACACACTGATGCTCACTTGGCGGAAGTCCTCCAGCCTCCGCAATCCCAGCCACGTGCCACGAACCCAAGCCTTCATGTGAGTCCTTCCCATCCATGTCCAACTGTACAGCTCCCTGAGCATTTCCACAGTCTTTTTATAAATCTGTGTTCACCTCTGTTTTTTCATAACATTTCAGCAATTTCAAGTTTGTAACCTAATGATTCTAATGCCATTCTCTAAGATAACTCTTTTTTTTTTTTTTAATGATTTATCTTTCTCAGAGTCACCATGGCAGTTCCCCCTCCGGTGTTACTTTCAACAGGCAAACTTTGATTATTACATGCCCTAGGGGATGTGCTGAAATTTAAGTTAAGTGAGATTTCAGGTAATTGGAAGAGTTTATAATGTGAACCATAGTAGCTGGGGGGTATGTGAAATTCACTGACAGTCTTGGTTAACTGGAGTTATGAATAACGAAGGTTCGTCTGAATATCTATTTCAATCCTTTCGCTCCTGTTATTTATCCTTTCTCCCTTCTCCCCATCTTCTCACTCTCCAAAGAGTATAACCTTATTCTTTTCAGGCTGAGAAAGATGAGAAAACAATAAGGAAAAAAGATCAGCTTTCCTTCCAGTTGGCCATAGGTGGGCTAGGAATCCCCCTTGAATTTGCTGAAGAGAGCAAATATTTTTTAAAATCATTGCTTGCCTGGAGTGAATGTGCTCTCTCCCTCATGTGAGGCTACCTTTCTAACCTTATCTCGGGCCAAGATGCTGAGGGTGGGACATACAATGCTGGTTTGCAGTTCAGAATGGAGCATTAAAACCACCCACGTACTGGAACTCTGCTCAATGTTATGAGGCAGCCTGAATGGGAGGCGGGTATTTGGGAGAATGGATACCTCTATATATATATATGTCTGGGTGCCTTCACTGTTCATCTGCAACTATCACAACATTGTTAATTGGCCATACCCCAATACAAACTAAAAAGTTTAAAGTTTGGGTGGCGGGGGCGGGCAGGGAACTACCCATGTATCTGAGGTTCTCTCTTCCACGCAGGTTGCCAAGAACCTGTGTACACTGGACACAGGTGACAGCCACATCACTAACCCTCACATATGCGATATTATAACATACAATATTCAAACTGGGAATGTCATGATATTAGTAGGTTCTGTGGTTACTCCATTATACGATGATAATTCGATTCGGTTGCAGAGGGCTTCCCCTGTGGGCTGGGTGACAGTAAAAAGGCAGCCAAGCATGGACAACATTTTGGTCAATCTATCTTTAAAAGCTGTAAAGATGCTGTGGCTCACTTCCTTTTCTCTCAAAACAGAAATCATAAAAAGACCCCAACATTCCCCAATATGACACCCCCATCCCTACCTATCAGATCTTAACCTCTCAGCTCTGACTCCAAATATCAGAAGCAGAGGGACCAGTGGCAGTGTCTTCACTTCATAGATGTGCCAGGAGTACAAAGGGGTGGCATTTGCTAACAGAGTTGATTCCTGGACCATCATATAGCAAGAGGGAATTGGGGGGATACAAAGGTGCCATTAATAAAAGCAACATGGTAGGTGAGATTTAGGGTGCGATGTGGGTTCACTGCCATCATCTACACTGGCTGGACCATGCAAACCCCTGTACCCACTCTGAGCTTCGGTTTCCTCCTGTATAAACAACGATATGAATAACCATCATCATTTTGAAAGCTACTCTCTGCCCAAAGATGATTCATCATTTTGCATGTATAAATCATTAATCCCTATCACAACTCCAAAAGGTAGACATCATTACCCCCTTTTACAGATAGGGAAATCAAGATGCTAAGAGATTTAAGAAAAAAAAAAAAAGCACGCAGCCTGTAAGTGGCAACGGTGGGATTTGAACACAGGCCTGTGCCATGCCTTTTCTGCTGCAGTGGCCTGCCTCTTACAGAAGAGTCTACAGATTTCATAAGCCAACACGTGTTTAAACAAAAAAAAAAGAGCACTCAATAAAATCCAAAGGCATCAATCTTATTAATTATCACAGTATCAAAAGAATCAAGAGAACTGTGTCTGTCCCATTCAAAGAAAGATAACAATCTTTGTTCCTAAGTTTGTCAGCCGACCTTGCCTTTTGGAAAGATAGTATCTCCCTGATGGGAGGAACAGTTACATGAGAGGGTCAGAGTGCTCAAGATGAAGATTCAACTCATGATGAAGTATTTTGTGAGAATATTCCCTGGCTCCCCTCACTCTGAAACTTGAGTCAAGTGCAGATACTCTAAAGCAAGGAGGGGTTCCATCCCCGTCTGCCCCACAAGGCAGTCGTCTGCAGACTAGAAATCTTGAAATCAGCCATGCAAATCCATCACCGTTTTAATTATCCAAGTAAATAGAGCTCTTACCGCCATCTGCCAAGATTTCAACCAATCGTGATCGTTACGCTCCTCCAGTGGTTCTTTCTGGATGAGAACCACGGAGTCATTGCTAAAGAGCCACTTGGGCCCAGATTTCTGCCTACAGGATGAAGGTGTGCTCAGCTGAGTCTCATGGCTGGAAGGTGTTTTTTTTCCTCCTCTCTACTTCTTGCTCATATTTTTCTGAGCACTGTTAATTTCCTCCTTCAAATTAACTATCCTCATCGTTCTTTCTTTCCACCGACTCCAGGTAGTACTGATTAGTGAGAAATTTTCCTCCATAAGAACTGTCGGCTTGGAACTCAGCCCCACAGCAAAAAGTGAGATAGATTCATTCTGAAACACGAGTGGGTGTGCAATCTTGGTGACTCAAATCACCAGAGATTCAGAGACCAGACTAAATTGTAAACACTTGTTAAGGCAGGGACTCTGTCCAGGTCTGTTTCTCTGACTAATAACTGTGCAAATGAGTTGATTATGTTAATGAAGGGCTCCTGTGGGCGACCTGAGTTAATTATGGCTTTCAGGGAAGATGGCAAAAACTTCATTGGCTACAAATCACTAATGGACCACAAGGCAGTGTTGGGAATAATTGTATTGATACCAGCTCTTCTTTAGTCAGTTTGTCCACCACCAACACTACTTTTGTCATCACCGTTTATCAGGATAGCACTTAAATGATAATAAAGTGTTTACTCTTCTGCAAGGACAGAATTAAAACCCGACACTTAAAAAGATTCCTTGAAGAAGGACACCTAGACATTACTGATACAGGTAATGTTAAGGTTTGGACATCTCTCTTTTCGTAAAGAAAATTCGGTGATAATCAGCATCACCACAGACAGAAGCAACAAACTGCTAATTGCTAGATATATGATCAGGCTGACCACTCCAAAAGGAGATAACATTTCAGAGGCAGCGAGACCCAAAAGGATATGGAGGGCAGTGGGTATGCTGAGTAAGATTCTGACTTTGAGACCAGATACTACCACAGAAGCATCAGTCAAAGCACAGATGTCCTCTAGTGACTGTGTACCGGGCACTGTATACACATGAGCTCATTTGTCCCACAGTGAGACCCCAGAAGTAGGTACTTCTGTGAGCCTCTGTGTGTGTGTGCCAGCTAAGCTGCTTCAGTCCAACTCTTTGCGACTCTATGGACTATGGCCTGCCAGGCTCCTCTGTCCACGGGATTTCCCAGGCAAGAATACTGAACTGGGTTACCATGTCCTTCTCCAGGGAATCTTCCCGTCCCAGGGATTGAACCCAAGTCTCTTACATCTCCTGCATTGGCAGGCAGGTTCTTTACCTCTAGTGCCACCTGGGGAGCCCCTGTGATCCCCTTTATACATATAAAGAGCTGATCAATAAGATGGAAACAGAAGTGTCCTTTGGGACTTGTGTGAAGTTTCTTTAAGAGGAAAGATACACTCTTTTATGTGGACCCCTGACAAGTAGTGAGCCACCATATCAGCTCATTCTCCCTCCAGACTTCTTGTGTGTATGGCTGTTAGCATAATGGAGGCATCTTGAGCCCTTAAAGTTTCTCCTGTCCTTTTGCTGACCCTACCCAGAACTGTTCTGTGCAATGTCACTTCTGTGTCATCAAGGGCTTTGTAGTTAATAGATATTGTTTAATAAGCATTGGGACCAGGTGGCCTCTATGCTCTGTTAGTCCCCAAACAATGATGAAGACTTCCACTGACGTATTCCCTGTGTCCACAAAACTAGTTACTCATTCATGCATGTCCTGTTTCCCAGCACCTACCCCAAAACCCTTTTAACTATGAAATTGTCCCCTGGCCCCGAGGTGGTACAGGTGCAGCTGTGAATGCTTCCAGATCATCGTCTCCCTTATCCCATCCTGTCAGTAAATTACCCTATAATAAACGGATCCATTGGCAACCCACTCCAGTATCCTTGCCTGGAAAATCTCATGGACAGAGGAGCCTGGTGGGCTGCAGTCCATAGGGTTGCAAAGAGTCAGGCACCACTGAGCGACTAACACTTACTTACTTAAACTGATTCATTGACTCCATGGAACTGTTCGTCTCATTTTTTGGTCTCAAGATGCCTTCTCAGTTTGATGGGCACTTTTTCGTTCCCTCTGTCCTTCAACAATGTGAAGTGAGAAATACAGATAATTCTACCTCACTTAAGCCACTGTTATTTCTGATATGATATAAAAATTAATACTAAATAATATACTGATATGCCCCAAGCAACTGATACTGAGAAAATTTCAGAAAGAAACAAACCAGTCCCATCAAAAATAGTAAAATATAGAACAAGATGGCTGAGAAGTAGGCAGATGTGCAGTACATCTCTCTCCACGGATACATCAGGAATATGTGTTTGGACACAGAAGTGCATGCAGAACACCAGCTGAGAACATACAGGAGTATCTGACCAGAGAAAAAGAATATATAGAACCACACAAAACTTGGTTGAACAGGGAACTAGGGGAAAAAACAGTAGTGTTAGTAGGACTGGACCTGCCCTCAGCGGGTGGGAGAACTGAAACAGGGGTCGGATCCCCACATCAAGGCAATTGTCTGAGTCAGACGAGAAACATTTAAGGCTGAGAGTGAAACAGCTGACCTGTGGCAACCTAAATGGAATGAGAATCAGACAGTCCTTGCTGCAGCCATACATACCCCGGAGAGGGGTGAGGGTCCCCTGGAAGGTGCAGCGGCTGGGAGCTGGAGTTTGGGGAGTGTGGAGGGATCACAGGGCGAGGGCTGCTGTTGACTGTGGAGAGACGGATTGAGGGGAGGGGAGGGAGGAGACTGTGGTGGGAAATGCCTGTGGAGGAAAGCTGGGCAGCCATGGAAGCAAGGTGATACTGATGAGTCACGTGTAGGGGGTGGACCCATCACCACAGCCTCTCTCCCCACATGCCAGCATCGCAGCTGAACAATAGAGAGCCTGGCCCATCAAATGCCTGAGGCACTGAACTACAGCGCAGGACCCCACCCAGGTGCCCCTTTAAGTGCCTGATACACGGAACTACAGAGAAGGACCCCAGCTGGGGGTGCCCCTTTAAGTGCCTGATACACGGAACTACAGAGAAGGACCCCAGGCAAGGGAGCCCTCTTAAGTGCCTGAATGGGCAGAGCTACAGAGAAAGACTAGCACGTATTGGCCAATACTGGTTTTCATACCCTCCTAAAGCACTATATTTCCTTCTACCCTAACCGCCAACTCCCCTGAGTACCTGGTGCTGCCAGAACCCCTGAGACCCAAGCAGCTGCACCACTTCCATACCTGACCCTCACAGGGGCAAACCCAAGTCCTCTGGGGCAGCCTCAGGAGCAAACCCCAGTAGAAACACACATGCAGAGGTGGAAATAAAACCACAATTAAAACCCAGGGGCAGTGTGGCTAAGGAAGAAGACCCAAAACCCTCCCACCAGCTGCACAAGCTGCAGATTAAATCCATAAGCTCAACTAGGCAGACTCTGTGTCTGTGGAATATGTAAAAGGTCATAGAGAGCTCCCACAAAAGAAACGCACTAGTTCTGATAGCTGTGGACACTGGAGACAAGAACACACAGGAGGAGTAGGACCAGATTAGAATCCGAGCTGCCCCCACAGCAGGTCCAGAGATCAGCGCAGTGTTGGAGAGCATCCTAGGGAGGTGAGGTGGGCTGTGACTCCCAGCAAGGGAAAGGACTCTGACAGCAGTGACTCAAGAAAAACATCTATTATTCTTATCTTTTTGACTTGCTCTGTAGATTCTTTCTGATTTTTTTTCTTTTCTTTTTTTCCTTTTTACCCCCCCTCACTTGTAGTTGTTGATTTTATTGGCACTATTAAATCTAATTATGCTTTTGAGATTTTTTTTCTCAGTCACATTTTTTATTGCTGTTATAAACCTCTCCCTCTACATTGGGCTTTTGAAGTTCCGTGGAGTTTTCCTTTTTTTTTTTTTTCCTCTTTTTTTAATTTTAATTTTTTAAACCTATTATTATTTTTTCTACATTTATTCCTTTGTTTGCTTTTCCTACTGTTCTTTTCCCCTTGCAGTTAATCTTTAATGTATATAAATCTTCTTAATCTACCTCTATTTAACTTAGCATATCTGTTCTTTCTTTCTTTTCTTTCTTCCCTTTCCTCTCAACATTTTGTTAGTTTTATTTTCATTGCTTTATTCCCCAATGGGCACCTTGCTCTAGTTTTGTTTTCCAGTTTGTGCTTTAGTTAGTTTTGTTCTGGCAGATATAATTTTTGGTTTCATTTGTTAGCCAGGTTGATCTATTGTGCTTTATTTTTGTTGGATTGTTTTGATTTTGCTTATGAGTGTATATGTATATGTGTACATTCAGTCACAGTTTTTATTGTTGCTATAAACCTCTGCCTTGCAGTTCTGCGGAGTTTTCCTCTTTTTTCTTTCTTCTTTTTTTTTATTTTTCTTTTCTCTTTTTTATAATTTTAATTTTTAAAAAACCCTATTATATTTTTTCTATGTTTATTCCTTTGTTTGCCTTTCCTACTGTTCTTTTCCCCTTGCAGTTAATCTTTAATGCATATAAATCTTCTTCATCTACCTCTGTTTAACTTTGCAGATCTATTCTTTCTTTTCTTTCTTTCCTTTCCTCTCAACATATTGTTTAGTTTTGTTTTCATTGATTTATTCCCCACTTGGCAACTTGCTTTAGTTTTGTTTTCCAGTTTGTTCTTTAGTTAGTTTTGTTCTTAACTAGTAAATATAGCTTTTGATTTACTTTCTTTGCTGGGTCAATCTACTGTACTTTATTTTTGTTGGACTGTTTTCACTTTGCTCATGTGTGTATATGTATATGTGTATATTCCATTATTTTAATGATTATTTGCCAGATTTTGTAACTGCCATTTGTCTGGGGTTCATCTTTGGTTTCTCATTTTCAGATATTTGTTTTAATCTCACTTAATGCCATAACAAACCACTTGTGGAAACTTTGTTCATGACCAGAGATCAAGCTCTGAGCCTTTGGAGTGGGAGCACTGACTCCAAGGCCCTAGACTATCAGAGAACTAACCCTGCTACTGCTGCTGCTGCTAAGTTGCTTCAGTCATGACCAACTCTGTGTGACCCCATAGATGGCAGCCCACCAGGCTCCGCCATCCCTGGGATTCTCCAGGCAAGAATACTGGAGTGTGTTGCCATTTCCTTTTCCAATTCATGAAAGTGAAAAGTGAAAGTGAAGTCGCTCAGTCGTGTCTGACTCTTTGCGACCCCATGGACTGCATCCTACCAGGTTCCTCCGTCCATGGGATTTTCCAGGCAAGAGTACTGGAGTGGGTTGCCATTGTCTTCTCTGAGAACTAACCCTAGGGAGTATCAAATAGTGAGAACTCACACAAAGGAAACCACTTGAATACAAGACCCAGCATCACCCAACCACCAGTAGCACCCTGTGCAGGACAACTCATCTAAACAACAAACAAGACAAAAATACAAACCCAATCATCAACAGACAGGATTACCACCTCATTCAGCCTTGCACATCAGAGGAAAAACAAACAAACAAACTAAAACTCAGCACAAATCTCACCCTATATGAAGCTTATACAAACCTATGGACCAAACTTAGGAGGGCAGAAACCAAAAGGAAGAAAGAATTCAACCTTGGAGCCTGGGAAAAGGAGACCTCAAACACAGTAAGTTTAAAAAAAAAAGAAAGAAAGAAAGAAAAGGCAGAGAAATACCACACAAATGCATGAACAAACTAGAAACACAGAAGTCCAAATAAATGAAGAGGAAATAGGCAAATTACCTGAAAAAGAATTCAGAATAATGATAGTAAAGATGATCAAAAACCTTGAAAACAAAATAGAGAAAATGCAAGAATCAATTAACAAAGACCTAAAAGAATTAAAGAATAAACATACAGAGATAAACAACACAATTGCTGAAATTAAAAATACTCTAGAAGGAATAAATAGCAGACTATCTGAAGCAGAAGAATGAATCAGTTAGCTGGAAGAGAAAATGGTGGAAATAACTTCAGAAGAGCAGAATAGAGTAAAAAGAATAAAAAGAATTGAGGAGAGTCTCAGAGGTCTCTGGGACAATATCAAATGCACCAATATTTGAATTATAGGGGTCCCAGAAGAAGAAGAGAAAACGAAAGGGTATGAGAAATTTTTGAAGAGATTATAGTTGAAAATTTTCCCAACATGGAAAAGGAAATAGTCAAGTCCAAGAGGCACAAAAAGTTCCATACAGGATAAACCCAAGGAGAAACACGCCAAGACACATACTAATCAAACTAACAAAGACTAAACACAAAGAAAGAATATTAAAAATAGCAAGGGAGGAGCAATAAGTAACATACAAGGGAAACCCCATATGCTTAACAATGGATCTTTCAGCAGAAACTCTGCAGGGCAGAAGGGAATGGCAGGATATGTTTACAGTATTGAAAAGGGAAAATCTACAACCAAGATTACAGTACCTGGCAAGGATCTCATTCAAAATTGATGGAGAAATAAAAAGCTTTTCAGACAGCAAAAGTTAAGAGAATTCCGTACCACCAAACCAGCTTTACAACAAATGATAAAGGGACTTATATAGTCAAGAAATACAAGAGAAGAAAAAAGATCTACAAAATCAACCCCAAACAATTAAGAAAATGGCAAAAGGAACATATATATCAATAATTACTTTAAATGTAAATGGATTAAATGCTCCAACCAAAAGACACAGACTGGCTGAATGGATACAAAAACAAGACCCATATATATGCTGTCAAGAAACCCACTTCAGACCCAAAGACATATATAGACTGAAAGTGAGACAATAGAAAAATATATTCCATGCAAATGGGAAGCAAAAGAAAGCTGGAGTAGCAATCCTCATATCAGGCAAAACAGACCTTAAAATAAAGAAGATTACAAGAGATAAGGAAGGACACTACATAATGATCAAGGGATCAATTCAAGAGGAAGACATAACAGTTGTAAATATCTATGCATCCAACATAGGAGCACCTCAACACATAAGACAAACACTAACAGACATAAAAAGGGAAATTGACAGTAACACAATAATAGTAGGAGACTTTAACACCCCACTCACACCAGTGGACAGATCATCGAAACAGAAAATTAATAAGGAAACACAAGTCTTAAATGATACATTAGATGAAATGGATCTCACTGATAACTTTAGGACATTCCATCCAAATATAGAAGAATACACCTTCTCAAGTGCACATGGAACATTCTCCAGGATAGACCACATCTTGGGTCACAAATCAAACCTCAGTAAATTTAAGAAAATTGAAATCATATCAAGCATCTTCTCTGACCACAACATTATGAGACTAGATATCAATTACAAGAAAAAAGCTGTAAGAAACACAAACACATGGAGATTAAACAACACGTTTCTAAATAGCCAACAGGTTACTGAAGAAATCAAACAGGAAATCAAAAAATTTCTAGAAACAAATGACAATGAAAATACAACTCAAAAAAAAGAAAATACAACTCAAAACCTATGGGATGTAGCAAAAGCTTCTAAGAGGGAAGCTTATATCAATACAATTCTATCTCAAGACACAAAAACATCAAATAGACAACCTAACTTTACACCTAAAACAACTGGAAAAGAAGAACAAAAAAACCCCAAAAATTCATAGAAGGAAAGAAATCATAAAGATCCGAGCATAAATATATGAAAAATGAAAGAAACAATAGCAAAGATTAATAAAACTAAAAGCTGGTTCTTTGAGAAGATAAAGAAAATTGACAAGTCTTTAGCCAGACTCATCAGAAAAAAAAGAGAAGAATCAAATCAACAAAATTTGAAATGAAAAAGGAGAGGTTGCAACAGACAATGCAGAAATACAAAGGCTTTTAAGAGACTATTATAAACAACGACATGTCAATAAAATGGATAACCTGGAAGAAATGGACAGATTCTTAGAAAAGTTCAATCTTCCAAGACTGAACCAGGAAGAAATAGAAATTATGAACAACCCAATTACAAGCACTGAATCTGAAGCTGTGATCCAAAATCTCCCAAAAAACAAAAGCCCAGGACCAGATGGCTTCACAGGAGAATTCTATCACACATTTAGAGAAGAGCTAATGACTATCATTCTAAAACTCTTTGAAAAAATTGCAGAGGAAGGAACACCTTCAAACTCATTCTACAGGACCACCATCACCCTGATACCAAACCCAGACAAAGACAACACAAAGAAAGAAAACTAAAGACCAATATCACTGATGAACATAGATGAAAAAATCCTCAACAAAATTTTAGCAAACAGAATTCAGCAACACATCAAAAAGCTCATACACCATGATCAAGTTGGGTTTATTCTAGGAATGCAAGGATTCTTCAATATATACAAATCAATCAATGTGATACACCATATTAACAAATTGAAAGATAAAAACATATGATCATCTCAATAGATGTAGAAAAAGCCTTTGACAAAATTCAGCACCCATTTATGTTTAAAACTCTTCAGAAAATGGGCATATGAGGAACATATAGTAAAGGCCATATATGATAAGCCTACAGCAAACATTATTCTCAATGGTGAAAAACTGAAAGCATTCCCCCTAAGATCAGAAACAAGACAAGGGTGTCCACTTTCACCACCATTATTCAACATAGTTCTCGAAGTTCTAGCTATAGCAATCAGAGGAGAAAAAGAAATAAAAGGACTCCAGATCAGAAAAGAAGTAAAGCTCTCACTGTTTGCAGATGACATGATACTGTGCATAGAAAACCCTAAAGATAGTATCAGAAAATTACTAGAGCTAATCAGTGAATTTAGCAAAGTTGCAGGACACAAAAATCAATACACAGAAATTACTTGCATTTCTATGTACTAACAATGAAAAATCAGAAAGAGAAATTAAGGAATCAATCCCATTCACCAGTGCAACAAAAAGAATTAAATATTTAGGAATAATCTTACTGAAGGAGACAAAAGAACTGTACACAGAATATTATAAGACACCAATGAAAGAAATCAAAGATGACTTAAACAGATGGAGAGATATTCCATGTTCCTGGGTAGGAAGAACCAATATTGTGAAAATGGCTATACTACCAAATGCAATCTACAGATTCAATATGATCCCTATCAAATTACCAATGGCATTTTTCACAGAACTAGAGCAAAAAATTTCACAATTCATATGGAAACACAAAAGACCCTGAATAGCCACATCAGTTCTGAGAAAGAAGAATGGAGCTGGAGGAAACAACCTTCCTGACTTCACATTATATTACAAAGCTATAGTCATCAAGACAGTATGGTACTGGCACAAAAACAGAAATATAGACCAATGGAATAAGATAGAAAGCCCAGAAATAAATCCATGCACCTATTGTAGCTCAGTTGGTAAAGAATCTGCCTGCAGTACAGGAGACCCGGGTTCGATCCCTGGGTTGGGAAGATCCCCTGGAGAAGGAAATGGTAACCCACTCCAGTATGCTTGCCTGGAAAATCTCATGGACAGAAGGGCCTGGTGGGCTGCAGTCCATGGGGTCGCAAAGAGTCGGGCATGACTGAGCAACTAACACTTACACTTACCTATGGGTACCTTATTTTTGACAAAGAAGGCAAGAATATACAATGGGGCAAAGACAGCCTCTTCAATAAATGGTGCTGGGAAAATTGGACAGGTACATGTAAAAGAATGAAATTAGAACACTTCCTAACACCACAAACAAAGATAAACTCAAAATGGATTAAAGACCTAAATGTAAGACCAGAAACTGTAAAACTCTTAGAGGAAAACATAGGCAGAACACTTGATGACATAAATCAAAACAAGATCCTCTATGACCCACCTCCTAGAGTAACAGAAATAAAAACAAAAGTAAACTAGTGGGACCTGATTAAACTTAAAAGCTTTCACAAGCAAGGTGAAAAGACAACACTCAGAATGGGAGAAAACAATAGCAAATGAAACAACTGACAAAGGATTAATTTCCAAAACATACAAGCAGCTCATACAACTCAATGCCAGAAAAAACAAACAACCCAATCAAAAAGTGGGAAAAGACTTAGACATTTCTCCAAAGAAGACATACAGATGGTTAACAAACACATGAAAAGATGCTCAATATCGCTCATTATTAGAGAAATGCAAATCAAAACTAATGAGATATCACCTCACACTGGTCAAAATGGCTATCATCAAAGTCTACAAACAATAAATGCTGGAGAGGGTATGGAGTAAAGTGAACACTCTTGTACTGTTGGTGAGAATATAAATTGATACAGCCACTATGGAAGACAGCATGGAGATTCCTTAAAAAACTAGAAATAAAACTACCTTATGACCCTGCAATCCCACTCCTAGGCATATACCCTGAGGAGCCAAAATTGAAAAATACACAAGTGTCCCAATGTTCATCACAGCACTATTTACAATAGCTAGAACATGGAAGCAACCTAGATGTCTGTTGACAGATGAATGGATGAAGAAGTTGTGGTACATATACACAATGGAATATTACTCAGCCATAAAAAGGAATTTTTAGTCAGTTCTGATGAGGTGGATGAACCTAGAACCTATTATACCGAGTGAGGTGAGTCAGAATCAGAAAGATAAATATCGTATTCTAACGCATATATACGGAATCTAGAAAAATGGTACTGAAGAATTTATTTACAATGGAGAAACAGACATAGAGAATAGACTTATGGACATGGGGAGAGGGGAGAAGAGGGTGAGCTGTATGGAAAGAGTAACATGGAAACTTACATTACCATATATAAAATACAGGAATTTGCTGTATGGCTCAGGAAACTCAAACAGGGGCTCTGTATCAATCTAGAGGGGTGGGATGGGGCAGGAGATGGGAGGGAGGTTCAAAACGGAGGGGATTTATGTATACCTATGGCTGATTTATGTTGAGGTTTGACAGAAAACAACAAAATTCTGTAAAGCAATTATCCTTAAATAAAAAAATAAATTAAAAAAATAGTAAAATACCTGGGAATAAATCTAACTAAGGAAGTAAAAAACACTTACTTGGAGAACTGTAAGACACTGATGAAAGAAATTGGAGATAACACAAACAGTTGGAAAGATAATACTGTGTTCAAGGATGGGAAGAATCAACATTGTTAAAATGACTACCACCCATAGCAATCTGCAGATTCAATGCAAGCCCTGCAAAAACACCAATGGCATTTTGCACAGAACTAGAATAATTCTAAAATTTATGGGGAAACACAAAAGACTTTGAATAGCCAAAACAATCTTGAGAAAGAACAAGGTAGTGAAAGTAAAGTCGCTCAGCTGTGTCCAACTCTTTGCGACCCCATGGACTGCAGTCTACCAGGCTCCTCTGTCCATGGGACTTTCCAGGCAAGAATATTGGAGTGGGTTGCCAATTCCTTCTCCAGGAGATCTTCCTGACCCAGGGATTGAACCTGGGTCTCCCGCATTGTAGGCAGACTCTTTACCATCTGAGCCACCAGGGAAGTCAATTGGCAGGTTGGTATAAACACCCAACAGGGTTTCTGCCATAAGCTGTAGGAGGTCACTGCAGAACCACAGAGCAGGGCTCCTCACTTGCTTTGAGCAGGGTGTGTCATTCACTCACACAAGCACACTGTAGAGTTAGTAAAGTACAGCAGAAAATGTTTGCTAGGAGAACAAAGAACTAGAGCTCCAAGCATCCTTACCTTGTCCTGAAGAATCCCAGACAAGCCCCCAAGATGAAAGGTTGCGACTGAACCACAAAAGATGCTGGGATTCTCAACCTCTGGAGGAGAAGAATTCAATCTGGGGCCAATGACAAGGCTTGATCACTCAGAGCTTTTGTGTAATAAAGTTTTATTAAAGTATAAAAGAGATAGAGAAAGCTTCTGACCATTTCCTGATTTCAAACTACAATACAAAGCTATATCATCAAAACTACAAGGTACTGGCACAAAAACAGATGCATAGATCAATGGAACAGAATAGACAGCCCAGAAATGAACCCACACTTATATAGGTAATTAATCTATAACAAAGGAAGCCAAGAATTTACAATGGAGAAAAGCGAGTCTGTTCAATAACTGGTGTTGGGAAAACAGGACACCTCCATGCAAAAGAATCAAACTGGACTACACTCCCACACCATTTGCAAAAATAAATTCAAAATGGATTAAAGACAAGTATAGGATCTGAAACCATGATACTTCTAGAAGACAACATAGGCATTATTCACTCTTGGAATGGAGTGACCAAGCAGAGAAACAGAGGGTGCCTGGATCTCTGACAAATGGTGAGCCACCATATGCATGTGTCTACATTTTCCAAATTTGGCAGGGGTGGGGGGAAGGGCAGTGAACTCATATTACTTGGATATTTAAAGTTACATCCATCACAACCCAAGTTTCATCATCTCTAGGTAACACCTTCAGCCACTCAGTTTTTGACCCCAACCTTTTCTCATTCACAGATTCAGGCCATCGAGGACAGGAACCTGCCACTGCTGAAGGACACTGTGATGGGGGTGACCGGGCAGGGGTGGGAAGTTAGAGTCCCCTAACTTCCATGGAGCCAGTGCTTAGACAGGGCTGGGTCACTTGGCATACCTGCCTGCCTGCAGTCCACAGAACAAAGGAGATGTCCTGCCTGTCCTTCAGGATGTGGTCATAGCTGTAGGTCTCCTGACACCACTTTAGCTCAACTTCCAGCCTAAACTGAAGTCTTGTCAGGGCCCTGGAGCTAGACCCCAAATGTCTCTTCTTTAGCTCAGATTTTTAGGTTTAGAGCTAGGTCAGCTGACATGAGTCTACAGAAGATCTGAACCCCAGGCTCCCAGAGGAAAAACCTTTTAAACCTTTTTCAGTTTAAAAGTCTAGCTCCAAGTGCTTGCTTCTTGTTGAGAGACCAAAAAGAAGGACTCTGAATTTCCAAACATTTCATAACCAATCTGAACTTCTATTTCTTCATCTATAAAGATGTTACCCCCTGCTCATTCTAATTGGTAAAGTGGTTACAAGAAATTGGTTTAGGAATATAGAGGAAGGTGGCAACATCATGTTGGATTTTGTATCCCAAAGGGCCTGGAACATAGTTAATCCTCTTTAAATAGTAGTGGAGGAAAGACAGATGTAAGGAATTACTTTTATTTGCTACTTCTTGTGGTAAGAAGATGGCCATAGATACACACACACACACACAAATCACACAATTTTTGGCATGAGAGTCAACCATGGGTGGAAAATAACCTAGGAACAAACTTAAATTCTAGTCCAGAGCAGAGTTAAAGGGTGGCCTCTGTTCAGATACACTACAGAACAGGTCATAGTCCATTACAGAAAGTAGCTCTTTATAACTAAATGATTTCCCACCCGCAGGTTCTGCCTGACTCTTTTCAAGCAATATATCTGATAGAATAAAATTCCAGTTGGAAGAAAAGGAGGAAAATGAAGGGAACGTGGGAGGGTGAGTGGGAGGGAGGAACTGACTTCTAGTAAATTCACAAATCCCTTAGAGCTTATTAAAAGGAGATTTGACTTACTACCTTTAAAAGATCACAATCTACTGATAAATTTTGAGTCAGAAGGCCTGTGAGACCAAATGGAGATAAGGGGACTTTGGGGGAGAGAAAGAGATAAGAATGTTATTCTGACAAACAAAAAAAGGATATCCTTGTTTTAATTCAGTAGTTTTTCAATTCAAACATTAGCTGAGAATCCAAAGGGTTTGTCATCTCTTTAAGAATTTATTCATTATATACAGCATTGTTCTGCACACAGTGGGAAATTCAAATCTGAATCTACCCCTTCTAATTGGGTTACTCCAGGCCGGAGGCAAGGTATGTACCTAAACAACTCCAGTGTGAGGCAGCCAAGGAAACACTGGTCACAGAGATGTATCTAGATGCTTGGCATCACAGAAGGCAAAAGACCTGTTAGTTCAGAGTCAAGGTAGTTATGACCAAACCTTGAAAGTAGAGTGAGGAGAAGTGAGAGAACAAGAGGTCCTGGCAGAAGGCACGGCCTGAATAAAGGCCAAGTGCATGGAAACACAGGCTTCCAACAAAGACCCCAAAGTAGTTATATTTGCCAGGAATATATTAATAGGCCACGTGAAAAGGAGAAATGTAAAAAAGGCTTGGTTTGGATGAAAGTAAGAAAGACTTTAAATGACAACAGAGTCTGAGCCAAAGGCAGAACTAATAGGGCCGTGGAGGGCTCTAAGCGAGGAAGGTAGGGATCATGGTCCTGCTTCCAGACTCTTGACCAGGCAGGATGGATGAGAAGGAAAGGCAGAAAGAGATGCAGGAGGCAGGAAGGCACCTGCAAGAATCCGGGGTGGGGAGCTGACTGCTAGTTCTTTGTGAGCAAGTGCTGAGTCTTGAGGGATCCAGGTGGCTCAGTGGTAAAGAATTCACCTGCCAATGCAGGAGACATGGGTTTGATAGCTGAGTCAGGAAAATTCCCTGGAGGGGGAAAGGGCAACCCACGCCAGTATTCTTGCCTGGGAAATCCCATGGACAGAGGAGCCTGTTTGGGCTACAGTTCATAGGGTCCCAAAGAATCAAACAGGACCCCACGACTGGGCACACACGCTGAGTCTTGAGCACTGAAATCAGCTGAATGTGAGGCTTATTCAAAACCCCAGGAAACAGGGAAGGTAGAGTGATCAACAGGAGACTGAACTGAAGGGAGTGAGAAGGGTGCAAAGTCAGAAGGTGAATAAGGTGGGCACAGAAGAGGCCACAATGGAAGTTGCCCGGGAATTGATGGAGCAGCCTGAAAACATGGTAGGAGGCCTGGCAGAGCTAGAGACTGTTGGGAAAGCAGAAGAGGTTACAGATTGACCCCAACAGCACTCGCCAGTCTGGAGCAAATTAAAAAGCAAATTGGAACTGGCTTAAATAAAAGAGACTCCCATCACTGCCACTTCCAATATTGCCTTGGTCGTGGGGTCTGCAGATGGCAGAGCAAGCAGGTATGTCAATCTGTGCTCCATCAATATGAATTTTCAATGGCATCATGTTGACAGTCAGCAGCTGACACATCACCACCCTCTGCTGAAGCATCTCTGAAGCCCTGGGAAGGCTTTTCCTAAAGCCAAGGCAAGGACAGAACCACCTCCTTGGCTGTAGAAAGTGGGGGACTTTAAAAAATAAATAAATAAAAATAAAACACACTTTCACATACATCATCTCACTTTATCCTCATCTTAGGTGAGAGGCACAAGGCAGGTATTATTATCCTCATTGTAATCCAGAGAAACTGAGGTCTGGACAAATCAGATTTGTCTAAGGCCATGGGGCTACATATGCATCATCAACTCAATGGACATGAGTTTGAGCATACTCTAGGAGACAGTGAAGGACAGGGAAGTCTAGTGTGGTGCAGTCCATGGGGCCGCAAAGAATTGGATACCACTTAGCGACTGAACAACAACAACGTAGTTATGTAGTGGCAGAGCTTGATGACCTACATAAGCCATTGCAGCCTGAGACAGCAAGCTGCCCAGAACACCAGGCATTTGCTGGCCATGTAGACATTCCCTCCCAGCTCCTTCAGAACCATGATCAGCCTGGGGAGAGGCTAGAAGTGGTATACACCAGTAGGCAAGTAGGGCTGGCTTCAAAGAGAATGTGGAAGATGGCAAGGTGAACTGTCTTTCCCTCCTTCATTCCTACCCTCCCTCCCTTCCTTCCTTCCACAAGTACCTGCCAAGGATCACATGACCACTCACCCCTCCAAAGGTCCCTATCCTCAAGAACCCCACTGCCTTACCTTCTTATCCTGCTCACCATCTCCCACACTGTCTTCCCAACTGAAACATACCATCATTTACTTCTCAGTCTCTTGAGATCCACAGGAGAGAGGAAATTCAAGTGGAGGTTATCACATTTGAGCTGGCCTTAAAGTGTGAGTAGGAGGTAACCTCTGAACACAAGCAAAGGCTTAGAGATACCTCAGGGCATGGAATGCTCTGGAAACAGGAGTTCTGTAGAGCTTGGGGCTGGTGGTGGCATAGGGGTACAGAGGAGCTACTGAAGATGAGGAGAGAGCAGGCCCTTGGAGATCACCTGAGGAATGCCTCTCACTCCACAGACCCTAGAAAGCCATCAGAGAACTCTAGGCAAAGGAGTGGTAAATCATTCTGGTGCTTAGAAGGACAACTCTAGCAATTGCATGGAAAAAAGAGGATCATAGAAGGTGTTACAAACATTTCAGGAAAAGTAGACGAGAACCCGGGCCATGAGGGGTTAGTAGAAAAGGTGGCACAGAGTCCTTATTAATGAATTGTATCAAAGCAGTCAATCCTAAAGAAAATCAACCCTGAATGTTCACTGGAAGGACTGATGCTGACACTGAAGCTCCAATAATTTGGCCACCTCATGTGAAGAGCCAACTCATTGGAAAAAATCCTGATGCTGGGAAAGATTGAAGGCAGGAGGTGAAGGGGACGACAGAGGATGAGATGGTTGGATGGCATCACCGACTCAATGGACAAGAGCTTGATCAAACTCCAGGGAATGGTGAAGGACAGGGAAGCCTGGTGTGCCGCAGTCCATGGGGAAGAGTTGAACATGACTGAGCAACTGAACAACAATCAAAGCAGAAAAACGGCCTTCCAGGTGCAGGCGGGGGTCCAGGGGGCCTCGCAGGTCCTGCTCAACCCTCATCCCCAGGCAACCTCTCCCCTTTAAGGTATACAGTCATGCCCATTGAGTCGTCTCCAGAATGAAGGTCACTCAGGACCCCTGCACTCTCGATGCTGGGCATTCAAGGTCAGCCCAACAAACAGTACCTGATGTGTGTCTCTAATCAGAAAAAGACATCTGGAATTTCCCAAACAAGCCCTGTGTTTTTACCACCTCTGCACAATATCTCCATTCCTTCTGCCTAGAATACCTTTTCTTTACATTTCCACTTATAGAAATCCTACCAACCTTTCTGGTCCCAGAGTCACCCTCATCAAAAACCTTTCTCAATCCCCTAATCCAAATGAATTTCCCTGCAGAGCATGAGGCTTTGCCCACAACAGTGTTAATTATGCATCTGCTACATTGAATGCTGACCTTCTCCTTTGTGATCCACCTGTCCCCCTGAAATACCCCTGGGCTGTGTTTCATTCTTCTTTCATGCTAACACGCCAACTGACCAACCTAACACAGTGACGGATCCATCCTGATGTCAATGACCCCCCAACCTGTATGTCTGTCAGTAATAAACTAGGTGGGCAGGCATGTCTGTGCGTCTCGCCCCATAAATGAGAACGTGAAACCAAAGTCGAGGCCCTACAAATGGGCCAGAACTAGGTCACTTGAGGGATGCTCTCTCAGTATCCTCACTTGAGTCCTGCACCTCCTGAGCCATAGCATAAAGCCTCATCATTCTAGAACTCCTGTCTTCTACCTCAGCACAGGTGGGCACAGTTCCTTCTCTTAGGGACTCACTAACTTGTGTGGGAGTTAAAATCCACACACAGAGAAGGGCCTTTCCTTTCTCAGGGAGCTGGCAGTTCTACACGAGTGGTTTGTAACCTGTACTACATTAGGCAACATAATGAAGAGCTCACTTCAAGCTTGGATGGTCATGGATGATTTTACGGGGGCTGGGGGCATCTATCCCACCTTGGAGGACTGGTAAAGGCTGTCTTTGGTCAGAAGGGAAGAAGTAGAAGACCCACCCAGCTGAGGTCAGGATAATAAGGCAAAAGTCAGAACAGAGAACAGATCACTTTGGCTGGAGCAGCCAATCTATGAGGAAAACTGAGGGACGAGGCTGGAAAGATAGGTCAAGACCAGCTTGGGGTGGGTCTCAGATATCCAGTAATGGGGATCCATTGAAGTCCCCTGAGTAAGAGGACCTGGTGAGGCATCTTTTTTAAGGTAGCTTAATAGGCTAGTTGTATAGAAGGTATATTGGCTTGAAAAAGATCTGATATCTTGAACAAACTTAAGATGTTTGTTACAGTAGGATACTATAAGATAATGGAAATAAAGTAGACTAGAAGAAGTGAAATAAAAATAGAAACACTTCAAAATAAAACATCTGCTAAAGGTTTGTGTTCCTTGGGTACCAGGTATCTGCTACCACTGGCACCATTTTCCGTGAAGGACCAGAGAGACATAAACTCACAAAGTCCTCTGCCAGGAAGTACCCAAAGCCCCACTATGGTTTTACTGGTGGAAAACCAGGCAGTGGGTAAGAAACCTTGCTCGCCCCGGTCATTTTTCATTCAGGGACTAGCCAAAATCGTCTTCTAATCTTCAGCCAATGTATTTTATTCAATGTGAAAGTCACTAAATTAATTTTTTAACATAATAAGAGTAGAAATTGTCAATTTTAGAAGCACAGATGCGAATTTCCCTGCACAGGAGAGAACATGAATCCTATTAGTTAAAAATAGCAGTTGTACTCACTTTCCCCCACATGCTAATTTTAATAAACTTACTCTGAAATTAGCCTGCCACTAGGAAGATAGCTGCTCATCAAAGATGTTCCCAGGAAACACTAAGCTTGCCTTGCAGGAGTTCAAGCACTCCCAGGAAACTCAGAACAATGCAGAGTTCTAAATGGAACACACTTCTCACCAGACCTGGTCACCTCCCACCTCTCTGTCACACCCAGCAACACCACTCTCTAGCCACACCTTGAGAGTCATCTTGGATTCGTTCTACTGCATCTTCCCAATTGACTTGGCTATGAAATCCTGTATATATCTTCCTTTAAAATCTATCTCATAGATATCCCTTTTTCTCTAATCCTCACTGATGCTGTATCCTCTTATCACTTTATTTATTCAAATATCTAAGCAGTCACATATTCTACATTCATTGAGTATCTACAAAGGGCAAGGTCCAGTGGCAAGTGCTAAAGTCACAATAAAATACAGTCCCTACTCTCAAGGAGTTCAAGATCTTTTGGGTCCAGCGGAGAGAGAGGCAAGTCAAAGATTGGTTAAAGAACCATATGATAAATGCTATGACTTAGGTGCAATAGGGGTAATTGGGAATATTGATGGTGACAGAAAAGACTAGATTGCTGGTAGCTCATCTCCACTTATCTTCCCCTGATTTTGAGGACAGCTACCAAATTTGTCTTTATATCCTTACTGCCTGGCACAGTGCCTTGTGAATGACAAAGGCTCAGTGATTGTTGAGTTCAGTGGAAACAAATCTTTCCCAAGTATTTTCATCAACTTACACTCTAGCTAAAAAAGCTTTCAGTGACTATTGCCAGCTACATCAGAGCACACCCTTCTGTCTTGCTTTTGAAGTTGTTTGCCATCTGGTCTACCCTGGCCATCCAACATCCATTTCTGCTATACCTCAATGCACTAGTTTTAGCCTTTATCTGGAGCATTTCCTCAAAGAATGACCACCAGTTCAGTGCTCACATCTGCTTCCGGTCACCTTCGCCCATGCCCTCTTCACTCAAAGGTGAGGAACCCAGTTCCAACTCTCCTTTAAGATTTTTCCCACTTCTTAAAGCCTCACCAACTGCCTGTATACGTATCTAAGATCAATTGTTCATTATTGTGCACTGCTTCTTCATTTAATAATAATATAAATATGAATGATGCTTTGAAATATTAAATTATACTCCATCCACCTTGCCTCAAATTCCTGTAACTCCTCTCCCTTTTCTCCCCACATATCCCTCCCCCTCTTAAAAGCCAGACATTCTGCATTCATGTTCCAAGGAAGAGAGCACTCAGCAGAACACTGGGAACAAAGCAACTGAGTTTTCAACTTAGAAAGCCTGATCCTTAAGACACCAGAGCACAGAAGAGTCTCCCCAGTTTCTCCCTCCCCCACAGTCCTCCAAAAGACTAGAAGAGATGTCCAGTTGAGAAAAGGCAGACAGAGTGCAAGGGAGGAGAGAGCCTGGATATCAGTGAGTGTCTAAGAACGCACACTAACCAGCGTGGTGTGGAGAGAACACAGTAAGAACAGCAGGACCGAGGTATGGGTGGGGCATAATTAGTTGTGACAGAAACGTGTTAAGTGGGGAGTTAGTAAATCTCTCTATAGCAATAGCTGTCTTGAATATCCATTCCCCCTCCCTTTGAAAGATTTAGGTTTATTGAGGTATAATTTACATAGAGGAAAAAATCATTCTTTTGAGGCATACAGATCTATAGATTTTATCAAACTTATATAGCCATGAAGTCATCAATACAAGCAAGGCATAGACTACATTATCACTTCAAAAGGCTGCCTCATGTTCCTTTGCAGTCAGTCTGCTCACCCACTCTAGGCTCTGGCAACCACTGATTGGCTTTTTTGTCCTTCTAGTTATGCATTTTCAAGAACTTCATATTAGTGGAATATTATAGCCAGGGCATTTGAGTCTCTGCCTTCTTTTACTTGCCATGTTTTTGCATGCATCAGTAGTTCATTCCATCTTAATATTCAACAGGATTCTATGACACAGATGTAGCAATTTATCCACTCACTAGTCGTGGACATTGTTCTGTTTTCATTTTTCAGCAATTATAATAAAATTGCAATAAACATTCTCATATAGGATTTTGTGTGGACATGTGTCTTCATTTCTCTTGGATCAACATCGAAGAGCAGGTGGGTTTTTGGGTTAGGTGTCGATATGACTTTATGAGAACTTACAAAACTGTTTTCAAAAGTGGTTGTACCATTTTGTATTTCTCTAGCAATGTAGGAGATTTTTGTCACTCTGCCTCCTTGTCAGCACTTGATTTTTCAATTTTTTATTTGAGCCCACCAGTCTCCTATGTCCATGGGATTATTCAGGCAAGAATACTGGAGTGAGTTGCCATCTCCTCCTCCAGGGGATATTCCCCACCCAGGGACCGAACCCATGTTTCCTGTGGCTCCTACACTGGCAGGAGTATTCTCTACCACTGAGCCACTTGGGAAGACCCATGTGGTATCTTACTGTGGCTTTAATTTACATCTTTCTGATGACTGATAATGCTGAGTATCCATTCATCTGCTTATTTGCCATTTGAATATCTTCTTCAGTGAAGTGTCTATTTAACTCTTTTGCCCATTTTAAAAATTAGGTTGTCTTCTCGCTATTGCATTATAAGAGTTCTTTATATATTCTGGATATAAGATATGTGTTATGCATAAAATTTCTCCCACTTTTCATTTTCTTAACAGAGTCTTTCAAAGAGTAGACTTTTTTTTAAATTGTGGTAAAGCCCATTTTATCCTTGTTTTTTTCTTTTATAGTTTGTGTTTTCTGACTTTTTAATAGAACCCTCCCAAATTTAAGTTGGGTACATCCAGCTTAAGATGACACTTCCTAGCCTCCCTTGCAGCTAGACCATGTGATGATGCTCAGACCAATGAGGTATGAGAAGTGATCCCTAATTAAAGAAAAGTAAGCAGAGCACCCCTAATTAAAGAAAAGCCCTTTACCCTGAGCTTCCCCTTTCTCTCTCTCTTTTTCCTCTACTTATGGGTTGGGACAAATCATGGCAACCACTCAGCTTTAACTATACAGTTGAGGATCACCCCCTCAAAAAATAGTAGAGAAACAAGATGGAAGAAACCTGGGTTTTTAAATGACACGTGGAGCAGGGCTGTCCTCTTAGACTGGACCACACACTATAACACAAAAAAGACCTAAATATAGGGAGTAGGTATCTTTTTCAAGTGGTTTAGATTTTATCCTAACAAATACACTCTTCTTTGTTAGGAAGTAAAAATAATCCCCAATTCCCTGGACCCAGTTTAGTGTGGTGTGGTATGTCTATGCAGAAAATTTCACCATAGTTTCTCAAAGTTTTCCTCAGTTCAAGAGTGATTCAGGGACAGCAGAACATGATCAAAGCTACCCACCTTGGGCAAGAGAGCAAAGTCCCCCATGCCCAGAGCAGTGAAGGAGCAGTATACCACCTTGCTCTTCACTCACCCAGGATAGCATGGGTGTGGTACAGATACCAAAGGGCCAGAAAAGGGGAACAAGGGAGGATACAACAGTGATCAACAATGACCAGTGACCAGATACTAGACTGAAAAGAGGAGAGTGTGGCTAAACAAAAATAGGCTAGGCCAGATGTGCCCCTCCACACCGTCACTCCTGCCAATGGGGAGATACACTAGTAAATACTACTAACTTACAACAGCTAAATACTACTAACTCCTTCTAGAACTCAAATACAAGTTCAAGAAGAGGCATGACTCTGATCCAGATTATGTTTCCACTCCCCTTACAGTGGGAGTTTGTAATCAAAATTAAAGTGTTATAACAAAATAAAGAAGTTTTTGTTCCATGAACATCTAAGTTGCTGTCCTGAGGTCCACGCTCACTATATTGATATTTGCTGAACACTTACTGCTTGATAGAGAGCAAAGCACTAACAAGCCTGATTTCATTGGAGCCTCACAATAAGAGCACTTATATGGCATGTACTTTAAGATCCCGTTTAAGGATGAGAAAAATGAGGCTTGGAGGAGTTGCACAATGTGGTGATTCTATCAACATCCATTCCCCTTCTTCTGGCAAACAGTCCCACTGCCCCAATCCACTCACAGTCCATGTGGCCTGGGCAGGGCCCCATGTACAACTGCAGACCCCAGACAGATCATTACACCCCCTGAGCAACTTCTCCCAGGGCAGGTGAGGGATATAAGTGGGTTCAAAGGGAGTGATTCCTGAGTTTTTAATGGGACTTCTGGCATGAGAGTTTCTGTCTCTCCCTCTGGACTTGAAGGGTGGGAGGGTAATACCAGGCAACAAGCAGACCCAAAGATGGAGAAAAAGCATCCATTTGAGCGGTCTGAGGGCTGAATCCAGCTGTGCCCCATGCCACGCCATCTTGGAATGATTATTCATATCAGCTGTATTAGTTTGCTAGAGGCTGCTGTTAACAAACTGCATAAACTGGGTGGCCCAAAACAGCATAAATTAATTTCTGATAGTCCTGGTGGTCAGAAGACCAAAATCAAGCCGTAGGAAGCGCCAGGCTCCCCAGTAAGACTCTAGAGGAAGACCCTTCCTGGCTTCTCCCTAGCTTCGGGTGGCTGCCAGCATTCTTTGGCATTTCTTGGCTTGTAGCAGCATAACTCCAACCTTTGCCTCTGTCATCACACAGCTTTCCTTCCTCTGTCTTCACATCATCTTCTCTTTGCACATCTCTGCACTCCAATCTCCTTCTTCTTACAAAGGCACTGGTCATTGGATTAGGAGCCCACTCAAAGGACTTCATCTTAACTTGGTTACGTCTGCAAAGATCTTATTTCTAAATAGAGTCACATTCACAGGGATTGGGGGTAGGGGATAGGACTTGAACATATCTTTTGGGGACACTATTCAACCCACAATATTAGTCAATAAATTCCTTCTGAGCTAAACTTCCTTGGGTTGGATTTTTGACCATTTGCACCAAGAAAGAAGTAGAGTCATGACGCAGGTCCAGATCTCAATTAACAAACAAGACCCAAAGCCACACCCTTAACCACAGGCTCAGACTGTAAGCCTCTTATACTTCTCTACCCCAAATGTCAGTGGCTCAACTTTGGTAGAGGCCCAGGGATAACAGGCCTTCCCAGATGGCTCAGTGGTAAAGAATCCGCCTGCCAATGCAGGAGAGGCAGGATTGATCTGTGGGTTGGGAAGATCCCCTGGAGGAGGAAATGGCAACCCACTCCAGTATTCTTGCCTGGGAAATACCATGGACAGAGGAGCCTGGAAGGCTACAGTCCATAGGGTTGCAAAGAGTCAGACAGGACTGACTGAGCACACACACCCAGTCACTGAATACATAACATGCTCAAAGAATACAGGATTGATTGCCATCTAATTAATTAACCAAAATTCAAATAGCAAAATTGAATTGGGCATGGTTTATCATAGGGCAGCCAGCTGACAGATGACCAGGATTTTTATCTTAGTAATGAAGTTGTGGATTGTCTGCAAGACTGCATTTCAAGATGTCCTCTTGATTTGAAAGCTCACCTCAGGTGGTGATGAGAAGATGGTTTCCCCCTCCCCAGACATTTAATTTCCAGAATAGTACAGCAACCACGCTTCTTTCACATGCATGGCCGTGTTTACTTCAGGGCCTGAGAGAAGGCTGTAATTTCAGCTTGTTATACTGAAAATATGAAAATAAAACTGATCTCTATAGGGTCATTTAAATGAAAACTGCTTTCTAGAGGCAAACCGAGGAAGCAAACTGATTGAAAGAGAGCACAGAGCCCTGGGCAGGAAGGGCGATGGGGTGTGGACTCAGGGTAGGAGGTAGGACCAGGGATATCCGTAGAAATAGATGAGCGCCTGTCAAAAGCCCATTTGATCTGGGTCACATGTCTGGTGATGTCTTCCCCAGTTCCTCCCACTGCCTTCCAAAGTCATTTTCAAAACCACTAGACACTGACCATTGTAGACAGCTACAATGTTTAGTCACTAAGTCATACCTGACTCTTTGCAACTCTATGGACTGTAGCTGGCCAGGCTCCTCTGTCCATGGGATTTCCCAGGCAAAAATACTAGAGTGGGTTGCCATGTCCTCCTCCAGGGGATCTTCCTGACCAAGGGATTGAACCCCTGTCTCCTGCATTGACAGGAGGATTCTTTATCACTGAATCACCAGAGAAGTCCCACCCACTGATCATATTCTTCTTTGAATCCTACTTGCGTGAGTCCCAGACGATGTCTCCACACCAGACCCAGTGTACACCCATGGGCAGGAAATGGTCAGGGAAATACCTGGGGAGCCCTGTTTGTGAGAAAAGCAGATTTGGGGGGTAGAGCCCTGGCACTTTCATGCAGCAAGGTAATTAGTTTCCCGTGGTTGCCACAACAGATCACTGCAAGCTGGGTGGCTTCTCACACAGAAATGTATCTCTCAATGATTATGGATGCCAGAAGTCCAACATCAAGGTGTTGGCAGAACTGGTTCCTTCTGGAGATTCTGAGGGACAACCTCCAAGCCTCCTCCAGCTCCCAGTGGCTGCTGGCAGTCTTGGCATCCCTGGGCTGTCCCTGCCCGGCCCCCCATTCTGCCTCCATCTTCACAAGGGCTTCCTCTCTGTGTGTGTCTGCGTCCCCACAGCCTTCTGCCTTGCAGCTTTGTGTCTTGAATCTAAGAACACTCATCCTTAGATTTAGGGCCCATCCTAAATCCAGGATGATCTCATCTTGGGATCCTTAGCTGATTTTATCTGCAAAGACCCTGTTTCCATAAAGGTCTTATGACAGCTACTGGGACATTAAGACTTAGATATATCCATGGAGGAAAGAATACAATTCAACACACTACACTGGCTCTGGGGAAAGACCCAGAAACTTGCATTTCCCCCCAAATTCCAATGACTGTTTGTACTCTTTGTTCCCAAAACGCCTCTGATAATCTGTAGATCGTACTCTGAGCAATACTTACCCAATTGCTGAGGATTCAAAGAGGAATAAGACACAGACCCCTCCCTTCGAGAACCTGCTATCTAGGCGAAGATACACACAAATGAACTGGTGATTGAGACCCAAAGCGTGGCCTGGTAATCCTGAGCTCTGGAGTCAAACAGACCAAATTCTGCCCCCTTCAGATGTGAGGCTCTGAGCAAGGTCCTTAGCAGGTCTGAGCCACAGTTTCTTATCTGTCAAATAAGAACTAATTTCTACCTTATACATGGTGGATGGACTCAAGGAACAGCTTTTCGCTATTATGAAAGTGGGAAGCATGCTGCATTCATTTTCACACCCCACAGGCTCGAGCTGTGTGTCCTCCGTGTCCTTAGCTGTAATAAATGTCTGAAGGCAAGACAGCATGTGCCCTGGAGAGACACAGCTAGGACAGGCAGGACAACTCTGGAAAGACCCCTTTCTGGATCTAGACTTCTTCTGCAAGTATACTTTTGAGGACCTACTGTGTATGGGGCTCAGTGTGTAGGCACCTGGAACAAAGCCAAATGAAACACATAGCCTAGTGGGGAGACCAGAAGGCTGTAATACCATGTGATTGGTGCAAGGTAAAGGCATCCTGGATCCAGGACAGCCATGCCCAGAAGTACTTCCTTCTTTGGTCTCACATCCTTCATATTCCACCTTTTAGGATTCTCTTAGTGTTTGTGGTATGACACTCTTCCCACACTATGCTATATGCTTCAGGAGTTCTCTGAGGGCAGAAGGGGTTGTCTGTTTTCTTGGCCACTGCATTCCAAATACAGAGCAATGTACCTGACTCCTGACAGCCATTCTCCAAGTATTTGCTGGAATAGTGAACATTCTGCTGTTGCAGAGCTCAGCACTGGACTTCCAAGAAGAACCACCTCCAGCTTCCTCCACTACTCGGTGTGATTCTCCATGGGCCAAGAGAGAAGATCTGCAGAGTCTCTGTCCCCTGACAGAGGGGATGCAGACAGACTGCACGACAATGTGTCATATACTGTGCAGCTATTACTTACAGGCTGACAGTGGACAAGCTAAACTTGGGGAGAAGCTATGACAGCCCATTCCTCTTCAGAAATACAATGTTTTGCACACTAGACATTAAATACTGTTATTAGACTGAGCTGGAGGCCCAGGAAATAAAGAAGAAAGACGTACACGTTTTCCCTTCCAATACTCAAGAAAGGAAGACAGCAAACCACTACGCCCTGACTGGTGCATAGTAGGATTAAGAAAAAGAAGGCCCAAGCGGGCCCTGACGGTGGGAATGGTCCTCAGGAGGGAAAGAATGGAGAATTGCTGGGAGATCATCACCACGGCTGGGTACATGACTAACTGCCATCACAAATAATGGTTAAGTCAGGAGGAGCAATTTACCTGTGAGACCTCAGCACCCCGCTCTCACCTGGAGAAGTCAGGCAGCCCACTCCCAGGCCCCAAAATTCTTAGAGTGGACTGAAGGGGAAATCTCATAGGAGTGCAAAAGCCGACCCCAGGGGTGTTTATGACAAAATCTTTGCGGGGCAGGGGGGCGGGGGGGCGGGGGGCGGCAGCGCGGGGCGCAGGGCATTCTCTGCTTCCACAAATCAGTGAGTTCTGCACTAGTGCTTCACGCCTTTGATAAACAGCCAGCCACCTTACACAGAGGTGGCCCACGGTAAATGCATGTCGACTGAACTGATACCTGAATGAATGAAGGCTACGGAGGACCCTATGGAATCTCCTCCCCCTCCCCCAAGCCTCCGCCGCAGGTGATTCCACCTGTCGCAGCACCCGGATTCACCCCCCTGGGACCACCTTTCCGCTTCGGCACTGGGCGTCCAATCGCTTGGCTCCAAAACAGCGGTAACCGAGAAGGCAGGTGGGGCTTGGCTCCCACTCCCGGATCCGCGCTGCTCCCTCCAATCCAGGGCCAAGCCCTGCCCAGAGGGAAGGGCCCTTCCCAAAGGCTGGCACCAGCTGTCATGGGAGAAAGTGGCGCCCGGGCAGACGGGAAAGTGCGGGAGGAGCCGCGCACCTTGCCGGACGCGCGGGGGCAGCGAGCCGAGGCCACGGGGTGCGCGTCCCCCGCGAGCCCCCGCCCGGCTCGGCCACCCGGGAGGCGGGGGAGGGGGCGGGTGTGCTCCGGGCTGGTGGCCGCTCGGCCTGGCCCATCCCGCCTGGCCGGCGCCTCGGCCTCACCTCGCTCACCAGCCCCTGCCAGTCGCTCTCGGTCCGGTCGCCGTTCATGGCCTTCTCCTCCCGGCGAGGGCCGGCCTCTCTGACGCCGCCCTCCTCCGCCGCTGCGGCCGCCGCCGTCGCCGCCCGGGCCCCGCGCGGCCCCGAGAGGGCCCGGCACCTCCGAGCCACCGCGCCGCCGCCGCCTCCTGCGGCCGCCCGCGCTGTTGACTCAACGTCAGCCTCCGCGGGAGGAAGAGGAGGAGGAGCCGAGGCCCGGTGCCCGGCCACCGCCACCGCCGAGCGGGCCCCGGGCAGGCCCGCGCAGCCCGGGATCCTGCGCTCTTGGTGCTCCGCGCCCCAGCCCGCGGGAAACTCCTGACCTCCGCTCTCCAGGCGGGAGGCGGCTCGGCTTCCCCCTACAAGAAGTAAATCCCCAAATCCAGCCGTTCCCTGACCACCATCTCGGCTCCCACCGCTAGAATATAAGCCCCACTCGGGCAGGGGGTTGCCTCCTTCTCTGATAAACCTTGGGTGCAGGGCCTGGCACATAGTAGGTGCCCTGCAAATATTTGTCGAACCTATAGATGAATGAATTACGTGTTATTATATATTCAACGTAGTGTTTTAAGTTACTAATGTCTGTTTTTATTTCTTTAATTATCAGCTGTCATGAATAAAACACAAATAAAAATATTGAAAATAAAACGGTAATGAATTCTAAATAGAAGCTAAAGCTCTGAATGTGACGCTTAATGTGTGTCAAAAGAGATGTTGAAGACGGTGGCATCAAACTGAGACTTTCTCATAAGTGGAAGGACTAAAAGGGAATTACAGAGAGCAGGGGAATCTTCATACATGTCTCGTCAGTATCCTTGGAGGTGGTTTTCCCCAGTCACCTAAAACTCTGACCTGAACCACAGCCAGCAGTGAGCCTTCCATACTTCCAGAAGCGCTGCCTGTGGAAATAAGCATATAGGTTGAGAAGCTGTGAATCCATTTTACAGTTGTGAATGCACTGCAGCCAACATTTATTTGTTTTAGTCCCTGGTGATCCTGACTCAACCCTGCAGGATGGATGTTACTTCCATTTATTAGAAAAAGTGGAGAAACAGAGACTCAACTAAGACTTCTAGTTCCCAGAGACCCTTGCTAGCATCTTGGAAACCTGAAAATGAAGTATCACCCCTGGGAATTGGAAATATTGCATTGTATTGTTGGCCTTGTTTTATTGATGTGATAGGTTGTTTGCAAAATATCATCAATAATTTCCTGCCCATGTCGCAGTCCGTGTCCATAACTTTGACTCTAGGCTCAGCCATGTGACTTGCTCTGGCTAGTCAATGTTTGCAAATGTGACTTGCTCTGGCAAAACAATGTTTGCACATGTGCTACACAAGGAGGCTTGTGAAGTGTGCAGTAGGGTTTATCCTTTCTATGCTCTTAGGAACCTGTGATCACCACCTTAGAAACAAGCCCAGAATAACTTGCTGGATGATGAAGGACTCACAGCCAACAGCCAGTCAACTGCTACCTGTGAGTGAGGCCATTAACTCCCAGCAGCTACAGGTGCCTGCATGAGTCCCGTTGAAATCAACGGAACTACCCACCTGAGCCCTGCCGAATTTGCTTACCTACAGAGCATGTGCTAAATAAGCTGTCGTTGTTTCTAGCCACTAAGGTTTGGGATGGTTTGCTATATATCAACAGCTAATTCATGTCAATGGTTACACCACTGATGAGGAGCCTGGATGACTGAACTCTTCCTGGCAGCCCTGGCATCATGACCTGTTGGGACCTCCTCTAAAGAAGACTCTGGCAGGCCAGGGGCTATAGAAAGGAGCCAGTCTAGTAGGCAGCACTTTGTAATCCAAGAGAGTGGAAAGGTCATCCCTGAGCTGAACACCTAAGGTTAGCTCAGCATCAAACACTTATTCCTAACAGCCCGATGGATGTCTCCTGCTAAGAAAGGTATTGTCTGCCAATATGTTGCCCTCCGGCAAACTAACTGGTTTCATTCCAACCTGTCAATGAAATAGACTGTAGGAAGAGTGGGCATATACCTTGGTCCATCTTATGTTCCACTGCCTCATGGTCTGCATCTTGCTCCTGGCTGGAATTCAGGTGGGAAAGCAGCCCGTCCCTTCCAGTTACCATGTTTAGCTGAGGCTTTCAGTACTGCTGTAGCTTTGGGGGCTTCACTGGTATTTCGGGCAGTAGGACAATTGGCAAGCTGTTGGGAGCAAAGGAATCTTCACACGAGAGATCCCGTACTTTTGGACCACTCTCTGAGTGACTCTGTTGACCCTACTTGCTTTTCTTCTCTGAAGTAAGTCAGCCAGTTATTAAGGTGTCTAAAAATAAAACTGGGGAGGACAAATCAAAGAGTGGCAAGCCTCTTCCCACCCCAGAAAGAGAGGGGAGAAACTTTCAACTCACTTGAAACAGCATCTCCAGTTGCCTGGGTATCCCTTAGAGGTTTTATGCCCCAACTGCCAGCTCGAACCTGCTTAGCTTGTGAGATGTGATGAAATCACACACCAAGGCAATGTAGCTGCAAGCATTTCTTTTTTATCTTTTTTCATTTATGTAGCCTGACATTGAGTAATAATAATAATTAAATGCAGTTTAAGCTTTTAGGCACCTATACCAGGAGGCCTCTAGACACCTCATCAACAGCAGCCCAGGCTGACAAAAACAAAGGTAATTACATTGTGGTTAACTTTTTTCAAAGAAAAAATAAAACCACCTAGCAACTGTCCTCACCGTTGATAAAAGTCGTACATCAAATGTTCCATGCCACAGTCCATTTGCATGGGACCAATTTAAAGCCAAGTGGCTTTGTCTTAAATTTGCCACCCTGGCACTAAGTATTGAAACATGGTCTTTGCCTCTATTTTCACACCCCACTTAACTCTCTGGAAAATCTCTAGGGACCCAATCTTACCATGTGTATTCATAGCCCCAGGGCCAGTTCTATTTATTTATTTATATGCATGTATAGTTAGAAGAAAGTCCTTAGGTGCTTTGGAGCAATGCTTAAAACTTTCAAAAGTTTGAGAGGGTTTTAGCTTCATAAGAAATTGAGCCAGCAGATACTAATGAAAGCAAAACAAAATAAATCTCAGGAGAGAATGGGAAAGACAAGATGACTTGAACTTATCATTAGAAACCAAGACTCTCATTTCCGGTTCTCAACTGACTTATCAGATAAGTTTAACCAAGTCAAAACAGCCCTGGACACATGGGGAAGCCCTAAAGCTTTTGACACAACTTTGCCACGCAGTATTTTAAGTTCAAAGTCTGGCTTCTCAAGCAAAAATGTCAGCATTCTCATTAAAGGAAACTAAGCAAATCTTCAGTAGAGATTTTGGCTCGGCTCTTCTCCAAAATGTACAACTGGGGCAGTGTTCATGGCCACACTTTTCTCCTGCCTGTATTAGGAAACCCAGTCTGATGAACCTGGGAAGGAAATGATTCTTAATGATAGTGGTTTATAGTGATTTTTTTATAATATAATGTTCAGTTCAGTCACTCAGTCGTGTACAACTCTTTGCAACCCCATGAACCACAGCACACCAGCCCTCCCTGTCCATCACCAACTCCCAGAGTCCACCCAAACCCATATCCATTGAGTCAGTGATGCTATCCAATCATCTCATCCTCTGGTGTCCCCTTCTCCTCCTGCCCTCAATCTTTCCCAGCTTCAGGTCTTTTCAAATGAGTCAGCTCTTCACATCAGGTGGCCAAAATCCTGGAGTTTCAGCTTCAACTTCAGTCTTTCCAATGAACACCCAGGACTGATCTCCTTCAGGATGGACTGGTTGGATCTCCTTGTAGTCCAAGGGACTCTCAAGAGTCTTCTCCAACACCACAGTTCAAAAGCATCAATTCTTTGGCTCTCAGCTTTTTTCACAGTCCAACTCTCACATCCATACATGACCACTGGAAAAACCATAGCCTTGACTAGACAGATCTTTGTTGGCAAAGTAATGTCTCTGCTTTTTAATATGCTGTCTAGGTTGGTCATAACTTTCCTTCCAGGGAGTAAGTGTCTTTTAATTTCATGGCTGTAATCACCATCTGCGGTGATTTTGGAGCCCAGAAAAATAAAGTCTGACACTGTTTCCACTGTTTCTCCCATTTATTTGCCATGAAGTGATGGGACCGGATGCCATGATCTTAGTTTTCTGAATGTTGAACTTTAAGCCAACTTTTTCACTCTCCTCTTTCACTTTCATCAAGAGGCTCTTTGGTTCCTCTTCACTTTCTGCCATAAGGGTGGTGTCATTTGCATATCTGAGGTTATTGATATTACTCCTGGCAATCTTGATTCCAGCTTGTGCTTCCTCCAGACCAGCGTTTCTCATGATGTACTCTGCATATAAGTTAAATAAGCAGGGTGACAATATACAGCCTTGACGTACTCCTTCCCCGATTTGGAACCAGTCTGTTGTTCCATGTCCAGTTCTAACTGTTGCTTCCTGACCTGCATACAGGTTTCTCAAGAGGCAAGTCAGGTGGTCTGGTGTTCCCATCTCTTTCAGAATTTTCCACAGTTTATTGTGATCCACACAGTTAATATATTATTAATAATTAGCTCTATAGGAGCCAAGGTCCCCCGTTCTTCCTCTTATCAATGGAGGGCCAAATTAGGCAGGGCCTGCCAAGCGCCCCCATGACCTGGTTGCTAAATGCCTTTCTTCATCTTTGACTTGAACCTGGGGCAGGGGACTGCAGGTCCCAGTGTGCACTGCAGATAACCTGGGGTCCCCTAGGCCACTGGCCTCAATTCTGTATAAATAAGTCTCTTCTCTTCCCTTTATCTGGGGATACTGTGCAAAGGGCCTCCTCCATCATACAGACACCAGACAGACAGGGGATTCTAGCTGGATTCCTGACACAGAGCATTCTCTGTCTCTTAGCCCCCTGAGTCCTTGGGTGCTCTCTCTGCCTCCACTAAGCCTTCCCTGCCCAGCAGCAAACAATCAGTTGAAAGCTGCTCCCCCCACCTCCAGCCCTGCTGACTGCCAATCAGCCAGGCAGCAGGGGGTGGAAGGAAGTACCACTCCCTGCTGAACCTGCACTGAGGTACTCAAAATGACTGAGTGGGGCTGATGACGACCTGGCAGGCCAGGGACTGCAATTGCCATCAGAAGGAGTGAAGGGTGGGAGTGATTGACTGGAGCATTGCAGGCAGGAGGTGGGGATGAGCGGAGATAGAGGGGCAGCTCCTTTTACCTATGGAAGGGTTCTGATAAGGGAGATCAAGATGTCAGGAGGAAAGGACAATGAACTGGAGACGGAAAGGGAGATGCAGGGCTTGTGGCTCCTGATAAGAGGCCAAGAAATCAACGAGAGATTATGAAGTAAGATTATGAAGTGAAGTAAGAAAGAAAAAAACAAATATTATATGATACCACTTATAGGAATGAATGACATGAATCTAAAATATGACGCAGAGCCTCCCTGATGGTTCAGTGGTAAGGAATCCGCCTGGGTTCCACCCCAGATTCGGGAGGATTCCACGTGCTGTGGAGCTCCCATGCGCCACAACAATTAAGCCTACACTCTAGAGCCCAGGAGCCACAACTACTGAATCCACATGCTGTAACTATTGAAGCCCTAGTGCCCGGAGCCCATGCTCTGCAACAAGAGGGGCCCTCACAATGAAAAGCCTGCATACCAAAACTAGAGAGTGGCCCCTGCTCGCCCGCAACTGAGGAAGAGCTCTCACAGCAACAAAGGCCCAACAGAGCCAAAACTAAAAAGTTTTTTTAAACTGTGTAAGAAAACTTTAAAAATGAAATAAAATATGAAACAAATGAACCTTTCTACCAAACAGAAAGAGACTCACAGATGTAGAAAATAGACATGTGCTTACCCAGGTGGGTGGGAGGAGGATGGCCTGAGAGTTTGGGATTAGTAGATGCAAACTATTACATATAGAATGGATAGACAGCAAGGTCTACTATATAGCACAGGGAACTATAGTCAACATGCTGGGATGAACTATAATGGAAAAGAATATAAAAAAAGAATGTATACATATATATATATATATATATATATACACATATATATATAAGGACCTTACACACACACACACACACACACACACACACACACATATATATATATAAACTGTGAGAAAAAACCTGAAAACCTTGGGCACAGGGGTTGGTGGGGATAAATCCAACCCCACCCAGTGTGGGAAGTGGGAAGTGGCCCAAGGAAATAAATGGAAAGGAGACACGGAAAGTCATTCCACTCTCAGATTATTCAAATTTGTTGTACTTATTGATAATGTATTTCATTTCTTCCACGTGGGGGGGATATGATTCAGCACAAATTTGATGTAAATTTATGGAAATAGAAATGCAAAGAGACTATGGGCTCTCGCTGTCGGGCGGGTTAGCAGCTCAGCCCTCACCCAGGTTCGGGTTACCGCTCTCTGGACTTGGGGTTACCGCTCTCTGGACTTGGGGAGCTGAAAATAGAAACGTCTGACTTGGGGGTCACTGGCCTCTCCTACAGGCCAAGAGAGGGACTGACCCTGTCGATTGGCAAGCCTTATTAAAAAAAAAAAAAGAAAGCCTGATGATTATCTAAAATAGGATCACCTACATTGTCCTCCTATCTGATATTTTGTCTTTGGGCGGGGGGACAGTTTTTACCCACTGGAGATGGATGGGCTTATTTCAGTGAAAAGAAGGGGCAAACAAGGACGAGATTAACATTATCTAAGGCCTACTGTGTACACAAAACTAGTGAAGTGACACAAATGTTTTTCCTCCTGTACTGTGGAAGAATCATGGGGCTAGGGGGAAAAAAAAAGAAAACAATTTTCTAGACAGGGTGAAAGGTGGCATTTCATACAAATGGCCAGAGCTGGTCAAATATTTATTGTCCATTAGGCTGTCCTTCAGAACACGGGGTGTTGATTTGTATCTTTCCCTTTCATACCAGGTCATGGCATTTCTCTAACGATGTGCCTCTCCCAGCTGGCAGCAGCCTCTCTAGCCTGGCCATGACCCTGACATCCCAGAGAACTTTGCACAGTTTGGGAATAGCTTCTCTGAGCCAAGCCTTACTCTGCAACCTGCAAGTGAAATGAGAGGAAATTCAACAGACCAAGATACAAAGCCAGACCAAAGGGTTTTACTGCCCCTTATTCCCGCTAGAGATAAAGATTACTGGTACACTGGTTCTTGCTTTCCATCAGAGCAAGGATTCCTTTCAACATCCAAACAGTTGTGAGGTCCTGAACGCTGAGCTCCCCTGGTCTGGGGCCACTCAGAAGGCATTTGTCTGCAGCCCACAGCCAGGGTCTGTGTGTGTGTTTGAGCAAATGTTTCCAAGGATGGCAGCGATCTGCTCAGTTGTATTACATCCATGGGGCAGAAATTGTTAGCTCTTGGTGACACTGTTTATAATACTTTGACCTCATTCAGTCACTGAAAGGCAAATTTCCCTTTGTTCTCTTACAGGAATACAACGAGGCAAGTAAACATGATGTCTAAGAAAGACTGTCAACAAGGGTGTTTACGGGCTTATCATGCCCTTGCTGTTCCACTGAGTAGCTTACCTATGGGGAGAGAAGCATACAGATGCCCACATCTGACACAGTCATTGTCATTTATTAACACTGTTTGTTCCCATAAGACAGGAAAAATAATCTTAAGGTGATACAAGAGAGTCTGAGGAGGGTCTTCTTTAACTTGCAGGGTCATTTATTCACTCAGCAAACATTTCTTGAGCTTCTCCTAGAATGCTGAGCTAGGCAGTGGGGAGGACAAAGAGGTTAAGACCCCTCCTCTGTCCTCGTGGCCCCAAGTTTAGTAGCTGAGTTCCCCAAGCATCTGAACGCTGCAGAAACATGGAGAAATACACCAGAATTGGACTCTTCAACTATGATATGTCATATAGTCAGCCTCGTTAGGAACTGGGAATGAATCAGGAAATCAGATCCATTTGGTACACTTATCATGGTTAAAAAGGCAAATTTTATCTTATATATATATATTTACCATAGTAACAAAGTTTTAAAAGCTAAAAAATAAAAAAGAAAACCCAGATCCATTTGAAAAGATGGGAGAGGGCAAGGTCAAAGATGACAAAGACACAGAAAATGTGAGTTTGCAAGTTTACTCACCAAATACCAGAACGTTTGAAAAACAAGAAGCCGTGACCCCTTTTCCCAGGTGAAGGAAAAGTTGAAACTGGACCAAAAAAACGTCAAAAGGGAGCAGTGGGTTGGAGCCGTGAACCTGGGAGCCTGGAGCACCTTCACCTCTCTGTGATTTGGTGTCATCAGCTGTACAGTGAACAGACTGGGCCAGATGACCTTGAAGGTCCATGACTCCATGAAATGAAGCTGAATTTTACGTTTGGTTGGAACTCTGTACAAAAGGTTAGTGGAGGTACTGTTACTGTCAAAGAAAGATTACAGCACCATAAAGTGTTACAAAAAAGAGGACTCTTAGATAGCTGGACCCCTTACTGTATAAGAGAAGAAACAGAGGCACAGAGTGATAAAGTACTGTGCTCAAGGTCACAGAGCTTGTTAGGGACAGAGCTGTGCCCAGAGTCCAGACCTTCTAATTCCATGCCCTGGCTCCTTCACAATGCTCTGAAGCTAGGATTTGAGGTTCCTGAAGACCAGAATTCTGGTTATCTATTGTTATGCAACAATCCTTAATAGGTTCTTGATAAATGTGTGTTGAGCTCTATTTAAACACCATCCTATAGCGTAGACTAGCATTTACTGAGCAATTGCCATATGCCAGGCGCTTGGCTAAGTACTTGACATGTGTCACCTCAACTGATCTTTATAAAACTGTATAATTATCTGTAATTATCCTAGGCCTGATATTCAGCAGGTAAAAGCCAGGAAGGCTCTATTAGTTGTTGAAATTGTAAAATACTTCCATATGAGTTGGTAAATAACAGCTGCTCTCTGCCCCTTACCCTTAGACCTCTTCTCCACTAAACACTCCAGCCTGAGAGACCCAGGTGAGCACAGGCAGGGTGGACCCCTTATCATGTCTGAGGCCCTGTATGTTTCCCTCACCATGGATCACATTACTCTGTGTCTCCCTGTTCTGAGCTGATTCCATGCTGAAGGGGTAGACAGAGCTTGGTAATTGTGCTGGAACTTCAGCAGGTAAGTGCTTGCTGTCTGCCTAACCAAGACTCTTCAAGAATGAATGGATGGATGGATAGAGGGAGGGAGGGAGGGAGGGATGGATGGATGGATGGTGACCTTCAAGAACTAACACGCTAGAGTCACTCTCCTGTGGCCACTTGTGGGACTGGCAGCCTCTGCAGGATGACTTGTGGGCTGTTGAATATTTTGAATATTGCTCTTAATTATCTACATTTGACAGAAAAGGAAGTTGAGAATTTTAGAATTTTTAAATGACTCAATCAAAGTCATGTTGCTGTTGATAGTGAAGGGGTTTTTGTGTTCATGTTCAGTCTTGTCCAACTCTTTTGTGATTCCATGGACTTTGGCCCAGCAGGCTCCTCTGTCCATGGGATTTTCCAGGAAAGAATATTGGAGTGGGTTGCCATGCCCTCCTCCAGGGTGCCTTTCTGACCCAGGGACTGAACTTGCATTGCCTGTGTCTTCTGTACTGGCAGGCGGATACGTTACCAGAGTCTCCTGGACAGCCCAGTGTGGAGTGGGTCCAGGACTAAGCGCCTCTGAGCTCCACGTTCTCTGCTGTTGTGCTAAGCTTCTGTATTGGTATTTTAGGGCTCGTGTAACAAAGGACCACAGACTGGATGGCTTTAACAACAGAGATTTACTGTCTAGAAGAACGAGAGGCTAGAAATGTGAGATAAAAACCAGCTGTGTTGCTTCCTTCCGAGGACTGAGAGGGAAGTATCTGTTCCAGGACTTCCTCCTCAGCTTTAGACAGCCATTTTCTCTCTGGGTCTCTTAACATTGTCTTCCCTCCATGCCTGTCTTAGGATCCCACCCTAAGACAGGGCTTCCCAGGTGGCACAGGAATAAAGAATTTGCCTGCCAATGCAGGAGACACAGGAGATGTGGGTTCCATCCCTGGGTGGGGAAGAGCCCCTGGAAGAGGAAACGGCAACCCACTCCATTATTCTTGCCTGGAGAATCTCCATGGATGGAGGAGCGTGGTGGGCTAAAATCCATGGGGTTGTACAGAGCAGTACACAATTGAGCGACTGAGCACATCACACAATACTGCATTATGACCATTTCTTAACTAATTACAGCTGAAATATTGCGATTTCCAAATAAGGTCACAGTTTGAGATATTGGGGTTAGGACTTCAAACATAGGTGTTTGGAGGGAGGACTCAGTTTTTTTCTTTTTCAGTGAAACTTCCTTATCTATGTATAACCTAAGTTAGTTAGGTGTTTATATAAATTATTTGGAGAAAGTTCACAATGCACAGGTCTGTTAGCACCCCAATTCATTCTTGACCACTGAAGAGGGACCTCGTACTTCAGTTAGAAGTAGTGTGAATTGATACCGACTCAGCAACATTTGCCTTCCCCCCATGCCTTCCATACCTTTCCACTGTGGCAGCCCCTTCTGATGTCCAGTCAAAGGCTCTGAGATGGGGTGTTCTTTACTCATTCTTATTATTTTTCACACTATTTCAATGTCTTGGGCTCAAGGCTGTTTCTGCAGTCACTTTGGGTGTGTGAGGTCAGCCCATGTCCTGTCAGCTAGTCAGTGAACTCTGCAACTCCAGAGATCCTGGAACTGTGGTTTATATAGGATGAACCTTTCTTAGTCTCAAGAAGATACTGCAAAGGCCTTTCCCAGGGAGTGCTATTTGGAGCTTTTCTCTCACTGGGAGCTTCAGTTCTGCTCTCTGTATGTGAGATGGTCATCTGGTCTGCTCTGGCACACGCCTTTGAAACTAACAGTAACCTTGGTCTCAGATGCAGTGTCCTCAGACTTGGAAACTCATTGCACCAAAAATGTCTACAACTTATTTTTCCCCTTAGATTTTCTTTTTTTTTATTGATTTTCCATTTTTAGCACAAGATTGATCACCAGCAAAATACCAATTTACATACAGATTCTGCTAAACTCAGCATCCTATATACTTGGGACTTTTTCATCCATAAACCAATTTTTTAAAGAGAGAGATTCTATTATCAGAAGTGTCCCTGACGACAGTCAAGATGGCCTGTAGAGAGCAGACTCAGGAGGCCCACAACTTGGTGGGGGTGAGCTCAGCTGATTTGTGAGCATAATAACTATGAAGCCAAGGTTGCAGTTTGATACCCATCTGGGCAGGTTCATCTTTTGCTTACTTTTCTGGCCACAAGCCGAAACTGCAAACCTTGGTCAGCTATCTTACAAGTTCATTCAATACAGTTCAACAAAAAAAGCTTTGAGTACCTACTGTGTGCCAGGCACTCTTTGGGGACTGGAAATAAAGTAGGAAATAAGAAGACCATGAGCCTGTCCCTATGATGTCCACAGTGCCATGGTGAAGTAGATATCAAACAGCTATGCGAAAGATTAGTTAATAGCAAAGGTAATAAGTGCTATGAAAGAAAAATACAGGGATGCTCTGAGAGCATATGATGGGAATCTAAGTTGTGTCATTTAAAGCAAGACCTCGAGGATGTGTAGTTAGCTAAGCAAGAGGATGTTCCAACCGTGTGGAGACAATAGCGTGAGAACACGAGAACCTCAGGCAGTTGATTTAACCAAAGAGCAGGGAAGTGACAGGAGATCCGGTTGGAGGGAGGATCAGAGCCAGCTCGCTGTTAAGGAAGTTGGAATTTGTCACACAAGCACTGGGAGCCCTTGAACACTGTGTTAGGATTAAAGTGATCCTTGAGTCACAGAGACCCAAACATACATGGCTTGAACAAGAAAGAGTTTAATTTCCCCTTCACATGACAGGTTGGCAGGGCAGTCGTGCTCCCAGGGCCATTTAGGGCCTGATGTTCCTTACATGTTATGGTTCTTGCTTCCCCTAAGACATCATCCTTAAGGGAAGATTTGAAGCTGAGTTGCTGACCTAATTGTGTTCCAGCTTGTGGCATGGGAAAAAAGCCATGCCCTGTGACTTTTTACTAAGCAAGTGAAAGGGAAGTGGTAGGTGTCCATTCTACTCATGTTCCCTTACTGAGAAGTTAGAACTGTGATCACAGACCACTGTAAAGGAGTCTGAGAAATGTACTCTCCAGCAGAGGAGTCTGTAACCACAAAGAAAACAGATTTGAGGTGATGGGGATAGGCAGAAATCTGACCCAAAGGCTTTTAAGCCCTGTTGTTTTTCGGTCATATCCAACTCTTGGCAACATCATGGACTGCTTGCCAGGCCTTCCTGTCCCTCACCGTCTCCCAAAGTTTGCCCAAAGTCATGTCCATTTTAAGCCATATAATGATATAAGAAGATCAGATTTTCAAGTTCTTATAGTTTAAAAAGGATCTTGCAAGTCACATAGACCAGATTCTCCAAATTACAAATGTGAAAGCAAAATGAGGTCCAGGTCCCAGTCAACTGCTGCTGCAAGACAAACCATCCCAAACTCAGTGATGTAAAAGATGTCTTTATGTTCATGGACTCTATGTAAGGGATTCAGAAAGGGTACAGTAGGGCCAGCTTGCTCTATTTTGTAATGCCTGGGGTCTCTGCTGGAGAGATTCAAAAGCAGAGTGACTCTATAGTGGGGTCGGAATCTTCTGAAGACTCATTCTTTTGCATGCCTGACACCTGGTCCGCTGCTGCTGCTAAGTCACTTCAATCGTGTCTGACTCTGTGGGACCCCATAGATGGCCGCCCACAAGGCTCCTCCGTCCCTGGGATTCTCCAGGCAAGAGTACTGGAGTGGGTTGCCATTCCCTTCTCCAATGCATGCATGCATGCTAAGTCGCTTCAGTCATGTCCGACTCTGTGCAACCCTAGGGACAGCAGCCCTCCAGGCTCCCAGAATCCTCCTGGGATTCTCTAGGCAACAATACTGGAATGGGTTGCCATTTCCTTCTCTGGACACCTGGTCTGGGAGGACTCTGAGACTATTTACTAGAGTGTCTACTTGTGGTTTCTTCATGTGGCTTTTGTTTCTCATAGCATGGAAGCCTCTGGGTGGGAACTTCTCACATGGGGCTGCAGATTGCAAGGATAACTATTCCAGCAAACATGGTGAAAAGTACATTGTCTTTTATGATCTAACCTTAGAAGTCATTTCACATCATTTTCACTACATTTGTTGATCATGAGAGAATCAAAAGCTTGTCCAGACTCCACTTCTTGATGAGAGGAGTATCAAGTTACATATCAGAGGAGCTTGTGGGGTGGGAGAAATTGTTATAGTCACCTTTGGAAAACATATTCCAATACAGTGACCACACCCACAGGCCACAATACCTATTGCACATGCAAAGCGAATTATCTCTTTTCCAAGATGCGCAAAGTCTTATCCCATTACTCCATCAGTTGTATGAGTTCAGAATCTCATCTTAAAAGTCAATTCCAAGTGTGGATGATGCTTCTCAGGTACAGCTTTTAGTTGATCTCCTTAAGTACCATTCCTGTTAATAAACTAAAGAGATTATCTCTTATACATACAAACTGCATGCAATAGTAGGACAGGTGTAATGACTGCTCTCAACATTCCTTTCACAGAAGGCACCAGTGGTCACTTCTGAAATCTGAGCTCATGTTAGGTTTTAGTTCTATTCTCTGGGAGTTTTTCTTTGTGGCTCTAGTTCTGCCCTCTGAGTTATCCTTTCTTTTCTACAAGGAGTGACTCGTGCAAGCATTTTAATAGTTTTTCCAGCCTGCTTCTTATCCTTAAAAGATTGGGAGTCAAAAATCTCTTTTCATTTTATTCTATCTCTGTTCCTCTCAGTCAAAGCTGCATAGTTTAAAAAAAAAAAACTTTGTTTAATTTTTGGTGTGTATCAATATATAATCTTCTGCATTAGATAAGACCAAACTTACAAATCTCTTTTAGTCATGCCCTTCTCTCTCGGGCCCTTGTGTGGCTATTGTGAGATAACACCCTTAAGTTTCTCAGAAGTCTTATTGTTTAGTGAAGAAGTTCTACAAAAAAAACACATTAAGATCCTTAAAAGGACCTTTATCTTCCTGGGAGAATCTCTGAGGTAGCATCTTAGATCTTTCTGAGATTGAAACAAAGCATCTTATAGCACATCTTGAATCTACATTTTTTCCAGAAGCCACTTCTTACTTTGGGACACTTCCTAGCTGAAAAGACTATTCTGGAACCTTTATACAGTCTCCAAGTGACACTTGAAAACTTAAGAATTTATCCTGTTATCTGTCTCACTCTCATTTTGTTTTTGGCAACTGGAAGTCAGGCAGCACCCTCAATGTGCTGCCCAGAAATCAAATTTACTAGATATATTTTCTACTTTTATACTTTATCACAGGGAAATGTTTTGCTGAAATGCTTCCACCACATAACAAGGGTTTCCTTTCCCTCAGTTTCTGAAAACATGCCCCTTGATTTCCTTTAAATCCTCATTAGCACCGTCCTGAGACCCTTCCAGCTTGCCCTAACCTCCCTCTCAAGGGCTTCTGGGACACATTTGCCACAGGGTCCCAAAGCTAATGCCATGGTTTTAGTTTTTTATTACAGTAGCCCCCACTTCCAGATTTCAAATTTTCTGTTTCTGATTCCAATAATATTATTCCTATTACCTCCAAACTTAGGGGCATAAAATATTAAGCTCAGTTGTGTCTGACTCTTTCATCCCTATGGACTGTAGCCTGCCAGGCTTATCTGTCCATGGGATTTCCCAGGGAAGAATACTGGAGTGGATTGCCATTTCCTTCTCCAAAATAGTATGGCAGTGAATTATTGGAGTCAGGAATTCTGAAAGGATGTAGCAGGGATAGCTTGGGTTCAGTGCGTCTCAGGTGAAAATACTTGAAGGCTGGGATTGACTCCATGACTGGCAGCTGGATCATCTGGAGACCTGCAATCACATGTCCTGCATGGGGGCCAGGAGAACTCAAAGACCAGGACTCGTTACTAGAGGGGCCGCCTGTGTCTGTTGCACACTCTTAGCTTCCCACGGCATGACAGCCCAGGATAGTCAACTTCTTACTCGGCAGCCTGGTTCCAAGAGCAAATGTTCAGATGAGCAAGCTGCACTGCATTTTATGACTCGGCCTCAGAAGTCATCTATGGTCACTTTTCCCACATTCCATTGGTTGTAAGGAAGTCACAGCCCATTTGGATTCTAAAGGAAGGGATGTGAACTTTTCCTCTTGGTGGGAGAGTGTCAAGGTCAGGAGTACAGGGGATGTGAGATTGTTGAGGCCATCTTTGGAAAATGTAATCTGCCACATCCAGGAAGGTCATTACTGAAGCAGCAGAATGGCAACTCGTTTTGAAGCCCAGATCCCCGTTCTTTTGCTGCACCATGCTGATGCGTCAATAGCATTATTTGCATGAATGAAGGTCCTTATGTTATTTAAAAGAAAAGTTGAAACATAAGGCAAAATGCCAAATTCAGTCTCAATTGAACATTCTCTGTATCACAAATGCAGCATAAATATATGTTTTCCATAGCTCTCACAGAGCAAACAGCTGCATTTATTTGCGTCCAAAAACATGGAAAAATTCCAAACTATAAGCAAAGTGAAGAAACTCAAGAAAACTACTCAAACTTCTGCAAGTGTAAATCTTCATAAAAATAGTTGTAAGGTTGATTAAAGCAGGTGCTGAAATCTCCTAGTCTGAAGAGTTCCACTTACAAACAACCCCTTCCCATGTAATGATGTCATTCTCTAGGTTCTGCTTCTATATTTGTCCAAGCAGTCAAATGCCTATTAAACTTTCTTGACCCAAACCCCCACTATCTCTGACACACATGATCTCGGTCTCTCCCCTCTCTCGACATGCACACACACACAAGCATACACAAACTTTTTCTTGGAACCCTTAAGAGCTCCTTAGATCCTTTATAAGAAAGGTTTATTTTCTACAGCTAAGACTTGGCTTGGACAAAAGTCAGGGCACATAGATTTGTGGACATCCATGAAGTCTATTTTACTCTATGTGAATTCCTTCCTTTTGGCCTATGAACAAAGATTTCGTCTGGTAGAAGAATGAGACCAAAGAACCTTATAAAACTGCTCACCCCTCTTCCCCCTTGATCATATATCCTATCTCTGGTCTGGGAATCTGAAAATGTCAGGAATGCATTGTTCCCTATGATTTAGCATTAGCAAGAGAGCTCTTTGAAAGGATTCTATTACATCTTGATGTCTTTGCACATAAACTTGGTCTTCTCTGAAAACTCAGTTCCAATTTGATTTGCGGTGAAAATCCCTACAGTTGTGATAAGGATTTTAAGAGAGGAAGTGGGGAAACACCATTCCGCAGTTACGGTGTCTATAGCAGCATGCTAGGTGCTTTTCTAGACATAGGTGCCTTGGATGGTTTGGCCTAAGAGAGGTCAAGATGCATCCTGTGTGTAGATGAGGCAGGTGCCCAGCAAGGAGGAGGTGATGGAAGGGGAGGGAGGGGGCAGAACCAGGGGAGATGGCACAAGCTGGTTTGGGAGGATGCCTAAGAATGTCAACAGAGTGGATGGTACACATAAAGGAAGAAACCTTGGCCTTGACATCCTAAGTTTCTCTCCCTTTCTTAATGAGCTCCCTAACTCCGTCTCACTGCCTCTGTGGGAACCTGACTAGTACCGGATGACCCAGAAATCTCCCCCTGGCTCCCACTACTCATTATTTCTCTCTCTGCTTCAAACACCCTGGCCAGGCACATCCCTCCTCAGCTCCTTGGCAGTTTTGCTCCTCCTGCTTGGAATGCTTTTTCAAAATGGTGAGAAAATCAGCTGCCGAGGTTTTCAGGCCCCCAGTCAGCGGTGCTTTGTCGTGGTAGCCCAAGCACCCTCATATAGATGTGCTGTGGCCTTCACGGGACAGCAGTATTTTCTTGCTGGTCCCTAATGTGTCCAGGAACTGAACCGAGTCCAGAAAGCAAAGAAGGCAAAGAACAGGAGGAGCGGGTTGCTCTCCACCTAGCAGCAGATACCGTTTAAAAACAAAAAGTGAAAGCGACAACCTAGAGGGGTGGGATGGGGTGGGAGATGAGAGAGAGGCTCACGAGGGAGGGGACATATGTATACCTATGGCTGATCCATGTTCGTGTATGTCAGAAACCAGCACAGTTGCAATTATCCTTCAATTAAAAATGAATTTTTTCTAAATTGGAGTCTAGTTGATTTACAATGTTGTGTTAGTTTCAGGTGTACAACAAAGTGAATCAGTAACACATATACATATATCCACTTTTTTTTAGATTCTTTTCCCATATAGGTCATTAGAGTATTGAGTAGAGTTCTCTGCACTATACACTAACTAGGTCCTTATTAGTTATCTATTTTACATCTAGTCATGTGTACACATCAATCCCAATCTCCCAGTTTATCCTTTCCCCCCATAGATTTGTTTTCTACATCTGTGACTATTTTAGCAGACACCCTTTTGTTAGGTGACATTTGTGGTCAACGGAAATGATCTTGAATTGTTGCTAAACTTCCTCTGGCAGGTGGCTACAGTGTCATGCACTTAGCTGGTCTGCCTGCCTAATTTAAATGAAGAATAAGCACTCCTATTAGCATAGAACTCTTTGGTGCTTTTTTGAAAGGCTGAGGGTGGAGGAAGCCAGGCTCCACAGCCGTGGCTCTCAGTCCCACTCCCATGCAGAAGATGGGCCCGTTCAGAGCTGGCCTGAGGGTGCTGTTCGGTGACTTCTTTGTTCTCCGCGCTGATTGCCAAGCAGCCCCACTCTGCTGAGCCCCACTCAAAAGCAGCCCATAATCTGCACTTTTTGTCATGTGGGCTCCAAAGGAGTGGAAATTGCCCCCACAGCACCTTGTAAATGGTGATCTCAAGGATCCTTCTCAGAGTGAGACAGAAAGATTTCTGGGTAGATAGGAAATTTTAAAGAATCTTTTCTCCCTCCTAATCATTAACACAACCACTACTATCATTTCCATAATCATCTTTATAATTATTTGAAGTGGAAAGGAAGCAGGGTACTTGCTTAATGAAAAATAGATGGGGAAAAAATAGAAACTGTGAAGATAGGTGATTGAATGGCCTCTCAGAAATGCACACCATCGTATGTGATTAGTGAGCGTTGGAGGGCATTCTTGGCCCCCTAGAAACTTTTCCAGCTGAAACTTGCCTCTCGTCTTCTAACAACTTTTGCTCCAGTCAGACTGAATCTCTGATTTCTTACCAAAAAGACTCCCCAATTACCTACCTCTGTGACTCTGCTTCTGTTTTGCCTCCATCACTCCCACTATAGAATCCTCCATCTGTCTCCTCTTTAGAACTTCCAAAAGGCCCTATCTGAATCTCTCTTGAAGCTTCTGTCATTGTCTGCCATAGATAGATAGATAGATACAGATATAGATATATTGATAGATAGAAATAGATAGAGAGATATAGGTTTTTTTTCCTTCTACTAGATTAACTCCTTGAGATACTCTTTGCATTCTTCTCTGCATCTCCCTTGCCCAAGTCATCAGACATGTGCTTTGAACAGAGTAGGTGTTCCCTAAATGTCTGTTGAAAGAATGAGAAGCCAGAAGTTTACAAACTCACTTTTTTTTAATTGACATAAGTCAAGTGGAAAGGCTTGGGAGGAACTATACCAGTTGTGGCAGAGCCTGCTATTATTCCCAAAACATCTTTTGTCTCCTTCCTGGACACACAGGCAAGTAACATTTACCTATTTTGCAGTTAGAGGAGATCTGGTAACTAAGTTTTGGAAAATGGCATGTGAGCAGAAATGCTGTGTCCCACCTCAAGACCTGGCCCCATAAACCTGCATACATGACTCTTCGTTTTCTTTCCCTTCTGCCAGCCTGATGAAGGTTAGCACAGCAGTCTTGGAAATCACAGCTTGAAGATGACAAAGCCATAAGTTAGAAGGAAACTGAGTGCTTGAATCATCACATGGAGAGAAGCCCCTTAGCAATCAGTAATACCATTTTGAGATTTTGTGTAAGAAATAAATGGCTACCATATTTGAACCATTACCCAGTTTGGGGTTTATTCGTTACACTAGCTAGAATTACCTTAACCAGTGTAATAGGTTTTAGTGTTTCCAGGAAAAAAAAGTACAAAAACCAGCATTCTTGGTGTACATGAGTAAACTGGTTCCCCACTTTGGGCACAAATATGCCCCTTTTGTGGCTTCCCTGGAGACTCAGCAGCAGGCTACAGTCCATGGGATTACAAAGGGTCAGTCATGACTTAGCAAATAAGCAACAATAACAGCAAACTCCTCCTTTTAAGTTTGGTTGTAGAGGGAGGTATTTAAAGATCACTCCATTTCCAGACACATGCTCACCCAGCAATGCCCCCACCCGATGAAAGGAAGTGTGACAGTTTGGGGTCAGTCTTCCTAGAAGCTGCCACACCAAGACGCTGTCCCAGTTCCCACAGCAAATGCAAAGAAGGTTCCTGCTACTATGGACAGGGAGAGTTTATGGAGATGGGTAAGAAGCATGACAAAAATTTCTACTGCAGGAATCATAAAACCCAATTCTTTTTAATATTGACCTACAGAACACACTTGTAGTGTTTGGGAAAAGGAGGAAAACTGGCTCAAGCAGGTACCACCTGAAACTATTGGACTTCACGGAAGTGTCCTGCTCTTCAAAGACTTCTCTCTGCTACAACCTGCCCAATGTAACCTTCCCAGGAAACATACTTCATTGTTCCTTGCTGTCTTATGGATTAAAGTCTGAACTCCTTAAGGCCCTCCGTGATCTGACCTCAGTTTTTCTTTCCAATCAAATAGCTATTTGTCCCATAAGCTGTACTCTTTCCATTCTTTTTCTCGGGCTCAGCACCATCACATATGTATATGTATAAGGTTACATCACATATGTATACAGTTACATGTATAAGGGTAATAAACATGTCTGTATAGTATACAAGGACATATATGTTATATAAAACCTTAGTCAAGACAGATTAGGTGGACTTCCCTGGTGGTCCAGAGGTTAGGAGTCTGCCAGCCAACGCTGAGGACACGGGTTTGATCCCTGGTCCAGAGGACTCCCTATTCCATGGAGAAACTAAGTCTGCATGCCACAACTAAGTCCACATGCCACAACTGGAGCCCGTGTGCCCTAGAGCCCATGCTCTGCAACAAGAGAAGCCATTGCAATGAGAAACTCGCTCACTGCAACTAGAGAAATGCTGTGTGCAACAACAAAGACAGTGCTGTCAAAAAAACCCCAAAGACAGATCAGATTACACTAGAGTGACAAATCACACGCCGAATCCTAACAGCTTAGCATGTGGAAGGTTTCCGTTTTGCTCCTGCTGCACATCCATTGTAGGGGTTGTGTGTGAGTGTTTGGGCTGGAGGAGGCATTCCTGCTGCATACCAGCGCTCAGGTACCCAGGCAGATGGCCTTCTACCACTGAAGCTGCAGCACCTGGGATGGGCAGCCTTCTCTTACTGCAGCAGGAGAGAAGGGGACCCAGTAACCTCAGCACTTTCACACATACTTCAATTACAGGGCAGGGAAATAGAGGAAGCAAATGTAATATCAAGTAAGCATCGATGTCTTGGTCATTCTTCCAGGAAGCCTCCCTGGTTCCCTCCATCAGCAAATGATGCTCCTGTGTCTGAATTCTGGTAGCAGTATATGTGCCCCTCCCTTCTAACAGTTATTTTCTATATTGTATGGATACACACACACACACACACACACACACACACACACACACACATCCATATCCATATCTATATAAAATAGAAATCACTTACTACATGTCAGACTTCCTGCTGTTTACATTTCTTACCTCGTTTAAATCCTTATAATAATTCTATTATGTAGAATATTTATGTAGAAGTAGTTACTCTTATTGTCTCTGACTTACAAGAGAGGAAACAGGCACAGAAAGGCTAAGTATTCTAACAGGATTCTAGCTTGGCCAGCTGACTTCCGCAGCGCATGCTCTGAACTACCCAGCTATATTATGTCTTGTCTTTTGAACTTCTTTATTAACAGAAAGTCAGCTATAAAATGATCTCATTTAGTTTTTTTTTTCCCATAATGTCAAGTACAGGTTTAGGTGCATAAAAAGGTTTTGCCCATGACTAGTCCCTTTTCTAATCAAGATCATCAACACGTCTGCTTTTAGTAGTTTCACTTTCTGCATTGCTGGATTGCTTCTAAGGTCATCAGGAAGCGTTTTAGGAGATGCAATTGTTTCTCCTTAAAAAGCTACAGGTCTTTAAGAAGATAGAAGGGGGTCTTTGGGGACATCTAGGGGACAGCAAGACAGAAGACAGCAGAAGTTAAGGTAAGACACTCAGGAAACACTCGAGCCACTTTATTTATATTGTGTTTGATTTTGTGCTTAAGAGACTGTTAAATTGCAGCAGGGAAGTGTGGCTCCTCAGTCTATTTGGTCTTCATTTGAGTCCCCAAACTCCGTAAATAAATCCAGCTCCCCAGAGAGGACTTTCCTTTGCTTAAATGTGAATTCCTGGTAACCGTAATCCCCCTTCCACTGGCTGTGAGGCTTCTACAAACTAAATTTAGAAAAATTAAATTACAGCCCAGCAATGCGGCTCCCCAAATGAATGTGTAGGACAAAGTACCTGAAAACACGGGGGAAAAGGTTCTTCAGAGGGAAGTGGCAGGGACCCTTGATCAATCTCACACATCTGCAATCAGAAAGGCAGCGATCTAGTTCATTTAGAAAGAAATAGGACTGTGTAAACCAATTTAGAAGCATCAGAGCAATGATCTGGGAGAAGAGGCTCGTTCTAATTATGACTTTGTGTTCCAGCCAGGCATGAAAGAAATCACAGTAAAACCTTTTCCAGAGGAAAGCATTCCCCAATGAGGCAGTATCCGACGTCTTCTGCACGGTGAAAGCCAGTGAGTCAGGGAGGAAAATGGCCAGAAAAGGGGCTTTGATGACTAACAAAGAGGGACTGTTCTCATGTTTTGATGGAAAAATTGGTGGGATCTCAGGAATTAATATGGAATTATCAGCCCCTGCTTGGATGTTTTATCCTAAATGTGGGGACTTCTGTGTATTTAAATGGGAGGGGCTGGTGGCACCAGAAGTCTATCCAGAGAAGTGAGAGGACTAAGTGGTACTTTGTCATTAACCCACCCACAGGATTGTTCTGTACCATCCAGCGAATGGTAATAAGTCCAAGTCGTCTTAAAATGCACAGCAGTCCTTGACTCAAAGTATTTTCTGGACTTAGAAAAAATTCTTGTTATTTTACTAGTAACTAGAGATCTCTGGTTTAAAAGGCAAATGTAGTTGGATGTTGGAATTTAAAGGAGAATGTTTTCATGAAAATGGATATGATTTGGGAAGAAAAGGAAGGCTGATGTATCAGTGTTTTGTGTCCATCTTGGCCTCTCAATAACCAGTGTTGTGATTGGACCAGCCCTTGTGGTTCTTGTTATAACTGCAAGGTACTCGTCAGCAATAACTACCAGGAAACTTTGAAAAAAATATTTATTAGTCAACAGGTGCAGGAAATTATACCACACACCTGGAAGTACACACAGCATTGTCAGGAGTAAAGGGAGAGAGAGAGAGAGAGAATGCTGGCCTGGAGTTCTGCCTTTCTATTGGGCTCAAGGGTGGTGGTCCTGGGTTTTGAGGACTCTTTATTGATGAATCTAAAAACGTAAGAGTGGGAAGAGAGGATAAAAAACCAAGCAGCCCAAAAGGTCAGTTACAAAAACCAACCAAGATCTCTAAGGCAAAGGAAAGTCAGTGAGTGAGGTGGTCTGGCTCTTTATCTAGTTCATAGCTGGCAGTGTGTTATTGGAGACTGCCATCCTTGAAATGGCCTTCTCTTTGAAGGGGATGCCTCTGTAATCAAAGCCTATGTCAGGCACTTGCATTACAAGAAAGAAAAAAAATCCCACCAACTGCCAGGGTTTACACTACAATCAGGGTCTTAGTATATTCATTTATTCAACAAACATTTGTTGGGTCTTGAAATAGACCAGGGATTGCTCCAAGCACTGGGAATGGTGTGGTGAACAAAACAAAGTCCTTTCACTCATAGAGTTTATATTCTGGAGAGAGAGTCTGATAATAAACAACAGACAGATAAAGTAATAATTGTGTAATTTCTTACCGAGATAATTGCTATGAAGAAAATAAGCAATGCCATAGTCTGTTCTGGCTACTATAACAAAGTATCATTAAAATACAGTATAAAAATACTGTAGACAGTACAGCTAATAATTAACACCATTTATTTCTCATAGTTCTGGAGGCTGTGTTGTCTAAGATCAAGGTGCTAGCAGATTTGCTGTCTGGTGAGAACCCACTTCCTGGGTCATAGATGGCCATCATCTCTCTGTGTCCTTTGGTGATGGAAAGGGAACAAAAGAGCTCTCTGGGATCTCTTTCATAAGGGTTCTAATCTCATTCATGAGAGCACTGCATTCATGATCTAATCACCTCCCAAAGGCCCTAAATCCTAATACTATCACACTGGGGAAGAGGTTTCAGCACATGAATTTTAGGAGGACAGCCTCAATCTATATAGCACAGAGTGAGGAATTATAAAGTATTTCAGGTATCTATTGCCTTGTAACAAATTATCCCAACATTTAGTGGCTTTAAACACAATATTTAGTGGTTTTGTTATTTTTCATGATTCTGTGGGTCAGAATTTGGGAAGGGCTCAGGTGGCCGGTTTTTCTGCTCCATGTAGCATCAGCTGGGGTCAATCACTTTGTCACATTCAGTTGGCAGCAGACTAGGCTGAAAGATCCAAGAATGTATTCCTTTGTTTGTATAATTTGTTGTTTGTTTCCTCAAAGCTCATCCATGTGTCTTCTTTCTCTATATGGTATTCAATGGTCCAGTTTGATCTTTACAGCATGGCAGTTTGTCTCCCCAGAGAAACAAAAGTGGAAGCTCCCAAGACTCTTAAAGGTTAGTCCTGAATGGGCACCCTGATATCTACTGTGTGTTTCATTGAGCAGAGTAGGTCACAAGATGAGCCCAGACTCAAGGGTGAAAAATAGACTCCACCTTCTGATGGACAGAATCCATGGCAGCCATCTTTGGAAACTGTCTAGTACTGAAATTGACTGAGACAGACAGAGCATGTTGTGGTAGATAAAATGACCTTAGGAGATGACATTTGAACAAAGACCTGAATGAAGCGAGAGGTTGAACCATGTCAAAGATGGGGGCGTGGTGGTATGCTCTAGACCAGGTTTCCCAACCTCTGGGATCTAATGCCTGATGATCTGAGGTGCTGATATAATAATAGAAATAAAGTGCATAATAAATATAATGTATTTGAATCATCCTGAAACCTCCTTGTCTGTGGGAAAAATTGTCTTCCACAAAACTGTTCCCTGGTAACAAAGTTAGGGGATGCTGCTAATAGGTTAAGTAGACAGTCCATATAGACAGAGATACAGTCAGATTACCAGGAACTTTGACATTTGTGTCTTTATAGTTTATTACAAATAGAATGAGAAGCTCTTGTAGAAGAGTAACATGAAATGGTGTTTGTACCAGAAGGATCACACTGGTTGATGCATGGAAAATGGATGAGAGGAAAGGAGTAGAGATAGAAGGAGACCAGCAGGGAGGGTTCCTCAGTCATCCAGGTGAGATGATGGTGGGGAGGGTTCCTCAGTCATCAGGTGAGATGATGGTGGGGAGGGTTCCTCAGTCATCCAGGTGAGATGATGGTGGGGAGGGTTCCTCAGTCATCCAGGTGAGATGATGGTGGGGAGGGTTCCTCAGTCATCAGGTGAGATGATGGTGGGTCAGCATAGACTAGTAGTGATGGAGGCATCAGATTCTGGCTTTGTTCTCAAGTTAGATCCAGCAAGGTTTGCTGACAAATTGGCTATAGAACTGAGATGAAGGGCAGAATTAAGGCTTACTTCAAAATATTTCCCCTAAATAGCTGCATTAATCATGGGACCATTTCCTGGAAAGAAAAGACATAAGAGGAGCGGGTTTGGGGTAAGGGGCAACAAACAAAAAGAACTTTGTTTTAGATATTTTAACCAAGGTGACTATTAGATATCAAAATGCAGATTTTGGTGACATCGTGGACACATGGGTCTAGAGTTCAGGGGAGAGGGGAAACGGAAGACGTAAAGTTGGGAGTCATCAGTGTACAGCTGGCACTTAGAGCCATGAAATTGGGACAATTTTGGCGGCCCAGTGGTTAAGACTTCACCTTCCAATGTGGGCTTTATACGTCATCAGGAAGCTAAGATCTCACATGCAATGTGGGACATGCCAGTTCAATTCCTGAATTGGGAAGATCCCCAGAGAAGGAAATGGCAACCCACTCCAGTGTTCTTTCCAGGAAAATTCTATGGACAGAGAAGCTACAGTCTGTGGAATCTCAAAAAGAGTTGGACACGACTGAGCTACTAAACAACAGCAACAAAGTTAAGGGGTGGGGAAATATATATCATGTTGATGACAAGGATTCAAAAGTCACATGAAAAAATTCTTAGACAAAATAAAAGTCTTTAAAAAAAAAAAAAAAACAAGAAACTGAATAGGACCTGGGATTCTCAACGTTCAGAGATCAGGAAGAGGAGGGGCAGCCAAAGAGACAGGAAAGGAGTGACCAGTGCAGGAGAAACAACGAGAGAGGGATGCCCTGGGGGGGCCGAGGAAAGAGGGCGCTTCAAAAATAAGGCAACGCTCTCGCAAGTGGCCGATGTTGGTCGTGGAAGGTGAGAACCCAGATCTCTTGGCTTTGGCCAGTCCAGAAATCTTGGGCAACCTTGACAAAAACAAGTTCAGTGGAACATCAAGGAAGGAAGAATGGATGAGAAGGTAGAGGCAGCTGATACAGACAGCTCTTTCAAAGACTTGCTTAAAAGGGAAGGAAGAAATGGGTCAGTAGGGGGTATGGATAGGCAGGGTTTTAAGTTTTTTTTCTTTTTAAGATGGACAATATTCAGGCATGTTTTTTACACTGATGGGAATATACATCAGTGATGGGGAGAAATTGCTATTTCAGGGAAAGAAGAAGATACTGCAGAAACCAAGCTTTTTATAGGCAAAAGGTATGGATTCCAGTGCCCCAGAGGAAGGGTTATCTTGAAACAGAAGAGTAGATGGATGTAGATTCAAATGGCTTGGTTGATATCCTGGTTAAATTACAAGGAAGTTCTTTACTTGTTTTGGTTTCTCTGTGAAAGGAGAAAGAAAGCCATTAGCTGAAGGTTAGGTGGAAGTGCTAGAGATTTTTTGGAGAGAGGAGAATGCTTTAAAAATAGAATGGAAGAATTTATTGATTAGAGAATGGGGTAGGATTCTGGGCCCATATGAGGTTAGCCGGTCAATGTCAGTTGTTCGGCCATGTCCGACTCTTTGCGATCCTATGGACTGTTGCCCACTAGGCTCCTCTGTCCATGGGATGTTCCTGTCAAGAATACTAGAGTGGGTTGCCATTTCCTCCTCCAGGAGATCTTCCCAAGCCAGGGATCAAACCTGCATTTCCCATGCCTCCTGCATTGCAGGCAGATTCTTTACCACTGAGCCACCAGGGAAGCCAAGGTATGTGGTCATAAATTCATATATTTAAAATAAAATATGGTCATGTATTTTTCTCTAGCCATTTGGACCTGCTAAGGTACATGTATGAAGTAAATGGAGAATTGGGTTTAAACAAAAGTTTGCTTTTTGCCACGTGAGTAAAAAGAAGGCAGTAGGATGCTATTTTTTCTAAAACTGATTGAGGAGTTTTACAAATTCATCCAACATGCACTTATATGTTGGTTCCTATATGCCACAAACTAAGTGCCATGCAGTAACCCTCTTGATATTTACAACAACCTTATGACAAAGATACTTATTTCCCTCCATGAGATGATGGACTGAGGCCCAGAGGATGAAGGAACTTGTCTAAGGGCACACAGCTAGTAAGCGACAGAGCCAGGGCTTGAACTTGGCAGTCTGACTCTGAGCCTGTGCTGTTTGCCACTGTGATACTTCTCTAGAGGACTTAGAAGAGAGAAGCAATAGGGATGGGTCAGGAGGGAGGCAGAGACACAAGGCAAGGGGTTGGAGTTAGGATAATAGAGGGTGAGCTGGAAAGATGAGAGGAAGTAATCAGAGAGTGAAATAGACATTCTTGAAATTGTCTATTCTTGAAATAGACATTTTGGAAGGGGTGGCTTTGTTGATCACCTCAAGGTCTACAGCATGATTCTGGGAATGGGTAGCTGAGATAGGATGAGAAAAAAGACAATTGGAAGATAGAATTGAGAGGCCAGAGTGTTGGATGAACTGTTTACTTTAGAGGCAAAGCCTCTGAGAATGCTGACAAATAGTGATGGAGAGAAAATACAAGTCAAGCTAGCTGACTCTTCACTGCCTGAGGGGGTATGTCATGGAAGCTGGTAGGTGAGCGCAATAGAGAAGGAGCAGGTAGATGTGCTTCCAGCAGGCTGAAAACTTTGCAAGAGGTGGGGGGCAAGGGTAGGATGGAATCAGTGGTGAGGAGATACTCCATGCCTCCAGGAGAAAACCAGTGATGACAGCAGAAGGCTTGAGGGAAACCACATTCTCAGGGAAAGGTGGGGTTTAATAATGGAAGAGGCTGAGGACAGTGGGGTTTTGCTGCTGACCAAGCATGAGTTTGAGAGGCATGCTGGAAGAACCTGGGATTTGGCAAGGGCTGGCAGCTCTGAGTCACATCAGGAAATACCCAGAGATGTATAGAAATCAGATCACTGTGGAATGGCCTGAGAGGCTGGTACTCTTTTGTGCTGTCTGAGGAAATGAGATAGGTCCCGATAGTATTCTAGGGGTAAAGGATAATCAGTTCTAGTTGTAGGCTTTTTCTGGGGCTTGGCCTCTGAGGTAATTCTTGGCGTGGGGTGGGCAGTGCTCCTAGAAGAGGAGTGCTGAGTCTGAAACACGGGCACAGGTAGGCCTTTATCATTGATACCAAAGCCAAGGGGAGGAGCCTTACCAAGGTCAAAAGAAACAGACCTTGGCTAAATGAAGCAAAGGTGAACTTATTGTAGGGTTATCAAGAGACCACAGAACTGCAGAAATCTAGAGAGCCCAGCTGGGAGATGGGCAGGAGTAAATGGAACCCTGATGGACAAGGATTACTGTGATATCAGTTTTGTAGCAGGAACAGTCTAATGAACACGTCACAGTTGTGATGAATGTTCTCACAGCATCATTCACATAAGAGGCACTCACTCAAGGCTCAAAGTTCTGGGAGAATAACTTATTGATCAAATTTAGATCAGTGGCTCTTTTGGTCAGAATCGACTAATCAACACCATGTCAAAAAGCCGTATCTCAGCGACTTAACCAACATGACTTAATTTCTTGTTCAGTCTTATAAGTAAGCGGGAGGCTCTGTTCCACTTGGTCACTCAGAGATTCAGCCTGAGAGATGTTGTGCTGGTTGCAGTGTCTTAGTATATGTCTTCAGAGCTTGCTGCAGAAGAAGAGGAAAAAAGCAGGAGGGTCACACACTAACTCTTAAATGCTCCAGCCTGGAAATGACACACGTCCCGTCTGCTCATACCTATTGGCCATAATTAGTCACATGACTCTGCTTAACTGTAAGCAGGGGCCAGGGACATAAAAAGGCACATGTGGCATTTCAGTCAGTTCAGTTGCTCAGTCGTGTCCGACTCTTTGCAACCCCATGAACCGCACCACACCAGGCCTCCCTGTCCATCATCAACTCCAGGAGTTCACCCAAACTCATGTCGAGACAGGGTGCTCAGGGCTGGTGCACTGGGATGACCCTGAGGGATGGGATGGGGAGGGAGGTGAGGGGGAGGTTCAGAATGGGGAACACATGTACACCCATAGCTGATTCATGTGAATGTATGGCAAAAACCACCACAATATTGTAAAGTAATTAGCCCCCAATTAAAATTAAAAAAAAAAATAAAACTCATGTCCATTGAGTCGGTGATGCCATCCAACCATCTCATCCTCTGTCGTCCTCTTCTCCTTCTGCCCTCAATCTTTCCCAGCATCAGGGTCTTTTCCAGTGAGTCAGCTCTTTGCATCAGGTGGCCAAAATATTGGAGTTTCAGCTTCAATATCAGTCCTTCCAATGAACACCCAGGACTGATCTCCTTTAGGATGGACTAGTTGGATCTCCTTGCAGTCCAAGGGACTCTCAAGAGTCTTCTCCAACACCACAGTTCAAAAGCATCAATTCTTTGGCGCTCAGCTTTCTTTACAGTCCAACTCTCACATCCATACATGACCATTGGAAAAACATGGCATTTAGTGAGCAGTAAATGTCCTGCCCATGGGCTATTCCGAAGAAGGAAGAAGGAGGTGGGTACCATGTCCAAGGTCTTCAGACACCGAATTCACTGCTTTTCCTAAACACTACACTGCCTCCTTTGAACACGACTGAAACGACTTAGCACACACAGAGGCTGCCTCCTAACGGATTATAGGTATGTGGGTGGGTGGATGGGTGGGGAGGCATGCATGAGAGACTATTTTATATTTCTGTATGTACCTTCTTATTTCTTTCCAAAAATACTTAACACAGTGTTGGAGCACAGAGAATATGCTTGAAATTTCTTTTTGACTGATAGATTGATTGATACATAGCATAAAAGTTTAATCATAGTGAAATAGCCAAAACCTCCACATCACATAAATTCAATTCAACCAACCCCTGAGAATGAGTCTGTACCACACATCAATTACTGGCATTAAAGAGAAACAACAGAGCCCTAATCAGAGGAATAAGAGTGCATAAATCTTAAGAGAGAATATTATTTCTTTTTCTTTTGGTGATTAAGGAAAGCCTTCATTTCTTTGGAAGAAAGAAACAACATCAAGGACTAAAAATTAAGTTTAAAGTAATGAAATCAATGGCCAAGGTAGAGGGACCATCCTTTAGCGCCAATAAACACATTTTGAGAGCTTTTATGTGATGACTTTTGTTTTCTGCCAAATGTGATTTGAGTGGTTCATGATGATGACGACTATGAAGGTGACTATTTTTGGGGTAAGTATAAATATATTTAGGGGTTTCCCAGGTGGTGCAGTAGTAAAGAATCGGTCTGCCAATGCAGGAGCCAAAGGAGACACGCGTTTCAACCCTGGGTTGGGAAGATCCCCTGGAGGAAGGCATGGCAACCCACTCCAGTATTCTTGCCAGAATAATCCCATGGACAGAGGAGCCAGGTGGGCTACAGTCCATGGAGTCGCAGAGTCAAACATGACTGAGCGACTGAGCACACAGATGCACATTAGCTGACAGCCACTAGCAATGTCGTTGGTTTTCAAGTGCAGGGCCACTCTTGCTTCAAAGTTCGGCACCACATCCCTACTCTCCTGTTATCCCACTGCCACATTCTCTCTTCCACCAGACATTTCCTTCTCCTTATGGTAATTTTTCCACATGTTTTCTGTGTGGACTGAATGCTGAAGTTGGGAGATGCCAATGCACCTCCTTCCAGGACAATGATTGTCACCCTTTAGAGGGCTCTGTTAATCTCCTGGAGTCTTGTTTAAACACAGCTTCTTGGGCTCCACTCAATGGAAAGTTTACAACTCAGTGGGTCTAGGGTGAGGCCCGAGAGTTTGAATTTCTGAGAATTCTCGTTTCCCTGATGTTCAGAGTTAATAGTGTGTCCCATCACTGCCCACCCCAGCCCACCCCCCAACTCATATCCACCCAGAACTTCAGAAAGTGACCTGATTTAGAAGCAGGGTAACTGCAAATATAACTAGCTATGATGATGTCATACTGGATTAGTGTGGGCCCTAAACTCCATACGACTGGTGTCCTTATAAGAAGAGAAGGGATACAAACACAGAAATACGGGGAGAAAGCCAGGCGATGATGGAGCCAGAGGTTGCAATGATGCATCTACAAGCCAAGGACTACCAAGGACTGCCAGCAACCACCAAAAGCTAGGAAGAGACAAGGAAGGAAGCTTTTCCTCAGAAGGCTTCAGAGAGGGCATGGTTTTGCCAAAAACTTTATTTCTGATTCTATCTTCCAGAACCAAGAGAGAATAAATTTCTGGTCTTTAAGTCACCCCAGTTTGTGCTAATTTGTTACGGCAGCCCTAGGAAACAGATACAGCAAGAGGTACTGATGCTGTTGGTCTGGGGATCACAACTTGAGAATCACGGTTCTAGGCAAAAAGGACAGAAGGCCAAGTACCTTTCCATGCAAAAATATAGAAGAATTTTAGTGATAAAATATTTTTTGTGAAAAGGGGAGTTCTAATCTGCTTTCTTTTCTTTTGGGTTCTGTAGTGGGCTTGTGCTGTTTTGAGGTTGCCCCATAGCACCCTGATGGCGCTAGTGGTAAAGAACCTGTCTGCCAATGCAGGGGATGAAAGAAATGCAGGCTCGATCCTCAGGTTGAGAAGGTCCCCTGGAGGAGGGCATAGCAATCCACTCCAGTATTCTTGTCTGGAGAATCCCATGAACAGAGGAGCCTGGCGGGCTACAGTCCGCAGGATTGCAAAGAGTTGGACACGACTGAAGCGACTTAGCACACACAAAGCAGCTTTCATTGCTTTTGGGAGTTGCCACTGAAATGGTCATTCTAGGAGACTTTGCTCTGAAGCCAGGTCTTTTCTGTGCCTGACCTAATGCAGTCAGAGCATGGCACGTGATCAATGCTTAGCCAATCACACTCTTCCCTCAGACTTTGGATTGTAAAGAGATGCAGGTACAAACATACAGCAATGATTTCCAGCCCACTGACCAGACACCTCTATGAGATGGTATCATGGTTTGGTTGCACACCTCTCTAGTGAATCCTGCCCATTTGTAGTCCAGTTCTTCAGCTTTCTGGAGATTCTGTGAGTCCCCAGTATCCTTCCGGTAAATCCCTTTTAGTTAAATTATCAAGTCAGTTTCTGTTGCTGGCAATTAAAGAACCTAAACCAATAGAGAGAATCTGTTGTCTTCTTATATGTCCTTGAAGTGGTCTACACTTAGCTGGGTTGGCAAGGAATGAGGACTAAATTTTTTATGTCAAATTTCCTATCATTCAAACATAAAATTGTTTTCAATTAAAAGATCTTGGGTTCCCCCTCCCTAATTACAAAAGTAGTGTAAATGTTGCAACATTTCTAAAGTTTTTTCTTCTGAAAAAAAAAAACTTTTTGCTTGACTTGCCATTGATTAAAATGCCATTGTATATGACATTATATAGATAATAATAGAAGATAAAACCTCAGTTAACTAAAGGGCTCCTGACAATGGAACATACATATTAAAAGGCTGTCTAAAGAGATCACACTACTGGTGAACATGTGGACACTTTATGGTGAGGAGTGGGCATTTTCTCTCTGCCACCTTTTTTGAGTGAGTTAATACTAACCCCAGCTTCATCATCAGCCTCAAGACTTGTCTTAGAAGCCTCATTTATATTAACTCCAGATACACTCTTAGAATTTAAGACTGGATGTCAGATACACAGTTATTTGTGGTGTCTATGTATTCATGTGTACTCACAGCTTTTCTTCCCTGAGTTGTGAATCAATTCCTCTTCGTGATGCCATCTGCTTCCTCCACTTAAGCTACTTTGTAATACTGCCCAAAGTCGGCTTCACTAGCTTCCTCTCTGACCTGGGATTCAGGTTCCTAAGAAGGACAATAACATTTATTTTTGCAACTACTGGAGACATTATGCCAACTTTCCCCCTTGATCAATGCATTAATGCATTAAAACAGTCCCAGCTGGGTTTTCATATCTGCTCTTTGCTTACCAATGCCTCCCTCCTGCTCTGCAGTAAATCATAGGTGTTCAAGTCCAACTGGACTCTAAGGAATCCTCCCCAGACCCACCCTTTCCTTCCAAGGAATCCAAGCCAAGTTTTTTGAATCTCCCCAGCAATATTTCCACCACATTGGAAATCTTCAAAACTTGCCACCACTGTTCTTGCTTGTTTCATACAAAAATTAAAAATTAAAAAGGTAAGAAAGTGTCTCCCAAGGTTCAATCTGAGTTTAGAAAATCCATTATAATGAAAAGAGAAGAAGGCAGATTTTTTTTTTCTTTATTGCTTATAGTTAGTGGCATTGATAGATCATGGCAGAACCATCTGCAATATGGCCAAATAATTTCACTGGAGAGGATTTTATATAGCTACAGCTAAAATTCAATGAACTGATTCAGAAGACTCAGTATAAAATATAACAGTGACTTCGAGTGCCAAATCAATTTGGGGGCTTGAAGGGATGGGAGAGCTGTTCATTCCCTCCCCCTTCATGGACGTGACTTTAACTGGAACCGTAAATTCAGAGGCATCGGCATGGCCAGGCAGTGGGTTACAGCAGGTGATTTAAGAGACCTATCACGAAAAATCAGCAAGTGGTTACAAACACCAATGCTTAGAGGAGCATGTGACTCTGAAGTATGTCCCCAAGAAAAAGCTAGAAGGATATCCTTGAGGACAAATTAGGAATTAGCCCTCAGGTAGTTAGGGTTCCAGGTTTGAAATGTGAATTGGTTCAATATCTGATTTTCTACCTCACTTTCCTCACTGGGAAGTAAGGGGGATGGATCAGAGTCCTGGTTTTCAGAATTTTGTTTTGTCTTTTCAATAGAAGAGGCTTTTATCAATGAATTCATCTTACTGGGCTGAAGGTTTGATGTGCTATTGACTGAGTGTTTGTGATCCCCCAAGATTCGTATGCTGAGCCTCATCCCCAGCATGATAGTGTTTGGAGGTGGGCTTTGCGAGGTGATTTGCTCATTAGCAGCCCTGATGAATGGCATTAGTGTCCTTATAAAAAGGGGAGGAGGCATGAGATTTCTGTCTTTGTTCTCCACCACCTCCTTGAGGACAAGAGGAAAGGTCGCCATCTCCAAGTCATGGAGAGTTCTCTCACCAGATTCTGGATCTGTCAGCACTTTGATCTTGGACTTCCCGGCCTCCAGAAACTGTGAGAAACACGTTTGTTGTTTAAGCTCCCAGTCTGTGGGCAGTTTTACCACAGCAGCTCGTACGGACTAAGACATCTGCTTTCTTCAACCTGCCCTGAGCTCTGGGATGCCGAGGACCACATCATCAGACCCTCCTGCTTCTATTCAGCTCCAGCCAGTAGGATAAACCAGCAGGAGACTGAAGGATGGGAGGAGACAGAGATCAAGTCAGCTCTGTCCCCGCCCGGCCCTAGGCTGGCAGTGACTGGTGCCCCTCTGCCTCAGCCACACCTCTCCCCTTCTCCCTGTGGGTTCCAGAACCATCCCCATCCTTACCCCTTTAGACATGCAGAGCAATAGCTGCAGTTCACCGTCCCTTATGGGTTTCCTTTAACCCTACTCACACCGTTTTTTTTTTTCACTCTTTTTTAAAAAAATTTTAATTGGAGGCCAATTACCTTACAATATTGTGATGGTTTTTGCCATACATTCACATGAATCAGCCATGGGTGTACATGTGTTCCCCTACTCACACCTTTATAAATAACCTCTTCATTAAGTTCTCCTCAATTACCTCCATGGAAATGTGATGTCTCTTTCCTGCTGGGACCAATGTGTGCAGACACTTCTTAGGTGAAAGAGAAGAGAGGGGAGCGACTCTGACTGTAGCCGTGTCAGGCACCCTGGCCCTGCCCGTGGCGCACCCCACCTCCACGTGCCTCATAGCATCCTGAAGGGAGAAACTTCCGAGATGTTTTTCCAAGTCATCACTTGGAGAGAGGTGAGGGGGCCTCCTTTATCCAATGAAATCAAATATACTGAGCCCCTATATTTGCCTATTCACTTATTCAGCTATCTTTAATAGAACACCTCAGTTAGACAGATTCTGTGCTAGGTTCTGAGGTTAAGAGATAAACAAGCTGTGATACCGGGTCTCAAGGGGCTCACACACATTCTGAAAACACAAGTCAAATATTAAAAATTCAGTTTCTCATCTTTACCTGCACTGAAGCCAAGAAAGTCCCCTGAGGTCGAAGGGAGGCCCCACCTCTGAGCAAGAACCGTAAATCATGCTGTAGGACCCAGCTTCTCCTGAGAGACGAGGGCAGAGGCAGAAGGATGAGACAGATGAGGTCTTTTCTGCAGATGCTACCAGGGGTTCAGGCATGGACTCCCCATGGCTCTGGGCTCGGGTGGATGGTCGCTGTAGAAACCTGCAGATCCACAAAAGCAGAACGGTGGGCTGCAGAGTCCATGGGCCGTGCAGAGAGCTAGGGAGCCAGGCTCATGCCGGGTGTGAGCTGAAGGCCTTGTGTATGTCAGGGCCAGTCCTCTGCCGTGGCTTCTCCTCACCTGGGGAAGTGAGGAGGGAGGGTGACCACCCTGCTGGGAAGAGGCAGGAACAGTCCCCACCTTCCCCAGCCACACGAGGGGGTGGAGAGAACATGCAGGAGCGCCTCCCCCATCACAGATGACAGCGCAGTCAGTGAGCGCCAGGTCCGGAGCCAAACTGCCCGGCACCTGGTCCAGTCTTTGCCTCCTGCTGGCAGCCACTTACTGTCTTCAGTCTCCACTCCTGTAAAGGCGGTTCCCAACCCAACATCAGAGGAGGGATGTGAAGAGTCAAATAAATTTTTTTTAAGTAATTAATGAATTAATACAGGAAGAGTGGAAAGGGGGAGTGGGATGAATTGGGAGATTGGGACTGATGTATATTCACTACCGTGTGTAAAATAAATAACTTGTGGGAACCTGCAGGACTGCGTAGGGAGCCGAGCTTGGGGCTCGGTGGTGACTTAGAGGAGTGGGCTGATTGCAAGCGGGGGTTTGGAGGGAGATCCAAGAGGGAGGGGATATATATACACATACATAGAGCAGATTCACTTCATTATACAGTAGAGACTAACACAATGTTGTAAAACAACTGTATATATGCAAAGGGCTTAGGACAGGGCCCCCGCCTTGTGAGTGCTATACAAATGTTAATTCTTATTACTCCTCATAGGAGAGCGTGCTAAGCTGCTTCAGCCGTGTCCAGCTCTTTGCAACCCCATGGACTGTATCCCGCCAGGCTCCTCTGTCCATGGGATGCTCCAGGCAAGAATACTGGAGTGGGTTGCTGTGCCCTCCTCTGGGGGATCTTCCCGACCCAGGGGTTGAACCCATGTCTCTTACGTCTCCCGCCTTGCAGGCAAGTTCTTTACCTCTAGGGCCACGTGGGAAGTCCTATTACTCCATACCGCTCGGCCATTTCCATTTACTAGTGACTCGGTGGTAAATAAAAAATACTTCAGGATGGCCCCTGAGTAAGTGGACTTGGAGGTTGGAATTTGGCTGATGAGCTTGAGCACAAGGTTGGAAGGGAAAGGGGAGTTTCTCAGATTAAGACAAATAATGGACCGTCAGCTGTGTTCAAGCAGCTCTGCGATCTTGCAAGAGCTCACCCTCTCAGACCCTTAGTTTTTCCATCTATAAAATGGACGTTACTGAGAGCATTTCCCTCTGAGGGTTCTGGCAGGGCTTAATGCAAATCATTCCTCTCTTTTTCATTTGCTCAGTCATTCATTTATTCAATAAACAGATTTTCCCCACCAACCTAGCTGTGTTTATTAAAGTAACAAACTTGTGTCTCACTCTGGGGGTGGGACTCAGGCACATGTAATGGTCCTTCAAGGCCTCCCGCTGAGGGAAAGTGAAAGATCGTGAAAATGGCTCAGTTGTGTCTGACTCTTTGCGACCCTATGGGCTATACAGTCCATGGAATTCTCCAGGCCAGAATACTGGAGTGGGTAGCCTGTCCCTTCTCCAGCGGATCTTCCTGACCCAGGAATCGAACCGGGGTCTCCTGCACTGCAGGCAGATTCTTTACCCACTGAGCTACCAGGACAAAGTTGCCACAAAGAGTTGACAGAATTCCTTACTTCTGAGTTAGATGCTCCCCGTCTTTCTACATCCAGACTCAAGGATTCAGATTCCCTCAAAGCCTCTGCTCAGCTGCATCAGTGTTCCCTCAGGGATCCCTTCTGAAGAAAAAGCAGCTGTTATCATGATGGGGAGTCACGGAGGGGGACATGAAGGGAACGTGCAGGAAATTGCTGCCCCCAGTGGATGCTTTCTCCACGTGTGGGTGCCGCTTGTGACCAGGCAGTGACCAGGAAGATAGGCAGCAAGTGACACCTGAGACTCACGCCTCCTCATATACCTACGCTCCCTGCTTCAGACCTGCCTGCTCCCAAGGAGGTCTCGGGGCAAGCTGCCCTGAACATTTCATTCAGAGTGACGCATCCCCACTCATTTGGGGAAGCTTTTAAACTACAGGGTTGACAGTGCAGCCCTTGGGAATGTGCTTTCATGCATTAGGCGTTGATCTGAAACATCAAATATGCCATAGTCAGTCATAGAGGGAAATAATAATACAACTTCAAAAGAGCAGAGCCCAGGAGAAAGGGTATGATTAATGGGAAAAAAAAAAAATGTTCAGTCATAATAAAGAGCCTCAAGTCTGGGGGAAAAAGCCAGGAAATGGGAACAAAATTAGCATTATTATAGCTTTTCACGGTAACTTACTCTGGGTTTTTATGCTGGCTTAAAAAGGGAGAAAAGAAGGGAAAACCTAGCTGATAATAATTTATAGGTGCAAATACATTTCCCAACTCAAATGCACCTGCAATTGTGACTGTATTTAAAACATTTTCTTTTGATAGTGGTTTGTGGCTGTTTATACTTCACAGTCTTCTTAGAGAAAGAAGCATTTTGTTGAACAGCAAATAGGACAGCTCTTTGAGGGCTTTCGGGAAGAGGTGCCATTTAAGGGCCAGGAATTGTGATCATTAATTTGCATCTTAATCCAAGTCTTCACAAAAGCCCACACCGCGGATATATCCTCTGAAACTCTGCCTAGGGTCACCGCTGTAAATAAACAAATGTGGCTCCTCGGATGCTAGAGGACAGCGAAGTTGGGTGAAGGGCAAGCCCCTTTCTTCTTCTCTCTGCCGTCCTCTTCCTGGGAGTCCCACTCCGCTCTGCCTCAGCCGCTCAGCTCAAGTAGACCGCCCCACTCTCCTGGCTCCCAGCACAAGAGCACTGATTTCTGGTGTCCCAAACAATTTTATTCCATTTGACTTTGGGGCACTCACAACTCCACTGTCCTGAAAGTATTGTGGGGCATATGTGTGCACAATCACATGTCATGTGTGCAAATGGGCACGCCTTGGACATAGAGCCTGATTCATACATATCACTATGCATATTCTGTTGTTAACTGTTTTGAGCTACCTGGGTTTGCAAGTGAAGTTTAGAAGACTGTTAAAAGTATTTTTTACTGTGGTAAAAACACATAACATAGAATCTACCATCAGAAGCATTTTTAAAATAATTTTATTTCTTTTTGGCTGTGCTGTGCTGTTGCTATGCGGGCTTTTTTCTTTAGTTGTGGTGAGCAGGGGTTACTCCGTAGCTGCAGGGTACATGCTTCTCATTCTGGTGACTTCTCTTGTGGAGCACGGTCTCTAGGGCATAAGGCTTTAGTAATTGCCGTTCCTAGGCTCTAGAGCACAGACTCAATAGCTGTGGTGCATGGGCTCAATTGCTCCACGACCAGTGGGATCCTCCTGGACTAGGGATCGCACCCATGTCTCCTGCATTGGCAGGCGGATTCCTCACTACTGAGGCACCAGAGAAGCCCCAGAAGCATTTTTAAATGTAGAGTGGTGTTAAGCGTATTCACATTGCTGTAAAAACAGATCTCCAGAACTTTTGGTGGGGTAGGGTTGGGGGGAGGCTTAAAATTAAGACAATTTACTAGAGCAACTTTGGGTTGGTGGTAAAATTCAGAGGAAGATAAAGCTATCTCCACAGACCTGCCCCCACACATACCGAGCCTCCCTTGTTGGCAACATCCCTCAACAAAGGGCTGCGTTGGTTACGATCGATGAACCTATGCTGACATACATGCTCACCCAGAGTCTGTAGTTTACATCAGAGTTCACTCTTGGTGTTGCACATTCTGTGGGTTTTGGACAAATGTATCATGTGTCAATCAATATGGTATCTTGCAGAGTATTTTCACTATACCCCAGATCCTCTGTGCTCTGCTTATTCATCCCTCCCCAAACTGCCCAGAAGTTTCCAGCTTGTAAAACGGAAACTCTGTACCCATTAAACAATAGCTTCTCATTTCTTCTCCCCCAGGTCCCTGCTCACCACCGTTTTATTTTGTGTCTATGAATCTGAGTATTCCAGGTAACTCATATAAGGGAATTCATAGAGCATTTGTCTTTTGCCTTTTTATAAGAAGGTTGGCTTTGAGGATTTCTTTAGGAGATGGTCATGATGTCAATGGAGACATAGCTGATACTTCTATATGGCTGCAGTAAAGCATTCAGCCCCCAGGGACAGAAACTGCTCCTCTTCCGGTTGTCATCCATTGTCTATTTGGTCTGGAGAGGACGGCAAGTGGGTGGCAACCGGAAACGGGATAAAGACCTCTTCCGTCACATCTGGTGGGGGCCCCGTCAGAGCTGAGGCTGATGGGTACTCCTCACTGCAATCTCGTGTCCCCTGCTGGATTACTAAGTGTGCCAGGTTATGGTCCATCCTGGAAGCCCCGTGTAGACCAAGATGACTCCTTCAGAACAACAGAATAAGACCAACTTCCCCTGGTGGAAAGAAAGGGAGGAGAGTGTCATTCCTAGGTTACACTCGAAGGAAGCTTTTTGAAAAAGCAAAGATAAAATTCTCCTAGGGACATCAGTTAAATGGCACCTGCCCTCCTCCCCTAAATAGAGGAAAAAAACCTTTGCTTTAATCTTCGGCCAAGAAGATAGAGGGGAGCTTAACGTGTGTATTAGACTCTAGAGGTGGTTCTGAGAGAAATTGGGCACCATCATTAGAATAGTAAGAGGCCAAAATATAAACCTCAACGTTCTCGTGTATCTTCCACCAAATTAGCTGGATCTGGGCTGAGTCATTTCTCCCCTTGCTGAGGTAGAAACAAAAGTGGTTTTGGGGGAGACGACGGAAAAATCTAGTTAACCCAATCTGACCCCACAGCAAGGATTTCTTTGAACTTGCCTGGGGTCAGCTTATCCCCACACACCCTCTTGGTGACCCTCTATTAACATATGTAAAGACTTTCTAAGTGACTTCTAAAGCTGTCTTATTTTGTTTAAAGGCTGATGACAGCCTTCTGACGCCATCCTTTAGCCTGAACTTGTGAATCTGCTACACGGTCATCCAATGGGGACTGAACCAGGTTCCAGGTGACTTCATGCTGTCAATACAAATTATCTTAGCGATCATTATTTTAGTAATCAACACACACCTTCCCCCTGCTACTCCAGAGCTTCACCACGTCCTTCTGGTTCATGGTGCTGGATAAGCAGCCAACAAGGGTAACTGTTTAATATGGAAAATCAAGAGAAGACTGAAGTCCGCTGCCTCTGTACATAGTCATACCCCTCTGCCACTTTCCAGATCTGAGTTACTTCTTGGACCCAGAACCCTCTGCTTGTAGGAAAAGTCTTGAAATAATGGATTCTGCAGCAGCTGAACAAGTATCATCTTTCCTCAAGGGTCTATGTCCATCAATTCGGGTAACCTGGGGAAGGGGGAACACTCAGATATTTCAAGGGTTTTGGATACATGGTCTAACTTGACACTGAAATCCAGGGGCAAAAAGCAACTCTGTTAGCATAGACATATGGGGTCAGGTGATAAATTGACTCCTGGGGCAGGTCTGTTTCACAGTGAGACATTGGGTCTATGAAGCTACCCATTGATAATTTCTCTGGTTTCCAAAGTATATCGTGAATAAGCACACCTAGCAATTGATGAGCCTTCACATTGGCTTCTTGTCTGTAAACACAAAGTGGAAGCTCCTAAAATTTCAACATCTCTCCACTCCTCCCAAGACATGATAGTATATATATTTCATATCGATTTTTATAGTATGAATATATCCATTTTTTATCTACCTGGCCCTAGGGAAGGAGTATGGAGAAGTCAGTGCCATCTTCAATGACTTATAAGGATGAAGGGGTCCTGTTCCCATAATTTTTTGTTTGTTTGTTTAGTTGCTAAGTTGTGTCTGACTCTTCGAGACCCCATTGACTGCAACACACCAGGGTTCCCATCATATTCCCAGTGAATTCACCAGTTTGGCCCCTGCAGAGATCAGATAGATAATGGTGGATGAAGAGGGACTACCATCACTTTCACCTAAGTTTAATCAAGTAATAGTCACAATTTCAGCTAATGTTCTATATGGGTATCTTTACTAGAGCAAATTGGCACAATGTGGGAATATAACTTAGGAACATGGTATGTGGCTATTAATATGGTGAATATGCTTTTTCCCCACATTGATCCAGAGGGAGGATTAGAATTTTCATGAGGTGGGCTATAGGACATAATTACAGTTCTGCTCTGAATTTATAAGGTTTGCCTGAGAGTTATCCTAATTTCTATCATAATATAGTCTGAAGGGACCTGAGCTGTATAGCCATCCTGAAGAACAATGCATTGGTCCATTATATCCGTGATATCATATGAATTTGACCCAGTGAGCAAGAAGTACTGTGGATGCCAGAGTAGGACATGGTAGGGGCTAGGAGATAAACCCTGCAGAGAGTCAGAGGCCTGCCACATTGGTAAACTTCAGAGATGTTTAGTGATCTGAGGCAGGCTGGGCCAGTCCATCCCAAAATGCACTTTGGCCCTCCTGTCACCAAGAAAGAAGCACAAACTTGATGGGCTTCTTTTCTGGAGGCAGCATGTCTTACTTGAGAAAACTGATAGAATCCAATTCATCAGGGGACTTGGAAAGTTTCTAGCTCCGAGTGGGACCCAGAGCATAAAAAGATTCTATAGTAGGACTTAGTAGGATAAGCGTCCTTGTTTGGGTTACGTAACCAAGAAACTCCATGGAACTAGAGGTATCGGGGCAAAAGAAAGATACAGTATGGAAACTCTGGGCTCCAAAGTAGAGACATAGCAGTCTCGCACCCCTAGAGTTCTGGAACAAGGTCACGAAGTCTGTGAAAGGAAACTATACACCATTCACAACACAGCTCCTGGCACGTAACTGGGCTCTGATAGAAACCTAATACTTGACTGTGGGACTTTAAGCAACCATGTGACCAGCACTGCCTGTCTTAAGCTGGGAGCTGTCAAACCAGCCGAACAATAGAACAGACAGACCCAGTGGTAATACACTGAAAAAAAAATGTTACCTCTGGGGTCAGACATAAGCAGGGTCAGAGGGTGCAAGGAAGCTTCACAAACAAGTGGCCCAGATCCTCACGCTACCTGTCAGCATTTTCTGATTCTGTTCTCATGGCTCACCGCTCACACCCGATGTGGGCTTCCCTACCACTCTCTGAAGGAGGAAGAAATAGCCCAAGCTCAGTGCACTGATTCATTGACGTGATTTATAGGTGTGGGCCTGAAATTGACCATCACCACCGTACAGCCCCATGCAGTAGGCCTGGAAGGCAGAGAGAAGTGCCCCAGGGTGCTGCCTCTGGTCAACCACTTTGTATGGCAAAAGAAGAGGTAGAGTCAAGGGAAGATACATCCTCATGGGTAACGGCAAGTGACTCAGATCATGGGTTGGCCAAGGAGACTCAAATCCAGCCCCATGCTTGTTTTTGTAAATAAAGTTTTATTGAAACCCATCCATACCCATTTGTTTTCATGTCGTTTGTGGTTGCATTTGCACTATAATGGTAGCACTGAGCAAAGTGTTAAATATTTGCTACCTGGCCCTTTGCCAACTGTTAGGTGTTTGAAAAGAAGAAAGAGTAAGCTTGGGAACTGGAGACAGAAAGGTCTAAGGAGGATGCAATGGGAGTGGACGTAAAGTGTCGTAACTTTGACTAATACATTCAAGTTCACTGGAGACATCTCCTGCAAAAGCGACATGAAACAGTCAAGTGGACCAATGACTCAGCCCACAGATATCAACCAAGGTCTGCCCTCGCTCACACTTCTAGGTATACTACAATACCTAGAATGATCACTTAACTATTAAAAGAGTCAAGCCATACCAAGTATATTCTCTGACCCCCGTGGGAAATATATTTGAAATCAATAACAGAAATACATCTGGAAAATTCCCAAATGTGTGAAACAAAACTGCACACTTTTAAATAACATGAATCACAGAAGAAATTAACAATTAAACTGGAAAATATTTTGAACTAAATAACTCTGAAAACACAACATATTGGAATTTGTGGAACTTGCCCAAAGCAGAACTTAGGGAGAAGTTTATAGCACTAAGCACCCATGTTAAACAAGAAGAAAGATCAGATCAGCTTTCGCCTTAAGAAACTAGAAAACCAAGAGCCAATTAATCTCAGAGTAACCCAGGACCTCCCCTCACAGGTAGTACATACTGTGTGACTCCATTTATACAAAACTCTAGACTATGCAAACTAATCTAAAGAAACAAAAAGCAGATCAGTAGTTACTTGGGAATGGGGGAAAAGGAGACGCAAGAAAGAGGGATTACAAGGGGCTCAAGGAAACTTCTGAGTCATAGATATATTTACTATTTTGATTGTGGAGATGGTTTCCTGGGGGACTACATATATCAAAATTTATAAAATTGTACACTTTAAACGTGTGCAGTTTACTGTATGTCGGTTATGCCTCAATAGACCCATTAAAAATTAGCAAGGAAAAGAAGCTTTCTTTTGGTTCAACTTGGAGCAGAGTCTGTAAGCTTGAGACTCACGGCAGCCATCTTGATATCATGAGGAGAAAGCCTGCTTGAGAGTGAAGCCAACCCTAAGGAAAACAGAACTTGCAGGAAGGCTGGATTCTGGTGATGCTTTGAGCACCTGGATCCAGCTGTGCCTGAAACCATCCCTGACATGTTTATTCATTGAGACAAAACATCTCTTTGTGTGTATGTGTGTGTGAGAGAGAGAAAGAGATTACCTCAGTCTGAGTTGAGTTTTCTCTGTTGCAACTGAAGAGTCCCATAAAATAGTCCACAGTCAGACAGACAAACTGAGAGGCCCTTCCTAATCGGCATGTATCCTGGGGGGATTCATTTTGGGATTGCAGGAGTGATCAATGCTGCCTGTATTCAGACCCTGGTGGTCCCAGAGCGTGGAGGCGCGAGGAGGAGGCTTCAGTGCTTGCGCCCTGGGCTGTCTCACAGAGAATCACAGTCAGTTGTGCATCTGCTCTGGAGGAGTATTTTCAGCAGCAAACAGAGCGGTTTGCAAATAAACAAACACCTGGAACCAATCCTGAAAAGGAGAGCATCTATGTGCGGCCACTGTCAAACTAGGTCAGCCTCAGGCACGACTGCTTTGACAGTTTGCTCCTGAAGGTGACCTACAGGTGGTCGCTTCTTTCCCCCACCATTCAGCCGTCTGAGGTTTGAGACGTCCAGGCCTGGGAGAGACTTAGGGTGCCATTGACTTCGTGCTCCCCTCTTCCACAAGGGCGTACCCCCACCCCAACCCAAACCCCTGAATTCCACAAAGGTGAGCCCCACTGCTTCGTTTGTCAGCGATTCCAGGAGATGTGGTCTTGTCAAGTAACAAATGTGTGACTCTAGAAGGCACCGTGACCACTTTGGAGCTAGGCAGACCTGATGTCTCCTCCCAGCTCCTCGGCAGCACTGGAAACCACTGGAACTTCAGGTGAGCTTATCCTAAGGATTTCATGATGTGCTTCCCCAGCTCTCAGGAAGGGATTCAGCAATGGAACAGTCCTTCCCCGGCTCACTAGATTCTGAGCTGCTTAAGTACGCGTTTGATGGGAGCAGGTGGGAGCAGCATGTCCTAGTCACCTCTGCACCCCCCCACACCAAGGCCTGCACACAGTAGGTGCTCTGAAAATGCCTGTTGAACGGCCGTAGGACTGAACCACATCTTCCCATGTTCCCTGTCTGGCCTCAGCTGGGCTAGTTCTGTGGGATTCCAGGCTCCTTGATTCTGAGGGATTTCGACTGTCCACTCAAAAGTTTGTGCCAAGCTTCTTTGAGTCTATGGGATCCCCATTTGTGTTTGCTTTTTTTAAAAAAATAAATCCACATTATTAATGTTTTTGTTTTATAAATTTATTTAATTGGATGATAATTACTTTACAATATTATGACGGCTTTTGCCATATGTCAACATGAATCGGCCATAGGGATACATGTGTCTCCCCCAGCCTGAACCCCTCCCCTCACCCTCTCCACCCCGTCCCTCCGGTTGTCACAGAGCAGTGGCCCTGGATTCCCTGCTTCATGCATCGAACTCACAGCGGACACCCAGTCTACATACGGTAATGTACAGGTTTCAATGCTATTTTCTCAAATCATCCCACCTTCTCCTTCTCCCACTGAGTCCAGAAGTCTGTTCTTTATGCCTGTGTCTCTGCTGCGCTGTATGTGTGTTTGCTTTTTTGAGACCTACATGGGGGTCAAAATTGAGGCCTCATAGTGGATCCATCAAGAGCCTCAGTCTGCAGGACTTATGGATGTGACTCTGATCACAGCAATCCCCTGCCTGGAACCTTTTGGTAGCTTTCCCTGGCACTTGGAGAAAGTCCAAATTTCTCACACGGTCACCAGAGCCATCATGAGCTGCCTTCATCTTGCAGACAGGGTTGCCCAGCACATTCCTAGTAACAAACCGTGTTCCAAATCTCTGTTGTCTAGCACATTAGCTGCTAGCCATGCAGCTACCAAGCACTTAAAATGTGGCCAGGCTAAAGTAAAATGTATTGTGAGTGTGAAATGCACACTAGCTTTTGAAGACTTAGTATCTTAAAAAAAGAAAGTAAATATCACATTAATAACTTACACATGGATGATCTCTGGAAAGGATGATACATGTGATACATTGTTAAATATATATATATGTGATATAGTGTGTTAAAATGTTATTAAAATTAATTTCACGCATTTCTTTTCCCTCATTTGAGGTGGATACTAAAAAATTTTAAATCATATATGTGGCTTGCCTCTGGGGTTTCCATTACATTTCTATCAGATGCCCCTAATCTAAATTGTGAGTGATGGTGTGTTGGAGTGGGAGGTCAGTGAGGTCTGGGGCAGTCAAGAAGATCAGGCAAACCTCAGATCGGGTGATGAGGTAGGCAGAGAGGGAAGCAGTCTCGTTTGGCTGTTTTCTCTAATTTCCCCTGTGAATAAACGGACTATCTGTCCTTTTCCCCTTTTGTCTTGTCTCCTGCCATTCCTCACCTACCACCCCCTCAGCATCCTATGTGCTGGTCACAGCGGAAACACTGGCCGTCGCTGCAGATGCCGAGCTCCTCATCCACCCCAGCTTCCTTCCCAGAAATGCCCCTTATCCAGAAGGGAGCATCTGGGTTCTTGGACTTGGGCATGTCTTCAGGGTTTCTCGACAGAGTAACATTTGGGGTCTGCTGTCCAATGTCCATGTCCCTCTCCTGGAAGCCATGTGCTTTTTTCTTAGTCTGTGTTACCCTCCAAAAAGAGATACTGCTAATAAAAAAATTAAAAAAAAAAAAAAAAAAAAGAGATACTGCGAAAAGGATTTGGGTTGTGATTTGGGGGGGAGGAAGTCCCAAAAAACGTTGTGAGGGAGTAGGGGTATGAGTCAGGGAAAGGATGGAAGGCAATGCAGGCTGGATTGGTAAGATCACTGTAGGCAATGGGGACTCAGTTCCTTGGGAACACGATGAGAAATGGTGTGGCATAAGTCTCATAATGGTCCAGCTGCAAGTGAGTTAGCTGGGGTACTTACTCTCTAACTTTTGTTCTTTGATCAGGGTCAATTGTGAAATATTTACTCTGGCTTCCTGATGGCTCAGGTGGTGAAGAATCTGCCTGCTGTATAGGAGACCCGTGTTTGATCCCTTGGTCAGGAAAATCCCCTGAAGAAGGGCGTGGCTACCCACTCCAGCATTCTTGCCTGATGAATTCCATGGACAGGAGAGCCTGGCAGGCTACGGTCCACGGGGCCGCAAAGAGTTGGACACGACTGAGCGACTAACACTTCATACTTCAATGAAGAGATGGTGAACGCCCTCTGGCAGAAAGATGCAGGGAGCAATATTTAGAGTATATAAGAAATGTCAGCAACTGACCTTCAGAAAAGGCTGAGGGGAAATGGACAAAGCACAGTAGCTGCTTCACCTTAGAAGACAGAGAAGAGAAGTGAAGTGGGTGCTTGATGATGTTTCTGATTTGTTGGATCAAGCAGTACCTGAAGGCAACATCTAGACTTCTCATTGACCTATGCCTATAAATTCCGTACACTATTTAAACTGGTTTGAGATGAGTTTTCTGTTAAGTGCAATATATTGACTTCTAATTTGTTTATTTCCTAACTTTGTTCCCACAAAGAAGATTCCCTGTGGTATCAAAACCAGGGCTGATGGGTAAGTCATGCCATTATTTCCTTCCTGAGACAGGAGTGCAATGGTAAGTGAAGGAGGAGCTGCTTGAGGCGGTATCCAAGTCCTTCTTGTGACATGGCAGCATTCTAGTAAAGAAGACCACCCTGGGGAACCCACCAACTCTCTCTAAACACACTCAGCTCCGTGTTCCAATCTGAACCCCATATCCGATGCATTAGAGTTTATTTCAGAAAGCTGAATTCACATTAAAAATCTTGCTGTTAAACACAAAGGCTTAATTTTTAAAGATTTCTTTGATGCTTCAGGAATTCCTACAGGACAATAAATGGAAATAATGAAGGAGTTATTTACATACACTATAAAATACTTATTTATACAAATAATTTATGAAGAATAACTAAGGAAGTTAGAAAAAGAGAAATTTCTCTTGAAATTCACATCATTTCACAAAGACTGGTGGACTCAGGAGGACATCTGGAATCCAGAAATATTTAGCATAACATCTGAGAATCCCCAGTAGTCTGCCTCTCTAAGCATCCCATCTTGGACCTATCAGCTTGGGGCAATTTCTCAGTTTCGCTTTGGGGGCATGAGTGGGGAGTGGGAAAAGAGACACAGGTCCATTCCTGATGTGACCACCAGAGGGAGCTCCCAATGATTTTTCTGTACCTGAAAGGAAACGATTGTCCAGTCCATGGAAACTGACAAAGAAAACTTGACTTAAAAGATGTCTTCCTACAAACCTCAGCATCTTCTTGCTAACATGCCAAGAACAATCGCTGAATACTTTTAGTCTGTTCAATGCATCCACCTGGGATCTGAGAAGCATTGTCTTATTAAATCTAGGTCATTTGATTCTGGATATCGGTTTATCTTGGGAGCTGCCCCTACATTTTACAAGGTGAATTCTGGAGCAAAAAGATTAAAGATTCAGAAGGAGTAAAGTTAACACTGAGCCCTTGGCCTGGTAAATTGACAATCATGCCAGAATAACTATTCTAAAGCTCTGATCCTCATTTCACAATCAGTATGAAGAATGCCACCATCACCTCCCTTCCCCACACTTGTCTGGGTCTTTTAACTCATATTTAAATTGATTCTCTCGTTTATTATTATTATTATCATTTTCCCAGGGGCTTTGGATCATTATAAGATTGCTGGTAATGACAGACTATAATTAAGCTTAAGACGTATTTTTCTTTTAGGAAGAGGAGAATCAGCTCTAGCTGAGATTCCAGATTGCTCGGCCTGTAATTTGCGGTGCTGTCACAAAGGAGTCCTTTCCCGGCAGCGGTGCATGCGATGATGAGCAAGGAGCTGCAGTTGGGGGCATGTGCCTCTCCCCTCACTTTCTCTGGAGCCCACAGAATGGATGCCTAAATAGCTGAGCATCGTTTGAGACTGATTACAGGCCAGATCCCGCTATTGTGCCTCATCAGTTGTCATTGTTGGGGCTGCAATTGCGCTGGGAAGGTTCTCTTTGCCGCCTGCTCCAAGCTCATTTCTAGGACAGGAGAGAAAGAGTGTGGTGAGCCTGAGGTTGGCGTGGGGAGGATTGTTCGGATTGTTGCCTGAGGAAGGGCTTGGCAGATCATTGGAAATGAAAGATGGACTGACTTCAGCTGTGATGCCAGTAATGTTGGTCCTCCTATGACTCCCAGGTTTATGGATAATCTGTCACAAAGAGGGCTGAAGTCATGGCTCTGTTCTCATCAGTTGTATGAACTTAAGCAAGCAGTTTAACTCCTATGGCCTTACTTTTCTCATCTGTCCAATGGGATAAATAATACTCTCCTATTTGAGTACTCGGTACTCAAACCTAGAGATAGCCAGATGTAGATAGAGATAGAGATACATGGATATACAGACATATAATATATATGGAAGATATAGCAACTACCCATATATATTATTATGGGTATTGTGGGTGCATGTGTGTGTAGTTTCTTAGTAGTAGGGATCAGATTATATACAGGGTTTTTTATGCTGGAAGATGAAGTCTGCACTTGACTGCCGAATGATAATGACAAACTTGCACTGAGCTCTGAGCACTTTCTATGCATTAAAGCAGAGATTCTCAGTAAAACAGAAACCAAACAACAAAAAATCACCCCTCTCAGCTCTTGGGCAGGACAGTTCATCCTCTTTAGGACTGTCCTAATCAGGCAACGTATGATTGTAGGTCCTGGAAGACCCTCAGCCTCTCTGCCCACCAAGCATGGTCAGTGCCACGCTTCAGTCACATGACAGCTCAACCCCTGTACTTCTTTTAAAAGATCCAGCTGAGAACCCTTTTGCTAAGTGTAGGCATGTATTGTCCAATGCGAAAGCTCCCAGCCACGCGTACCTATGGGGCACTTGCAATGAAGCTAGTTTGAATTGACATGCACTATGAGTGTAAAACAATATACCCTGGATTTTAAAGATTTGGCATGGAAAAAAAACCCTGAAGTATCCCATGAATATTTTGTAATGTTGATCATACAATGGAATGATAATATCTTGAAAACAGTATATTAAATAAGACATTTGGATTCATTTCACCTATTTCCTTTTACTTTTAAAAGGTAGCTACTAGAAAATGTTGAAGTAGCCCATAACTTGCATTCGTGGTTTCTGTTATATTTGTATTGGGCATTGCTAGTATGGATTGGGATGTTGTCGGAAGTTCCAGAGTCGTAATGGTGTCAGAGCTGCTGGGGCAGACACTGCTAGAATGGGCCAGCAAATATATGTATTCTGTTTCTTCTGTACTAACAATATCCTGATTGAGTTTGGGAAAATGCTCTTTTCCTTAGCTTCCCCTGTTACCTTGTTCCTGCTCCAAAGGTACAAACGGAAGTCGACTGGATGGGGCATCTGAGAAAACTATTGCTAAACTGAGAAAAAGGGGATTTGGCTGACAAGTGCCTCTTGCCCATTGTTCCTTGCCCCTCTTTCTGCCTGAAATGCGGCACAACGTCTGGCGGCCGAGAGGCCTTCTTGAAACCATGAAGTTGACAGTCATTCTCTAGGAATGGTGGGAGCAGTAAGAACTTGGTTGCTTGAGCAACATCACTAACCCCACACAGCCCACCCCTGAACCTTTTGTGCTGGGAGCAGAACCCCTTTTGAGTAGGCTCCTGCAGTTGGGTTTCTGTTACATGAACTGAACATTAGATTAACCAATTACCATCTTTACATTTTGGAGTCAATACAGTGGATATTTTCACTCTGTCCCAAACATTAGGGCATCCTTGGTCTGTTTGAGGGCATTCTGGCATTAAGAGTTGGGCTTCTCTATGGCAGAACTCAGGAAACATGAATACTCAGGCCTCTCCCCTCATGAGACTCTCTCAATCAGACGGATACAAGGGAGACTTCAATTCAGAGGAACTGGAGAGAGGGAATCTGTGGGTTATGCCCCAATAGCCATTGAGTAAGCTCTTTTTCTGCTTAGTCAGCCCAAGTCAGCATCTACAGTTTGTAAGCTAGAAGCTCAATAAACACAATTGTAATTTGGTGAAGGTCCTGCTCCTCCAGAGTCTCTTGCTGAACTCCAGGTTTCCCCCCAAAGAGACATATGAACCCTTAGGAATGACTGACGAGAGATCAGGTGCTTCCTTTGGACGTCTGTGACACGGGAAAAATGCAGGACAACTTTTAGCACCCCTATCCATCTCTCAGGTCACCACAATGCAGGGATTTTTGAGCTGAAGTTACTGATGAAGAAACTAAGGTAAAGACCAGACCTGCATAGGGAAACCTAACAAGTGAGGAGTGGCTCAAATCTTAGCCTTCTGACTCCCAATAAAATACACTTTCCAGTTCACCTCTCCACCTTCAGCCTAAGCACATGTATATAGAGTTAGACAGTGTGGATTCAAATCATTGCACCAATAGTTAACCCACTGTGTGACCTTAGCCAAATCACTTAACCTCTTTGAGCTCTGGTTCCCTCTTTTACAGAACCGTCTTCTTGATCATGTAAACCTGTGGTCACACAGGCTCCCTCTGCGTAGAAGTTTCCCCACTTTGTTCCCTACTTTGCTGTTGCCATCTGGAAATTCTTAAATTTTGAACAAGGAGCCCAGCATTTTAATTTTTCATGGGCCTTGCAAATGATGTAGCTAGTCCTGCTACTTTTAAAATGGAAATAATATTTACCTCAAAGGTTTGCCATGAGAATTAAATGAGAAAATGACTCTTGTGATCTTAGCCTGGTGCCTGGAAATAGCATCATCTCAGCAAATGATAACTGTTCCATGTCGGTGCAGGTTACTTTTCCTGCGGCATCTTGCCTGACAGGCTAAGCTCCTGCTTGCTCACTAACCTCCATATAGTCAGGGCCCATCTGGGGACAAATTTGACACCTACTGCAGCTTCAACGAAGTGGGAAAATTTAGGCAACCCCAAATTCCCTGAGGTGGAATTTTGTTTCAGTTCTTTTCAAATGTCAGGGCACATTGCACTTCTATGACTTTGATGCTGCAGATGGAATTTCCTAGAGAACTCCTCGATGAGAAATCCAGGCCATGTGATTAGCTAGAAACACTGGAGGCTCCCAGCTCCAAGTCACCTTCATCTTCTGGACGCTGACATCCATCTGCATGGGAAAGAACCGAGGTTTGGGAGTCAGACCCCTCCTGAATCCTCCTTAAATCTCTCTGGACCTCACCTCTTATTTCAGCCTCTTCTGCAGTGATCTGCTCCAGGCAGATGCTGAGCAGCTTTGCCCAGGGGCAACTGAACACATCGTGTGGGATCCACATTGGGAGGAAGGATATGTATCCTGATGTCATGGTCTGAGGCACCCCAGAGGCTGCCCAACGCAGAAAAGGGCAACAGGGAATGCCTGCAAGGCCACCCTTGCCCAGTGGGGGCTGAGAGCTGATAGATAAATGCTTCCAGCTCTTCAGCAGGGAGCTCTGAAATTCAGGTCACATGGCCACTTAGCTGTCCCTAGTGAGATCGGGTAGCAGCCCCTGTGTCACGGGTCAGCCTGTCTCCTCCGCCTGTTCCTCAGTCCTGCTCCCAGGAGTCACAGTCCCCTTGCAATAAAGCTTTTGTCTCAGGCCCCGCTTTCTGGGGACCCAGGCTGAGATGATCCCCATGGCTCTCCTGAAATGAAATTCATTCCTAATAACCTACCTCCACACATATTTTTTTAAAAAAATCAATATGGTGCTCTAACTGTATTTTAATAGAGAAATAAAAAGAAGTAATAAAAAATATCTTTCAATTTGTCCATGTTCAGCTAAACTATATTAGAAGACCAAGGGAGCAAGGTAGACACCAGTGCCTTTGTGTGGATTCACTCACCAGGAACGTGACCTGGTGGGAGGAGACCAGAGGGAGGATCAGGGGACTTTGTTCTAGGGGTCAGCTCTGCCATTAACCCCCCGTGTCATTCAAGTCCTTGTCTCTGGGCATCCGTTTCCTCAAGGGTAAAAGATGGCATTGAACTGTGAGCTCGTTAAGGACCAGCTCTGCCCTATTCTATATGGTTTCTGATCTTCTGACCTCTTCTGAACATTTGTTTTCTTGCCTGGCCTCCCTCCAGCTGTTAGATCAGCCATCAAGAGCTGAAATAATAAAGTTGGTATTGAAGATCCATACCAGCCCAGGCACTGAAAGATGAGGCAAAGATTGCCATTATGAAATTTACATTCTGGGAGGAGATGGGGTGGCGTGGGGACTAGGCAGCAAGCAACAACTAAACATAGAACATGTTTGCGTGCTAAGTCGCTTCAACCGTGACTGACTCTTTGCAACACCATGGACTGTAGCCCACCAGGCTCCTCTGCCCATGGGATTCTCCAGGCAAGAATACTGGAGTGGGTTGCCATGCCCTCCTCCAGGGATCTTTCCAACCCAGAGATCGAACCCGCGTCCCATGTCTCCTGCATTGGCAGGCAGGTTCTTTACCTCTAGCGCCACCTGGGAAGCCCCAGCTGGCACCGCACCTGAGGGCAGGAAACCTGACTCCAATCCTCCCAGGTGGGAAGGCCCCTGGAGGACTCAGGCCAACCAGACATCCAGGCTCGGTTCCCTTCTGCAACATCACCACCTAGTGGACCTGCCAGAGTGCTTCTCTAGTGGGGATAATAATAAATCCCAGTTGCCCCAGGGAAGAAACAGCAGGTTCTATCTGGAAGAAAAACGCCATTCATTGGCTGGAGCCTCTAAGCTGCCTTCCTTGACCTCTTTAGCAAGTCAATAGTCTTCATAGCCAGGCACTGTCAAAAGAAAAGGATTTTTCTGAATTCCTCTAGTTTTATCATACGTTAGAGCTTAACTGACTAGAACAGAGTTTTGCCTTAGGACGGAGGAGAAAGAAGCCATGGTATGAGGCAGAGAAGATGGGTGGTCCGTTTCTTCTATTTTGGCAGATTATGGGAGGAAGGGGAGAGAGGCAGGGTAGGCCAAGGGCCAGCCAAGGTCCTAGAAGTGGAGGATGTGTTGCAGAGGTCAAGGTAAGGGCCAAGAACTCAGAAGAGCCAGGGGCCCACTTCTCCCCAGTCCCAGTGGAAACTGCAGGGTCTAAGGAAATGAGTGGCTTCTTTCAACATGGCTTGAGTGGAGGGATGGTGACTCTTATGGAGAAGCTTCTGGCCCTCTGGGATCTCAGTGTCTACATGCCTGAGAAAGCAGAGCTGCAGAGGCCAAGGGGATTGACAGGGGGACAAAGAGGTCACTAACCTCAGATATGCAGATGGCACCCCTCTTATGGCAGAAAGTGAAGATCTAAAGAGCCTCTTGATGAAAGTGAAACAGAAGAGTGGAAAAGTTGGCTTAAAGCCCAATATTCATAAAACTAAGATCATGGCATCCGGTCCCACCACTTCATGGCAAATAGATGGGGAAACAGTGGAAACAGTGGCTGACTTTATTTTTCTGGGCTCCAAAATCACTGCAGATGGTGATTACAGCCATGAAATTAAAAGACGCTTACTCCTTGGAAGGAAAGTTATGACCAACCTAGACAGCATATTAAAAAGCAGAGACATCACTTTGTCAACAAAGGTCTGTCTAGTCAAGGCTATGGTTTTTCCAGTAGTCATGTATGGATGTGAGAGTTGGACTATAAAGAAAGCTGAGTGCCAAAGAATTGATGCCTTTGAACTGTGGTGTTGGAGAAGACTCTTGAGAGTCCCTTGGACTACAAGGAGATCCAACCAGTCCATCTAAAGGAGATCAGTCCTGGGTGTTCATTGGAAGGACTGATGTTGAAGCTGAAATTCCAATACTTTGGCCACCTGATGCGAAGAGCTGACTCACTTGAAAAGCCCTGATGCTGGGAAAGATTGAGGGTGGGAGGAGAAGGGGACGACAGAGGATAAGATAGTTGGATGGCATCACCAACTCAATGCACATGAGTTTGAGTAAACCCAGGGAGTTGGTGATGGACAGGGAGGCCTGGCGTGCTGCGGTTCATGGAGTCGCAAAGTGTCAGACACGACTGAGCGACTGAACTGAACTGATCTTTTATTGTGATCTCAACTGTGTAGATAAGGGAACCTGCCCAAAGTCCCTGAGAGAGAACAGATAGCATAAGCCAGATCTTAGTGGTTCCAGAGCCAGGATCTAGAAAATTCTACATGGATGTGAAGATCCCTCCTTATCCTACTCCTAGTGCCATGAGGACCCTGAAAGCTCTCCTGAAGAAGAAGCCAAGAGGGTGGAAATCTGAAAAAATGTGTTTGACTCACCACAGCCTTAATGATCTAATGAGACTATTTAAACTGTAGGATTAGACTGAGTTTACTGGCTTGGCCTACATTTACCCACTGGTGTGGGATCCACTAAAAAATAATTAGGTCAATTAGAGTAAAAAATACAGAAACTTAATTTTTCACTTGTTTGAATAGAGTGCAAGTCAACTTATGACTTAACATCAATTCTTAGCCTGGCTCATCAAAGGGGCTATTTGACCTAAACTTGAGAGTCAGACAGTACTGGGTGGGAATTCCAGCTGAGCTAGTCACCAGCTATTTGACTTTGAACAACTTACTTGACCCTTGAGGGCTTCAGTTTCTTCATGTGTAAAATGATCACAAGTGTATATTTTTTAGACCAGAGGGAAGCAAATATTGTATATAGAAGTCCAGACGATAAATATTTTAGGCTTTGTAGGTCATGGAAACTCTGTCTCAACTATTCAGCTCTGTGGTTGAAGCATAAAAGTAGCCACAGGTGATATGTAAACAGTGAGCATGGCTGTGTTCCGTTGAGTTGTTCAATGGCTAAGTCATGTCTGACTCTTTGTGACCCCATGGACTACAGCATGTCAGGCTTCCCTGTCCTTCACCATCTCCCGAGTTTGCTCAAACTCATATCCATTGAGTCGGTGATGTCATCCAACCATCTCATCTTCTGTCATCTTCTTCTCTTGCCTTCAATCTTTCCTAGTATCGAGGTCTTTCCCAGTGGGTCAGTTCTTTGCATCAGGTGGCTGAAGTACTGGAGCTTCTGCTTCAGCATCAGTCCCTCCAATAAATATTCAGGGTTGATTTCCTTTAGGATTGACTGGTTTGATCTCTTTTCAGTCCAAGGGACTCTCAAGACTCTTCTCCAGCACCATAGTTTGAAAGCATCATGTAAATAGTTTTTTTATGGATGTGTTCTAATAAAATTTTATTTACAAAATCAGACAGCACTGATCCCCAGGAGTCCTTGCTGCAGTGAGGACTGGGGACAAGGACGACCTCTTCAGCTTTTCATGTTCCCCATACAACATTCTTTGTGTTCCTCTGCTCTAATACCACACCTGCAGGCTTCACTTACAATGAAGTTACAGAAACAACGTGGACTTTGGAGTCAAACATGTGTGGACCAGACTTGGGCATCAACAAAGCTCCAGCTCTTTTGTATTGGTGAGTTAAAGCAGGAATATAGCACAGTGGATGAAAGTATACTACTCTCTGATGCCAGATTTTCCTGGGTTCAAGACCAGGCTCTTCCATTTACTGACAGTGTGACCCAGACAACTTCTTTAACCCCTCTGTGCCTCTTTCACTCAGTCTGTGAATGGATATAATGATTTGACCTGTCCTGCAGGATTTTTGAGGACTAAGTGAGAAAATAGGTAAAAAAAACTCATAAAATAGCACCCGGCATTGGCCAACTGCCATGTCAGGGTTGGATACGATTAGTATTTTCTGTGATTTTAGGCAAATGATATAAACTGTTCGGTTTCAGCTTCCTCATACTATTGACCCTTCCCATTGATTATGAGGATAAGGTGCAAACATTTATGTATGATGTAAACTATCCCGACGTACAAACTAAAATGAGAGTTGAGACACTTCTCCCCAGGGGCACTCTGAGCATCTTAAAACAATGCAGTGCTTAAAAGTGTGGATTCTGGATTAGGGTTGCCAGACTTAGCAAATAAAAGTACAGGACACTGTATCTGTTAAATTTGAATTTCAGAAAAACAAAGGATCATTTGTTAGCATAAAAGTGTGAGAAGTGAAAGCTGCTCAGTCGTGTACAACTCTGAGACGCCATGGACTGTAGTCCACCAGGTTCCTCTGCCCATGGAATTCTCAGGCAAGAATACTGCTGTGGGTAACCATTCCCTTCTCCAGAGGATCCTCCTGATTCAGAGATCAAAACCAGGTCTCTTGCCTTGCAGGTGGTTTACCGGCTGAGCCACTAGCATAAGTATATCCCATGCAATATTAGGGATATCCTTATGCTTAAAAAAAAAGTTATTATCTGAAATTCAAATTGACTGGCATCCTGCATTTTAACCCTATTCTGGTGGTGAACGATGTAATTATGTTCCCATACCAGGTCTTAATCGCTGTACTAACTTGAACAGGTCACCTGAGTTTGCCACTCTTTAGCAGTGTGACTTTGGCCACCTGATGCGACGAACTGACTGCTTGGAAAAGACCCTGATGCTGGGAAAGACTGAAGGCAGGAGAAGGGGACGACAGAGGATGAGATGTTTGGATGGCATCACCGACTTGATGGACATGCATTTGAGCAAGCTCCGGGAGCTGGTGACGGACAGAGAAGCCTGGCATGCTGCAGTTCATGGGGTCGCGTAAAGTCAGACACGACTGAGCAACTGAACTGAGCTGAACTGAGCAGTGTGACCCAGGAAGCTCTCAAACTCTTCGAGTCTCCATTTTCTCATCTGTGAAGTGGAGATATGAGAGTGCTTGCTTCATAGGCTGGTGACATAGCAGGTGCTGGGGTGACCCCAGACACAGCCCGTGTGATGAGAGCTTCTCCCTGCCATGGCCTCCTTCTCCAACCACAACTGGAATGGTTGTAGAACTTTCACATCTCTAATTTCCTAACAGCCATTGAGCTTTTGTTTGAATTCACTTATACTTCCTTTGCAAATGTCCACTTATCCCTTCCTCTGGGCCTTCATGACTATAAATCATTGTCTGTGATTCCATGCTTAGAAAGAGCCAGAGCTGGAACCTACTCATTGGAAGTTTTTACTGGGTTATTTATTGTGACAGAAAATGCAAATGTATTGGCAGTAAACATCAGGGAAAATAGCTACCTCAGCAGTACCCACAGAACGTAAATGCAGATGGAAACGGTGGGGAGAGAGTGTCATTTTTAGTAAGTAGAGCAGATACTCCACTTCGCTGAATATATGAAATGCCAGAAAATTCACCTGACTTTCCATGTTACTGAAAGACATTTAAAGTTGACCTGCTTCTTCTTTCAGAACCCCAGAATGACATTATATTTCACTATATTTGGTGCTGTGTGATATGAAAAGCTGATAAAATAGAAAATAAAAAATTAGAACATGATTGTGGGGAAAACAGAGCTTTACTGAGGTACATCTAGTTCCATCACCTGCAGGAAGGACCCAGCCTCAATGTGGGCAAATTTCCCTTTTCTTCTGGTCTATTTTATACGAAAACATCGTTGCCAAGTGGTTAAGACTGTATTTTTAGGGTCTCTGTGGATAACTTGCAGAGAGAGGTAAGGAACAGGAAGTCGAGCCCCCCAGATCCACTCAAGGACCAAGAAACACTGACGTGTCCTGAGCTGTTGACAGTAGTGGAGAAAAGGCTCCTTTCCTTCTCCTGATGTTTCCCTCATGGGAAGGAGCCCAGGAGTGTGATACTCCCGGTACCAGTGTGCTGGCTTCAGCCTCCCCAGCCTAGACAAGGTAGGGGGTGTCCTAACGAGACTGGTGACTTAGGAGTGAAACTGGATGCACTGAACCCAATCTCCCCCTCCTGCTCCTGGGCTACCTGCCAGGAGCAAGTGTGTCTCTTGCTCCCCTGTATTGTCAGTGTATGACCGGGTATGGCAGTCAGTTTCAGGGTTCAGTGCTAGGAAACCCACGTGCCTGCAGATAATAAGTCACAGTCTCCAAGGTGACCCTTAGCAGTTAGAGAGATGCTACTCTGGCATTTTCTTATTTCTCAGTGGGCACAGTTTTCAGCCAGAGAACAGAAGCTTGTGTCTTAGTCTGTTTGGGCTGCTGTGACAGAATATCATAGACCAGGGGGCTTCAACCACATTCATTTTTCTCAGTCTGGAGGCTGGAAGTCTATGATCAAGGTGCTGGCAGATTTGTGTCTGGTGAGGATCCACTTCCTGGCTTGCAGACAGCTGTCTTCTTTTGATATCCTCATGTGACAGAGAGAGGGATCCTATGTCTCCTCCTCTTTCTTTTTTTTATAAGGGCACTAATGCCATTCTTGAGGGTTCTACCCTCATGAGCTCATCACCTCCCAAAGGGCCCCACTTCCAAATACCATCACATTGGAGAATAGTCTTCAACATATGAATTTTGGGCTTCCCTGGTGGCACTAGTGATAAAGAATCCGCCTGCCAATGAAGGGGATGAAAGAGAAGCAGTTTCGATCCCTGGGCCAGGAAAATCCCCTGAAGAAGGAAATGGCAACAAACTCCAGTACTCTTGCCTGGGAAATTCCACGGACAGAGGAGCCTGGTGGATTACCATCCAAGAGGTCACAAAGAGTCAGACATGACTGAGATCATGTCTATATGAATTTTAAGAGGAAACAAATATTCAGTCCACAGCAGTTAGTGAGAGTTACCTCAAAGCCCAAGAGTTGACAAGGATGTCTCTGAGGTATCCTGGATGACCTTCACAGCACTGCAATCCTGCTCTAGGTCAGCCACAGCCAAAAAGCCACACTGTAACTAAGACTTCTTCTTGGAAGTGGTTAAGGAAGTTAAGGCAATTGCATTCCTCTTCCATACTCAATGCTTAGTCAAGTTACCTCAGTTGCCCAGTCGTGTCCAACTCTTTGTGACCCCATGGACTGCAGCACGCCAGGCTTCTCTGTCCCTCACCAACTCTCAGAGCCCACTCAAACTCATGTCCATTGAGTCAGTGATGCCATCCCACCATCTCATCCTCTGTCATCCCCTTCTCTTCCCACCATCAATCTTTCCCAGGATCAGGGTCTTTTCAAATGAGTCAGTTTTTCACATCAGGTGGCCAAAGCATTGGAGTTTCAGCTTCAGCATCAGTCCTTCCAATGAATATTCAGGACTGATTTCCTTTAGATGGACTGGTTGGATCTCCTTGCAGTCCAAGGGACTTCTCCAGAGTCTTCTCCAAAACCACAGTTCAAAAGCATCAATTCTTTGGCATTCAGCTTTCTCTATAGTCCAACTCTCACATCCATACATGCCTACTGGAAAAACCATAGCTTTGACTATACCAGACCTTTGTCAGCAAAGTAATGTCTCTGCTTTTTAATATGCTGTCTAGGTTGGTCATAGCTTTTCTTCCAAGGAGCAAGTGTCTTTTAGTCAGTTCTTAGTCAAGACATTGCTCAAATACCTTCAAGTAACAGCCATTGGTTTTTTAGCTCAACTGAATATTTTCTCCTTTTAATTTTAATACAGATGTTTACTCAGGAAATGTGTATTAACCTAGTCAAGCACTATTTGTGGAAATGGCACCTGTCATTTATACAATGTGTATGTGTATTTATGTGCATGTTGGGGGGTATGGTAATGTGGTGGGTGGCTTGTAAGGGTTTAATACATGTAGTACATATTTGTATGTTTGTATCTGATGTGGCATGGTGTGTGATGTGTCTGTATGTTATGTGTGTGTGTGTGGTGTGCTATGTGTGTAGGGGGGTATGACATGGGTATGTGTTGGTTTTGAAACTTCCTCAAATTAATGGATTCATTTGGTAATAATTTCATGGGCACATGGTCAGGACCAAGTAATTTGTATGTAGTGTTTTAGTTCTAAGACAAAATGCACCGAGAGATTGGGATGAATGAGCTTCCGACTTGCAGATTTAGAGAAAATCAGTTCTTCCATGCACTTCCCCACAAACACCAAACAGGAACCAGGAAAAGGAACCAGGCCCTTTTCCCCTCTCTCCTGGTCAAGAGTTCTTGCCCTGGCTTGAGGTGACCATTTTTCCTATGATTGTATCGTCTGTGTTCATAGCTCATGTTGGACTGGAACGTACTGGTCAAGTTTGTTTATGACTAGTGTCTACCATGATCAGCGGGGCATCCATTCTGTTTGGTTGGTACTTGTAGTGGATACACTTTAAGGTGATCTGTCTCCAGGGGTCATATTCTTCATAATCCCCTCCCTGTGAGTAAGGGGGACTTGTGCCCCACTTCAAACCAGTAGAACAAGGCAAAGGTGACAGGACATCAGGCCCAAGATTCTTGATGACCATGAAGAAGCCGAAGGTTCACTTTGTGAGGAGTCCTATGGTGAAGGTCGGTGGCATGGAACTGTGGGGCTGGAAGTGTTATCATAACCACAACCGGCAATAAAACCGTCTCTCAGTCCTATTATCTCAAGGAAATAAATTCTACCAACCACCTGAATGAGCTTGAAATCAGATCTTTCCATGAGCCTCCATACGAGAATGCAGTCTGGCTGATACCTTGACTGCAGCCTCATGACACCCTAAGCAGAGGCCCCGGTGAGCAATGCCAGGACTTCTGATCCATGGGAACTGGAAGCTGACGAATGTGTTTCTTTTTAAGATGTGGTCATCATCTGGTCCCATCTGTGCTCAGTCATGTCCGACTCTTTATAATCCTTTGGACTGTAGCTCGCCAGGCTCCTCTGTCCATGGGATTTTCTGGACAAGAATACTGGAGTGGGTTGCCATTTCCTTCTCCAGGTGATCTTCCTGACCCAGGGATTGAACCTGCAACTCCTGTGTCTCCTGCATTGCAGGCAAATTTTTTACCTGCTGAGCCACTAGGTGTGGGCATATGTCAAACTAATTCAGGGCATACACCACACCAATAGTTAATTTAGTTGTCATCCCTCCTTGTCCCATTCATTGCACAATGAGTCGTACATTGCATTGCAGAATATTCCCTAGACTCTGTGTTGTGATTATGAAAGTGAAAGAAAGTGAAGTGGCTCAGTCATGTCCGACTCTTTGCGACCCCGTGGACTGTAGCCCACCAGGCTCCTCTGTCCATGGGATTGTCCAAGCAAGAATACTAGAGTGGGTTGCCAGTTCCTTCTCCAGGGGATCTTCCCAACCCAGGGATCGAACCCAGGTCTCCCGCGTTGCGGGCAGACGCTTTAACCTCTGAGCCACCAGGTTGTGATTATAGCTTAATACAATTACGACTTTTCATCCTCACTTGATTCTTAGTACCACAAGAGCAAGAACTCTGTTCTACTTTTTTAAAAGCCCCCCAGTAAATGAAAGTACCTGACATACAGGGGACACAGTCATAGTGATTGGAGGCTTTGACCCTTTATTTGTTCAATTAAACCAAATGGCTCTTAAAGACATAGGTAGAGGGGACAAACTTTGATTGCATGATTAATGGGTACCCACTTAGGTCTCAGACATGCAGAGAACAAATCAAAAGCCTTCAAGTTGATCATGGTTCAACCCAGCCAGCGGGATCTTGTAACATCATCTCCTTCTCACCAGCAAAATCAGAAAATACCCAAACATCCCTAGACTTCTTTGTCAATCTGTCAAGATTATGATTCTGCAGATCTGGCAGAAGTGTGACTGTAAAAGGTCTTTGTGGCTTTTAAGTTTGCAAGTGAAGAAGCAAGAGGCCCCTGCTGTGCCCTCTTCCATGTCAAAGAGGAGGAAGCCACCAAGAGAATGGATACACACTACCCTTCCTCAGGAGCCCATTGTGGGCAGCCCTTCAACTCTGACTCAAGTGGGCGTATCCAGATTCAAGCAGACCAGAAATCCAAGCCATATAAGGCAGGGCTACTTTTTATTCATAGGCTTACAGAATATGTTGAATTAAGAGGCACATCATTCAGTAAGTCTATTTGCCAAAAAGAGCTAAATGCGTATTCAGCCTTAAAATTCATCCATGGTAGCTTGCATTATAGATTGCAAAATTTGCTTTCATATACATATAAACTATTCTTATTTGATTTAAGTTATGTATTTAAAATCCATAAAATGATGCCAGATGGCATACTGGCCAATTTTACCACAGTGCTTATACATTCCTGATAAGTTGAGGAGATGGGTAGAGAATGCATAGTTTCCTACTAGAAAAAGAGAGATTCTGATACAAGCAGTGGAATAGTGTCAGGACAAGAGTGCCTCAGTGTAGAGCTAAGTAGTTTTATAATATAACTCTCATTTTAATTAGCATTACAACTGGTTCCCTTCTTTAATAATTGGGATATTGTTAAATTTGCCTGGTCTTTTCACCTTGCATTTGTCTGGCTGAGGCAAAGAAAACCATTATTACTTTTCCTTTTCTTCCAGTTTATTTCTACTTTCCCAAAAGCATTTCTTGCACAGCCATCTGCCCTGCCTTTCCGCCTATTCCAGTGTCCCCAACTCTGGGTCACTTTGCTCACTGCATCAGCACCTGGATTATAGCAGCCCACTTCAGAATCCTGTTTAACAGAACTTTTCACCACACTCTAATTAAAGAATTCTCTTCCAAAACTGTGATCGTGGGGCTGTTACCTCTGCAGAAGAATGAGGAAGCTGGCTAAAGAGCTTTTCTTTGGATGGCATGCAAATAAGACTCCCCTCCCGCAGACCTTCATGTCTCTTTCATTATACCCCAGGTTGGAGAAATTTCCATTGTGAGTGTTCCTGGCAGCCAAACCTCCAGCATCCCATGCTGATTTCTTGCCTAAAAATACACAGCCTCTCACTCCATGGGGAAGAAAAATGCAACACTGCCATTTCCAGCATGCTCCCCAAAGGCTGGTGATGGCCCGGGAGCAATTCATCATTATTCGTGCATTGGAGGTTTTGGCATTTCCCTCATGGAACTCTTCCTGTTTATCCTATGGACATTGTGATCAGAACCATATGTGTCTTAACTTTAACACCGCCCCCCCCTCCCCCCACATAGCTAACAGGGGAAGGGGCAGGGGGTGGGGTGGGGAGGAACTATCGTGCTAGCTAAAAACCCTCCTAAGAACAGAAAATTATCTGTAACTTCTGGCAGATTTTTTAAAGAGTCTTGCATATAACTGCAGTTCTGTAGTGTTTAATTATTAAATGGACCGATTGATTGAATGGTGTCTGTTTAGGACGATTTTTTCTCTATGCACATTTTGTTGCATTTTTTATTTTATCTCAAGGTGCTGCTATAGTCAAAATCGGGATAAAAAGTCTTTACTGGGAGGGCATGGCAGTGTCACAGAAAGAGAACATAAAGTCTGCTGCTCAGAGGAAAGCTTTAGCTTTGTCACTCACAACTGGATAATCTTGAGCAGGCAATTGACTTAAGATTGTCTATGTCTATTTCTTTATCTGAAATTAGAATAGTATCTGCCCTCCAGCATGCCTTCAACAACTGAAAAACTGAGATGAACACAATTGTGTATTGGAAAAACATAAAGTTTTCCCAATATGCAGGGTGGCCTTTTCACCCATTATGCTAGGTAAAAACACTCCTTAGAACAGAAAATTATTTGTAACTTCTGGGAGAATTACAAGGGTCTTGCATGTAATAGCAGTTCTGTAGCTTTTAGTTGTTAATCATGTTCCTGAGAACACCATGATACTCACACCTAAGGTTTGTTTTCAGAGTGTTTGTGAGATATCTATTCCTGACCCCATGGAGTTTGGGGACAAGTCCTCTCCCTTTAAGGCTGTGTGGCTTGGCCACATGGTCATACGGAGGGACTTGATCTGGGTGCCTAGACACCGAGATTATAAAGAAGAAAGAAACTGAGAAGATGATCAACCAGTGGGTGATGAGAGGTATGGAGAAGCCAGGGCAACGTCTTCTAAGGCCAGCCCCGCAGGGGAGGGGCCCACATGTTTCTCTGCGTTGGGTTTTTGTTGTTGTTGTTGTTTGGGGCTTTTCTATTTGTTTTGTTTTTTGACTTCCATTATTACTGGAAGAAAGCTTCTTGCAGGAATTGTTTCTTAGGGTTCTTTGGAGGGAGCAGTAAGATTAATGAAGCGAAGCTTCCACAGCCTCGTGCCAAGAACATCTATGCTGCTTTGGTAAGTCGGCCAGAACAAATACCTCGTCCCTCAGCACGGGCACTCTGTAGACTGAAGACTCCCATCTTGTCCACAGTTTTTTTAAAAGGAAAACCGATAGCCGCTGATGGGTTTCCCACCTTCTCACCCCCACACCCCTCCTCACCACCAGTTGCTTTGGACTTGCCTTTCACCCTCTGATGTCTCATCTGGACTCAGCAAGTCCCCCCCAGCCCCCAGCCCCGCTCCTTCTGCTTCCCGGGTTTTCCAGATTCCAGGTGATGGTTCCCAGTGTGGTGAGGGCAGAGGGTGGCCCCCAACTCCAACCTGAAAGGCAAGGCTGAGAAGGTGGTCACTGCTCTGAGGAGGCAGCAATGGAGAAGATGCCCCGTTGCCTCCTCTACCAGCAGCTGGAATCAGGAACATCACTTTAACCTGGTGCAAATGCTGGGACGGTTTAAATGTCTCCTGCACTTCTTGTCAAGTGCCTGCTTTTCTCCCAGGCTCGTTTGAGGGATTCCAGGTGCCAGAAAGCATAGCCAGTCCATCTTGACAGCTGGGGGGAAAGGCAGATCGGTCCCACTTGCAGCCTCTGATGTGAGGATTTGGGTTTGTTGTTGTTTAGTTGCTAAGTCGTGTCCAACTCTTTGCAACCCCATGGACTGTAGCATGCCAGGCTCCCCTGTCCATGGGATTCTCCAGGCAAGAATACTGGAGTGGGTTGCCATTTCCTCCTCCAGGGGGTCTTCCTGACCCAGGAATTGAACCCATATCTCCTGCATTGGCAGGCAGATTCTTTACCACTGAGCCATCTGGAGAGCCTGAGGATCTGATATTTGTAGTCAATTCAAATAAACCAGGAAGGCAAAAAACATAGAAGAATGATTTGTGCTTAAAAATGAAAACAAACCACGTTTTCCCCTGTTCACTCATGTTTAGTAGGAAAGTTTGGAGCAGCAACGCTACTGTGTGTGGGTGAGTTGGGCTGGAAGCCCTGAGCCTGCAGTCCCAGAACGTCCCCAAGAGAGCTGCTGTGACCCTGGGCATCGTTCTCTAAGTGCTATTTATTGCCTCGATCTGCATTGCTCAAAGTTTGGAAACAACAAACACATTCATATTTGTGACAAAACATCTACCTACTCATGACTTGGCAAACAATCATTAAAAAACAGCAATACAGTAGAAGATGAGTGTGCTACTTTCACAGCCAGAAGAGAACTTGCTGGAGAGCCACCCCTGAAAGCTCCCACTTCACATACTCTGAAGAGAACCCCCTAGCCAGGCAGGCTATCCACCTGGAACCTCCTACAAAACCAGACCCCATGAGCTGCCCACACTGTCCAGACCAGAAAGGTCACCGTGTCCCCTGAGTGTGGATGGGGATTCACTGTGTCTGGCTCCAAACCTGGTCCCTCTGGATCAGCCTGAGACCCCCACCCACCAGAGCCCAGCCTGTACAGGGTGAAGCTTTGCCGGCACATGACCCCATGTGAGGGTGTGGGCTTCTGCTGCTAATGGGCTGGGAGAGGAAGGGACAGTGCCACCATGAATACCGGGGTTCTGCAATTTGATGGAGCAGCACCTTCAGAAGGACTGGACTGGCGGCAGAAGTACCAGCAAACGGATCAAGCAGGACTGGAACAGGAGCAGGGGGGTAGGCAGAGAGGCAGGGAGGTAGGCAGTATTTCAATTACTTGACATACTAAGTTGCCCAGAGGGCAAAACATGCATCCATCACAGACTCATCTCTAGGTTTCAAAGAACGTCGAGAGTTGTACAAAACCCTTTTTGACTCCACAAAATCTGACTTCAAAAACTCTACCAGATGCTCATCAGATGAAAATACCTGTTCTATTGCTCTAGGACAGAATAAAAAGCACCACTCAGTCGTTGGCCTGTCTGCAGGTTACCCACACACTCAAAGGATGGGTCCAGAGAAGCACATGAGTCATGGAGAGCATTAAATGAGCTCGACTGTGCCAGCCACTGTGGGGGTCAGCTTTGAACCACAAGTAGAGCGGGAATCGCCTTGGTCTCACTTCTGGGCCCGCAGCCCGTGATGGACCACTATGTATGTCAGCAGAATACTTTCTTTGTAGCAGAGAAAGCAATGTTAAACCTTATTTTGTTAACATACCCATGATGAGGATCCATCTATAGGAACCAATGAAATAATCAAGGCTCTGCTATTAGGGGGGATTCAGGAAACTGGAAAGGCTCAAAATAGCACTGCTGAGTTGTTATCAGATTTTAAACTGATCATCAGCAAGTCTTTTCTGCTGTCTCTGACTTTAAGCGTCCCTACCCAATAGACTGCTACAATGGAATGAGAAGGGCCCAAAGTGTGTTTGGTCTTTTTGTTTGTTTGTTTTTATTCCATTATAAGAGCGGTCCCAACTTATCGAGTTTTCTCCTTCCTCATTAAAAAGAAAAAAAAAAAAAGCTTATTACTTCCCTAGATGGTAAGAGTTAATGCTATACTCTTTTCTCAGTAATTACAGGCTTTAGGATGTCTTTTTAAGTGGGAGAATGAACATGTCATGCAGTTAGCCAATAAATGCAATCCCTGATTAAAATATGAGTTCTAAAAGTTTGCAAACTTCTAACTATTTCCCTAGTGCATTTTCAGTTTCAGAGATGTGAACCTGGCTTCTTTCCTCCCCCCGCCCCCACCCTCAGTTCTTTCATGTAAGAGCTAAAGCTACGTGTCTTTTAACTTCACCAATCATACCCTCACAAACTTAAGTCGACAACTATGTGTTCAAAAATCTTTGTTTTCCCTTTGAAACTGGATGCGAAAAAGAAATCTCTCCTGTCAGTGGAGACGGCTGTGAAGGAACGAGGCGCCTGCACATAAATCTCCTTAAATTTTTTGAAGAACTGCTTCTCTTTATCCCACTGGTATATCTGGGAGAACGTGTAGTCGCTCCCCAGGGCCAGGTAGTGATTCTCTTTAAAAGAAAAGGGCTGCAGGGTCATGGCCCCCCGGGAGGGTAGAGCCTGGATCTCCACGAACTGCTTGCTATTCCATCTCATGACCCTGGAGTCCCCAATGAAGCGGGTGAGGGAGAGGTAGAGGGCGTTCTGCATCCGGAAGCTCTTTACAGCCAGCACGTCCTCCATGTTGGGGATGTCACTGTGGGGGACAAACTTCTTGGAACTCTTATTCCACTGGAGGATGATGGGGACCTGGGAGCGGCTGGACAGGATCAGGTGTGACTTTCCGTCTATGTCCACAAACTCAGCATCCGTGTCCCTGAACCACTCATGTAGGGACTGGTACGAGTAGAATCCTTTGCTGTTCCATTTGTACACGGTGGACAGACCGGCTTTGGAGCTGTCGGCGATGACGAAGAACGTCTCGTCCTCGATCTGAAACAGCTCGATGTCGTTGGGCTTGGAAATGCGAGAGACCTCTATGTCTTGGAATTTGACAAACTTGGTCCAGCTCTCGTCGTATCTGTAAATGTGAGAGCCGCCGAAGAGCTGGGCCACCACCACAAAGACCTGGTCGTCGATGAGGATGGCCTTGCAGCCCACGATGGACTGACCTGTGCGCCAGGAGAGGAGAGAGGGGGGGTTAGGACAGCCACTGTGAGACACTCCTGCCCAGAGTCAGAGGAGGACAGATGTTATGTGACACCACTTCCACCTGAAGTCTAAAAATAATATGAGTAAACTTATTTACAAAACAGAAACAGACTCAGAAACACAGGCAGCAAACTTATGGTTACCAAAGGGGAAAGTGGGAAGGGATAAATTAGGAGTATGGGGTTATCAGGTACACGCTACTGTATATCAAATAGACCTACTGTATAGCAGAAGGAACTATGGTCACTGTCTTGTAATAATCTATAATGGAAAATAAACTGAAATATATACATATGTATATAAAATGGAATCACTTTGCCGTATATCTGAAACTAACACAATATTGTAAACCAACTATAGTTCAATTAAAAAAAAAGATATAACAAACAACAATGAAGAGAGTAAATATTTGTTTATGTAAATCTAAACTATATAAAACAAGAACTTCTTCAGGTAAATCAACTGTATTAAATAATAACATATTAATCAGAATATTTTGAGTTTAATAAAGAGGATGAAAAGGATAAATAACTATGTAAATCTAACTGGTATTTAAAAATTGGTAACTAATAAAGTCTTTAGGTAAGTTAAAAAAAAATGCTCATCTATACTGAAACTGGTACTCTTGTGAATGTGTAGCCATTGTGGAAAAAAGTATGGCAGTTTTCAGAAATCTTAACCAAGAATTACCATATGATCCAGGAATTCCACTTCTGGGTTTAAACCCAAAGAATTGAAGGCAGGGTCTTGAGGAACACCAAGTTCACAGAAGCATCATTCACAATAGTGAAAAGGTGGAAACAATCCAAGTGTCCATTGATGGATGAATAGATAAATAAAGTGTGGTATATACACATCATGGAACACTGTACCACCTTAAAAAGGAGGAAAATGCTGACACATGCGGTGTCATGGATGAATGTTGAAGACGTTAGGCTAACTGATGTAAGCCGTCACAAAAAGGCAAATAGTGTCTGATTCCACTCATATGAGGTCCCTAAAGGAGTCAGTAGAGACAGAAAGCAGAAGGGTGGTACCCAGGGTCTGAGAGCAGGAGAGAAAGAGGAGTTACAGTTTAATAGGCACAGAGTTTCAGTTTTTCAAGATGAATTCTGGGGATCGCTGCATGCCTTGGACAGCACACAAACATAGTTAAGGATGGTAAATTTTACGTTATGTATATTTTCCCACAATTAAAAAAATAGTTTAGATATATCTCCATAGAAATAGTAAGTGTTGGTCACCTTGGCCTCTGGTGTCTTTAGAGGCAGGTACATAATTCAGGAAATTCACTAAGACACAAATTGTCTGCATGCTATTCCGAGCTCCACAGATCAGAATGAAGCAATTAAATGGGTTTCTTCTCTTGAGGGTTAAAACGCTAGGAATCAGGACTTAGAGGCGACTCTATAGCGACTGCCCAGAGCAGGCGCTGCAGGAATACCTGCTGATGAGCCATTATCTGAATGATCCAACTCTGGCAGCACCAAACCAGAACTTTGCAGGAAAAGGGGAACCTTTTCAGTCATGACTCCTCTGTCTGGGTCAGCTCCCACCATCCTCTCCCAGTCTGCACCCAGAGTCTCCCCCAAAGTCCCCCTAGTTTTCCCATTCCAGCCAGAGAACAATAGCACCACCCACATCTCAAATAGTACTGACCCTCCATCTAGGTCATTCAATTAAAAGTTATTTCTTTCCCCTTATTTCCTAGGCAATTTGGACCAAAGTGAATTTTGTCTGTAAATTAACAAGGATAATTACCCAATTTCTATTCTTAGTATTAACTTTGGGGGAACATGGTGACTGGTTCATAGGGTGGTATTTACTTTTCTCTTCCATTGCTTTGGCTTCCCTGCAAGAACCTGGTCCCTTTCCTTTGTTGAAAACTAACTTTTTAATGTTCATTAAAGCAAATTTTGAAAATAATAATAGGTAACACTTAAAAAGGCACTATTCTAACTCCTTTATATGCTTATTATATACTTAGTATATACCTACTGAATCCTTACAACAGTCTTATGAGGCTGGTACTCTTATTACCATCACCATGATCCTCATTTTATCAAGGCATAGAGAAATTCAGTAACTTATATAAGGTCACACAGCTATTATACAATGTGGTAGAGTCTGAGACTCAAATCCAGGGAGTCTCATTTCAGTCTACACTCCACCACCAATGTACCAAAAAGCACAAAGAAGGAAATTTAAAAAAAAAATCACTTGAACTGAAAATGCTGAAATAACACTTAATATCTTGATATAGTTCTTTAATTGCCAATCTCTGCACATACTCAAAGGTGCTTTTTAAAAATAGACTTGGGCAAGGGTAACCTAGAAACTTACATTACCACATGTAAAATAGATAGCCAATGACAATTTGCTGCATGGCTCAAGAAACTCAAACAGGGGCTCTGAATCAACCTAGAGGGGTGAGACGGGAGGGAGACGGGAGGGAGGTTCAAAAGGGAGGGGACGTATGTATACCTATGGCTGATTCATGTTAATGTTTGACAGAAAACAATAAAATTCTGTACATCAATTATCCTTCAATAAAAAAATAAATTAAAAAAGAAAAGAAATGGGAAAAAAATAGATCTGCGCTTACAGTATACACGGACTTTTTATAGGTTACTTTTCCCCCTGACCATTATGTTGTGAACATTTACCCACGTTATCGCATCTTCTACAACTTGCATTTTAACACTGCATCAGAGGTAAAGCATCTGTCTGCAATGCAGGAGACCTGGGTTCGATCCCTGGGTTGGGAAGATGACCTGGAGAAGGAAATGGCAGCCCACTCCAGTATCCTTTCCTGGAAAATCCCATGGATGGCAGAGCCTGGTAGGCTACCGTCCACGGGGTCGCGAAGAGTCAGACACGACTGAGCAACTTCACTAATATTCCATTGCATGGAGACACCACATTTTACTTAACTAATTCCCTACTGCTGGACATTGCAGTTATTTCCAGTTTTTCATGATTGTAAATACTACGTTTCCCTGTAGGGAAATCTGTTTTTGAATACCATCTGGCAGTAGAGAGATGCAGAGCAGACGTTGTGCACATTTTTAAGACTTCTGAGTTTAAACTACTAAACTGCTTCTCAGAAACTGTTCTGACTCCCACCTGCCAACACTAATTGAGGTGCACGCTCCTTGTCCTCCTGAGGCCTTGGCTACGGAGGTCCCTGCTCTGCTGGTCTCAGCAGAGGGGCCATGTGAGACAGAAAGAATTCCTTTCTTGGAGATGCTCCATACCTCTGTCAGGGGTAGCATATGACATTGTAGCTAATGGAGTTTCAACAGCAGCAGAAATCATGTGTGTGTGTGTGTGTATTTTAATCTAGGAGGAGAGATGCTGCAACATATTTAGTGGGCAGAAATCAAAAGGCAAACGAAATTAACCCAAAACAGGAGAGGTGAGAAGATATGTAGAAAGAAGAAGAAGAGGTAAGGAGCAAAGCCGGGGGTGGGGGTCATGACCCTGGGTCTCCCTCACCTACTAGAAGACAGGTGTCCCTTTTGCATGATGCTCAGCAGGGCCATGGAGGAGGAAGCATGTGTCCTTCCCATTCCTTGGAGCCCCAGACTTGCCAGGCAAGAATGGAGAAAAGCCTGCCCGGCCCTTGCTAACTCTGGGATCACCCTGTGATCAAACAAGATGATAAATGAGGCATGCACGGCCCTGAGAGGGGAGAACGGTCCACATTTGCCTCGGTCTGGTTCAAGGCAAGTGGTTCAGGGCTGTGCCCTGGCTCATCCACTTGTCGTATGCCCAGCTTGTGTGAGCTACAGAGCTTTCCTCCACACCAGGCTGAATTCTAGCGAGTCACACTCCTTCCTCCAAAGAGTGACTGACCCCCTTGCTTCTGTAACCACCCTTCTCCCTTGCCTCCCTCAGGCCATTCCCTGCTGGTCCTGGCATTCTTACACTTAGGAAAGTTGTAGAGATATTTTTACTGACGTCAAAGAGTTAGGGTCTATGGGGGAAGGAGAGCTGCTTCCTGTTTTTTTCACTGTAAAATACAGACAATAAGTACACACTACGAAGCTGTGTGATCGAGGTAAGAAACGATTTATGAATCACTGAGCACATAAATATGAGCTGCCTTCCTCTAAGTGAAAAATTATGTGACAGTGAATGCTATTTGTGTTTAATGGAAATTCATGGATTAAGAGAGCAGAGAGAACAGATAATTCATTCCAATAAGGTAATCAAGGAACGCTCCCTGTAGGAGACTGCATTTGAGCCTGGAAATGCAGGTAAAGGGAGAAACAAAAGAAAGTGAGGTGGTTGAATTGTAGGATGTGGTCAGAAATCATTGACAGAAAATTGGCAATATGTGTTTGGAAAAATGTGTTAGGACCCTGATGTATGAATTCTGTGT